>NC_050482.2:5764250-6391296 GCF_012460135.2 Molothrus ater
GTGTCTCCATGAGCACAAGCATGATGAATTCCACATTATTCAATTACACAGTTTGCATTTTCTAAAATGACATTTTGAGTATTTCCTTACAAGCTTGGGGCACATCCCTGAATTAGCTTAAAAAAATACAGAGCCAAATTAGGTACAGTTTTCTTTCCTTGGATTAATTTGCATTTTGTGGTTAATTTGCCTTTTGTAGATCTAGTAACAATAGGTTTTGGTTGGATCAGCAAATTTTGGAATTAACTCATTGTATTATATGTTGGTCCTCCTTTAATAGTACTTTTAAAGTTAGCCAGCTCCTCAAATATATTAAAATAACCTTATACACCATGAAAGAACACCTTAAGTGCACCCAAAATATCATTTTCCATTGAATTTTGCATTCTCTTTGAAAAAAAGATCTTATGCAAGGCCATCAGCTGTATGGGTGCCAATTAATAACTGGGCAGACAGCTGCTGGTTCAGTTATTTTTAAGGGCTTATTTATCAGTATGACCACTGAGAAAGTCAAAACCCTTGGCCTAGTTTATGTTTTCAGCTGGATTTTGCGTTGTCCATCCTGTTACCTTATAAATAATTCTTATATCATTATAGGTGCTGAAACAGCATCAGACCAGTGTCGGCGTATTTAAAATTCAGAAAGTGCTGCGATTGAATTTGAACTTCGCCCTCCTGCAAATGACTGCTGTGATTCCAGGAGAAGCCCTCTCCTTGTGCCTGTTGGCAAAGCACACAAAGTCTCCTTGTTCAGCACCTGTCTGGCACAGCAGCCTCTGCTCAGCAGCGGCTCCTTTTCAGGTTGACTCCAAAGACCCGTCCCACTCAGCTGCTCTAAGTGTGTGGGCTTGATCAGCGCTGCAGCAGAGCACCCTGCAAACCACATCTGTTACCTGATCCTGCCTGCTGACACATCCATACATCTTCCAGGGAGCCTTTTCAGCCTCTCCTCACAGCTGCTCCCAGTTCCTTCCTGGTCCCGTTCAAGTTTTGCACAGCTGTGTGAGTCCTGCTGTGGCTTGGATCCCAATCTCCTTTCAGTGCCTCCCTGTGTGCATTGTGCTTGCTGGAGATTTGCTCAGCCTGATCCAGCTGCCTCTGGGCTTTGGTGGGAAGGGGTTAAATCTGGTGTATTTTTAGCACAATTCAGACAGTGAACTCCTTTTTTCCTCCTGCCCAGCAAAGCAGTTTGCTGCTCAGAGGGGACCAGCACTCAGCTGACAAATAACCCCACTGACACCAGCCCAACTCGGCAGATTTATGTTGGCTAAGGAGCCAGCTTTCCAGGGAATGCTGAGGCCTATCTGCTCACACAGGCTTTTGCTTCTCAGATTGTCAGAAAGACACTGGACTTAACCTTCGCTGTTGGCTTGACCTTTTAAAGCCTACTCCCAAGCACTGCTCCTCCCCAGCAGAAATGAGGGATCTGATCAAGCTTCTGCAGCCTGAGAACCTCCCTTGGTGCCTGGCCCTCACCCCAGCCTGGGGATAACAGAGGATGCTGAAAAGCTCATCTATGTTCAAAGGCATCCAGGGTGGGAGACTTAGCTTGGAACACAGCTTTTAAAGGTTGAATATTTGCTTTTTCTTCTTGTTGTTGCCATTAATATTTTGTCACACACAGTTATATTTGCAGGACTGGATGTGTCTGTCTTTAGTAGTCATAATTTGCAAAGACAGATAGTGATAGGAAAAGGGGCAGCGGTTTTAAAATAAAAGATATTTAGATTGGACATTAAGAGAAAACCTTTTACTCAAAGGATCCTGAGGCCCTGGCACAGGTTGAATCTGTGGGTGCCCCATCCATGGAAATGTTCCAGGCCAGGCTGGATGGGACTCTGAACAACCTGGTCTAGTGTAAGGTGTCCTTGCCCATGGAAGGGGGTTGGAACTAGAGGATTTTTAAGATGCCTTCCAACCCAAGCCCTTCTACAATTCTATGGACACCTGGAGGTCCAGGTAAGACTACAAAATGACCATTCAGCTTTGATTGCTTGTTCCTAATTTTCCAGCTCTGGAGAGATCTGTAATAATAAATATTTGCTCTTAGTAAATCAAGGTAGACACACAAAAGGAAGATACACCTCACAGTAACCAACAACATTAAACATTTTTAAATAGCTTGTCTTGTTCTATTTTTTAAGTCTACTTTATATATCATAATTGATGACTTTATAACTTGCAACTTGGTTAATGTATCCTTTCTGATTGTTCAAGTGCTCAGACATTGAGTGATGCTGGAAGGCAAATGAACAGGATCTGTATCCTGTGCACTGTCCTTGCAGTAATAGAAAGAGAACAGAAAAGTTCATCATTGAAAACAGTCCCTTATGGATTTAGGTGACCCTGTAGAATGATGCCATTCATAAATCTATTAAACTCCATTTTCAAACCTGTTGCTATAAACAGCAAAAATCAGGTCTTGCTCTGTGCCTTTGGAGCATGCAAGCAAATACCTCATTGTTTAGGCAGCAAGATGGATGAAGAAATACAAAATTCAGAGCAATTACAGAGATAAATTAGCAAAAGTATATGGCACTGAACACAATTATATAGTGCAAGGAGGTTTTGTGCAATTTCCATTTCTAAACAGTGTGGTCTGACTCTTCCCTTTATTGCCAGCTCAAATATCATCAGAGTATGAACAGGTTTCTAAATTTCAGCAAAGACTTACAACTAAAGCCTCTGGTTGTGCCTTCTGAAGCATGTCTAAAACTGTAGTCAGGTAAAATTTCCTACTGATCCATGAAATGCTAAAGTTTAAACAGTACCATTTAGCTGCAACCACCTGTTTCAATTAATTCTCTTACAAGTTTCATCCCTTTAAAGCTTTAATCTTTCTCTTTAAGTCACTCTGTCAAGGACCACAGATGTTTTGTTATTGCTGAAGCACTTCTATGCTTTCAGTAACAAGAGGTGAATTAAATAAGTTTACAAAACATAGCATTCATGGGCATCCATCATTTGCAATGTATGTAGGAGTAGTTGTCAAATAAGAGAAATAATCCTAAAGGACATGGCAAGACAACAGCCAGCCTTGTGCTGTACTTGCAGATATCTCATTCTGTTGCACACTCAGGGAAAAAAAAATACTCTCATAAGTGGGGGAACAGAGCTGCTGGTTATAATCCTTGCCCTCCTGCTGGCGTGGCAGGCAGTATTGTACCTTCCAAAACATCTTGTGAATTTAGGCTGAGATCTCTCTTTGCTTAGTGTGGGGCATCACCTTTGGCAAGAGCCCTTCAGTGTAACACTGAGGTGTACAACAATCTGACACCAGAAAACCAGACACAGTTTTTCACATCCTTGATGAAGCTGGAGGCACTGTGTTGAGTGCTGTGTGACCAGCAACACACAGCATAGAAATAAGATCATACATATCTGCAATGCAATGCAAATGCAATGAAGATTTGTCTCAAATACTTTCCAAATCCTCAGCTAGCACTCATTTCCCACCTATGGCTCTTAGACAATGTGAAGGCATCCTGCTCCTGCCAGTAAACCACCACCCTCTCTGCACTGTAGGGTCTGTCACACATAACCTCTGATTCTTTAAGGAGACCTGCAGCTCCTTGAATTTCCAAACAGAGAGAAGGGCAGGTTTATGTCTTTAGACGTGGACTAACAGGACCATTTATCTCACTTTGCATTGTTTTTCAGGAGAACCATAGTGACGCCCTGAAGAACTGGATCTGCCTCCCTACATTATCCACAGGATGCCTTTGGATTTATCCTTTGAGTTGTTGTGTACCCAAACCTGGTACACACCACAGATAACCCAAACGCCATTTATCCAGGAGAGCTTTTCCATGGAATCATCATTTACAAGGCTGCAAAGAATCATCCCTGCCACTGTCACCTTCTGTCATAACACCCACAACCATTTCTCACCTCTCCCAGAGTTTCAGCCCATTTCACTTGCCCATCCTGCCTTCCCCTTTACACTAACATAACTCCAAAATGCCTGTTCCTTTTGCTCCAGCAGGAAAATCTGGAAAGAAGTCTCTTGTGTCTTCTCTTATAAAAGCTGCATGAATAAAATCCTAATTCAACAAAAATCACCTAAAAGCAACACCTGTGTGAGAAAATCTTTGTCTGATTTTGCCTGCTTGGTTTCAGTTTCAAGTAGAACAGTGATTTTCTTTAGCCTAGTCAAACACAATGTAGTTCCATTGGTTGTAAAATATTTTATAATACTGTGTTTAAACTGTTGTAAATAGACAAATTTTGCTGCATGACACTATAAGAGAGAAGAATCTTCACAACAGCTTTTAAAATTGTTTAAACTGGAATAGGTATTTCCCATCCACAATGAAAAGGCTTAGAGGGGAGATCTTAGTTAAGACTTCAATGTTTGTTTGTATGTTTGTTTGGATTTTCTTTATGCTGAGAGTTTTTGTGGGACACATGAAACAAATATCTTGTGACTGAATGTCTTATTTAATTCCAATAATAGTTTTAAAGATTTTTTTTAATGCCTTCATGAGAGTAACAAAATGTTAGCTTTGGTCAATTCTGGGAATGTATATGATAAGTATTGCAAATTAATTTGTCAGTAGCTCCACCTTGAAATTTCCCTTTTTGGTGTGGGAGAAAAAAAACCCACACAAAACTTTCAAAACTTCTAAATCTGTTTCCACCATGTCAGCCACTATGTAAACACATGGGGTTTATGTCAGGTTTTGGAGAGAAAGAACTTTTAGGATGCTTCTTGCTCTATTGGCAGAATTTGAGGCATAAGAGTTGCAAAATAATGAGAATTATTTCAAAATATGGACAGGACAATATTTAAAATATGTAAAATAATATTTGAAAAAATGGCAGGGATAAATCAAGTGTGTTAAACCCTGAGACACTGATGCTTTCTTATCAAATTTTTAGACTTAAAACCTTTGTGTGCAGAAAACTTTAACTGACACTGATCAGTAACACCAAGGTTTCCATTATTCTACTTGCCATCCTGTAAGGTGCTGCAATTATAATATATATATATATGCCTATAGTTTTAATTTAGCATGAGGTTATATTTTTAGAATTCTTGGTGAAACTCAAGTTCAAATATGAGGGAGCTTTAATGTTTATTTTGCTACAAAATATAAGGCCAATGCCTCATAACATTTTGCTCCACGTGGGCAATCACAGGATGAGTTTCTGAGTCCAAAAATCTCTTGGCTTTAGCATGATACAGGACTAAAGCTGAGCATTAGCTTTAGGTGAGCATTATTAACCTTTCCCTCCCTGCTGAAATCTGAGGGCTCTGAGAGAAGGTTTCAGCCTTGTTTCAATCAGTAAAGGTCTAGGAAAGCACTTTGCAGATACTAAAAGGTACTTTGCTTAAAATATGCTCAGACCCTACTGAAGTGATATTGTTTGTCTAGAAAATATTAATGGTGGACCCAAAAATGTACATCAATAATTAGCTCTTTGTATTGTAAATAAGCTGAAGATGTTGCTTTAATGACTCCTAATATGACTGAAGAATTTAACAAGAAGATCAAGAAAATAAACCTTTTTTCCTTTTTTTTTATCCCCTGCTCTATTTCAAGGAAACAGATCCTGCAGTTCAAGAAGGAACTATCACAGTTCTCCACCGCTAGTAACACAAGACAAATTAGAATCATTGAATTTTTAGGTTGGATACAACTTTGAAGGTCATTAAGTCCAAGCATTGACCCAGCACGGCCAAGTCCACCACTAAGCCATGGAAATCACTCCAGAGGTTCATACAGTCAATAGAGAGAAACACACTCTGAGGATTCAGTTCATCTGATCTTAGCACTTCTCTCTTTCCACCAAAATTATACACACCTGTGGAGTTTAAGGAATGCTTAGAGGTAGATTTTATTTACTCTAGGCACCAGTCTTTATTCATTGCTTTTACACTTATTTTTCCACACATTTCTCCCTGGCTTCAGCCAACCATAACAGCAGCTAGCCTTGAAGAAACAGATATGTGGAACTTAATACAGGAAGAAACCAACAGGTATCCAAGCAAATAATTCTGCCTTTGGATGCAGGTGTTTCTCTCTCCATTGCAATCTGGAGGTGGGTGGCTCTCCTGGCTGGATGCATCCAAATTAACATCATTCCAGCTGGGTCTCCATAGCAGCCAGGACTTCCTGTGAGGTGACAGTCCTGCCCCACATGGGGTGTGAAAGCTGGGGGAGCTGTGTCTCCTGAGCTCCACATTAAATCTCACTTGGAGATGTCATCCTTGTGAGAGTTTTGGGTGTATTTTTTCTGTTGTTGAACACTTTTGAAAGACATCACTTTTAAATGGCAATTCAAATCATCCTTAAGGTTGGAGAGGGAATAAAATCTGAGGTGCTTATCCATCTGGAGGAAAGAAAAACAGGACAGCATTTATCAGGTCTGATTTTCAAGCAGATCTCTGTGGAGGCACAGACACATAACTGCAGGCCTGATTAAAATATCTAATTTCTAAAGAGATCATTCTATTGTTCAGTATTTTCATTCTATTCCTCAGTATTTTCTATTTTCAGATCAGTCTGATTGTTACATGGCTTATGTATCTAACTCCAGATTTTGGGGTTTGCTTTGCAAGAGGGTTAAATCAAAATATAGATTCTGCAGCACTTTGAAATGCAGGCACCAGCATTTTATTCTTCCTACATCTCACGCCCTAAAGAGTTCCCATGCTGCTCATCCTCAAAAGAGGATAGAGGTATTTCATTGTATTCCATGGAATGTCTCTTCTCTATTTTGAACTCAGACAGCATTAATTCATATCCTGGCCTCCAACAAGCTGCAACCTGACTAGAAAGAGTAAGATTAGCTTTCAGAAAACTTTCCAGACTAAGGATAATATAGATATTTCATGTGTCACTCTCTTATCCTTATCACAGAGATCTATATAAATGACTTTCTGGCATTCCTCTACTTATCTGTTACACAGCATTACAGATCTGTAAGATTACACTTTCTGTGGGCTCTGAGATTCTCTCTTGAATCCAGATATTCAGCATTGTTTTCACCACGCTTGGACTTTGTTCCACTTTTAGTAGCAGCATGAAGTCAGTCATATTTAAATCAGATGAAAACCTGAATTTTTCATATTAATTAAAGTTCAATAGATTCCTTGTAAAGAATAGATGAAAGGAGCAGCAGTGACACAGGAGTCATGTAGGCCGGATTTTCTGCAGATTAGCTAAAGCTGGTATGAACTTCCTCCCCAGCTTTCTCAAATATTTCCTGATTTTTTGAAGAGATTGACAAATAAGGTTTTGCATAATAGCACAGAAGCAATTTCCTCATCATTTTCACAATGTAAAGAAGAGAGAGAATTAAAAAAAAGACTGACATGAAAAAAATAAAAAAAAATCCAGGGCTGCCTCTCCAAAGTGCTGTTTCCTGAAATGCTGTTAAATGCATAGAACCCTGATCACCCTCCAGTGTGATTCTCCCAGTCACAGTGGGTTACAATGGTGATAAATTCAACTTTGACATGTTTAGGAATAGATACCTGGGAAAAGAACTAGTAGAGTCTCTTAAAACTGGATTTTTGGGAACTGATCGAATTGATTATTTACAAAAGAAAACCCACATTACTGTAAGAGCTCCATTTTTGAGGTAATGGAGTATATTATCATAGAATCACAGAATAATTGGGGTTTGGAAGTGGCCATTAAAGGGACACCTTCCACTGTCCCAGGTTGCTCAGAGCCCTGTCCAACCTGGCCTTGGACACTTCCAGAGATGGGGAAGCTTCTCTGCGTGACCTGTGCCTGTGTTACCCCCTCATTATCAACAATTTCTTCCTTATGTCTAGCCTGAATCTAACTTCTTTTCATTTAATTTCATTATCCCTTCTCTTTTCACTACAGGCCTTGCTAAAAGATTTGTCACCATCTCTCTTACACGCCCCCTTGAAATGCTGAAAGGCTGCAACAAAGTCTTCTGGATGAACAATCCCAGCTTTTTCAGCTTTTCCTCACAGGAGACATGCTCCAGCCAGATGATTGTTGTGTCCCTCCTCTGCTCCTGCACCAACCAAGCTGCTCTCACCACAAATGTTGCAGATTCTTGTATTGCTTTTTGGTGGTGAAGAACTTGTTGCTAAAACACATTTGTTCTCAGTATCCTTGAGTCTTCAGAAGAGACTTAGTTTTACATCCAGAAATAAGTCAAAGTGAGAGTTTAAAGTGAGAAATTTAAAAGTGGAAATTGTGAATGTGTTTTAATTTAATTTAGAAAATAGGTAATACAATAAATAGGTTAAATGGTATATTAATGACAGATTGCTCAGCACCTTATTATAAGTTCTGTTTTAAACAAACCACTTACTGTTATAATTTAAGTAAATTTTACTTGTGGACTTCACCACCTTTTTCTAATTAATATCTGCAAAACTACTGATAGTATAGGTAACAATTCTATATTTCGCTGAGAGAGATCCATCAATGCTATGGTTAGCTAATATTGCAGAGGGATTTTTTGCATTTTGGTTTTTCTCTTGGTACAAAGTCTCTAAGCTATTAGTGTAAGGCTTGATTTGACTTCATTTTGGATGGCAGTCTCTAAAGGGGCCAACCCAAGACAAGCATACCCTACAAGCCTTTGACTTGAAGTTCACTTGTAGCCAGGGAAACAGGACTATGAAGTTCATAGTATGAATAGGGAAATTCCTTCTGATTTTTCCTTTGAAAGAGGAGAGGTGGGATTTAGGATGTGAGCCTGTTCTGAGCAGGAGAAAGCACGTGCTTCATTGTGTGTCCCATACAGTATTTCTTACACACATAAGAAAATATTTCCATTTTCTAGGAGGAGGAGCACCATTGCTCACCTCACTCACAGAGGCTGTGAACACTGAACTTGCTCCTCAGCCAGCACTCAGAGAACAGCAGCTCCACACTTACACCCTTGGGTCACCTAGAAGCCTCCCAAGGCTCCTCCTGCTGCAGACACTTTCCTCAGTTATCCAGGATGGCTCTGAAACACAGAGACTCCACGTTTGGGATACCAGAGCACTGACCTTCTCCACGTGGCTCAGTGAGCAGGTGCCTCACAAGTCCATCAAGCCAAACCATGGATCAATGATGTCCCTGCATGAGACAGGAGAAAAAGCCTCTCCTACTGCAGCATCTACAGCCATGTAGAGACTACTCTATTTCTTTAGTCTGTACAGCCACACACATCCCAAAATTAAAAAGTGACATTAAAAAGCAATCCTGACTACTAATTAGCCAAGCAGCCTGTAACAGAGGGAAGTTTCTAAGTAGATTATCTGCTTTCTCCATCTCTGCAAGAGCCACCTGCACTCTGACTTTTTGCACATAACAAGGCTGAAGTTGATGCTACCGTGATTCTGAGCTTGTATTCCTGCCCAGGGATCAGTGAGATAACATCAGTGGGTTTAGCATTTATTATCTCTCTTCCACTAAAGCTGCTCTTGAAGGGGTCAGCAGCATGGTCCAACTGGTCTGGTGTCGTGAGGAGCATGAGGAGGAGCTCTCAGCTGGAGGCTGATGCCATGCTCTATCAGCCCTCCCTGTACCCAACCAGAGCACCAAAACAACCTTTCAGATCAGAGCTCTGTTTTGAGAGGTAAACTTCTTGTTTCACACTGACGTAAGCATCTAAAACCATAAAGCCAGAATAGGCTGTGGTAAAGACTGAGGCTAAGCTTTCATCTTCTCAGTGGACAGAAACCTGAACATTCCAGCCCAAGCCAATACAGATGACCTTGTACCATTTCCAAAGTAGTTTTCTATGTGGGACACAAGGACTGAAAGCATCCCTGAGCCATTCCATCTTGCTGCGGTGTCCTGAAAGTGCAACATGAGGATGTGCTGAGAAGAAAGAGATTTCTGGAAAGATGGAAGGTCACCTTCAGCAGCAACAAGCTTCCAGAACATGCTGGCCTCATCTAGAGCTTAGGTAATCCACCTTGCCTGGGATTTTCCCCTGGTGTGAGGGAAATGTGTGCATACCCTTGGTGTGTGAGCATCTATAAACTCCCTAAAATGGAAGAGTTGGACCTCCCAGTAATTTTGGGGAATGCACAGATCCACGGGAGCACAAGACCACTGAAAAGACATATGGAAATGCTGGGGATTCCTTTGAGGATTTCACATTATAGTGTACCATAGCTCAGTGACTCCCTTCATGCCTCACTCCTTCTCCTGTCAGGGCAATTGAGACTTTGCATGGGCAGCCAAAGGGCAATAGAGCATGGACCACTGGCAGTTTCTTACCTTGCCTCCTGGAAGAAGGCCCAGCTCCTAAAGAAGCATTCAGCAACCCCCTTCTAAGTGAAGTTCTTTCAAGGATGGAAGCCCAGGTACTCCCAGACCTCATTCTCCAACAGAAAAAGGCAAATGAGCCTTCACCTATTGTTATCCACTAAAACAATATTTACAGATACTGTAAATAAGTACGAGTATATGACATTTCAGAGGAATTTAATAAGAACTGTGCTGAGTTTGGCTGGGGTAGAATTAGTTTCTTCATAGTAGCTGGAATGGGGATATGATTTGGATTTGTGATGGAAATAGTGTTGACAACTCAAGGGTGTCTTTGTTATTGCTGGGCAGAGCTTACACGGAGTCAAGGCCTTCGCTGTTTCTCTACTCACTCTTCTTTTTCTTGTCACTTACATTGAAATCTGTCTACAGTGTTCTAAAGGATTGGTAGTGAAAAACAAAGTTGAAAGTTGCTGGGAGGTGTCTAGCAGATACTGCAGGAGTCAGGTCAGGCCCTTATGTCTTCATTTTGGTCCAGGGGAAAAGAGCTAACAGAATACTAATGAAAGTTGCAGATGGTACTAGAATCAGTAAAGGTTATCAATCCCAGTGAAATAATGCAAGAGGACCTGAATAGGTTAGGAATCTTGGCTTAAAGCAAAATTGTGTTTAGCCTAGAAAATTGCAAGCTAATCCCACCAGAGAAAAAATAATTAATGTTGAGTAGCAAAGGGAGGAAGGTAAAAAGAGCCTGAAATGCAGAGTTTTGAAAGAGATCTGAGGTGAGAGAAAACTTTTAAGTTAGAGATAAATTTGCAGTGTGAAGCAGAAAGAAAAAAAATATTGTTGAGTTAAAGACTTAGGCAAAATTCACAAGTGTCATAAAACAAGATGAAACGCTGGAGTTCTGTGCGTGGCAATACCTGGCAGAGCATCTCTAAATGAAAGCAGCTCAGAACCAGAGGGCAAAGTACAAGGAGAAAAGACTTTTTTCTTTCCCCTGCCCTTCAGGGATAATTGTTTTCTAAGGGCACAGTAAAGAAGTTGTTGAATAAGTCTTGTAAAAGAGGGCTTGAATAAATGATGTGAGAGTGGTCATGTCCCTCCAGAAACAAATATTTTCCTCTTTTACTAGTACTTCCATTGTAGTTGGCCAAAGAGAATAAGATGAATTTAGAGAGATCAGAATCAAGATCTAGTCGTCAGTGCAGCAGCCACATGTAGGGAAAACATTATCTTTAGCATTTGAAGGAAGAAGCAGGCAATTTTAGACCTGTGCAGTAATAAACTTCGGTAAAATTGGAAAGAAAACTACATAGTACAGCAAATCTTCCTCACTTGTCTCTTGTGCTATTTCCTACTGACTGGAGCTTTCCTGTTAGATAAAACATGATTTCTAGGAAAGTTTTGTTTCAAACTCATCCATGGGAACCCCATTGAAGGGGTTCCCTCCAATTCATTCATGTAGGGACTTTTTGGGTCAAGTCACATTAGTCTAATTAATATTAGTGATTACTGCATATGACTGAAGATCAGACCTCATTGATGACTGATATTTACAGCTCCATCTCTACAGTAGTAGTGCATTCCAAGGAAATGTGCTTTGTGTTCAGAGATCCATCCTTTTTCCTGTCCTTGACTTTCTTTGCCTCTATAGAAAAGTTAATATCATTAAGACTTTCCTTACATGTTGATAATATGGATATAATACTATACATTTTTAAAAACTGTTGACAATGTGCAACATCTTCTGTATCCAAAAGAGATTTTATGCAATTAAATATTATATACATACTGGCATTGCATTTTAACTTTTTTTTTGTAGTTAAACAAGTGATATTTGTTTCCAAATTATCTTAATTCTGAATTAATAATTTTTATTAAATATTTCACAGTCCAGAAGAATTTTCCAGTAAATAAAAAATTTCAGATTGATCAAAATTTTCACCTAATTTACATACTGTTTTTTTTCCCCTCTGACAAATCCAGATTCTAGCATTTCAGTGAGAGATTCCTATTTTATGTACAACACTTAGGCATGATTACTGGCTTTCATTTGTAAGGCCAAATCTTAAAAAAAATAAAATCTATCCTCAGTGTTGTAATAACTAATTGAATAGTCTAAACTCAACAATTGAATTGAAACAAATACAGTGAAAACAGAAATCACTTGCTGCTTTTAAAACCGAAGCAGGTTTGGTTAAAACCAAAATCCATGTGTTTCATTCCTTATGTTAAATGCAACATCGAACTCTCTAATCTTGCACAGGCAACGTAAAAAATGAACTACAGACCAGTAGTTCAGTTGCATCTGGAAATGTCTGTACTGAAGGTCTTTGTCCTTTCTGCTTCATGGCAAAAGGTCATCAAATGTTGCATAAAAGGGGCAGACATTTCTGATGGTACAGGCATGAGGCAAATTGATCACTGATCCTCTGGAAAATCAGGAAAATCCCGTTCTGCCTCTGCCTCATCAGACAGCGAAGCGATCTGGGATGGGAGTTAGGCTGGAACCTTGTGAGGTTTAAAAATATAGCCTTGTTCAGACAGGCACTTGGGGTTTGGCACATATTTTGCCTCTCCCTGTGTCTGCCCAGCCCTGAGCGGGAGACCACGGGAGCATCTCTGGAAGACAATTCCTGCAGGGAACCACTGTTGAGAGCTCTGGCCCCGGGAAGGAGCCGGTGGCACGGCAGCACAGCAGAGACACTGCAGCCTGTGAAGTGACAGCTAGGGTGCACTGATACACAAGTGCCTGGCAACTGCTCTAATTTATTGCATAGGCTGTGATGGCTCTCTGTGAAGCCTAAAATAATCTATGAGCGTTTCACATTTTAATGGTATTCATGTTGAGGGCCTCTGTGTGACTGCAGCTATATGATAACATATGCCCCAATCAGATCTGCCCTTTGTGTACGAGATGACACAATTTGTGCACAGCTAGCCATGAGGGAGATGGAGATTATCCATTTCCAGTTCAGGCAATGCTGGGTCTTCCAGCCTCTCATATACACCAAAGAGACAAATATTTTCTTTTTTAGGAGCATTTACACCCTCAGAGCTCAACAGATGGAATGTTCTTGCCCTTCAAGGCAAAGCTCTGCTGTCAGAAGAGGCAGAGAGGACCAAGTAAGTAGCGGGCACAGAAACTAGTTAAGAGTTTAATGGGATTTGGCTGATTATTATGTTTTCTTTTATTATCATTAACTCGTATTTTCAATAACACCAAGGATCTCAAACTAGGGAGAACATTAAGAATCTGTGAAGTTCCTAGCAGAGAAGAATGCTATCCAAGAACATAACTGCTTATAGAAACTGAGCACTTCAAAAAGTTAGGGGAAACTAGAGTTAAGATCACTGCAGTGATTCATTCCATCCTCTGTGGTGTCCAGTGATACATAATCACGTGTGCTTCACTGCACAACTTCTCTTTATCCATCCAGCCTATTTCTGACAGTGCAGCTCCATTTCTGAACCAGTCCTCTGCTGAGACTGACTGCTCATGCCTTACTTCCAGGCAAGAAGCCCCACGTAACCAACCCATTCTCCTCTGCAGAGGCATCTCAGTTTTAGTTCTCTTTTTCCTGGCATTTTTTACACCTATCTCCTTCTGCCCACCTGAATACACTTCCAGTTTTGCTCTCCTAATATATTGCCTCCATTCCATCCTTGCTTCTCTTGGTTTTAGTTTCAGAGCTTTTCTAAGAACAGTTTAAGTGCTCATGGCCATATGCATGGTGATGAATGAAGTGGGTATCAGTCTTGAGACCAAGGGGCATTGCAAAGATCCATATCAGAGAATCATAGAACAGTTTGGATTGGAAGTGACCTTAAAAATCATCCAATTCCAACCCTCCTGCTACAGGGTTGTAGGGACAGGGACAGGGACATCTTCCACTAGACCTCATTGCTCAAAGCCTCATCCAGCTTGGCCTTGAACACTTCCATTGAGGAAGTGTGGAATTAGTGTGGAATTCCAGTCGGAATTAGGGGACATCCAGTAATTCCAGTCATGCTGTAACATCACCTAAATCATGTGGGATATAGCTTGTCCATCCTGTTACTACTTTCTTCTGAAGAGCCCTCATTTTTAAAATTTTATGGATGTATTTTTTTGTTGTCTCTGGCATATTTGCCACCCCCTGGGCAAATTTCAACTCCCTGCTTAAATCTTGTCAGAAACACAGTCTTTACAGACTTCCTGAAAGAAAATGCAACCGTCATCTCAGGATGCATTTGCTGGCTTGGTTGTTCACTAAAACTGGGCTGATTTGACTGAAGATTTCCAGTAATCAAAGGCAAAAGAAAAGCAGAGAAAAATTTAATCCCAGAATGTAGTGTAATAAAAAGTCATAAGCAGTTGAAAACTGAGCTATATAAAAGAAAACATCATGAAACTTTGACAAGCACTGTTCCTAGCCCTGCAAATAATACCTCTTTGACTGGTCTGATATTCCTTAATCCGCTTGTAAAGATTGCAAAAGATAAAGAAGATTTTACAGGCAGGCTCAACAAATAGCAAAATCTTGTCTTTGCCTGCATATTTGCATATTTCTCACCTCTTAAGTTCTAAACTCAAAATCTAAAAGGTGTTCATTCAGGAGCTGACAACCTTCCCTTCCCAACTTTTCTTGGATTGCTCCCAGGGCCTTTCAATAAGGTGCATACTCACGAGTCAGATGTGAGGGTCAGCTGCACACGCGGCGCCTTTCTGCGGAGCAGCCGCTCCGACGGCACATGTCAGGATCTGCTGAGCACATTTAGGGCAGCTGCCAAAGCCTTTGGAGTGCTTTGGCAGCAGAAAAAACAGCTGGTCCCATCAAAGTGATCACATTCTTGGACGTTAATTTAGTGTCTGAGAGGATGGAGTGATGCTTGCCAGGGAATAAGCTTCATAATCCTAAAGGATGAAGAGGGATCCTAGAGACCCCAAGATTACAGCCTAGTAAAGGTGTGGGTAAAGCAGGTGCAGCTGCTTTGTTAACAGGTTGCTTGAACCTTGGAGAAAAGTGTATTTAGGCAACATGTAGTGCCTGAACTGACAAGTTCTTTCAGTTGGAGGAGTTATAGATGGATGGGCATCAGAAGGCCAATCTGAACTCTGGACTCGGAACATTGGGAGCCATTCTATGCAGTCTCAGTATATAACAATAAGTCAGTGCTGGTGCAAGAATGAATTATTAATCAGCGTCTATTGTGAAAATTCACCTGGATGAGTCTCCCCAGAAGCTGTTGTTCTGGGGAGAACTTGCTGGAGGTATATGGAGATATATATCAGAAAAAAATTTAAAATATGCATTTATGGTGACCTCCGGTAAAATATTTAGGGCCCATTGCTGTCTGATTTATTGTGGCATTTCCTAAACACAAAATAAGCAGCTCCTGTAGAGTTTTGGTGTTGACCACCTCAGTATGGCCCTGGCACATGCCTTTTCCATCATTTTTTTTTACCCAGTCTATAGCAATGAGAAATACCCAAATAACTCCTGAGCCCTTTAAAGAGTCCCTTTCTGCTCAGAGGCTGTAAAGAAGAAAATACAGGAGTCAGTTATGAACACCTGAACTTAATGTTGGTAATGAGAGTGTGGTTATCTCTTCTCCTTTTCCTATTTACACCACCGTGGAAAACATCCCCTTTCACCTTGGAGCCAAGGCTGTTATTGCAACATTACAAAATTGCTGAGCAATTTTCTTTCTCTGCTTAGCTATTATTTCCATTGAATCATCAGTTACCACCCATTGATTGAAACCAAACATCAAAGCAAACCCCAAAACACATTCTGAATGAGTTGGCACCCTTATTTTCCACATTATTTCTTCTGTGAAAACAGCAGGAATTTATACACAGCATCTGTCTGTCTTTCTTGTCTTAGAGCTTTACTTTCACACCACAAACTATTCTAAAGAAATGAACATTTGGAAGGCTAACACACAAGGATGGATTAATTTATCAAAGCATTAAACTCCACAGAGATTTCTTTTTTAAGTCAGCTGCCATTGATTGCAAGACAACAGGATGTACCAAGGGGACAGAAACACGGGTATGAAAAATGGATTCAACCCAAGGCAAGGCAACAGGGAAGGACTAAGATGTGTAACTGTCATTTATTAAATCACATAAACTGCAGAATCTTTTCTTCCTGGAGAAGAAATTTTGGTAAGCAAAACTAAGTGCTATAAAATCATGATCTCTTAATGGAAATTGTAGCAATGTGTTTTTTTCAGCTGGGAAAAAAATAAAATTGAGTGATTGTTATCCACAAGGCAATCAGAAGTTTAAAACCATACTTTCCACTTTACCAAACCATTTTTATGGGCTGGATTTGTCTGGGGAAGGGAGGAGTTTCCTGTTCTTTCCCCAGCATCAGTGATTAACATATATAGGTCACCACATCAGATGTAGAAATCCTGCAACACACACTACTTCTGAAATAATGCACTGCATCCAAGGACCCCACAGAACTGTACACAAAGCACTCCATTAACAGCAGGTGCTGTACAGAAAAGCTCTCTTTAAAAGAGCTTTTAATTACAGTATATCTTTGTTTAGAAGGCACCTTCAACTATCTTTTCCTTGCAAGCTGAAGAAGAAAGCCATTAAATGTATGAGAAAACCACCCTCAATTTAAAACTGCAGGAGAAATCAATTATTGTAAAGGTGGGCTTAGCCTGGAACACAAAGAAATACGGTATGTGAAGTCAGTGGAGGCTGGGCATTACTTTGGCATAATTAATACAAGTTGGAAATTTTAAGATGTGCAACTACCCCAAGTTGAAAGTTCTAGCTGGCTGTATGGCCCATGTTTATTCCCAAGTCTCCCTCTAAAAACTAAGTTTACTCAAAATTACATTTATCTCTCTCAGCTGTACAGTTCACACTTTCTCAAAATTCCCTTTACAGAGGTGAAGGGTTTCAGTAGAGCTGAGTGAGCAGGAGAATAGGGGTTTATTTATTTAAATGAGGCCACTTGCATAGATCTGGCTACAAAGAAAAACTTTAGAGGAGGAAAGGGATCTTTTTGGTCTCATTTGGTATTTTTAATTTACAAGTCTTTTTTTTAATACTGGAACTAATCTCATACTAAAACTTCTTCCTCAACCCTTTTCCTATCACAGTATAGCACAGTCCTTTTAGTCATAGTGCAAAAAGGGGTTCAAAGGTTTGGTGGATTTTTTGGTTTTGGATGTTGGGTTTTTTTAAATAATTGAAATTTACAAAATGGTTTCTGTGTTTTTAGGAGCTAATCTTTGATGATCAATGACATCAAAAACATGTGGGGAAAAAATAATAAAACAAACAACAACAAAACAAAAACAAACCATCAAATAACTCCACTGAAGTTAAAGGCAAAAATGTTCCTTACTAAAACAACACCAGAAAATGCTTCATTTGATGGCGTTTTATAGAGGATACAAAGGTTAATTAGATACTTTCCATTGCATTATATAGCAGGAAACCTCTGTTAATTACTGCTTCTCTAACATGACTGATTCGTTAAAAACCGACTGTGGAACCACAAATAAAAAAAAAAATTCTCTCCCATTCCAGCACAAACTATTCCAGGTTCTAAGTGCTGTGCCCTCTGGGTGCCTATTTTTCTGCATAATACCTAATTTATTTCTGCAGTCCAAAGCCTATGACCTTTTATCAAAATTAGATATTAATAGAGACACTGAATTGTAAATTTTAACATACAGCATTACTGAAACCCTAAAATGAATGAAACTTCCACCAACTTCTAAACACCTGAGCATTTGTTCCTGTGTTTTCTCATGTCCTACATTACAGGAGAAAAGGTTGATATTAATGGTTTATTTTACCACTGTTTTTATTTCAACTTCATACCATAAATGAGGTGTTTCTATAAATGTTTGAATTTATGAGCTTTTGTGAGTTTTCTCAACCAATTATTCAAATTTCTGCCTTGAAGGCATCTCCTTGCTAAATCCAGCTTTTTTGGTTCTTTGTTATTTAGTGCACTACTGTATTCCTTTAAAGGCGAAGTTCAATTATTTCTCTTTTGAAGGTCTGAGGGCCTTGCCTAAAATGCCAAGTGTATTAAAAACAGTTCCCCCTTGCCTTTTGCAGGGAGATATAGAAGGATAATAAGTTAGTTGGATTTAATGGAATTTTGGAATTGATCATGTCTACGTGTACACGTGCATGATGACACTAAAATGAGGTTTAAATGCTGTCAAATCATCAAGACACTTGGTTTTTTAACCTTTTGCCATTTTTATTTCTTAACAAGGAACAAAAGAAGGAAAGATTTCCAGTTGAAACAAAGGACAGGGCGGCAGGAGACACTAAACTTGGATGAAAACTTATACTAACATTGTTTACAAGCACAGAAATAGGTCTTTAAAGCCACACAGATGTAAAGGAGATCAAATTATAGTGGAAAAAAGCTGCATTTCTGCTCTTACTACTTGGTGAATCTACTGTTACCCCTCTTCTAAATTACATTCACTATCCTTATTTATTTTTATTTAAATTTTGAAGATAACTCTCTGTGCTGTCTTTTTCCTCTGTGCTGGTACTGAATTCACAGTGGATGGCAAAAGTTTTTTGCAGACAACCCAAATCTGCTATGAGATCCTGGTGGACTTTGCAAATAGCTGGTTCTTGGCCATGGCAATTTATTCCTCATGTCTGGAATGGCCGGAGATTTCTACCAACAGGAGAAATGGCTTCAGGTCATCTCTTGTTAAAAGGGTCTGGAGGCTTTAAAAGAGAAGAAAAATAATTTTAAATTTGACTGCGGTGGTACCTGTTTTTCATTGCTGGATGTTAATGAGCAGCAGCCTTAGAAGACTGTAGGGCAGGCCCTACGTCTTGAGCCCTATTGTGTAAGACCAGGTAATAGGAATCACCTTATGGGATCCACTTTGACTGGTAAAGGCTGTTTCTACAGGGATTTTAAAAATCTGCTTAGGAGCCAATTGTCTCTGGTAGGCATGTTCAGCAGGCATGTGCCTCTTCCAGTGCAAACTTTGAGTAAAAACTGAGATTAATTCAATTAAGTTTAAACATTTCAGCTTTTTATTTTATGGTTACACACATAAGTAGAGCAATAACTGAATACAAATGTTGCATATTTACTGTGGCGTGATCCAAGCAATTACTACTAAAGTATTAAGGAAAATCATTATTTCACTCTTTTAATTTTATTCTGTAATTAGGTGGGAACCGTATTTTGGTGAATACATTTATATTTAGAAGTTATGTATTATGTTTATCTTTGTTTTGAGAGGATGATTTTAGCCCTGTTATTATAAGCCTGTTAATAACAATTAAAATAGCTATTAAAAGTTATTTTAGCTTTTGTACACTTATAGCTTTGTACTTGTTTTTCTTGTTAGCTTCATCAAATAGTTCACACTCATATGATGTATGCAGTCTGCTAATAGTCAGGAGCACAGACTGCCAAAAATGGTTTCAAATATCTGGTTAAAGTCAGCTTTTTATGTTCTAGGATTATTAGTTCATCCTTTTCACACAAGTGTTGTGCTGGTTGCTCATTATGCCTCTGACTTCTCTTACTTTTTGTTCTCAAAAACGATTTGAAAAAGTTTAGAAGGGAAACTTAAAAGCAGAGCAAAAACAATGCTGGCAACTTTTTTGAGTGCCAGAGTTTTTACTGCTTTCTGTTGAAATATTTTCCTGACTTTCTGTTCAGATAAGAATTTTTGTGCAAGGTGTTACGGGGAGGGCTGTCTGCATCCCTGCAAAGTGCAGCACAGTAAATGTCTGTGTATGTTCTCCGTATACCATACTATTAAAATCAATCTGTTCAGGTTAGTTTCCATTCTGAGGAGTGCTGAGAAACACAACCACCAGTTTCTGTCACGTGCTGCGCCGCATCAATTAAAAATAAATTACATTTCATGCAAAGAACCTAACTTAAAAATCTCAGCAAACAACAACAGAACCTTTTCACTAATGATTTTCAGTCATCAGAAGTGGAGAGAGACTCAGACAGCAGACAGCATGGTCCCAGCATGCTTTTTGCCTTTTTTTTTGTTTGCACAGTAGCTGTCAGTTGCAGCCCTGCAGGTAGTAGAACCCAGTGGGAAGAGGGGCGGGACAGAGCGATGCTGCCTGAACTGACAGCAAATTTAAATTACTGAGCTTTCTTTTGCTTTTTTTCTTTCTTTGAGTGCCCTTTCCTTTTTTTTTTCTCTTTTCTTTTTTTTTTTTTTTGGTATTTTTCTACTCTGCGACAAACTGAAAAGATTCGAGCACACACTAATTTAACAGCCCTGCTTCGTCGTCTTCTTTTTTCCCCTTCTGCTTCCAGGATAATTAAAAGAGAAACCTGTAAAGGCAACGTTCCTTCAAGCAAGTTGGTGCTGTAACGTGCTGGTAAGATGAATTTAATTTATTTTTTTTTCCTTTCCTCATCTTTTCTTTTCCTTTTTTGGAGCTGAAAAGCTTTTGTATATCTAACGCAGTCATAAGTGTGGTTCCCCTGCTGTGGAGGGTTAGGAGGTAATGAAAAGGTGCAACGGCTTGATATGTGACCTTCTCCTATTACTTAAAATGGGGAATAACAGCTTTCATGCCTGTCCTCATGATGCTTTTCTCTCTATGAATTGACTATTTGCTCAACAGAAGAGATGCTGTGATTGTCGCACTATGACAATGAGGACTTGATTGTTTTTTGGTTACTGTTCCATGCTCCTATCAGAACAGATACTTGAGTTGGGGGGGTTGTGTTTGTGATTTTTTTTTTTCCCTCTGAACGTTGCCTGAAGCACTGATACGACAGGGGGGTGGAGATGGGGGTGGAGGAGACGGTCTTGGGTATCATCCTGCCTGTTCAGCTGTTTACTAGGTAGGGAAGTGCAACACTGAAACTTTTTTTAAAAATAAATAAATATTTTTTTTCTGCTTTCATCAAGTGGGGTCAGTGTATCCAGGATTTATTGTTGTCCAGTGCTGGGTAAAGTTGTGCTGTCCCTTGCATTTTCCCTCTGGAGAAGGGGGGAAGGGGTGTTCCACTCCATACCTTGTCACACCATTGTAGTAGCTAATTGCAAGAAGCTGACAAACTTTGCGATGAAATACCAGGCGTCGCTTTTGTGAGGAATGAGTTCGATGCTGTGGATCAGCTCCTGTGAATACCAGCCTACCAGATACAATCAGATCTATATTATGCATGTTACATTCCTGACTTGCAAGTACACTGATTTCCAAGGTCTCCTTTCTAGTCGTCTTCTGGTACTAGCAGAAGATAAAAATAAAATTTTCATTTTATTTTTTTAGCAAATGAGATGTGTTTTGCTTTGTGTTTAAGCTTACAAAACTTAAAAAGTGGTGTGTTTTTCTCAGGATTTATGAATGTAGTTCTGCCAGGTATTGAATGCTACATCTACTGAAATCAACAGGAAGGCTGAGCTTGTCCTGTATTTAAGAGAAAATTGCTAAGTACTGGCAGGACTGGATCTTATGATTGCTGAACTATCTCTGTTTTCTCAACTGCAATTAATCTTTGGTGCACTTTAGGCTGGATCCTGTAGCTTTATTGTAGTATTCAGAATAAGCACTATTCTTACACTTAGTTGCTGTTTTCTGGTTGTGCTGATGAAAACTTTTTGAACATAGGATGGGGATTTTAAGAGAAATTGAATAGAGTTAGGAAACCAGTGTGATTTAGTCCTTTATCTCCTTGAAAGCTCTTTTCCTTAATTTTATTTAAAGAGGTATCCTGAAACTAATAATCTGCACATTGATACATTACACTTTCCAGACTCAAAGGTCTTTTTTGCCAAATGCATAATGTGATATCATGAGAGAAGTTGTGCAAGGAGGGTGGAGAAGAGGAGCAGTGGGATTGAACAGAGTCCTTTCCATGTCAGTGGAGAGGGGGAGAGGATGTGCCAGTGCCATATGGAAAATCACATCCTCTCACAGAAACTTTGTTAGGGCAGAGGGTTAAGGGTGCTGCACTTGCAGAAGTTCATCACTCCCTATCTCAGTCTCAGTTTCAAGCACTGCAGTACTTTACTGAAGGTTTACTTTGCTTGTGCAGAAAATACTGTTGGCTTGTGAAATGAGGGCGTTGGAGCTCCCACATCTTGCTTTTGCCCTGAAAACTTGCCTTCCCCCACACCACCACCAAGGTCTGCAAGGCCCAGCAAATTAGGCTTTGTCCCTTGTAATCCTAAACTCCCATCCATTTATAACCAGAGAAGAAAAGGGTTGAATTCAGTGTTCTTGTTATGGAAATAAGTTTTTATTCACTCAGTATCAACTGACAGTTAGAAGCGTATCTGATGTAATATGAATAAACTGTAGGCTGTTGTCAGTAAATTATGCATTTATAGTCTCACATTCTCCTAGAAACACTGCCTTTACAATGCTCAAGTGGCCTAATGGGGTGAAACAACTGCCAATACTCTCATCTGAGCCTCCTAATCAGCCAAAGTCATGAGAAGTCCATGGTGGTTGGTTCCCACTGACCATGGTGGGCATCTCAGCCATGGGTGAGGCTGCAGGGAGGAGAGCCTGAGGTTAGCCAGGGGTCTTTGGTCACACAAGTGGTGTCAATATTACTGTTATGAGGCAATATGAAAACACAGTACAGCTGAGGTTAGATGCTGAGTTTTGTAGCAAGAATGGATTACTAAATTCTTAAAATGCTGAGTTATGTGGCAAGAATGGATTACTAAATTCCTAAAAAATCTTACTAAATTCTTAAGCTGATATCTGTACATTTAACTAAAAAAACAACCACCCGAACCCAATCTACCAGTCTACATCCTCTTTGAATTTAGTCATTAAATATATTTATTTTTTAATTAATCTGTGCACTTTAAATTGCTGTTGGCTTCTAGCAATACTGTCCTCTATTCAGTGCCTGGAAATTTCTAGTTGAATGCAACTGCTTTCATTGTAACAAAAAAAGAAAAGTAAGCCAGAAAACTTGCTGTAATTTCCTGTCAGTAACAGAGAAATAAGAAAACACTAGGCTAATAAAAATGATAATCTGAGTTTACAACTGTTAACAAGATTCCTGAATAGAAATGGTGCTATTATGCACAAAGAATTTCTATCATCACTAGAGGAATGTAGTATAAAATTATGAGGTTTATTATTAGGGTCCTGTCAACCAATCAGAAATCAACCCATAATCTTACTTGTGAAATACCATAAGTTTTAGCATCTTCCCTTCCCTCCTACTAATAAAATATTAAAGAAATTTTATAATTAGAAACTTTGATAACATAACTGTGAATTTCATTTGCAGCAAAAAGCAAGCATAATTCTGTATTTCTTCTACATCTCTAACGTTCCATATAAAGTCACTGCAAGTCTGAGTTGCACACAGCAGGTAAAATTAAGGTAAATCACAGACTTGCCATGGGCAATAATGATGGGATTTCATCAGTTACTTTCTCCTGGGAGAAGCCAAATTCACAGATTTTTCTCAGGACTCTGAAGAATGTCATAGCACCTCCTTCCCTGAACGTGATTGCATTTCTGCATTGCATTTCTGGTCAGCTCAATGCAAGTTTGATAGAATCTTGTCAAAATTCTTAGATTTTAACCACTGCAGATTATTCCATTTCATTCTAGGGGTAAAAGACTCTTAGATTTCTCTTCTCTCTGCAAATGATTTATGTCATTGTAAGGGGCTTGCTCTGTTTCCATTTGATTTAACGTATTAGCCATGGTCTTCTTTCAGCAAGAATCACTCTTGCAAGAACCCTGTACACAGGCCCAGAGTGACCCCAAGTCTCTGATCCTCCCCCACTACCTGATTGATAACATACTGGGCTACCACTTGCCTAAACACACTTCTCCCACAAGTCTGGCAGCCAGTCACATGCCCTTCATCTCCTTGTGATGTGCACATGGCTCACTGCAGAGTCCTTGGGGATCCTAGCCCTGTGTAGAGAACCCTAAAAATAATCTAAAACCTCCTCATGACTCTCATCACCCCCAAGGCAATAGAGCTCACAGTATTTATCAGATCACTAGATAGGAATTAAGAATATAAATGAGTATTTTAGCTATTAAGGTAAACAGTAAAATAATAGCAAGAAGGGAACAGAGCGAAAAGAGAACTAGAAGCCCAGAGAGCTCATTTCTAGACCATAATTGTCATCACCCAAAGCCTTCTTGGGTTGCTTTGCATGTCCCATGGCCTGAAACTCAGTTCCTGCCCTCATGTGCTCTGAGTTCTTGAAGCCACATCTTTCCTGCTCACATTGTTAAAGACACATATTGTCATCTTCCTTGGGGATGGCAACAAAGTGGGAGCAACCCAAAAGCTCTGCACGTATATTTTTGGGTTTTAATTTTCCTTCTCAACCTGGAACCTCCAACTGCCTCTGTGTTATCCATAGAGGTGATTGCTCTCTGTCCATGACATTTTGGCACCAGAGATAGGATTCATCTCATCCAAATTTAGGCACCAATGAGGTAGACACCTATATGTGGGTGAGCCACCTCTGGCTCTCCTTATAGTCAGAGAAAACAACCAGGTGCTTTTCTGACATCTATTTTCTTACAATCCCATGGAAAGACATCATATTCAAAACTCAAACCATTTAATTTTCTCTCCTCCTCAAATTTTCTCAACTGTTGCCTTACTTTAGACATCTCCTGTAACTACTTCATGAAAACAAAGGACTCAAAACTCCGTAAATTACATACATGGAAAAACCATTGACTTATCAAGCCTCATATACCTGGCAGTGGGCTTCAAACAAGGCTGATCCTAGTGCAGTTAGGTCTGTATTGCATAGGCACACCCATACATCACTGACAAAATGTCACTCATATATATCATTAGTCCTCCAGGGCTGCTGGAGGGAAGCTGTCACAAGTGCATCCCAGGCAATGTGTTTAACGTCTAATTAATCGTGTTCCTTGTGGTTAATTTTATTAGGCTGAGCTGATCTAGTGAAAGGAGGTGCTGTGATTGGTTTATTTGTTCTACTTAGTAGGCCAGTGGCATTTAAAAGTCATGCTGCAAAGCTATAAAAAAATCCCAAATTCAGGAAACTCCATGAGTGTAATGAAGTCTACCTATTTTAGGCACCAGTATTATAATGAGTTGATGTTCCTGATGTAAATTTTCTTATCCAGAGGACACTTTGTGCATTTGAAAGCTTTCAGACTGATACTTTGTCTTCCTACATTTTTGCAGCTAAAGCTCTGTTAAGAGTGCAAAAAATGTGTTCTGCAGAGCAGCCCCCATTTCCCGAAGGTACCTCACACCTTCAACCCACCTGGCCATCTCTGGAGGGGCTTTTTGTGTCCTCTTGGTCCTGTGACATGAAGGGCTGTGGGTGATGCTGATGGGTCATAGCCCACTTGAGCAGAGGGTTAAAGGGTCTGAGGGAGGCAGCATCAGAGCAGCCTTGCTTGAAAAGCCTAGAGGAAATTATAGCCAAGGATCACCATGACCAGCATCAGTCAGGTTTATATTCAAGGAAAATCTTGTTAATTTAAAAGGCAAATGTGTCAGCACATAAGTGTATATTAATATGTATATCAGAGCATGGTGTTAGCAATGCCAAGGTACTGGGTTCAATCCCTGTATGGGCCATAAACTTATGAGTTGAACTTGATGATACTTGTGGGTCCCGTCCAACTCAGAATATTCTGTGATTCTGTGATACAAACTCATAGTATGGGTATTGGATACATAAAACCCCACTAGACAGGTGAGACATTCAGCAACAGGGACACATTCTCCCATCAGACAAACGTGGTCTCCCTTTAGGATTCATTCCTCTCTTCACTTAGGTAACCTTCAGCATCTTAAAGATTAAGGCTTGGTTTAAATCAGAGAAACTGGATTTTGCCACTCATTTGAGCATAAAGTGTTTGATTATCCACTCAGTTGTTGATCCACTTCTCAATATGGTGGTATTCAGTCAAGGTAGGTTAGGCGGTTAGGCTTGATTATCATAGACGTGTTTTCCAACCTTAATGATCCTATCATCATCACACATGGTTGAGATAGCTCTATTCTGAACCTGAGCTCTGAAATGCTTTGCAGAAGTACTCTTTATTCAGACAATGGAGTGGTCAGATTTTGAAGCCAGCAGAAAATATGTTATGGTGCACTTGAACTGCTCACGTAATGACAGAGCTCTGAACACAGGATTGGAGGTCTGACACATTTGCTGTTCCCAATGATTTATGTATAAACTCTGTACCAACTACTAACACAGTGAGCAGTCCAGAGGGCCCGTGGACTGCATTTTGGATAACCAGAGACAGAATTATCAATTAATAGTGGCTCTTAATCAATCTGATGCAGTTGATGTTTTCCATAGGCTCTCCATTAATGAGCAGCTCTACCAACACCTTTCTTTCCCTGCACTCTAAGTCCCTGAATTATGAAGGACATGTGCATACTAAATGAAGCTTTTCCACTCAAGAGAAAAGGCTGCCTATCCAGTGTCACAAAGTAAGAGACCACATTCACAGGACATTAAAGGCTGGGTACTCTTGCTGAACAGGTTTACACATTTAAGCCTTGATCCTGCAAGGACTTATACACATGCTTAACCTTACACACTGCGAATGAAATCCTGGGCCTCTCAAAATCAATGACAAAAGTCCACTGACTTCAAAGGGCCACTCTGTGAATAGCCTTTTTGGTTTCAGTGCAGCCACACAGCGTGCAGAAGCGTGTGAGCTGATCTCCCCAACCCTGGGTGCTTGTGTGAAGTCTTAAGAGACTGAGCGAGCTGCTAAGTGTATCTTTCAGAGCGCTTCTGTCTCACAACAAACTATAGGCATTCAAAGATGTTTTCTTGTTTGATCTGTGCTCTTTACGAGTTTTGCCCAAACCCTGTGGTAAAACCTGCTGAAGGAGTCTGTGAGCAATCCATAATGCAATTCCCTCCCTGGCTAGTATTGCATTCTGAGCAGTTTGTTTTCTTTACTTTCCAAGAGATCCAATCCCTGGAGTGAGGTGATTATGCTGGAATCACATCTTTCTTTTTTAAAGAAAAAAAATCTATAGCTCACATGATTTTATAGGAAATCTGGGAAATATCTCCTGAAATGACTTACAGGTCAAAAAAAAAAAAAAGTGTATGAATTTGTACACAAAACAACTGCTGGTTTTCATCTGCTTTCTGCTGGTAATTGAGATACCTTCTTGCAAAATCTAACATCCGCCTCAGGATCTGTTGGAGATCAGAAACTCAGTCCTGGGTCTGGGTGTATAAAACTCTCCTCTGGCAGTGGTATCCCTCAGACACACTCTGGAGTCCTGAGGAGTTGGGTGAAATGTTCAGGAGGATGGAAAGTGGTATCAGCCCCATTTTTCAACACAGATCCCTCTCCAAAGCAGGTTAAGTCAATGATCCAATGATGCTGCACAGACCCTCTGCTCTGGGGGTGGTAAATTATGCTCCCAAGCCTCACAGTGGCTGAGGTAGTGGAGCCAGGGGGTCCTGGGCTGTCCTGAGTAGCACCAAGGTGTCTCAGCTCCAGTAACAGAGTTCATGCTGGAAAATGCAGATCCTGTGAGTGAAACAGCTGCACTGGTGTGCAGATGCACCAATGCACCCTGCACGAGCTCAGGACTAGGGAGGTTTTGGCTATCATCTCCCTAAGCCTGCAGAAACATTTGTGAGGACAATATGTGTGCTGTAACAAGGAGCAAGGGTTTGGAAAAGATGTTTATAAAGTTTTGCATCCTAGTTATGCTTTAGGATAAGCCTGTGTTAGCATTTGTGTAAGCCAAATTACCTCTTCTCACCTAAATTGGTGGCAGTCATATGAGAGGAGAGTATGCTGGGTGAGCTCAGTGAAGCTACTTTTTTCTCTTTCAGCATTTTCCTCTGACACGTTTCATTGCTCTAGCAGGAAAAAAAAAATCCCCAGACTTCACTCTTTTTTTTTTTTTTTTGGCTTTTACTGTAAAGGTATTTTAATTTTATCTTCATCATGCTCCTGTACTAATGGGCTTTACACATTCCCAGCAAAGTCCTGTGTGAAATTCTTAACCACAGAGATTACAGAAATTTACTGCTTCACTGGCGTGGTCAAGTTGCCACAAAATTGCATTTGTTAATGTAGCTGTGAAAACACATGGCACCTGCCATCTCTGAGCATAAGGATTTTAAATATGGCTTGGAAGAATTTAAGGATGCCTATAAAATGGGGCTTGGCCGTGTCAGTTTAGCTTTAGGAAGGAGACTGTGCTATAAAATACTCACCCATAATTGGACACAAGTGACAGCTTTACTTAACTAGTGTTCACAAATGAAGGAGCAATGAAAATGTTCTGCCTTTCTCACCCCAGAAGAATGACCACGGCAGATGTTAATACCAGTGAGAATGGCTTTATTGTAGCTACAGGTGAGACAAATGGAGGATTTATGAGTCTGGGGATTGAGGGAAGGGGAGGAAGGGTGAAAGTCCAATGTTGTTCCCCAGAAATGCAATGTCCATTCCCAAACACATTGCATAGCACACAGAGTGCACTAAAGCAGAGGCTATTCTGTGTCCATGAATTCATGAGCATGCCTGATTTTTTTGTTTGTTTTTAAGTATACCCAGACTCACAAACTGAACATGATTCTGCTGTTTATTTCCTTATGTTCTACCCTGTGCCCATTTAAGCTGATGGCACATCTCTAACTTAATTGATAATACGAGGTAATCAATGGCTCAAAGTCTGGGAACTCAGTGACCCGTGGAAGTGTAAACAAGAGACAACGTTGTTTCTCTGATGAAAGTCCTGAGACCAGGCTTGGCCCAGCATCTGCTGGATCCTTTCTGTTCATTTTAATGAGCTTACAAATGGTCCCTAACATAATGTGCATTCAATAGAAATCAGCATTGGTTTTTCAGGCACTGATCCAGTAAAGCCCTTAATTATGTGCTTAAGATTATGGTATGGGAATAGTCCCACAGAAGCCACTGCAACCACAGAAATGTTTTAAGCTCAGCAAGTAAGAAAATGTTTTGTTCTTGGAGTATCATCACATTTTTTTCCAGTCAGTGGCCTCTGCCAAGAAAACTAACAAATACAGTTTCTAGAAATCCAACAACATGAGATGCCATAGATGCAGTGATATTCAGAATTTTACGCTTTTTTTAGCTGCTTTATATTCCTTTATGCCCAGACATAGCAAAGCACTTAACTGCAGTTGTGACATGAATAGGAGTACTTGCATCTTGAAACTCAAAGCTCCCTCCCCTTTTAGATTCGGGGTATGCTCACACGTGGTGCTGCTGTCTGTTGTCAGTCCCAATTCCAGGTAGGATGATGTTTTTAAATTTATAAAAGGTAAAGCTGCAGTATGAGTAGGAAAATATTCTCCCCTGTATTTAAAGTAAGTTCTGGTGATTTACCCCAAACTCTTTAACCAGGTGCTTTTTTAGAAGAGCTGCTTGACTGCAGTTTGAGCTTTTGTGCCATGTGGAGCACATATTGTTTAACTGCTTCACTTCAGCTCATCCCACCTCACTAGAGGGGACTGCATTTCTGCATCCCCTTGTTTTCATGAAACCTCTTGATATTCACCAGGATTTTTTCAGGTAATGGTGCTTACAGCAAACACAGCCTGTGGTGTTTCCAAAAGTTTCCTGCTGTCAAGAAGCATGAGGGCCAAATTGAAAATATTGGTTTGGGAGAATGTAATCTTTTCAGCACAGGCTCTGGTCAGCTTGGCTGTGTGCAGTGCCAGTGCCCAATAGTAATGATGTCCAGGCACAGGGCCAAATGCTAAAACTGCCCCCAGAGTGAATATACTCACACTCTGTGAGAGAAGCACTAAAGTATTCTTGTTTTCTGGCCAGCAACACCACTTCCCAGGAGGAAAACTTTTGCCAGGAGTATGAATAAGCTGCAGTGAGGCTATGCCTTATGGCAACTGCTGCATCAGGGACTGCTAAGTAACTCATAAATAAGCAGTCCCTGCTGCCCCCCAATTCCAGTATCCAGCTTCAGAAGGTACTTATGTAGGTCCAAGTATAAAGGCTTGCACAGTGGCCTCAGTGGGCTCTGAGAAGTGCCAAAGCAGAGGTGGCTACTTTCCATCTCCTGCTCCTTCAACTGGCCATAATTTTTCTGGCAAGCACAAATATGCAGAGCCTAGAAGGATTTGGCTTCTATTCTTCAGCTCATATTCATCATGTGGGTTGCTCCAGTGAAGTTATGAAGCCAGGAGCTCCTGTTATGGTAGGATAAAGACTCCACCACAGCTGAAATCTTTATTAGCAAATTAATTATGAATAAACACTGGAAAAATAGGCACACTTTAATCAACCCAGCAGCTATCTTGTTTTGGGCACACAAGTGTATTTATACCCACAACAGAACTATGTTAAAATGTAGAGGTTTTTTACATTAGTGGTCATTTTCAGTTTTCTTGAGAACCACTTCAGTTCCACTCACATAAACATGCCAAAACTTCTGCTGATATAAATCAGGGTGATCCCTTGAAGTCTGGTGAGCATCTGCCCCAGAATGGCAAATAATAGCCTCTAGAGCCCCACTAATCATTGAGGATGATAGAAGTTACTGATTCAACATGTACAACTTTTTAACACCACACAGACAAAATCATTTCAGGCAGGAATTCCTAGACTAGGGATAACCATATTCCATAAGGAGGTAGTAGAGGTTAACTGCATTCTTCTTGCAGCAAAGCACCCTGTTTTGGTTTAAAAGGTTTAAAACCTGCTTACAAGGATGCAGCAGTTCAAAGTTTTGTGCAGACAGGTAGTAACAGATATAATAAAGAATATGAGCATTTAGGCATCTCTAATGTTCTATACTGTGCCCCTGTATGAGACAATCCCCAGGTCCAGCTGCTGACATGCAACGATCCAGCTGCTGCTTCTTTGCAGCAGAATTGAGAACTCTGACTCCAAATAAGCCAATAAAGTGATGCTCTGGAAGGCAATACTTGTACTCCTTCAGCTACATTTTTCTTGCCTTTCACAACATTTCCTAATTTAATGCACAGATACCTTATTTTGGAAAAAGATAGAAATATCATCAGCTGGTGTGTTTATCTAAGAAAAATCTGTATATTTTAGACAAGGATAATCAACCTCTTCTGTATACAAAGACAATCTGAGCACCATTAAACAGAAAAACACTGTCATAGTTTAAATTTCTTTATGTTCTTCTCTCCCATCAGTATAAGAATATACTTTTGTCATATAGCTACTTATCTTTGGTTGAATACAAGAGTGAGCACACAGAAGCAGTTCTTTGTTCTGGTATTTCCAGTCAGCTTCATACCTCAAATTATTAAAAACCTCTGGGAAGTCTTTCTCATGAAGTGTGATTCACAAATTGTATGAGTTAGTCTTCAAAGATTTTATTAAAATAAAAATGGAAGTCTATGACCCTTACTAGTGGTTTGTCTTATATAAATGTATTTCTCTGCTTGACTTTCACAAAATACATTAGCACAGAATAAATGACATTGGAGCAGGACAGGAAATATTTCAAAAGGAACTAATTTTCACATGCTGCAAAACTAGTTTGGGGACCATCTTGAAAGATCCTCCATGCCTCCACTTTTCTTTATGCAGCTTTATTCATTGTCTTAAAATTAATTTGCCAGAGCAAGAAAACTTGTTCTTAGGAAGGTGATAAAATTTATTTTGAAAGTCCTGGTGGTACTAGTGGTCCATGTTGCTGCTGGTGAATATGTTGTGGACAAATCTCCAGGGTTCTGTCAGTCCTAGGAAGAAAACAGCCAAGGACCATCCTGTAGTGCCACATGTTATTGAGTTGGTGCAGCTCAAGTCCATCCCCACACACTCCCCCAGGCCCAGGCAGAGCTGCCAGCATCCACCCTGTCTGTGGTACCTGCTCTCCCCCAGCCCAAAACCTGGAATGCTTTAGAGAGTGACATTTGGCTCAACCCAAAGCTCTGCAGGGGAGCAGGCTGCTGACTAAAGGTCTGTGCATGGTCAGGAAATGGTCCTTAGGCCATGTTCCTGGTCTGGATCTTCGTATCAGTGTAGACACAACTAGCAGAAACACAGATCAAAGGGAAAGTCCTCCCCAGAACACTCACAGACCCTGATTTGAACTTCAGCCAGGTGCAGTTTCAGATTTACCCACCCTGTTGGAGGGAACCTGAAAAGAGGTGGGAATAATTGCTGGCAGGTGTCTGTACAGATTAAGTAGGATGCTTTCAGCTGTAAAGGCGTATCCTAACCTGTGTAATAAAAACTCAGTGTGTTGCTATATCTACAGAGCATCCCTCAGCCAGGAAGTTTGGGAAGATGGGAAAGTACTGGAAGCTTGGCTTGCTCTTACAGCCTGCTCTAGGCATCCACTAAGTTTTACTGATGGACAGAGGACTTGGACAAACACCTGATCCAGCCTGGTGCAGAATCCTCCTGCTACTTGAAAGAGTGTAGGCTGAGGCAAGTGTTGTGCCTTCCTTAGAGGAAAGAAGGCTGGCTCCTGGTACAGAACTATTGAGAAATGATAAGGGCTGCTGGAGTGGAGCTGGCTTTCAGAGCAAGCACGTCCATCCAAATAAACACTCCAGGTACTCATCAATATGCCCTTGTCCAGGAGCAAATTGGATTCTGAACAAGCATCCAAAGATATAGAAGTGTAAATATAGTGATGCTGTCCTTTTGGAAAAGCTGCATATATTTACCAGAGCAAGAGGGGGTGAAGGACTGGGCATTGTGTTATTCTACTCACTTTAAATGTTAGTTTTGATAATTTTTTCTAAATGAGTCTTTATATTTCACTGCTCCCTGTATTTCCCAAAATTATTATTAACAAATGAACAGATCTTTCTTAGTTCTCTCTGAAACAATAATGGCAAAGGCTTTGTTGCATGTGCAAGAACTCCAAATTAGGTGAAATTTGCTTCTGGCAATGGAGTTGTGGCACCATGCAGACACATCTACTAATAATGATACTTCTTTTTCTGTGTGTTGTGCAGCTATGGCAGGATATGTTCCAAACCTCATTTTATTAAATGAACAATACAGACCACCAGTAATTGTTATGTCAGGGGAAAATAAAAGCATAAAATATGCATATGATAGGATGATGTGAACATGCACACAGAGGAGCACACCAATGTGCTTTCCTTCTGCAGGGTTTTGGGAGACTTTCCAAAGTGCCCAGTTTAGAATTAGCAGGGTCAGAGGAGATGTCCCAAAATTTAGAATAATTTGAATTTATCTCTCTGGGGAGAGGTAAATTCTCTTTTCACAGAATAGATAGGTCTTCTCAGAATATTTCCCCAGACAGATTCTCTTCTGCACAACTCCTTGCCAACTGGAACCTTTTGATCTCAACATCCTCAGTGCCAAATTCTTTAATGGTGTAAATGAGTGAAACTCCACCTAAGGCAGTGGAGCAGATCCCATTTGCACCTGCAAAGAACTTAGCTTTGATTCTGTAGCCAAGGAGAGATTAAAACCATTGGTTCTAGTAGATTTGTTAGCCTGTAAAAATGCTCCTCATCTCCGGTTGCAGATAGCTCTGTAATCCAGTCCAAATGTGAGAAGGAAAAGCAGCTGAAAATGCTTTTGAGGGCGTGAATCCTAGAAAGGGAGAGTGATACACTGGAGGCTTTAACAGGATTTTGTGATCTCTGTCTTATGACCAAGGATGCATTACCATCATTTTGATTCTGGTCTCCTCACTTGCCCCCTGTGCAGCTTTTTTCCAGATCTCCTAATGTGAGCCACTTATTCCAGATTGCTCTTTGAAGAAGGCAGCCATTGATACATCAGAGATTAAATGAGTCACTCATGATGGATTGTGGTTCATGGATTTATATACCACAGAAAATTATGCATTTTACACTACCTTGTAAAATAACCATTTATCTAAGTAAACATATTGACTTCTTTTGGTTTCATATGAAAACTATCCTGGGCTGTGAATCTTAATTTAGCAAGCTCTTGACAGGCAGGAGAAAAGACAGCTAACAATGATGGAAAAGAATCAGTTACTTAAATGTCAATAGAGGGAGGTTAAAAAATAAGCTCAAAGTAACAGATCAATTTGTTCTCCAGTGTCCAGCCAGAGGTACAGACTTGGCAACTTCTACCACAAGAAAATGAAAAGGGAAAAAAAAGGGAAAGGGAAAGGGAAAGGGAAAGGAAAAGGAAAAGGAAAAGGAAAAGGAAAAGGAAAAGGAAAGGAAAAAAGAGACGAGACGAGACGAGACGAGACGAGACGAGACGAGACGAGACGAGACGAGACGAGACGAGAAGAGAAGAGAAGAGAAGAGAAGAGAAGAGAAGAGAAGAGAAGAGAAGAGAAGAGAAGAGAAGGAGAAAAGAAAAGAAAAGAAAAGAAAAGAAAAGAAAAGAAAAGAAAAGAAAAGAAAAGAAAAGAAAAGAAAAGAAAAGAAAAGAAAAGAAAAGAAAAGAAAAGAAAAGAAAAGAAAAGAAAAGAAAAGAAAAGAAAAGAAAAGAAAAGAAAAGAAAAGAAAAGAAAAGCTTTAGAGTTTTTGGCAGTTGGTGCAGTTGTATCAGTTTTATGATACAACTGCACCAACTATGATGTCAATTCCAACATGAAAACAGCACATACTGGACAAAGAAATGAGGCCAAATGGTTAGAACAAAGGGAAATGGTTGAGAAACATTTTCCAGAAACTCTACCTCTTATCCTTCCACTTGTATTATAGGAACCAAAGCAAGGTATCTCTTTTCCAAGCACCACAGTTTGCACATCTGTAATAAGGAAATTATTCTTCTGATCCAGATTCTCCCCAGGGCCGTTCCATATGGGTCACAGTAACATTTGAACATCTGACACTGGTAAAATTGGATCAGCAAAAATGTGCACTGATTCTTCTTCTGTGTTGAAAGCATCAGAAGGCATAAGAACTGTGAAAGAATGCAGTTTAAGAATGGAGGTAAAATGGCCTCATCCCAGGTCCTTTGGGAAGCTCTGTATTTGTCTGTCTAGTGGAACAGGAATACAGGTCAGCACTTGCTCAGCTTTCAAAATAACAACAAGTTAAATTTTCTAGTGTCTGACCATTTCTGCTTGTTAGCTCAGATTGCATTTAATTGGTGCACCTGTCTGATTTTTGGCCTCTCCAGATCCTTTTCCTGATAAGTATTTACACCCCACTCACTCACAAAAGGGTCCAAGGTGCTGAGTGCATCATTGACTTCAGCCAGCTTTGGATCAGACCTGTAATCACTGCAAGCTTCTGACTTGCTGGCTCCAAGTATTTCAGATTAATCATCTCAGAGACAAAGCAGGATATCACAGCCAAGTATTACCTTATATATTTCTGCTTTCCCAAAGGTTTACTCTCCAAAAAATCCATTGTCCTATATGTAATATAAAATAATTCACCATGGAGCAAAACACTGTATCATGATACAGATCTGGGCAGTGATTGAAATAATAACAGACTGTTTAATTGCTAAATTACAGTAGTGATATTATGAAATAACATATTATATCCGCATTTATAATAAATTAATCCATCATGATTAAAGGTCTCTCAATGAATACCAAATGAATTAATACATGATTGGCCTTTATAAGTATAAGCCTTTAAAATTATGCAGTTTTCTGCAAGCAGCTAGCAGCCCACAGAATAAAGTGGCAATGAGAAAATCTGTCACAGGAAAACTTTTCTACATTTCACGTAGAACACCTTTTCTTTCAGAACATTTTTGCATGGTACTCGTTACCAATTATGACAGATAGCTTTTTAACAGGAGAAAATATGCCCATAATCACACAATGTTTGGGGGAGAGGGGAAAATTACCACAATATGACTAATTTTATGAAAGACATCTGTCATTTTCTACTGTTGTAATACAAGCTGTTTAGTAAGTAAATTTAATTAACCAGATTTCTCATTTTAAAAAAGGGGGGAAAAAGGCTTTTACAGCATGCCAGGAGCATATCCCCTGAATATAGTTTGTTTAATGCACCCAATTAGACTGAATCATCAAATTCTCTGAACCTTAAATATCTCAAATTAATTTTTTCCACATTGTTTTTCTATGTACCATTTTGCAGCCATTTGTACTGTGTAGTGGATGTTGTTTATTGTTGATATTCCTTTTTTAGAATTCCTGCTTAAAGCCAGGGCTTCTTGATGCTTGGTCTTGCACATAAAGAAAGAAATCTCTACCTAAACAGGTCCCATTGAAAAAGAGTGACATACAAAGAGTGAGAAGTGAGAAAGGCAGGGAGAGCAGGTGTATCTGTCCCAGGTCATAAATAATTCAGTGAAACATCTGAGTCTTGGTCTGGTGTCATCTCAAATACTAGACCACACTCTAAAAGGATATAATTGTAAGTCAATGGCAAGCTCCTGCTTAGGGGTGTGAAATTTCCTCTGTTATTCAAATAATTACAGACCTGAAAGGTTGGTCCTTTTTTTGTAAAGAGAGTTCATTTTTGCAATGTATTGATTGCACATCCTTTAGACAACTTATACCATAAAGAAAGAAATTCTATAAAGGCGTTTTTTTTGGATTTTTTTGTAATATGTGAAAAGGTTGTGTTATAACACTGTTCCCCAGGAAAAGCTGCCAACATTTCTGCAGAGTTTTCCAATGGCCAGAAAAAAATCAAGCAAACGTGAAAATTCATTTTATTGATGTCAGTGGGAATCTGGGGTAGTTTCACTGACAGCATTTTAAGCTACCTAGGGTCAAAACCTGAATAGAAATCTCAAATCAACCTCAGTAAAAACAAATATTCAAATAATACTAAATAAGCTGATTGCAACTTAATATAATGTGTTTTCCATTTGCTTAAACTATTCTTTAAAATACTTAGGTTAGCAGAAGATCACCTTCTAAACTAAACTCTTGGTGATTTTCTGGTTTAGTGCACCTTCTGAATTCTGTTCTTAAATACAGCACCATCCAAAATTTTAATATCTTCTCCTTTTGTGCACAAGGGAAGACTTCATCCCTATTCAGAAAAGAAAATAAATCAATGAAAAAACTACCCATAGCCTGAGAGTGTGTTGAACTGTACAAAATTTCACTGAAGAATGAAAACATCTTTTTATCTTTTTTTTTATTTATTTTATTTCATTTAGAAAAATTTACATAGGTTATGTATGGTGAGCACAGCATTAATTCTGGCAAGTTCTTGTTACCCTAACAGATTTAGGAAGTTAATTGTACATAATATATGTTTGGTATTTAGAGAGCGTCATTCACTTAGTAGCAGGAATAGAGCTACTAAATGTGGGGAATAAGTCAGCCCAGCAGATAATGGATTGCTTACTGGGCTGGAATAATCATGCAGAGAACTGGATAGGGAAAACTGAAGGACTTTGGTTATCCTCATGTACATGCACACATTGTAAATCTGCCAGAGTATCTTCAAGCTTAAACACTGCATTCAGTCCTTTAGACCAGGGTTTTCCTCCAACTTGAAGGATGAGTTGATAACTCCAGTAAATGCCCCCTCTCTCCCGCACAGGGCTTTTGGAAGAGTTCAGGTGGAGAAGGGTCATAAGCTGGTAAAAAAGTACCAAGCTGAGAGGTGAAATGTGAATTTAAACATCTCCTTTTCTTTTCTTTTCTTTTCTTTTCTTTTCTTTTCTTTTCTTTTCTTTTCTTTTCTTTTCTTTTCTTTTCTTTTCTTTTCTTTTCTTTTCTTTTCTTTTCTTTTCTTTTCTTTTCTTTTCTTTTCTTTTCTTTTCTTTTCTTTTCTTTTCTTTTCTTTTCTTTTCTTTTCTTTTCTTTTCTGTGGGGTTTTCCGGGCTGGGTTTTTTTTTGGGGGGTTAGTTAGTTAGTTAGTTTGTTTGTTTGTTTGTTTGTTTGTCACAGACTTACTCTGCCCCATTTATCAAGGCTGAATTCAAGGAACATGAAGTGCCCATGTCTGCTCAAGGTAGAAAGTTGGTTTTAGTGATGCCCCATGTAGAGCCTGGTTATAACAACCAGGTGAAAATATAAATCCAAAGACCTGTTTATAACCCAGGTCACTTGAATATGGCTTTTAGATTCTCTTTGCTTTAATTGCCTTTCTAAATGTCTCAGACTGATTAGAGAAACACAGCTTAGTATTAGAGGACATATGGACATCTATATTCATATCTGTGCCATACAGAAAGAAGAAATATATAGTTCAGCATGTGAAGAAGCATGCAGACATGAAACAAACCCACCCCTGAGGGGTCAGCAGCAGGAAAGGTGTTAGAAGCTCGAGGGAATTTTATCTGAGCACAGACAACACGATCAAGCTCTGAGACAGAGCAGCTTTTAACTGAGCACAGGCAATCCTGCAATTAATGGAGACATATCTGCTCAGTATTACAGTACAGCCAACCTGCATCCTTGGCTTATTAATTTCTCCCAGTAGTACAAGTAGGTTGACGTCTTCTAAATTAAAAACAGTTCCGCCTTAGGAAGAATTGCCAAAGAATTTGTACATTAGAAGTCTCAGGAGATGAAACTCTTGCATGCCGCCTTCGCTGGGGAAGAGTACAAGCTTATCCTTCAGGAAGTGTCATCTGCCAGTTATGACAGCTACACATTTGTATTCATTTATGAATTCACCATTTACAACTGTGGCTATTTAACACAACAATTCCCTGGAAAATCTTTGGACTCTGTGTTTGCATAATAAGAAAAAACTTTCAAGAACAGCTCATCTCCTTCCGCCTTTTCTACTATTCCTGTTTTGTACCCAATGAATTTTACACAAGAATAATTTAGGACAGCATTTGGCAGGGTTGTTCTGCTCTCTGTGCACGTAGGAGGCTTGTGAATCTCTTGCAATCTTGCTACAGGGGACAACATTTCTAACAGGGTGTATTCAGGAGAGTTGATTTTGTTATTCTGTGGAGTGAAAGTGTAGTCTGTCACCTGGGCAGATACAACTGTTAACTGGAACAGGGCTCCAGGTACTAAAGCTCTGTTTCTGATTCAACTAGAGATGTTCTGAGTGACCCTAAATAAATCACTTCATCTAGCTGGTTCTTTATCTTTGTATAACATCAAAATGCAGCTATGATTTCTTCTTCCAGGCACGCTGTGGGAATGCAGTGATGAGGTGTTTAGAGAAATGTGTCTGCTCTCCTCTGTATTTGGGCTATAATTGCAGGTGCTGAAGTTCAAGCACAGGAGAGTCCACCTGGGCTGTCAGGTCTTCCTCTCATGGGAACTTTCCCTTTGACAGCTGAGGTGGTGGTGACCATCTGTGACATTACCTCGTGGACTCCTTTAGAGCAAGAGATCGAGAATGAAAGAACAGTGAATCTATCCCTCTCAAGACAAAAAGGAGAAAATTAAGTACAAAACTTACCAGTGAGAAAGAAGCAAAAATTAAACTTATTAATTTTGTACCATTTCGATTGATGTCCACACTGTATTTAAATATCTGTACTCTCAGGAGTTGATCCTGATACTTTCATTAGTGTAATTTTTTTTTCTTTTCTTGGTCTCTTTGTTCATTAGTAGTGGTGAGGCATTGCCAAAGGAGAAGAGGATATCAGTTGGGAGGGGTGTAGGTATTATTTAGGTAGGGTATTGACTTCTGGGAAGTGCAAGGGAACAAATGAAAGAGATCTGTTGGTGGACTTGTGTCTCAGAGAAGGTGAAGCAACATGCTGCTTAGTGTGTACAAAATAATGGGAGATTTATGAGGAGGGGAGCAGCTTATAAGAATAGACCACATTAATCTTCTGCTTCAAAGTCTTCTCATTAATCTCCAAATAACAAACTGAAATGGTCAAAAAAGTATACTATTCCTTTAGGCTGGTTTTGCCATGATTTTACAAAGTCCTTAAAGAGATTCCCAGCAAAGAGATTCTCCTGTTCTGTTTCTCTCATCTTCCCATATTGTCCTACAGTGGATGCAGAAAATTCCTATCCAAGATGTAGGTTTGCAAAAACATGTCTCATCACCATGATTTCTTTTCAATTCAAGCTCTAAGTCCATTCCTCATGACTCCCACCTTCCTTTCCTCTTTCCCTTCTCCATTGCTAATGAGATAGAAGAGTACCTTGTGACTGCTATCTGCTGATTTGCCTGAGCCTGAGATCTGTGAGTAGATAAATTTGCAATCAGAACATTCAAATACAGCCAGATACCTGAATAAGCATGAACAGCAAAAATGAAAACAAAACTACAAACAAGCAGCAACAACAACCTGACAAGATAAGATTTTCCTTTAAAAACAATATGAAGCAAAATTCATCAAAAAGCTGAATTTCATCTGAATCCACTGGGAACTGTCTGCTACATGTAAGGGTTGCAGAAGCGATGCATGGCTGCTGAAACCATCCAGATGACTTGGCAGTATCTCAGTGAAATAGGTTGGGCTAATCACTCGCCATTGAATTCTATTGTGTGCCTGAATTTCTTGGCTTTGGTGCAGCGCAAGTGCTCTTTATGATTTTCAGTAATCTTTAAAAACATCTTCCAGAGAGTGGAGGCTCTGACCAGATAGGGATCACAGACTCCATGGAGTCATTTTTCTTCACAGAGTAGTAGAAGTAGCACTGTCACAACAGCAAAATTGTATTCTATCCAGGGAGTAAATATATTGATTGCTTACTTAGCAGAACTGGCGAACAACGCACGTTACTCCAATTCACCGCAGCTTGCACAGACTTCCAATTTGCTTTTGGATGTAGAACTTGATGTATTAAGCCATGGACTTTGTGGCTGTGACTGCTTTTCTGCTTCTTCTCTCCTCCCTGGGTCCTACCACTAGAGATCAGTTGGGACCCATCTGCTAACAGCCTCCATTGACTCAGAGGGATCAAAGCTTCTGTCATACAAAGTACTTCTGCTGCCCCAGCAATTTTAACCCATTTAGCGCCTGGTAGTATTTTATTCAGATGACTGCCTGGGGAGGGAATATAGGCTTAGCTGAGATCATCTGTAGGAGGTCAGTATTGGACATTTTCCGGTTTATTTTGTAATTATCAATCTTGTTCGTCCTTTGCCTGAGACCAGAGGTTTGTACCCATAGTAGAATCACAGAATCATAGGATATCCTGAGTTGAAAGGGACTCATGAGGATCATCAGTCCAGCTCCTGGCCCTGCACAGGACAAGCCCAAGAATCACACCACGTGCCTGGGAAACTCTGTGCTGTGATCATTAGAAACTTTTTGGTTTCCCAAGATTAAATTAATATGGCAGGACTTTAAGTCTTCAGATCAACTAGAGATCAGTTTAGCAGTGATCACATCCTGTCTAGACACATGGTTACTCAGCTGGTTAGGAGAAAAGATTGAAATTCTCAACCTAAAAGCAGCATCAATGGAGGCTTCTCTATCTGGTGCTTGAGCAAGGAGCTTCCAGATTTGAATTCAAGAGAAAACCTTAATATAAACAGTCTTTACACCAAGGTATTGCCCAGCTCCTTTGGTGAACCCTTCTGCTAATATTGCTTTTGGGGCAAATGTAGAATTTTGGATGCTCTGGATACTAGCTACACAGCTCCCCAGCACACACTCATTTTTAAATGCAGTTGAGTGGATCAGCAAGTGAATGTCTGACTAAGCAACAACAAACACTTGATTTTTCATTTGTTTTGTTCTTTGGGAGTTCTGTTCACTCTAACCATTGTTTCCCTCATAAACATAGATGCCTATGATGTAGGATTGTTAATATGTGTCTCCCTTGGGTTTAGCATATGTGGATAGAATCCTAGAACAGTTTGGTTTGGAAGGGATTTCAAATGTCATCTTGTTCCAACCCACCTGCCATGGGCAGGGACAACTGCCACTACACGAGACAGCTCAAAGATAGAGAAATCCCACTTGACTACAGGGAGTGATTCAGGATTTCTGGTAATCTATTGAGTAGGAGATGTTGGGCAGCACATGTACAGCATCCATCCAGCTCTATCCATCCTCCTGTGGCTGACCAGTTCACATCCATGCTACACCAAAGCATGTGCAGACTTCAGCCTGTTCACTTTAAAGTAATTTCAAATGCTTTATTTGCCTAAAGTGTAGGTTGCTCCTGGATGCACCCAGCTTGTGCATCCATGGCTCCTCCTGAAGTCACAGTAACACAGTGTGCTTTTGCCTGCACAGGCTGTACCCATTCAGACCAAATGCTGTGTGAATTTACCATCAGCCCACGACATTGCTGGAAGTTTCTCAGCAGTTTGAGTTTGCATTTCCAAGGAAGACTTTTTTTATTGATTTCAACAGAAATGATAACTGTAAATATCTCTTTTGGGTAAAAAGCAGATCATCCCAACATAAAAATGTGGCTGGTTGCTATGGTAGTCTACTAGATTGTGGGAAATATGTGGGATTCACTGCTGGAAATGAGGTCATGTTTCCTCAGGCAAGAAAACCTTGGACTGGTCATAGCTTCATCCTGGGGTCAATGATTTTAATCCCCCACATTTTCTGAAATGGGCAAGCTCTTTGCTATCCAGCTACTTGACTGATTGCAAATATTTGTGTCAACTCAAATATGAAAACTTTACTGCTGAGCCAAATCCTGCAAGAAGTTTGTATTTTTGTCTTGTAGGCAGAGATAACTTTTATCTTGGTCTTCTCAGAATACAAAGTTCATATTATTACAGTGCTTGTCCTTCAGGCCACCAATAACTCCTGAGTCCATGAGAGACTTCAGCCCAGTTTGACAGCCACTCTCTATTTTACACCAGCAATTGGTTTTGCACACACAAAAGGCAGGACTAACCACAGTGTCTCTTCCCTGCCAAGATTTCACGGTGAGGACCAGCCCATCCATTAGCTGGAACAAGCCCAGGGCACACCATGGACGGAAAATCTGCAGGAAGTTTGGCTTCATAAATCCTGCAGGTCGTTGTGAGGCGGGAGGGAGATGTGGAGGGGGTGAGGAAGGATTAAATATTCTGCTTTCGGAGAACCCCTCGAAATGGCATGTAGAGCAAATCCTCTGCTCTGCAGAGCTTCCTGGGAAATGACTGTCCCGGCGTTTATCGCGGCTTATCTGTGGCGCCGTGTCCTTTCAGCGCGCGCACTCCGCTGCCCAATCAGCCCACCAAGCTGTGCCTTATCTCAGCCCTAATCCCTCTCCTCCTCACTCTGGAAGAGCAGATAAATGGGAGGCAGGTGTGTTGCATCCAGCATGTTAACTGAGAGAGTGCTCCCCAAATCTGCTTCTTCGGCTCTGCCTTTTATCTTGTCTTTAACACCAAGCAGCCACTGCTGATAACAAGCAGATTAAAAACACTATCAGATTAACATTTTTATGTAATAAATGGTCAAGAACCTCACATTAAAAGAGTATCTTTCCTGGCATTAAGCATCCTTCACTCACCCAGGAAGCCTTTATCAGCTTGAACCTGCTCTGCTCGTTGCATAATAAATCTCCGAACCCTGATTTCATCGTGAGGAAATTCTTCATGAGGACAGCAGGGAACTAAATGGATGACTGTGTTTGAAAGGGAAATCAAGCAAAAAGATTAAAGTGCTGGTCTTCTTTAGTTTAAAAGTAACTTTGTGCTAAATCTTTTATCTGGGGGATTGCTTAGTTTGGATGTCCCACAGTGTGGCACAGATTTTTGCTTTCTCCAGGGCAGTTCAAATTTATCTCAGGTCATATTTGCATCAGATAAAATAATTTTCTTAATGAAAAGTTTCTTAATTTTTCTTCAAAAACACATCTCTGATACACTCTTCCTTTACAAAATGTTAATATTACTATCAGCACTTTTTCTGCGTGTGTTTATCTCACACATTTATGTTGGATAATTTCTGGTGTCTTTTGTTTAGGAACAAAGTATTTCTCAGGCCAAACACTGGACTTCAAAAAACTGGAAAATCTGAAAAAAACTACTCTGATAAACATGGCTACGGTAAATGTTCCACAGAAAATCCTGTGGAAAATGAGCAAAGGTCATTCCAAACCCTGTCAAATGGAAACACACTTGCAATTTCACTTGGCCAGCAGCAGCCTTACCAAGAAAATGTATTAAGAACACGAATCTATTTTTTTCAGGGTAAACCCTGAAAGATGGTCACAGCACTTGCCACTAACTCACATTATTCTGGCTGTAAGAGAAGCAAGACTGGGAAGGAAAGAGGCATAAGAGAAAAGTACTCCTTTTATCTTAGCACACTCCCAAATAATGAGGGCAAAGAAGGACTGACATTTGCACCACAAGTGATGCACCTCTGATAGACAAATAAGCTTCTGAAGATCTAGGATCCCTAGATAAGCATTAAAGCCACTCAATGAATAAAAATAATATATTTTTAAAGATTTTTCAGTCTATAATAGCCTGAAAAAACACAAAATTTTCTTACAGGGAAACACTGCAGGTTTTCTCATGTAGTACATCCATGTAAAAATATGATATTTTCAGCAAGAACTGTCCCAAAAAGAGTTCTATATTCATTCAGTGCTCCATTGCTTTTCAAGATCTTTTTTGAAGATAATCTACATCTTACTTTAGTCAACTGGCTGGCAAGTTGCTTGAGTAATGCTGCCTTCAATCATAAGATTTTTATTTATTTTAATATAGTACCTGAAGGAATCTGAATCACACTTTCTCTTTAGAATACTGGACAGCTTCTACACTTTATTGTACAGCTGTACAACACTCAGATTCAATCATTAGCAATTTTCCCATACAGTCTTCCTAAAGTCTTACAGTCTTCTTAAAACTGTTTGTAAACTCTAGCTGATTGCCATTAAATATATATATATATAATTTTTTTTTTAAACTCAGATGTTCAGAGACACTTTTTGGAGAAGAATATTCATTACTGAACCATTGAACAGAATCACAGAATGGTTTGGGTTTGGGTCTGGTAGAAGGTGTCCCTGCCCATGGCAAGGGAGTTGGAACTCAATGATCTCTAGGGTCCTTTCTAACCCAAATTATTCTATGATTCTATGACAAATATAGAAATTAGAATACTGACCATCTGCATGTCCATATAAAATGTATAGGGAACCAAGCAAAAAGTTGGTTTGGTATTTTTAACAAAGTATACACTGCTTTCAGTTATTGGTGAGTAAATCCTACAACAATGCTCTAAGGGTTGGTTTTGCAGCCCACATTCACACTGATTAAAACTTCTCAGAGAAACTGCAGTGAAACATATTTCCAGCTGAATAACATCATTTTGGGGAAGCAAGAAATTCCTAGGTAATAATTGGTAACACCTGCTAGAAGCCCATTTCAGTAAAGCGACACTGTCAGACCCACTTGAAGGTATTTTAACCCCTATCATTTCAGAATGAGATTGAAAGGAGCCAGGCTTTTGTGTTCAGAGCACCTTTCATCCACCCAGATGCTGCAGGATCATGCAAACGTCAGTGATTGCACGAACAATGCAACGATTCAGAGCAGCCAACAGCAAAGTTCAGCAACAGCCAAGGCCAAACAAAGAGGCCGTGCACAGAAAATCCAAACAAAAGGGCGTGAGGCACTAATGATTCCACAGAGGAGGCACTTGTATGTTCAGTGTGAAAGGATATTGGGGAAGGAATAGAAAGGTTAGGCATGGAGATTCCAGCAAGTAGGAGCGCAAGGAGCTACATGGCCAGGCAGAAAAGTGATGATTGGGCAGGAAGGCCAAACAATGGAAGTGCTCTCAGCAGCAGATGCCAATTTCCAATAAATTCAAGCATCACATAGGGTTTTAGCCACATGACTCCTATTGACTTTAATAGGAGTCATGCAGCTAAAAACCCTTGTTGCTTGGAAAGTTGCTTATTAAAAAGTGAATACAAAAAATTAATTTGAGACAGGCGGGTTATTCTGAAAGATCTGGCTTGGAAATACAGTGAGTTATGCCAGCAGAGAATTTGGCCTGATAGTTGCAGCATTACCCTGGACACCTTTTTTCACTTAGTATTGTACATGTGGCTTTTCCAGTATTAGTTACTGGATAAAGAGGAATGTGCGCTCAGTTGACACTTTGGTTGACTGCCAAATAGAACTTAATAGAGTTAATAGACACTAATCCTGATTTAGAATTTTTCAAGGTTTACTCCATAAATTACTCTGGCCACAGTGTGTTTAATACTGCTTTTAAAGAGGAAAAGTGTAATACAGACAGCTGAGCACACCCAGGCTTACACTATTCCCTGAAAATAACATTTCTGAATTCTGTTAAAGACATTGTTATGTAAAGTGATGTTCTGTATTTTTGAGCTGTTGTAACAGCAGCTGTCATTCACCAACAAGGTCTGTCCCAAAGTAAAGATAGCCTAAAAACAAACTTGCAGGGTTTTCTATCTCTGTTTCCATTCCCACTTTCCTTACCTAGCCAGACAGAAGAAAATGAAAGATTTGAGCACAGAATCATTCAAATGTTTTCAAATGGATATTAGATGAAAATAAGCATAAACAACAATTAGAGGGACAGCAACTCATTAGAGATCCAATAAAGAATCTTTACATTTTTATCAGGCTATTCTCAAAGTTCCTGATTTGAAAGATCCTCGAGAGGCAAATTAGCTCAGTTCATTCTTTAGCATTTTATATCATATATGCATCTATCATTTCCAAAGTTTGTTGCTGATAAGCTGAGAAGAAGAGAATACCCAGGCTCAGACATCTTTTATTTCATGGGCTGGACTCTCTCTGGATGAACAAAAATTCCCAAAATTTCTACCTAGGCCCTTTTGACCACAAGCAACTCTGCACAGATACACCAGTCCAATGCAATGTCAAATCTGTTTAACATGCAGATTTCTTACCTGAACTATGATAAGGAGCCTAATAATTTTATTGGGGAGGATCTTATCCATCAGGTGTAAAAAACAACTGGAATAATGAGTATCCTCCCACTTATATGTCCATGTCATGGCAGCAACAGCAGTTTTTTACAATATGGGACTTCTGCAAAATGTTGCCCCATAAAAACACAAATCAGGTTCAACATAAGAATACTGAATTCTAACATCTCTGGCTCACCCATGCCTTGTTCAATTTGCATGCAACCTAAAATATAGCAAGTTTCTCTATTAAAAAAAGTGTTAAAATTTTCCTCTCTTTGAATGTTTTCAAACGTTCTTACCTCCTCAGCAGTAACAATAATGGTAGAGGCAAATTTAACACCTTAGAAGCTTCAGCACTTAAATCAGCTTACAGTTAGGAGATAGAAAAGGAGTGTTTCAGAAAGGGGTAGCTCATAATTTCTTTAATAAGTATCAGTTTCTTTAATATTTTAAGGAAGATCTAGGATTATACTGGATAAGGAAATAACCTGAGAGTGAAAACAGGAAGACAATTCTTATGATTCCCTTGCTTGATCATAACAATTAATTCAGCTGAATGGTAAAAGAATTAAAGGACATGTATACACCAGAGAGTGTGTAATGCAGACCCATATTTATAGATGAAACTGATATTAAAAATCTGAGGCAGGCACCTTCAAAAGGAAGCCATGTGAAGAGCACAGAAATGAGCCCTGCTGATATTATCATGTCCAAGAAATGGATGATGCATCCTTTTACTGTACTGACATTTATACTGGCATAAACAGCATGGGATGTAGAAAGTCTGTGAGATAACACTGAATCCTGAAAAAATGTCTTCACTCACCCATGGCACCTATCCCTATCTCTCTGTTTCCATGTTTTTTTGGTTAGTACATTGGCTCCTGTAAATATTACCAGTTTTCCCCCTCTCCCCAGGATTTTGGATGACTAACTTCCCCCTCTGAGTAGGAGCACTAGCTTCTGAACATGCAAATGCTAAGCATGACAACTACCTCCTTTCAAATACCAGCACAAGGGTTGCCAATATGCAAAAGCAGTTTCTCATCTGGATTTCTGGCCAGCTTGAGGACAGAAGGAATGACCTGTGATAGCTCTGCCCAGACATCAGCCTTTCCCACCACCCACTCTCATGAGCATAAGACATTGGAGTTCTCCACAGAAGGTGGTTTTTAAGCTGTTTTCTCTGGTTCTTAACCTTGCAAGTCAGGGAGGAAGCCCCACCAAATTAATATTGCTCACTCCTTTGTTGCAACACAGCAAAGGTGGCCAGGAGAGGAGCGGAGGCAACAGAAGGCAGGAGGCAAGAGGGAGGAAGTGCAGTCAGAGATTTTCTGAAACTTTTCATGCTGGATTCTCTCAGGATGGCTGCAGTAGTTCAGTCTCATGTAATGCAGCTCATTAGTTCCCAAACAAATGTAAAAACCTGCTGCATTTCATCATTAAATACAGGCTCCAGAAAGTGTCTCAGTTAGGGGAGCGAACATGGTGTGTGCTTATTTTTCAATTCACAGCTGTGATGAGAAGCCTGAATTGTTTTGATTCCTTATTTAAGATGGTCTTCCCATGGGATTTCAAGGTCCTCAGCATTAAGACAACTGTGTGATTTAAAAAGAAAAAAAAAAAAAGTAGGGAAGAAGCAAATATCCTAATAAGCAATCCCGTGGCAGGTAGATGCACAAGAATATTTTCTGCCCTCTGATATCTTTCTTTGTGTCAGTAAAAATGTAATACTTAAAAAGCAGAAATAAAAAGGAAGAAAGAAATCAAACCACACAAAGGGAACAATAGCACCCCAGGGACAACAGGCAAAACATGTCTGAAGTCCTGAAATATGTTAATTGCAAATCAAAGAAGAAAGCACAAACCAATGAAGCAGTGATCCTCTGCAGGTTTCAGCTGACACCTGCATTTAGCTTCTGTATTTTTTTCCACCTTAATGAACATATGGAGACTGCTCTATAAAGGGAGCAACATGTCATACACTCTGTAAGGAGTTTTGCACAGTTGCTGAAATGAAACAGAATAAGTGGTGCTATAAACACCTTTCATTAATCACCCAAACACTGCTATGACACTTAAGTTAGCAGTTTGATTATTAAAAGCCCATGTTCGTGGATTTCTTGTTCATGCAAATGTTATCCTATTCCAATAAAGCATTAGGCAAACAATGTGTCAAAAGAAAATTAATCAGTCACCAGTGCCTGGCTTGTTTTTCCATTTCCCTTTTCCTTTTTTTTTCCTTTCTTTTTTCCCCTCATTAATTGAAGGAGAAATATCCTTAAAAACTGAAGGTAAGCTCTGTATATATTTGCCTAAAATGAAGCAATGGACTAGAAATAAGGCAGTCCAGGCCTTCTTGCACAACCATATGGAAAATCTGAGGGAGCCTGAGATAGCCCAGAGCTGTGGGCCTTGAGGCACACTTTGGTATTTCCAGAACTCCAGAAAAGCTGAAAGGTACCACTCAGTGTTGTAATTGACAAAAGAATAGGGAAAATTCAGATCTTTCCAGCTGAGAATGAGACAAGTCCATGAATGCTGTCTTGTCTGGGTCAGATGGAATCTCTTACCCTCCTCAATCCTTTACTACCTTCCTTCTTCTCATCTTCTATCCCACAGTCCTTATGCTGCTTGGGGAGTATTTCTAGGTTGTATCCCATTTCCTGGGAAGTGCATAACCTTGTTAAACCTGGAGTTACTCCACATTCCCTGTTGCTGAAGCAGCCCACGTGCCCGAACTGCGCTGAAGCAGGGGATGCCAAGAGTCCAATGAGCTGAGGTTTCCCAGAGCCACAGATGATGTGAGCTTCTCTCACATACTCTGGCAGGAGGCCAGGCTCGTTTCTGATGGAAACCTGCATTAGTATAATTTCAAGGAAAAGAAAGAAAAGGAGATTTTTTTTTTTTTCAGAATGCCATATTTAAGAAGAACTGGCATTTTTCCACCGGAGCCTGCTTTTCCTAGAAATTCGTAGCTGTATAGAACTACTTGAAAAACTGGATGAAACAAAATGTCAGGACACAATTAGCAGTCTATCTGTCTAATAGAAATCTCCATTTAATGAGGTAGCAAAAAAAAAAAATGACCCAGAAACTATTAAAACCAGAAAAACCATTAAATTATGTATTAAATTATTAATTAGTTTATTCAAAATGAGACATATAATAAACAGATTACAGAATATACATAAAATATACTTTTAAAAGGTCTTATCACATTTGTGTCTATTTGGGTTCCTCAGGAAAATCTGGATGAGCCCAGAGTTCTTAAAATTACTGCAGTCATCTCTAAATTGTTCTTGGTTTTCCTGCTCCTGTTATTTTTTTTTTATTTTTATGTATTTTAAACAACAAAGATATCCCAGTTTGCAGTGTTATCTAGGCAGCTGAGAGAGGTGATGGCAATAGTTCAAAACTAGATTGCTGCCTCTTGAGGTTTCCCTAAAGAAAATGGAATCTTCAGTGTGGCAGTAATGGGAAAGGGAAATATCTGATTTCAGCAGATCTGTGTAGTTACCAAGGAGTTGTACTTTTTCTTTCTTAACAATTGTCAAAAGGGAAAAGATTGCTCTGGATTAGCACCTTGAAGCATTTTTAATGGACACATCACTGTAAGAGCTGATTGTGTGCAGCAGGATGGGATTTGTCTTAGAAGCCAAGGTAGGTCATGTCCATGAGTTTGACTGCTGCATGTATGAAGATGGGGAATATTCTAGAAAATCTAGAATATCTGACCATCTTATTAGACAACAGAGGATCTACACACTTACTCTTGGATAAGGTCTCAATGCTCTTTGCTCATACAAAATATGAATGCACAGTTTCACAGGCAATCTATGTGCTCTCCCTTGTTTCTAAAGCTCAGAACTTGTTTGGGTTTTGCTGGGCTTTGCTGGTTTTTTTGGGTTTTTTGTTTCTTGGGTTTTTGGGTTTTTGTTGTTGTTGTTGGGGTTCTTTGGCTGGCTTTTTTTTAATTACAGATGTGTTTGGGTATGTATCATATCCAAGGAGCCCACCATTGTAGAATCCAGTTTCACAATACATCCCCTGGGGTATCACACTGGCGACTTCCTCACCTCCCTGCACAGCTCAGGGGCAAACCAGTCCTTCTGGGGCAGCCTGGAGAGGACATCCTGGAGATGACTGCCTGGAAAGCCTCATTTATGTATCACTGCCCCAATAAATTGAGTCTGAGACAAAGATTTTGATGGCAAGGAGCAGCAAGGTCTTCCTCAGTGTCAGTGAAAGCCAGGGAAGACAAAGGATTTTTCCTTGCCCCCAGTCTTTTGCCTTTCAGATCACACTGTAATTGTATTTCTGTGCTTAGCTCTGCTGGTTTAAGCATCTAGGGGCAGCTAAGTTAGCACACATGAGGGACCTTTTGCTACTTTTGTTTTGTGAACCCTACAGCAGTCAAGCAACTTTGACTTTCAGAAATGTTTCTCACTTTAATTCCAGGTCAAATAATGTATAGACTGAAGTGCTCAGTGTGTCACCTTTTCAGACCTAAATTAGTAATGAATGGGTCTTGTGGACTTTTTTGAGGCTGTTCACCTAAATGTACATAAGATCACACACAGAGTCTTAGGAAAAGCCAGACACAGCACATTCAAATCTGTGACTGATGGTACAAGACTATCTTTCCTTACCTTAGGGACTGAGAGGTCTTTTGGCCATAATCTATGTAATTCAGTCTGAAAGTTCAGGATTCTAAGAGAATACTTCCATGAGAATTTTACCAATATTCCATATTCCCAATAGCAACACCAAAACACATACATTTGAGAAAATATATGCCTCTAAATTCAGTGCTTAAAAATGCTTCTATCCACCTATATAATTTGTCTTTAATTTATAGGGAAAAAATAGAAATGCAAACATAGTCAGGAATGATTTATGCCACCTAGCCTGCTTGCAACAACATAGGAAAAAATGGTATGACATTCAGCAGATGCTGCTTGGGTGTCTATTTTTCTGTGTTAATATGGTTACCTTGTATTTACAAATTACTTACTTTGGAGATGTGATGCTTAGGGTTTAGTGGTGACTTGGAGGCGTTGGGTTAAGGGCTGGACTTGATGATCTTAAAGGTCTTTTTCAACCTAAATGATTCTGTGGTTTTCTGATTCCATAACTCCCACACAATTCCTGGTAACACTCTCATTAACACCATCCAAACAAGGAGAATAATATAAGCTTCTCCTGCCCATCCTCTGTCTTTAGGAAAACCCTGAGATATACTGGCACCCATTTAAAATCAACCCTAAAGCCATCCATTCCTAATGATTCAAAATTGACAGATTTATTCATATACTCCACCAGACAGACTTAGCCCCCGAGGGCCTTGGAACATTTTCTTCATAGATCTTCAGGGAATTTATGCAAATGCTGAGTTCTCTACTTAAGAGAGTTTCAGGAGTGCAATAACAAGGATGGCATAGCTCAGGAACTGCGATGCACAGGGAGGTTTCATTACACCTGCCAATATTAAAACTGGATCTTGCCAGTATAATGAGCACCCATTTTTATGGCAGCAAATTTGCACTGGAGACATTTTGGGGTCAGGTTATGTCAGTGTTCTCTTCAGAATCACTTCTGAAGGCAGGAGAGCTTGGTTTGCTGTTGACACCAGAGCTGGACACATCGTGCTTTGAAAACACTGTATTCACTATAGCATTTTACCCTGACTTTTTTTCAAAATAGTTCATGTTGATGTCTTGTCACATCATGTGTGTGTTTCTTGCTCCAAATTTGTCTGATTAAAATCAGAATTTTGGGAACAATTAAAGGGGCCCAAGATCAATCTACTGATGGCAGCAAATTTGTACTCCAGTTTACTCCAGTTTCTTCTTTCCTTATGAACTGAATGCTCCTCTAAAAGCAATGTTTTGAGAAGATTTCCCTAAAAAAACTTGGTTGAAAAATGAAACTGAAGGAGGTGTATTTCTGTTGCTATAGGTACAGGTTGCCAATTAACAGAGGTCTTTTCAGAGAAGGATCTAAACATTTTACTACAAACTTCAGGTTACCATGACATCATAAAACTCACTCTTCCCAAATATTCACAAACAAGATTTTTCATAAATATTAATCAGGAAATTTCTTCCTGATCCCCTCTATGTAAGTGGCATACAGAACTAAAGAGAAGGAAGCAATTTTTAAAAATACAATTTAAAAGAAGAAGGAGATGCACTACAAGTAAGCAGCTGAAGATTTGAGAAAGGCTGAGGAAAAGATGACCCAGACCATGTATTTTATATGGATTTGTTTTAATGAAGTGCTCCAGAAATGGCTGCTGACTAAAGCTGACATTCACTGCTGTCTGAGTAGAGATGTGTTATGTTAGAGAAGTGGTAAAAAATGATTATCCCCAAAAATTTTTGATTCATAAAATTCTGGAATAGTTTGCCCATTAAACAGCCTTTGTTCATTTCTAATATTCCAGATAAGAGCTCAAACAAATGTACCTTGTCTTTTCCTTATTAAGAAGGAAGAGCAAAGTTATTGGGGTAAGTGACCCATCCTCAAATCTTCCTGCACTGGAGGCTCAGTTAATCACTTCCACGAAAATCCCAAACTTCTAGCAGATGAGGAAACTGCAATATACAAAATCAGATCCCAGCTTCAAAAGGAAATCTGACACTCTTTTTCCTCAGTTTCAATTGCCCTGAAACCAAAAATGTATGAAAAACTGATTCAAAATATACAAAATTATTTTATTAAATTGGCTTTTTATGCAAAAGCACTTGTTTGGTTTTGTTTCCAGACACATCTTATTGAAAAGTTTGAAATGAAAAGGAAAAATACAAATCAAAAAGAGGGACCTTTCCCCAGATACATTCCTGTGTGAAAAACATTCCTGCCTAAAACCTTGTGTATTATTAAATAGAAGGTATCTGTGATTTTAAGCTCTAATTCCTCCTAAAATTGGAGTTGATGTTTCACTTCTAATTCAACAAGTTTTACTGCTTGAAGACTAAAATGCTTTTCTTCACCACCATTCTGATTCTATGAAGACTTATACTTTTGCTGCCTCTTAACTACAAGAATTATCCTACTGAATCAATGAAATTGGTCGTATGTTTAAAATAATGTCAATATATGTGAATTTGGTGTCTTAAGGAAAAAGGATTATAGCAATATTGTCAGGTATTTATTATCATGTCTTTGTGACAAGACATGGAGAAATGGAGATGAAATATTCTTAGTTTTTTGGGTTTTTTTAACAGTGTTACTGTCTTTTTCTTTAATAGTTATTTTCCTTAGGACTTAGCTCAGCTTTTTTTTTCCTGTTGCACTCACTCAGGGCAGCTATCATATCATAGCCAGGAAAGATAATTGAATGAAGAATTGATTTTTATTGCCTGTAATAAAAAGCGGTTCTTATTACTTTTACAAATTACTCATAATTACAATTGTCTAGAGAATGCCTTATCATCCTGAGTGGAGTCGAAATAAGCTGGATGCACAATAGTACTTCCATGTCTGTGATTTAAAACTTGTGTTCTCATTAATGGCAATGTAAATTAGTACTATGGCAAATTAAGTTCGTATCATTTTACTGGACAGATTCTAATACTGCTGGGGAAGCATCTTAAGCAGACATGCAATTTATTTCTGAGTGGCACCATTCCTGCTGGAGCACGTGCACAGAGTCTGAGACGTTTCTTTAATTATGAAGTTGTGCAAGTTACACCTCATGAAACATTTTGATTACGCCTTTTAGAGCCCAAGTGTTGGGAACTCTGGAGTGCTATAAGCAGGTATCTGATTTGTCCCATTGCAGACATGTAAAGCTAGTTCCAGCATTCAGATTGCTCTGATTAGCTACAGCAGATATTTATTGAATGGCCTTTGCTGAAGTCTCGTCTTTAAATTTCTCAGAAAAGCAGCAGCAAGTTTGCACCTGGCACATCTGAGTTGTTTTTCTCTTGTTTATCAGGCAGTAAAGCAAATAGAGAACATATCTGGCTTTTTTCCTGTCCCTTTTTTTTAATCTTTAAGTAGAACAGGTAATTCTGGGTCAATTTAATATGCTTGTTCTGTTACAGGACAGAGAGTGAAAAGCTAGAATTAAGCAGAACCTCTCTCACTTCACTAAAGAAAAATGAATTGTTAAAAATCCCCTGGACAGCCAGTCCTCATTAACTTCTATTGCAGAGGTTTTTGACTTGCTTAAATGTGTTATTCAGATAAATCAAGGCACTGATCTCTCTTGAATATAAAAAAAAGTGTCTTCCAGGAGGAATGAGAACCAGTTTGGGAATGAGAGGTGGATATTTCCTCTTATAATATGTATGGCTGGGAAATATCTGGCCTTCCCTTGATGTTTTTGAATAGTGTGACCATAAAAGTGGATTAATTACCTGAGGAGTGGTTTCATGATAATTTAGATTTGCTTTTTTTTTTCATATTATACTTTATATTTTATGTGTTTTAACTTACTCACATAAAACTTGCCACCTTTAAGGTAAATCTTTATTCTTGACAGCACCATGCAAACTTGGATTTATGATTATTTTTTACCAATTAACAAGTCCTATTAATTCACTAGAACTTGCCTAAGGTTATAATCAACAATTTAAAGAGCAGTTTATACATAAAACTCAGATACCAGATATCCAGACCATATCCTAACCACACTGTTCAACACAAACATGTATCGTGTGTAGGCATGTGTTGGGCATCTGCAGTTATTCAACACTAAAATTAAATTATCAAAGTCCTTATTAATGTATATGGTACTTCCAATGGTCTGTGCCTCAGGCACTGTTATCAATAAGAACATTTTTTGGTTTTGACGGTAAAAACCCCAGTTCAAAGCATCAGAAATGAGGGGGAAAAAAAGACCAACTCAGAATATTCTGTGAATTTGTGAATATGTGATTTGTAAATCTTTTCTCATGATATCCCACTGGAAATTTCAGGGAAGAAACGCATATGTAGACTTACTCAATAAACTCTTGGAATGTCACTCTACACTCAATAAGAGAAATTTTTACTGCTAATATTAAATGGAAAAGGGGAACTATAACCTTGGAGAGAAGTCCAGTAACTCCTGGGAACCTCAGAGGAAACAAACTGCTCCCTTGCTGGATTCAGCAGAGCATTCTGGACTCTGCAGCTCCTTCCAAGGTTTCCCTCAGTAGCCCCCTGCTCTGCATCCCTGATGCATGGAACATCAGACGAGACAACTCTTTCTTATTCCCCATGGACACAACCCTCAGTTATTCCCCATGCCCACATGCCACCAGGCTCTCAAGTGACACAAATCATGTCAAAGCCATCACAGACACTTGGGTTTCAGTTTGCACTGCAGTCCAGATTCCCAAGTTGCTTATTTTCCATCATGAGCCCACAGTGTCCCAGGTAGGCAAATTGGGAGGAAAATTTCTTCATAGTGGGGTGGTTACACTCAGGTTCTGTCTTCACCTGCCCTGTAGATGGAGCAGCATTATAGAAACTTCTCTTGCTCTGTCAGTCCCAAGAATATTTTCTTTCAGCAGACCCCTTGTGAAGAAACTCTGCACTCACTGTTGCAGCAGCAGCAGGTCATGGGGAAGGACTGAAGTTGGCCCTTGCATGGAACCATGGACTGGGTTTCTGTCTGAGAAGACCAATGGAAAAACTCTGTGGAAACCTAAACATGACTTTGAGAAGCCAGACTGAGTCTGAGGCTTCTATCAACAGAACATTGCTTAATTCAAAAAGAGAAGGTGAAGAAATATTTACCTTTAGAGAGCAGGACTCAGCCAGCTAGGGCTGTGAGATACACTTTTGCTTTTTAAGATGATTTCCAGAAGATGCTTGGATGGCTGATGACCACAAAATGCTTCAGTGTTCACCGACTACTGCCTGCAAGGCAGAGCTGAGTTTCCTACAGAAGTCCTGGGGCCACCTCATCAAGGGATTCTCAACACACCTCTGGCTCATCCCACTTCCAAACAAAGACCTGGTGGCTTCACCCAAGACATAATCCTCCCAGAGCTCTCCAGGCACAGCCAGGCCTCTTCCAAAGCCCAAGAGATGGCTTTGGTGAGTACATTCTGGTCAAGTTAACAAGAATGAGGGGCACATGGATTTTGCCAACGGACCAGATGTATGTGGCACTCTGGGCATGACAAGTGCAACAACAGCATGTTCCCTTTTGTCCTAAAACTTCCCATGACCATTTCAGGAACTGATGCCCCCACCCAGCTTGCTTGGGACCATTAACTACGTAAAACCTCAGTAGTCCCTGTTTGCATACTGATGTGGTGTATTATCTTCTGCCCTCCTAATCATGCAAATGAATTGCATGGTTGGTTTTGTTTTGTTTTGTTTTGTTTTTTCTTTTTCTACAGATATATAGAAAGGAGAGGCATTGATACAGGACACTTTCATCATGCAAATTCCAAAAAATTTGACTTGTTCAAGTGGACCAAAAGCAGATGATTTAGCAGAGAAACTTCAAGACAACTAGAGGACTGAAATAAGAGACTGCATCCAAAAGGACTTTGGAAATCAACCTAAAAAGACTGCTGACAACAGCCTGGATTTATCAGAAGTTCTTGGCCTACATCTGTAGGTCCAAAAAAAGCCAGAAAATAAATTTATAAGTGCTGGACAGTCCCAGAGATACTACCAGAAGCCATAGTGGCAGGGGACAGAGTTCCATGAGCCTGCAGGAATTTTGTCCACTGAAATATTTTCCAATATTTTGGAACAGTATGTAAGAGGTGCCTCCAACCACCACAAAAGATGGGAATAGTCATCTCCTCTTCCAATGATTGTGATGTGTGGGGAAAATGTGTACTTCCCTGCAACAAGCCATGTGACTGCTGCTTTTTTTCCTCAGTGATGTAATACCTCCACAATTTTAATCATTCCTTGTTCTTAATATCCTCATATTAGGCCATTCACTAACATTACTGTTTACTAAAAAAAATAAATGTGTTTCAGTGTTAAAAGTGTGTCCGGTTCCTTAATTCTTCATGTTTTTCTGGGCCCTTCTGAATTTTCATACCATTTGAACCTCTTTGCTAACTAGAAAATAGATTAGAAGCTGACCTACTCCAGTGACTAAGAGAAATTACTGTTGCTATCTGTTATATGTTCTAGAAATTTACACATATCTCTCTAGATATTTTTCCATCTTACATCATTTTTTTTAATTTTATGTTATGAGGATAGCACTTAATCACTGCAAAACTTGAGTAATGAAAGCAGAAAGAGGTTTTAGACTTTCAGGGTTAAATGGTCCTCAGTCTTCCACAAATGAGCTTCCATCTTCTTTTTTCTCTTTGCTTCTGCTCCACTCCTTCACCTTTTTTTCCCCAAACATTACTGACATCCCCTTGGGCTTCCCCTGGCTCCCATAACTGCCAAAGGACAATTCCTTCCACTGTGTCAGCTCTGATTGTGCTGGTTAATTATTCCATGCTCTGCATCATCCATAGTTAATCTGGAATATGGCAAATTTAGCTCTTTCAGACTTGAATGCTACACTTTTTCAGATTTTATGTAATGTAGGGTAGGTAGCACTATACCCCTCCACAACTTTTAACTTGCACCAGTGATTGCACACACTGGAACTCCACAGAATACAAGAGAATAAGAAATTCCCACACTGCTTCCTAATTTCTTTATTGAAAAATGGATATTGTAGTATATAGACTGATATCCTATTGCCTGCTGCCATGAAAAGTCAGTCTTGCAAAACGAGTCATCTGCTTTCCCTATTTACAAAATTTCTTCTCCTCCATCCCCCTCTTCCAGCTGCCAGGCTAAGAGCAATACTGTATTTCTTTTTCAATGTAAATTATTTATTCTTGGACAATAGTCAAGCAGGATGTTGCAAGCAGATACCACTTTTTTAAAACAGGCTGAACCTTCCAACAGCAGAAATCAAAATTAAATCATAAGAATCACTGTCAAACTGTTCGTATTGTGCATTCTTCCCTTTGTCTTCACTTACTCTTTAGAGGAAAACTTCTTCATAAAAAGGCTTATCTAATACACATCCAATTATTTCTTAAATAGTGTTCTGGAGTGTATTTCACAATCGGTTGTGGTTAGTGTTTTAATTAAACTTTTGCAGGGTATCTGCATGAAAATATAGCCAGTGAGACAGACATCCTTGTTCTATGGGAGGTGATTGACAGCAGGGAACAGATTGACTTGGCATGTTAGTAAGACTCATTAATCTTCTTCAAGTACATACAGGGAAAACATGGAGTTCTCTCAACAAGCTGTTACCAAAACAGAGTTTCTGGTGGAACAGTAGGGAAAGGAACGGTAGGAGGGGGAGTTGTAAGCAAAGAGTGAGGTGTTCTTGCATGATGAAGCATTGTAGTCTGGGGGGTTTGTCACTGTGACTGCTTTAATATTGAGAGTGGAGTAATTAATGGATGCTAGTTAGAAGTCAATTAATTATCACTTAGGTTTGGAGTTTTGTGCTCTGAGTGAAAAGGTGGATCTTAGATGCTGAAATCTTGTTATGAGTCTTGAACTAGAGATTATTTTATTAATTTTTGCTGGACAAATATGCTGCTTCTTAAACAAAAATATTTACAATGTGCCTTCATATCTATATAATGTGCCAAAAGTTGGGAAACATGAGTTTCTTAGATGAAGTACAATGGAATGACTGCTTCCCTTCTATTGTACGAGGACATCCTGTTGGAAAATCAAGTTAATTAAAGTGGAAAAAACTACAGTTTCACTTAGCACTTATGATCAGCTTCTCAGTAGGGAAACTTTTAACATCACTGATATATGATGTGTATGAGAGAAGTCTTCATTTTTCTTATACTGAATACTTAGCAGGAAGGATAGATTTTTTTTAATATTAATAGCTAATATTTTAACCACAGACTACATGTAGTAATTCTCTAAAATCTACCTTTATAATTTTTATTCATGAAACCATGAGTATATGATCTGACAAAACCTCTTTTTAGCACAGAATTCAGAAAGTGATTCCAGCTGAGGTGTGCTGAGGTGAGACATACATTGAGGCATTTTAAGAGAGACATGTAATGTGTACACCATTATATTTATGACATGGCCCTGAAATCTATTTCTAATGTAGATTAAACCAATGCAAAGAACCTAATTTTGCAAAGGGCTATGAATGTGTTTTTCATTCCCTCAGCACATGACAGAATTCCCTCAAGACAGAAAAGTGCTCAAACCCAGACAGTAGTGGCCACAGGGAGGAAATAAGGCCTAAGTTCTTTCCAAAAGTCTCCTTCCCACATAATAAATTAAGTTTACCTCACAAGCCAAAAAGCTAAGATTATCTGAAGAGGTGATGACAAGTAGTTTGTGAACATGACATTTGTTTTTTAAAGTTTTTTTTCTCATTGCATCTCCCTGAAAGTACCAAAGGGACTGAACTTACAGAATTCATCACTATGTCAAACATATGACTTAGTTCTCTGATATTTTTTCATTTGTAAATTGAAGAACATTTTTTATTGATGCTGTACATAATACAGGCAAATTAAAGGCTATCAAAAACCCTATGAAACATTCAAAGCAGCATCAGGATCTGCTTTACCTACAATATATTGCAAAAAAAGAAGATTCCTCTGCTTCCTTACAGGAGAGGTTTTCATGTACATTCATTGTGTTTGCAGAGCTTTCTTTTCCAATGTGGTGTCAATGGAATGGTTAAACATTATAAATCTTAGCAGACCTACAGCCACACAGAGGGAAATAACACAGACTGCAACACACTAAAGCATGGGGGATGTACTTTGGAGCAAAATTGGGCATCCTTAATAGAGATTTCCCGGTAGCAGAACTACTGTAATATGAATTTTGACTCATATTTGGTTTAGTGGGCATGCTTGAGGTGTCATGCTCAGTTCGGAAATGTAAAGCTGACAGCAAGATACAATGCAGAGCAGCACTGCACTTTTCCAAGGGAGGTGTCTTCCCTGCTCCTCCTTTATTAGAGTTGTCTGTAGTTCTTTACATTTCCAAATTTAGGTTCATCAATACATGTCCCTTCAAGAGGAACAGCATGGGCATGAATTTTAGAAAGAAGGAGAAAAACAAGGGTAATTCCAGTAATGTTCATCAGTGTCTCTTTTTGGGATGTTCTATGGGTTATTATATCCTACACTTTCATAGACCAACAAAGTTCTTCCACCCTCTGGAATCAGCAGGACTTGTGTACTCATTACTTTTGAAAATTTGGTCCATGGTTTCAGCTTAGCAGGCAAACAGTAAAACTGAGATATCTGCAAAGTGTTCTTCAGGATTTCTCAGCAGTGAGTAATGGGTCACAGCAAAGAAGTTCATAAAGAAGTTTGCTTAGAATTTTTTGACAATGTTTGACAAAATGCACAGTCTAACTGATCCTGAACTTTCACAGAGATATATACATAATTTTTTCATTAAGTTTTAGGAGGAGTTAAAAATAAGCAATCAGAAAGGACCAAAACTGTTCAGGTTACAGACAATGGAAGAGTAAAGTACAGCTTATGCTGCTCACAAATGCCTATATGGACACTTTTAGTGTATGGCACCTTATAGAGAACTGATCCTTGTGTTGCTGTCATCACATCTGTGTTAAAGGGCTGGAAAGGTTGTTGAGCCTGGGAAAGAGACTTAACCTGAAGGCAACCTGCAAGAAAGGGGAAGACTATTTACAACGGCATGGAGTGACAGGACAAGGGAGAATGGATTCAAACTGAAAGAGAATAGGTTTAGGTTGGATAATATGAAAAAATCCTTCTTTCTGAGAGTGGTGAGACCCTGGCACAGGTTTCCCAGAGAAGCTGTGGCTGCCCCATCCCTGGAGATGTTCAAGGTCTGGTTGGATGGGGCTTGGAGCAACCTGGTCTAGTGGAAGTTGTCCATGACAGGGGGAACTAGACAACACTTAACATCCTTTCCAATCCAGGCCATTCCATGATTCTTAAATGAAAAGTCAAGCTTTGGTCTCCATTTGTACTGATCCAGAAGGGGGTTTTTCTTCATCTCCTAACAATGCCTAATCCTCTATGCTACATTACATCAAAATCAGAGAAGCTGTTAAGAACCTGGCCTGTGCCATCAGGGCAGCTTTACCACAGTTAGACAGTAAAACCCTGTTGTCTTCTCTGTCCTATGCTCGTGTCCAGCCATAAGTCCAGTGTTCAGCTGGCTGGGGTTTGCCCTGCACCTCTCACTTCTTTATATGCTGCATGGTGCATCATCCCCTTCCTGCCTTCCCCTTTCACCCACACACTCCCTTAAATCAGATTTCTCCCTTTGGCAGATCAATGTTAGGGTCTAGACCTCTACACCAAAAAGCAGAGAGCTTTAAATGCCTTGTTGGACATTGTTCTGACATCTCCAAACCACAGACTACACCAGACAAGGTTCCTTTGAAGTAAAATATCCGAGTTAGGCATTGATGTATGTCCACAGATCTGAGATTTAGACTCCTGGAGACTTCCCCTGAGACCCCACCATATGCACCCAAATAATAAAGGATGGCGATGGTGTTGAGACAAACAGGTTCAGTCAAGTTTGATAAAGCCTAAACTGGAGATGGAAAAAAATCGGTAAATTTCTGTCTTCATCATCCAGTGACATTTGAGGAGCCCAAAATGGTCTGTGCTTCTGAAATCAGAAGCTTATTTGAAAATGTTTAAGGAAGAATTTGTCTTGTACCTAAGTTCAGCTTTTGCCACTTGCTGTTTCTTGAGAAATTTCTGTCCAAGATTTCAGACCATTCCTTGTCCTTACTCTTCCCTCACCTCCTTGATCTTCTGTACACCCTGTGAATCACAGATGGGAGCACTCAAAACAAGCCAAATGTCTGTGTCAGCCCCTTCGCCCACATATGCACTGAATGAAGGTGAATAAAAGAACAAACAATAGCTCTAATGGGGTGCCACAATAAAAGCCTTATAAACTTAAGGGTGATGGCCATCACAGAAAGAAACTTTTAAATGATGACTAAAAGCATTTCAGAACCTGAGATAAATGTGGATATGATAGCAAAAGAGAAGCATTATTTAGGCATCACTCCAAGAAAGGTAAATGTAAAGCTTTAGGCACAAGAATTGTAGCTCAAACCCTTCAGGACAGGGTTTGAACTCATACAATCAGTGAAAGAAGCATTAAAACCAATTAAAAATAATATTCTTTTATAGGGCACCTGGTGCTGTTAATCGAGCCAAAATAGCTTCAGCAGCACCAAAAGTGCTTGTGCAAAAGCAGTTATCTGAGAAACTGCTGCTGAGTTCTTATACCACTTTCACAGACAGGCAGCAGAGGCTGTTATGCTCATGCAGAAAGTGCACAGTAATGGTTTAGTTATTACCAAATAATTCCTGTATTGCTAATTACATGGAGCATTTTGAATAAATTATTCATATGCAGTTTAACCTTTTTAAAACAAATGTTTTTAATCTGTTTTTAATCTGCTGTAGGCAGTCCTTGTTTTGTTCAAGTGCATGCTCCCAGAGTAAATAGTACTGATGCTGGTAACTATCGTGGGGCTATTTTGGGGGAGAGATACTTCAAATATCCATCTCTTCCCTATGTGTGGGTGCCTGGCTATGCTAAATTGTAGCACAGCCTATGCAGTAAGTAGATTCAGCAATAAAACCGACTGAAAATTAATCGAATGTTGTCTTTGTCACAATGATGGATCATGTACAGTCAAAAATCTGACACCTTACAAGATAGGAGGGACTATTTCTCCTCCTTGCTTGCTCTATTTTTCAAAATTCATATGGCAATCCACCTAGAAAATCTCAGAATTGTTGGTTGGTAGACTTGGCAAGTCTGTTTTCACTTGACATTTGAATTGCAGTTGAGGTATTATGAAAATCTGCCTAACTGTCTAGGTGCTGAGCACCTTTGCAATGCAGTGTAAATTATTTTAGTACCAATGATTTATATGTGTTTTCCCTAGTCTTCTGAGTTTTGCTAAGATTAGACTTTCAGTTATTATTTATTTTCACATCTCTGCAAATATAAAAGGTGAATTATTCATTTCTGTGTCACAGCCTCATATGGTTGGGAGGGATCTCAGAGGCTATGCCATCTATCCCCTGCCCTAAGAGGCATCAACAGCAGATGTATTAGTCCTGACAGATGCTTGTTTAAGGTCTTCTCATAGATTTGCAGAGATGGAGTCATCACAGTGTCCCAGACAGTCTGCTCAGTGTTTCCCTACCCACAGCTCAAAAGAGGGTTTGTTTAGGTTTTTTATCCCCTAGTGTCTTTGCTTTGATTGAAACTCATTTCTAATCCCTTCCAGCACTGGCCTGAGGAATCGAATCCTCACCTTCACACTAGAGCAGTAATTTTGGTATCTGAAGACCACTACTGCTCCCACAACAGGTTATTAATTTCTTTCATTCATTTGTCATCAGCCATATTTCCTTATTCTTCCAAAGGTTCTCTAGCTTGACTCAGCCCCATGCACGAAATGTGATATTTCATCTTCAGTGGAATTTCATTCCAGTCTCTGTGAAGTGGCTGTCTACAGCAAAGTCACCATAGGCTCCTTTTATACCCCCAGAGAGCTCATCACCTCCTGAAAATCAGCAGCAGTCCAGGCACAAATGGTTTCAGAGCCCCATCCAACCTGACCTTGAACAATTCCAGGGATGGGGCATCCACAGCTCCTCTGGAAAACCTGTGCCTCATCAGCCACTGTAGCACTGGCCCATTTTGAGAGACAGTAAATCAGTTTATTTTCCATGCAAAAGCTACACAATCAGCCATTCTTTGTACTAAACATACAGGTAAAGATGTCAATTATTCCTGAGGTGTTGCATATTCCACATTTTTATGTCAATCTAAATTAAGTCTAAATAAATGTACTTCTGGTCCATCTGCCTTTGCATGCATATAAATGTAACTCTTATCTTCCCTGGGCTCTGAATACATTTATTCTTCAGAACTCCAGGCCTCACTCCAGTGTCTGTGCTTCACAGTTTGGTGCCATAAAACACTTCTACAAAAAAAGTGGTGGTTTGCAGAAAATCCATGGGGATCAGGACACCTAAGGACCCAGCCAAGACCATTCACTGATTTCAGTCTTAGACAAATCTCTTTCTTTGTTTCCCTTTTCATCACTACCCTTTCAGATCTCTGGGACAAAGAATATCTCTTTCTTTGTGTTTCAGTCTCTGCTGGGATTTCTGAGTGCTATTGAAACCAATTAATAATAATAATATATTAAGCTTATAATAAACCTGACATTTACAGAAAGTAAAGCTACTAATTTTTATTTCTGAGTACGTTAGATACAAGGCCAAATATATCCTATACAAGGAATACTTTTGTATCAGAGGGAGAATTTCTGGCCCATTGAAGAAAAAGTGAGTTTTTGCAGGCACAGTTTTAACTGCAATCCATTATTAAACCCAAAAAGAGCAAGGTGTGACGGCAGGGTGCAATGTACCAGGTTTTTTATCAGATAACTGTAGAATTAGACACGGAGGGGACTCTTAGGTTTTAGAGATTTTCTTATGGATTGTTCCTCTGGCTGGTTTTCCAATACAGTACCCATTTCTGACAAGTTTAGAGTTCACATTGTATCATTTCTTGTGTCTACCTTTGCTGGATCTAGCAGCTCAGAAGCATTTTCTGATCTTCTGTTTACAGTTTGCTTTATTCATAGAAATGTCCCTTTAGAGCTTCATTTTAAAGGCTTATCTATTTCATAGAGACTAATGCACTTTTCATTTTCTAGTATTTGGTATTAAACGCAGATAGCAATCTTTGACGTTTTTTTGTGGAAAAGGTTATTATTTTTCTTTTTATCACATGGATGTCTGTAAGTAAAATGTAAAATTATCTCTGCTCTTCTCTTGTAGAATTGCAGACACATAGCGCTTGACTGCAAAGCTCTGTAATTTTCATGTTGGTTTTTTTTTTTTTAATACCCTACATTTAAAGTTTCACATCTGCAGATCTGAAGAGGAGGATGTAAAATATAAAGCACACAATGTTCTCAAGAAAACAAAAGAGGAGTGGGTGGCTTTAGATAAAATGATTGCCTTGTACCTCTGACACGGATTATTTTGTTTGGTGGTGCATAAGGCTCTGAAGGATTCAGGAGAGACACCTGCACTCCAAATTTGCCCAGTACCATAGGATACAAGTTAGTCTCTGGCTGAAGGAAGAATTCAGCTGGATTCAGGCAGAAATGAACGTTCAGTGTTAGGCAGAGGACGTTAAACCATGTGTCAGGCAGCTCTAAAGCAGACCCTCTAAAATGAAAAGATAGCAATGCCTCCATGTCCTGCTTGCTTATTTGCACTGAAGCATCAGTGACAAAATATAGATTGTTTCTCTGATTCTATCCAAAGCAAGGCTTTGATTATCCTCAGCTGCCAGGCAGACTAAGCCCCAGGTACTATCACAAGACAGACTTTAACTCAAGACATAGTTTACATAGAATTTGTGGTCAAAACATTTATAGCTGTCCTGGGCATATGCAGAATCATAAATAGAACTGAAGATATTTTTCAAGGAAGAGGGATTTTTTTACTTATTTCTTGTATTTCTTTTTTCAACACAAACTTTGAAAGGCACCTTTTTCTACACAAATTACAAGGATTTCTCAGGGAAGAGGAGGGTATTTGTGTGTAGAAATTAGGAATTATGAGATTTCACTATAGTAAGCCTAAAGGGAATAATTTTTTTTCTAACAGGTCAGTGAAAACAAGGTTAGTCGAACTTCACATTGAATAATCAAAAGCCAATATACTATACATCCATGTAAAACTTGTCTGATTCAATATTTGCTTTAATTAGGCTTGCTGCAGCAGCTAGTGATCCCTTTAGAGAGCTAGCATTTCAGGTTAGGATTCCACTGAAAGGCTTGCCATACCAATTAAAAAAAAAAAATCCCTCCCCCACCTTACTCACATTTTCTTGTTAAAAAAAGAAGATAAATTTTAAGCATTAGAATCATACTTTCATCATTAAATACTAATGAAAATATTTCAAAGCATGGTATTCCATAGTCTTCCAGAAGGCTAATCTAAGGGACAGAGAGGTTATACAATTTAATCTGGGTAATGTGACATATTAAAGGGAGGGTCAGGACTGGAACATAAGAGGTTTGCTTTTTTTTTATCCTGGGAATATACATAATTATCATCTTATACTTAATAATAGCATGAGAACAACCTGCTGCTCCTATTATTTTTTTAATATGATTCCAAATGGGTGGTGTTAAGGACAATTTGGACAAAAGTCAATGCTTCCAATTTGTGGGAAAATCCTTGTTCTTTTGGAAAAAAAAAAAATAGACTGAATCTGTCTGAAAATGTTTTATGCCAGAATTTTCTGCAGAGTAGAATCTCTCAAGAGGCATTGAAATTGGCAGCCTGGCTACATGCATTTCTACAAGGATATGGGATTTAGAGGACTGCAGCAGAGATTTCATAAAGTCCCTGGTTTTAGGGCAAATCACCCAGGAAGACTCGCCCAGGAGCGAGGGCCCCATATCTCCACAGTGTCTGGCTTTAAGTGCTATCCTGCCTCACAGCCAAACCAGCACCAGAGGAGTCTCACAGGGGGCTGCATCTGGACTGACACATCTAATTTCTTTTTTTTTTTAACTTTGTCCAAAATATTTCCAATCACTGCTCTCGTGAAGCGTAGTAAAAATCCTCTTCCTCCTCTTGCTTTTAAGAGGACAACTGAATAAGCATCAAAAACATTTATTAAACAACCTTAAAATGGTTCTTGTTCCCTCAGAGCCTAGTAAAATAGCCTTCAGGTGTTAGAGGTTTAAATGAGACAATAAACTTCACCACACTGGGGGTTTTTTAGGCTCTCTTTGTATCATTGATACTCCAAGAATTTTAACATTCCTAGCTTCAGCTCCAAGCAGCAAAGGGTAAAACCAATGCTGGTTTCTAATGCTTCCAAAGCATTCCCCAGAAATTAAATGTACTGCTAGGTAATTCCTGTTTCTTTTTGGGTAAAGATTCTGCTTTGGAATTAAAGTCCTTACTCGTCTAGATATGCAGACGTTTACAGGTCTGACATTGAAAAATATCTTTTGGGTACAGTGTTGTTTGCATTCCACCTTCTAAGCCCTCCCTGTCAGAAATGTTGAAGGAATGGACTCTCTACTGGTGGTCTCTGCCAAAGAAAATGCCACATTGTTTGCTAATTATTTGCCACTATTGATGCACATGAGAATCCAGCAAGGCAATAGAACTAGAAAAAAAATTCTGATAGATATGAAAAAGAGAAAGTAAAAGAAAACCTGAATAAAAGCCAAAGGTGTAGAAAGCACTGAATTGAAAATACTAAAGAAAAAAGTGAAATAAGTCAATGGAAATAAAGAGAGAGAAGCTCTCAAAACAAGAAAAGAAATAAGGATGCTGCTTCTTTCAGTGTATTTAAGGAACGGTAAACCTAAAGTGGAAAAGTTCAGGAAAAAAAAAATTGAACACAGAAAAAGACTCCATAAAGTGATGAAGAAAAATAAAACCAAGAAACGCTATAATAATTCCAAGTATCTTATTTACAGGGAAGTGCTTGTAAATATGCCTTCCATATGCTTATAAATATTAATGTTACATATTAAACATACAATAAAAAGGCAAGCAAAGGAAAGAATCCAGCTTTAATGTGATTGTGATTTTCTAAGCTGTGACACTCTTTAGCATTGACATAATACACCAGGAATTTAACTGAGCATGAAACTTAAGTATATGCTGAAATTTAAGCATTTCAAGGATCCCATTCACTGCTGCAGCTGATTAAAGCAAGTAGATGCTTAAATGTGTTGCTGGATTAGGATTTCTGGGGACAGGTTAACTTGCAATGCCTACAAAAGAAGATAATATTTTAAATAACATTGATTTCTCTTATTCAAAGACTTTTTATGACAGCAGAGGTTTCTATGCAAATATTTGGGATCTCTTTTCAGTTGAATCTCAGCACCACACACTGAAAATTAATGAGGATGGGAGTTTGAATTGAAGGGATGAGGTTTGGAAAATGTAGAGCAAAATTACAGATGCACAGGATTATTATTTCAGTACATCCACTAATTCATCATAAAAAAACAAGGTGATAGCAAATACCAGATTTCCTAGGCTGTGTTCTTGTTTGGTAGCAGATATCTTCTTAAATCCTGCTTATATTATGACTTCTTTGACACAGCACTCAGATAAGAGTAGATCAGCAGCATCAGTGCCAAATTGCATAATTAATCTAAGGTGACCTGAGTAATTCAGCTAAATGAGGCATGATCTGAATATGACAAGGTAGAAGGCATGCAGAGAAGGGGAGCAGAGCTTGAAAGGAGAGGGTCTCAGCTCAAAACAAGGCACAAAGGTTCAGGTTCACTATTTCCCTGCACTTTTTATATTTATTTGCATCTCTGTACAAAGTGGATGCTACATGCCACAAAGGAACAAGTAAATGAAAATGCATCTCTGTGGTGCTGTTCAATGGGAAAGTAGGACAGGGCTGTAATTTAACACATGGGACAAGGCTCTGCTGAAAAGCACCAAAAAAAACCCCTGCACTTTAGCAGTATTATCTCTGCTCTCTCAGACCTCTTCACTGTAACTTCAAGCCTGACTCTCACAATTTGTATAAAGATGACAGTCAATTGGATTTCCCTTTCAACAGCCCTAATAGCTCATTATCTTTTTTTTTTTCTGTCTGATTCATTTGTGTCTTTCCATGGTACATTTTCTCCAGCTGAAAAACCTGTATAAAATTTTCTTATCCCATCATGGGCACCTCCAGCCCATGTCTCACCAGAATAATCCAATACTTCAGCTCTACCAATGCTGCTTTTGCACCATATCTCAGATTTCTGTATTGAGCTGAGTTTTAATTTTTTTTTTTTAATTACACAGAATGTGACACATAGGAATGAACAAGGAGCTTGGAGGACAGCATTTCATGTAAACTGGAGAAAAAAAGAAAAATATCTTCCAGATCTTGTGAAACCTCAGCTAAGGAGGGTGAAGTGTCAACCAAATGGCAAAAGAAAAAGCAGTGTTGAGTGACAACTAACTTTACCCAGTTGTAGGCAGAGTTTAGTGAGCTGTCTAAAATCTGTAAAAAAAGCAATGAAAGAGTCTGAATGGTCTAATAAATCACAGTGCCCTAATAAAATATCATTTATCCTTCTACTGATGTAATGTTCAGAAGAATGAATAATTCCTCAATTTTTTCTGTAACAGGAGCAGGCATGTGCTCAGGCAGCAACATTATGCACCTTTGATGATGCTGGGACATCTTTCAGGCAATTGTCTGCCTTTATACCACTGCTATTAGGATCATAGTTTAGTTCAGAGCAATTTAAATGCATCCTTCTCTCTTTCTTACATCTCCCCAATAAATCTTATCTGCTGGCTTTGTAGAGGAGGGGGTGGTAGAGCAGATTGTTGTAAAAAGGTGTTTGCTTTAGGAGCCAAGGCAAAATATACAGGATACATTTCCATCCAGCTGCTGGAAACGTGCCTTTTTTCATATGCAATTCAATCAGTCCTCTTTACAATTTCTTTCTATTTTATTATTTTATGAAGAGAGCTCTTGCAGTCCATTATAGGCTGCTACCAGAATCAATTAAACATGGCACAGTAAAACTGCAGAACAAAGGACAGAAGCTTTGCAGGATACAGTATGTTCAGTTAATTAGTCCATTACGAATTAGTGGCAATTAAGATTGAAATCTTTTTCATTGATTTGTGCTAGTTTATCTGCGATTGAGCCAGCAGATGAATGGCATAAAATGACAAAAAGAAGGAGGAGTGAAACAACAAGTTCAGAATCCATACTGGATATTTCTCAAGCCCAAGAACTGAAGCAGAGGCAGGGAATGGCTGGGGCAGAGAATATGATTAACTCTTAATTACAAATATTTGGTGTGTAGGACAGGAGCTGCCCTGGTCAGATACTCTGTGGTTCTGGTGGAATGTTGCTCTGGGGATCGTGAGGGACATAAGCACCTCCTGCAAATACACAGAGGGAGCATCTGGATTTTAAAGTGCACTTCTCTTTGTGGTGTTTAAATGCCTCCAAGACAGCTGTGATGGGGACAGCTCATCTGAAATTTGAATCTAGGAATTTTTACTTTCAAACTGAAAACCAGATGCCTCAGTTACTGAGGTGGAAAGGAGGAGACAACAAAACCCAAGTTAGAAAAGTTTATTAGAGTGTGGAAGTGCATTGTTTCCTACCAGAAATACACTGCTCCTAAGCCTAATTTTCTCTGACCATCTCACAGAACTCCCAGTTACACAGGTCCTGAAGAGAATTTTTCTACCATATATTTCCTTTTGGTGGACTACATTTTATTCAACTGTCCCAGTCCACCTCCTGAGCTGGTCAGAAAGCACGGTCACAGTGTTGCATATGACAAAAATATGTGTACAAAGGCAGTCCTCCAGACAATTTTTGTACATATAATAAAATGCCATTATGGCATAGTGGGCTTTTTGTGTACTGTGAAGTGCTTTCAATGCAATGGGTGTTGCTGCATTTCCAAATCCTGGAATATCCCCAGATTTGCTGTCTCTGAAAAGATACAGATGCCATTGGAAGGGGAGAAATATATATATATATATATATATATATATATTTAAGGTATTTTATAGTCACTTATCATATACCATTTTTATGAATGCCTGAGGAACCAGACTACTCGATAAATTGATACTTGGACCTCAAGAGCTATGAGTCAGTCACAAGTTGTTACTGTCTATTGGCCATTTTGGAAAGCAAGTTAAATACTCCACATCCCTGTGGGCAGAACAACATCCAGGGAACCAAGGTATACACTCTGCTGTTATTCCTGCTACCACTCTCAATGCTCAGTGATGGAAATGACCTTAATTTTCTTCCACTGAGGCCATGTCTTTCTATGCAGACTGAGCTGCTATGACAAGCCAGCATGGATAACTTGGTGAGACACACGTGGCTTGAAGAGCACAGCAAGGATTTGACACACCCAAAGCCAGCAGCATGCCTGCTTCTACCATCAGCAATGTCAGACAAAACAACAGAATCCCATTTTCTGGATGTGCAGTGCATTTATGTACAGCTGGACGTTCATGAAAGAGATTCTGTGAATTATGACTCATAGAATTATGAATTATGGACTCATAGAATCATAGAATGGTTTGAGTTGGACAAAACCTTAAAGACCACTGAATTCCAGCCCCCTGAGATGGGCAGGGACATTTTCCACTATCCCAGGCTGCTCAAAGCCCAAATCAGCCTGGCCTTGAACACTTCCAGGGACGGGGCATCCACCGCTTCTCTGGGCAATCCGTTCCAGGGCCTCACCACCCTCACAGTAAAGTTTTTCTTCCTGATATCCAACCTAAACCTGCTCTCTTTCTGTTTAAACCCATTCCCCCTGGTCCTATGCCCTCCCAAAAAGTCTCCCCCCGTCCTTCTTGTACGAGTAGGTTAATAAACCTTTTCAACAGGTTTTTTTTGCTAACTTGATGTTTCTTCCTCTCTGCTTTCTGACACGATGACTCCACCTCTCTGAAAGTAGCGGGTGTGGGCATAACACAGGCACAAGGATAGGAAAGCAGAGACAGATCTGTTAGAGCCTGAATGCACAGACCCTCCTGGAGCTGCTGAGTTATGTAACTGCCTCTCCATCACACGTTTTTGGAGCACAGATGTAGTAAAAGCTTCGCTCCCCCGTTAACATTTTAAGCGCAAAGAGCAGAGCTGCCTCCCTGAAAAAACAACACACAAGCACAGCAAGATGCACTGAGCTGATTTATTACTGCTCCATTATGCCTTTGCAGAGATGCTTCTTTTTACATTAGTTTTTCATAACTTATAATAATTCTTGTGTACAGTTAAGCCTACTACACATGCACCTCTGTGTTTTTAGGCAGATATGCACATGCACCTCTGTGTTTTTAGGTAGATAGTCACACCCCTGTATATTCATATATAGGTCAGCACAGAGATTTCTACAAGATCTAAGTGGTATGGCACCCTAGATGACAATAAATTCTTGTACATTCAATAAGGAACACTTGCTTTTATATACTTACTTTATATACTTATATATTTTTAGAACATAACTGCAATTGCAGAATATATTTTAGCATTAGTAAAGTGACATTTTGTAGTTACACTATAAAACTCAGAGTAACAGGTAGGATTTTGGACATTTTCAGCACAGACTTTTCCATGCACTGCATTTTGCTGCCTGCTCCCAGGCTTACAATTCCCACTAGGTACATTCCAGGCTCCTACCTGACCTGCCATAGCCAAATGGATGTGACTGAGCTCTTCCCCCTTGCAAAAAAAACCCCAATATTTAAAAGAGGCAGATAAGCATCTTGTTTCATTTGGAATTGCAGGGCTTCACAACCCTGGGAAGGCAAGCAGAACTCAGCTCAGATCAAGACTTCTAAATGTTAAAATCTACAAGTAAGAGTGTATCTGGGTGCCTCAGCTTCCAGCTTCTTGGAGATGTGGGATCCAACCTCAGTGCCCACAAATAGGGAACTTTTTGACTCAGGCATCCAGCATATCCTCCAGACACTCTTCCAGAAAGCTCCAGGGATCATATATGTGTTATATATGCCAGTCTCCTGGTGCAACTCAGATCCTCAAGAATGCATCAGGTGGCACTAGAAACCTACTTTTAAGGAACTTAGTCTTTGTCTACTTCCAGGTGAGCTGAATTTCTCCCCAGATTCTTTCAACTGTGTTGTCTAAGGGATCACAAAATTGTAAAAAAAAAAATCATAAAATAAACTCTACAAGTTTAAAAAATTATCTACATATATATATGGCATTTCTTTTTTTTTTTTTTCTAATAAGGAATTCCCTTTTGGCAAAGTGAGTTAAATACACTCTTCTTGGACCTACCAACCTGGGCAACTCAAGCAGCTGAGAAATTGAGAAATTTTCCCATTAGTTTACTTGGAATTTAGGCAGCAGATAGCCCACAAATAACTGTGCATGGTATTTCTGGTCTGGTCAAAAAGGAGAAATACAAGTTGTTCAGAAATCACCTCAGCAAAATGACTTTCGACTAAGAATGGCATTTAGACAGTCACCGAAGTGCAGCATCCAGAATATAAATTTTACCCAAAACTCAACTTAGTTTTCTACAGTTTGGTTTGAATCTTGCCCTGCTTGCCCATATAATCCCCATGTTTATGGTGTTACAACTAAATACCAGAATATTTGCATCACCTCCACAGATTTTCTATTTTTTGATTGCATAAGTTAAATCAAACACATAAAAGTGTGTGAAAGTGCAATACTTACCATTTTATGTCATTTTCATGAAAAATTACTAGGAGCCAATTATTTCCCCAAGTTTTGCTGTTAGAAATTTGTGACAAAACAGTTACAGAAAAATAATGACTTTCTTAAGTCTGTCCCAGTGCAATGACTACAGATCTCTGGCTCCTCAATGAGAGCCCTGTGCCTGTCTTGTTTCATTTCTCCAGAGATAGCTGATCATTCTGCAGCAGGAAAAGCAGCTGAACATTTTTAAGTGTTCTCACTATAAACCTGTGAAATCTTATTCTGAAGCATCTGAGGGTCATTTTAATTGCAGTCACTCACTCCCTAGCACAACAGCCCTAGGAGTGCATGTGGTTTATTGGATCATTCCTTCAAACTCTGACTGGCGCTCCCCAAAAGTGCTTGTTGTCTGAAAAGTGACAGTAAAATGACGTTGTAGGTTCCTATATATCTTTTCCCAATGGATTCCAGATCCAATTTTCTCCGTTCATGAGTGAAAAGAGTCTTATTTTCTCTTCTCCCTCTCGCCAACACAGACTGCAATCTGAAAACCAAGCAGGGTTCTTCTTACTTCTTGCCTCATTACCAGCAATAAAGATCCTGCAAGCAGAGTTTTACCTTTCTAATAATGAAAATACATTCTAATTTGGTGTTCAATTTTGACTTTATTCCTCTAATCATATCAAGACTTTTTCCTGTCAACAGGATAAACATAGTAAGGGCCAATATCTGAAAAGGAAGAGGTCACTTTTATGAAGCCATGTGTCAAAGTGTAATAGCATTTTACAGAGACTTGTTAATGTGTCAAGAGAAAATTGATATGTGGAAGATATTAAAGTTTGGGTTTGAATTTCTTGGCTTGAAATATCAATTTGAAATAGCATCAGAACTGGACTCTAATGCCAGCAGGGAGTCACACTGCTTTGTGAGAACACAAGGAAAAAAAATCTAGAAGAAAAAAAAGTTATGAACACAAGAGAGTGCAATGTTTGGCTTTAGACCCTTGACAGCCTCATTTTTATTGAACCACTCATAATTTTTTCCCCTATTTTTCAATGAACTAGTGTGGAGAGAAAATGCTTCCTTTAGGGCAGTGTGAGGTAGTCAACCAGGATCACTCTAATGGGATTGCAAGTGACATTTCACTGGCCCTCATTCCAGGTAGATGTTTCTGCATCAGCAGGTTCTTTTCAATGCCTCTCTCATATCTCAAAAAGCCAAGAAGCTGTTTCCAGCAATTACCTTGACCATATCTGACCAGGCCAAACTGTAATCAGTTCATATTACTCTGTCATTTTGAAACCAGAGGTGGGAGAAAGTTGGATTTGAGAGCAGTAGCAGAGAGAATGTAAAAATTAATATATCATATTATTATTAGCAATAAAACATCAGCCAAATACAGTGATCATAAAATAGTCACAAACTGAAATCAAGGAATCAAGGGGTGTGAAACACATCCTCTAATCTTCTTGCTTCACATCACACCGTTGTATTTTCTGGTAGATTGCACTTTGTGTTCCTGCAGTTGCAGGACTTTTTTTTTTTTTTTTTTTTAATGTGTATACTGCTGTTAACCTCACCAGCACTACAAAATCTCATAGTTCATTGCAAAATGTAGTGTAATGCACTTCACCATTCAGATTAGATATGGGTGATTATAACAATAATCGTGTGCACGTGCTATACATCTGTACAATCAAGCCTTTCTTTTTTAAATATTAAATGGCCTCTTGGGGCAAAAAGTAGGTTAATCAAAATAATACTGTCAAGTAGAGAGTACAGACCTTTTTACAAAAGAAAATTAAGTAGAACTGGTAATTATAAGTAGTGTACAACCTTTCAATGTAGTCAATATAAAGTCAATTTGCTTAAAATAATGAGGTATTCTGGCATGAACAATCTGTTCATACTTTGTTCCCAAGAGCCTCCAGAGGGAATCAGAGCCCTAGCTGACATTTGATACTTTCTGTCAATTTATCAGCTCGGTGTCAGCCTGAGTTTGTAAGATGGTGGTAGAAGCATGCTTGGGGACCGATACGAAAACTGGGAAAACAGAGTGGGTTCCTAATGCCTGAGCTTATCCTTATTAAAAATAAATAAACCCCTCACATTTCCATCCACATTCCCTTCAAAATCAACTTGGGATGTTTAGATATGGTGTTAAACTAACAAGAATAACTAGGGTAGTAATAATAATAAATGTAAGCAGTATTTGGGAGAGCTGAGGAGATCTTAAGCTTTGGGATTGTCTAATGGAGATCTGCTTGCAAATTAATGAGTACGGGAGAAAAGAAATTACTCTCCATTTTCCATTTCTCTCTGAGGTTGTTTCTGTGCTGCCAGGAGCTGTCAAGGGCTGGTCTTGGTAAGACAAGATACTAGATGATGTCATTTTGGTGGCAGTTCAGAACATCTGTGAAATTATACAGATTTAAGCCCAAACCATGAAGACTTTTGTTCCCTTTTCCTACCTTGCCTTCAGACACACTTGTCTTAGGAAGATTTTCTTGGCTAATAGGAACAAACAGCCAGATAACTGGTGAAGACTTAGGGTCATCTAAATATGTCATTATGACAAGTTATCCTTCTGGTTTTTACACACTGTTCATGGCCAACCTGGAGAGAGATTTGGACACCTCACAAATCAATGGTGCTCCTTCAAAAAGCAATGTCAGCAGGACATGGAGTGATAGGACAAGGGGGAACGAGTTTACACTAAAATTCAGGAGACATTTAGGTTAGATATCATGAAGAAATTATTTACTCAGAAATGGGTGAGACACTGGAATTCTAGAGAACAAGCTGTCCAGAGAAGCTGTGGCTGCCCCATCCCTGGAAGTGTTCAAGGCCAGGTTGGATGGGGCTCTAAGCAGCCTGAGAGAGTGGAAGTGTTCCTGTCCATGTCAGGGGGGTTGGAATTGGGTGAACTTTAAGGTCCCTTCTAACCCAAACCATTCTGTGATCCCGTGATTCTGTGACTATTAGGAGAGAGGTCTGGAAAAGAGATATTTGTACGTGTGCCACAGAGGTCACAGCTAATTAACAGTTTGTGACTAATGAGAATTCATGATGATTCATGCTGATATTTACTGGTTCATTAAGATGCTGTGCTGCCTGTTCAACTGGTTTTTGGAATCACTTGTGTCTGAATGGAGATGATCTTCAGAACACCAAAATTAGCCTTTCAGCTAAAACAGCCATCCAGAGGAGCAGTTCAGTGAGCCAGACAACCAAAGCAGGGCAGCAGCTGGTCCATAACCTCAAATCCTGCTCAGTTATGGCCAGGTGGGAAGGGACAATTATCCTGTCCTGAGTGGATTCATGGTGGAGACAAGACAAGGCATTGCCACCATCACCTCTCAAAATAACCCCTGAGGATGTGCCTGTGAGATCTAAAATGTAGCATCACATTTCTGCAGTCATGGAGATGTTCCTAGAAAAGGGGGGTTTTGGTACTGGTTATCCTTTTGACTGTGACACAGTGTAGGAAAAAGCAGATACATTTCCCTGAGGGCAAAAATGGACCAAAGGAAGAGAGGAGCAGAAAACTCTGAAAGCTGAGAGGACTGCAAGGTCATCTGCTCATTCCCAAGTCTGTCTGAGTCAACTGAGGAATTGAAGTGTCCTTCGAGGAAAAGCTCGTGTACATTTCAAACAGTTCAGGGAAAAGCTACTGAAAGAGCAAAAAGTGGAGGTTTTGAGTTCCTTGTGCAGCACATCCCAAGCATTGCCAGCTTGTACAGAGCCCGGTGCAGGACCTGGGACTTGGGGAATTTTCTCACTTCATTACAGGAAATCCTTGCCCTCAAGAGTGCTCTGCCAAAATCGAAGCAAAAAGCTGCCCAATTTCCTTTGACCTCCAATGAGCTCCATGGTTTGTTTATCCTGGCAAAGGAAGAAGTAGAAGTATTTGTTTTCCCAGGCCTCCCAGAGGCAAAGAGAGACATGCCAGGCATTCCTGGGAATGTGCAAAGCCATCCAGAGCCTCCATGCTTTTGACCTTCTCTGCAGATGCAGAAATCCTCCCTGAGATATCCCCTCATGAGATCACAGCCTTCCCCAGAGACATTTCTATGTTTCTCCTGGTCACAAATGTGGATGCAGTGTGTCCATTGAAATGGAAATGCTCTGCAATGTCACAACACCCAAAAAACTTCCCTCGGGGAAGCTTTAGAAACACCTGATTCCTAGTACTGTCTAGCCTATCTGGAAGATAAATATTTGGTCCTCAGAAAGGTTTTTCATGTTTCCCAGAGTTGAATGTCATCCCTGGCAAGGCCAGTAGCACTGCTTTTGATTTGGCTGGAAAATAGATATATTACAAGATCTTTCCAAGAACACTCAGCAGCACATCAAACCAGTCTGGTGAGTCACAACAGGCAGGACAGCAGCAGCCTCCTTTAAAGGATGGAACCAAACAGTTAAAGAAGAGTTAAAGGGTAGAAAGCTTTATCAGTCTCTAATGTAAAACAGAGACAAGAACTTCCATACCTTGAGGTTTTCCTTAAAGAAACATTTGACTCCTTTTCCAAACTGAACACTTAGGCAGACTGTGCAAATTTCCAAACTAAAGTAAAATAAAAAAGTACTCACTTTAATGTGTTACATTTCAGCCAGTCAGCATCCTCACATATTTTTTTCTGGAGTGACCAAGCAGAGAAGGCATCAATCAGCAAGTTCTTACATTTCTACAAATGAGAAAATTTGGAGGAAAAAAAAACCCATGTTTCATTCTTATGTTCCTTTTAAATCTTTTCACTTAAAGAACTAGCTAACATTAAAGTGTGAAGTGAGTTGCAATGGCAAACACAAAGTCCTGGTGCTGAAAATAATGCTCACTGCTTCCACTGTCCTGCAGCCACACAGGAACCTGCCATGTCACATTAACCATCAACATGCCATCAAACAAGGGCTAATTACACAAAATTTCTTAAACAGTTCCAGGGAGAGGCTAAAGTTTGACAGGAATTGAGGTGATGGCAAGAAATATTTCCTACATTCCCTATCATGGGCTGGTTAAGAAAGAAAAGGTCAAAACTTCTCCACTATCCACACATGTCAAACACAGACCCTGAGTCCTTAAAAATGCATTGCAAGGGATGGAATCATTTTCTATGAATGGCCATGGAGTTATTTTTAAGATTAAACCAATCTTTTGCTATGAAAGTTCAAATAGAAGGCTTTTTTGATTTTGTGAAACTGAAATTACAGGGAAGATTTTCATACAGATAGCTGCACAAAGCTGGGAGTAGTTTCAAACTCCAGCAATTCATTCCAGGGCGTATTTATGTTCTTAACTGGGTCTACATGCAAGACTACAATGCACTTGTAGAATCTGGACTGTCTTCATCTATCTGCCTAAAATAAACTTGTTTTTTTGGCAGACCACCCACTGGTGATTGGACCCCACTGAAGTATCTCAGACTAAATACAGTAAATATTAATTGAAAAGTGCAAGCTGCTCCTGAAAGTGTTTTCAGGGTTATCTGTAAGAGAAAAGAAATGTAAAACATTGGGCATTTTTTTTACTATATGTGTGTTGCACAAGCTGGAATTCATCCAACCACACAAGGGTTTCTGGATGTACACAGACAAATTGGTTTCAGCATTTCACCAAGTAACTCCAAACTCCCTTAGTAGAGAGAGACAGTCAATACATCCAAGTGTCTCATCCTATTTTAGACAGCTACATTTCATTAGACAAGTCCTGCCCCTAATCTCCACTGACTCTCATGGAGCCCAGGTTCGCAAAGCTCCAAACACAAGCTCAAACAAACACTCACCTTTTGTCAGATCAATCCCACTTCAAGTTTCTGATGCTACAAATTAACATATTTCTAATCTTTAAAATTAAAAATAAACATTGTTTTTTTTCCCCCCAGAAATTAAAATTTATGCTGTTTCCCCACTGTTAGGGTTTTCCAGTCCTAAGGAAAAAGAGTTCAACCTTCCCACCTTCACAGGGAATTCTTCATGCTGCCAATAGCAGCTGGTTGTGGATACACCAGTCCTCATGTGTTCTAAGGTCTCATCTATTCAGTGTCTGTGTTTCATCCACACACTAAAATTGCCCCTATCCCTCAGTATCACACAGGCTGATTTCAGCCTTCTTTTCTCCCTTTTCCTAGCCCAGATATGTAAATTCATGTGTGATTCCCTGCATTAAATTATGACACTAATTTACCAAATTTCAATGGCTGTTCACACAGGTGCCTTGTTAATCCTGGGTTAAGTGATTTCACATGTTCACTTAGAGAGTCAGTGGCAGAAATCCCACATCTCTCCATTCTCCATCCTCTGCTTCTGACAGCCAGTGAACTCTGCCTCTTCATGGCATGATGAACACAGGCAGTGAGCACTAAGAATCATTAACTGCATCCACAATCCACTCCACAAATGTCTTTCACTTGGCTACATCTCATTGCTCAATTATAACCTATATTTTGCAGCTCATCATCAGAGGCTTTTTATCACATGTGGCATTTGCTCATTAAGGCTGAGATGTTATTCCCAGGATTCAGGCAAGGGTTAACAGCAGTAAGAGTTGCATCCTCATTCTGTAAAAAATGTTCTTCAGAGGCATGACTAAACTGATCATCTCCTGTTAGAAATTTGCTTCTTGAAGAAATTAAAGGCTTTGTCAAATAAAAATGAAAACTTCCTAAGTTTTGCAGTTAAACTACATGCATTAAATCAATTAGCTGTAAAGTGAGCTAAAGCAAACTGCCTTAAACTCTTTCTTTTATTCATTTTTTTTAAATAGACCACAAGACTAACCTTTTCACTTCTGTGCTGCCTGAATATTTAGTGCATTCACAATGCTGAAATATCTGGAGACACATTTCTAAAAATGAGCCTAAGTACAAAATAAAAAACCCTGTATTTCTTGAATGCTCTCCTTAAATATCTTTTATACATATTTGACTTCTCTAGTCATCATAGCTTCAAAATCACAGTCAGTTACCATATTTCTTGTGGGACTCAACACCATGCTGCAAACTTTGACTTCTGTTGGACTTCTGTAAAAATCAATATCAAAGCCCTGGATACACTGCAATAGGGAATGCTTATTAATGTACAGTTGAGGGAAGTAGTGAAAATGACCCATCTTAATGCTGTTGACAGCACATTTGTCTTGGTGTCTTATTGGTTTTAATTTGTCATCTGATAAATGTCCATTTATGTAATGGAAAGTTAAGTGCTCATTAGTTTACATTTAACTTTGTGTCTAGAGTCAGGTCAGGCAGCTGAAACTGATGTTATGTGAAAGCTATTAATAGTCACAAAAGGTTATTTCAATAAAAACAAAAGAAAGGAAATATTATATTTGTAATAATAATAATAAATTCACCGTTTGGTTCCTTGATTGACTCTAATGTCAACAAAATAGTTTTTCTTGGGTTTTTTCAGATGATGGGGAAATTCATACCTCTTAATGTCCAAGGAATTCTGTATAAAATGTTTGCAAATCAATTTTTAGAAATATGAAAACAAATCTATAACCTTTATTACTGGTGAGTGAAAAGGGTTCTACAGATCACACGTAAAATCATTAATTTATTGGTGTTATATGGTCTGTAGTGCAAAGCCACATATCTTTTTCCTCTCTCAGTTTTTATTTGTGTTTTCTCAGTCCGAAAGTGGAGTTATCAATGCTACTTATAATAGAGATGTAACAATAGAAAGCATTACTTCCAGGGCTTTCATCTGGGACCTGCCATAAAACCCAAGGAAGGCATAAAAATTGCATAATCCAAAATCATTCTGCAGAACTGGTCAGGAATTTCACTCTGAAATGCATGTAATAGCAAGCATTTTATCATCTTTCTCAAAATATCATGATGAAAAACACTCAGCTGGTATTTTAAGGCATGGGGTGAGAATGTGCATAAAGTCAAGGTGACTGGAGTCTAGGCTACAGAGTAGAAACAGAGTTCAAATCCAAGGGCTCCTGAACCAGACTAAACTCCTAAACCAAGAATGTCTGCTCTACACTCACCTATTAAAGCCACTGAAACAGTAAAGATCCAGTACAACCTCTTTGGCACTATCTACCCGGAAATTTTGCCTCCTTCCAGCCTGCAACAAGTTATTGCTTTGCTGTACATGTGAACTCTGACTCGCGCACCTGGAGTTAAAAGATCTGTTCTGAAATCCCTTAAACACAGGAAGACAGGGGAGAGCTTAGTGCATGATGCACAACACTGCTGACACCCTAAAACAATACATGTTATTCTTTAAAAGCAATCTTAGGACAAGCTACCCTCTGACTTCAAATCCATTCTGTGGCTGTGTTAATCATGTTGAAAATGCCAAGATGCTTTTGTACAGCTTCAAAAGGTGAAAAATGAACAAAGAGGACAACAAAATGCAGGGAGAATTACTTTCTATGTGGTTGTTTGGCTTTTTTTTAATCTAAGCAAAGGCTTTCATTTAAATGACCACTTCAGTTAGTAACACATAGCTCAGTCCTAACCTCAGATTTCCCATCAACTGAATCTGCTTGACCTCCTTAAACTACCTGGGCTTTCCTTGGTGAAAGCCATAGTGTAAGAGCTGTCTGGTGGTGTTTCATACCCCATTTGTGCCCTGTGCCACTAAGCTGTGCCTAATGAGTACCTGTATTAGCTTTCAAAGCTGGCCCTTTGGCTTAATCTCTCTGCTCAGAAGGTTTTTCAGTCCAGTTGCAAGCAAAGACTTTGTGTGGATGTCACGCTTCCTGTCTCTAGATGCCAAGTTTTCTGAGGTGCCACAAGTATCTTTTCTCAGGTGACTCCTCTGTTTTCCAAGAAAAGCTGTTCCCATGAAGGAGGAACTGAATGATGGAGAGCTAAGCCTGGACAGTCAGAGTAAGAGTGAGAGAGGATTTTTCCTCCAAGAGTCCAATTCCTTCCAGGGACCAGTGAAGCACAAGAGCACCTGAGTTCAGATACGAGATGGTTTTGAAACAGTTTTGTGCTGTCAACATCACTTCTCCCACACAAATCTGGCACTCACTTGTGCTGGGGTAGTCTGAGGTGCAGCTGATGCCTGAGGTTTTAGCTTTTATATTTTTCACATTCTGTGCTGCTTTAGTGTGCAGTTCTGAGCTTCACATGAGGGGATGGTGAGCTCTGTGCACAGAGCAGGGAGACAAAACAATTCCTGCTCCAGCTGGGCACCAAGGACAAATGACCCAAATCTCAGCCCAGGAGCACAAACACCGTGGGCTGGAGAGAGAAAAACAAGCAGGGTGGGACTGCAGGGGCTGAAGCTGGAATGGGACAATGAACTGCAAGATGCAAATGGAGCAGAACTGATCCAAGGGAGAGACCCCGGGAGCACTGGTGCATTTTGGGGCCATTTTGGTTCATCTTGGGTGCAGCCCTGGCTGGGCTCTTGTGCTGCCCAAGATAGATCCATTGAGGCCTTTTAATAAATCCCTGCTTTATTCTTTAACTCTGTCCAGTGTCTGTTCTAGGTCAGCCTTCACAAGGCATTACAGCCATGATGTTTTTGGAAGGTGATAGAGTCCATCTTCATGGAAATGAGCCATGCAGTGCTATCTGTGTTCAGGCTGTCTTGAGCTACCAGTAGAGAAGTCACCAAAGAGACACTAGGGACAGAAGGAATTATCAGCAATCAATAACCATTCATAACATTCCTGCCTTGTGCTGGAATTACTGTGATCTGGATTCCCAACCTGAAAAATTTGCCTGATGGTTTTTCTTTCACAAGGTATCTCTCATATTTTTCTTTAAGATGTACATTCCTAAGCACCTGAATGGCCTTACTACATTCACAAGTTTTTGGGGTTTTTTTTTTTTTTGGTTTTTTTTTTAATTGTGCTTGTTGGATCTCAAAATAATTCAATACATTTTTAATCACTACTCCTATAACTGGAAGGGTGCAATACAAATCAGGTTTAATTTTTGTTACACCTTTCACAATCAATGTCTAGCCAGTCCTAGCAGCATATTCAAATCTGTTCTAAAACACAGGAAATATTCTGCTTTGGAGACAGAATTGGAGAAAATAAAAGTTCACAGCCTTTCAGAAGTCCAAAGAGTTGAGATTTGAAGGCAAAACTTCTGGCTGTTTTCTAGAGCAATCCTCATCTCACAGACACCCTGAGCTGAATCTCTAAGCACATAATATTCCTCAGACAAACATTCCATGCCCCCAGCCCCACACCTTATCAAGTTTCAATCCTTCAATAATGCTCACAATTTCATGGGAAGTCAGGACTTCTTCAGAGAAAGTGGAGGGATAAGCTGAGGTTATTTGGTTTGCTGAAATCAAAATGTGAAGCCAAACCTTTCCATGAACTAAATCCCTTTGCACTGCTTCTTTATAGACAAAGTATTTAGGATCAATTCTTTGCTAGAAATTCCCTTTGATAGGTATATGAGAGCACAAATTCAGCACATAGAAGATGACATTTTTTAATTTTAAGCCTGTATGGTTCACAATACAATACTGATATATTTTTTTCTTGCTGCCCTCTCATCACTCTAAGGGATTATACATTTTCGTCTGGGTAATCATGACTGACCCATAATTATATAGAAAATTAGTAAACAAAATAAATTCTACTACTTAGAAGTTTTAGGGGGGAGGTGTTTGTGGGTGGGGTTTTTTTGTTTTGTTTTTGTTTGTTTGTTTTGGTGTTTTTGCTTTGGGGGTTTTTGTTTTGTTGGGGTTTTTTTAAGCTTCAGAGGTCTGATGTTTAACAAACAGCACCCATTTTGTCAATTATATGTTGGGCAAACACATTTGCCTCTGCCACTCAAATTCTTCTGATAGACATCAAAAAGCAGCCAAACTTTTACTACATAATCTGTAACATTAAATAATGATCCTTTATAGCAGTTTCTGTATTATATAATACGTGAGCTGGGAAATTAACTGTAGATAAGTTCTCATTATAATTTTCCATGAACTTACAAATAGGTTGGTATCTCTTAAAACAAGTATTTGTAAGGAGCAGTTTCTAACAAAAGAAGTGTCTCTAATAGGGAAATTTTTCTTAGAAAATAGCTGTTCTCAGGCTAAAAAATCTCTGTGTTAGGGCTAACAACAATATCCAGATTACATATCAATTTCACAGAATTTAATTAAGATAACCAATCAAATCAAGCATTTGAGAGAAATTGTTTTCAGTAGTCATGAAGTAGAAAGTGATAGTAAACTGTGAGGACTGTTAAAGTAACAACACATCAACCACTACAACATGGAAAATAGTCTTATGTAAAATGGAGAGCTTGGAGCACAAAGGCAAGATTAGACAAAGAAAGCAATTATGTTCTTATCTACTGACAACTGCAAAAGGAGAAGTCAAGTGTAATATCATGCATTAAGAGGCAAAGTACCAAACATGAGTCCATAGCCATAATTTTTATTTCAGATGTGTAATTACACAAAGCTGTAATACAACACAAAAAAGAAACCTTTTGTTTTTCCAGCTCTGTGATTAGTTCTTGTTAAATCACCAATTTTCTTTGGGTTCAATTCTGAATGGAATAAAAATTTGCTCAAATGATCTGTTGCTTAGTTTTAACTGTGAAGTTTTGGTGGATTGATTCAGATTTCCCCTTGTCCATGCAAGAAGCAAAAAAAAAAAACACAGAAAGAAATTCAAGTAAGGAAGATTCAGCCCTTTCAAGTGGGATATAAGTTGCCTTATTTGGAACAATTTTCCAGTGCTCTTTTGAGTATTTTGGCTAAACAGATACATTCCTGTTATCATTAATTAAGTGAAAGCTTTTTAGAGATTTTAATGTTCCTTATTCTCTTTGCATTGTTGAATAAGAAAGCTTCAAAATAAAAGTTGTCTGACACCTGTTGACTTGGTAGTGGAGTAATACAATGTCAAATCTGTCCTTTATTTACTACCTGGAAAAAAAATATTATTTTGGTAATTGCAATTGCTTATATATATATATATTATTAAAAACATTAAGTTGTGGCTGGAAGTGTTCAAGGACAGGTTGGAGCAACGTGATCTAGAGGAAGGTGTCCTTGCCCATGGCAGGGGCTTGGAAACAGATGACCTTTAAGGTCCCTTCCAACTGTAACCATTCAGTCAGCCTATGAAATTTTTTACCTTTATTCTAGTAAAATAAAAGTAAAAACCTTCAAAAATTGATTCAAATATCTGGGTATAGAAATCAGCATAGAAAGAAAAAAGACAAAGTTTTGCAGGGAGCTGGCATAGGCTGGTGACTGCAAATGCTTAACATCACAGAGAAATAACAGGACAAATGTACCAGTTCACCAAAAAAATGGAATTCAGGCTCCCACCTGTGGGTACAAGTAGCACAAGTAATGATGGTGTTGTAACAGCACAGGATGATATTCTGAGTCACTGCTGAACAACCCAAGAACACACAATGTCACTGCACAAAAGCAACCCACAACACCAAGGCCTCCAGTTCTACAAAACAGAAAATATGTTGTTTTTAGTTGTTTTACTGTGTTACACAAGAGTCCAGTGACAAGGACGGGACCCCATAGTATTGGTCTCAGTACAAACACAGAACAAAGAGGTTGCCTGGGTCAGGAGTTTACAGTCTAAATATAGCTCTTGATTTGTGGAGGGCAGGGTAAAAATTCTCTGCCCAGTCTGGCCAGCACCAGCTTAATATGTGCATCACATTCTTTTTTCCATTCTGCTTTCCAAGACCAATCAGGAGGGATCAGCTAAGAAGTGTAGTTCAGGCAGAATAGACTTACTATTTTCATTTCCTTCTACATAAATAATGCAATGTTATTATGGAAAGGAATAGAAATAGATTATCCTTTTTTAGTTCCAGTCTCTGGATGAAGGTTGAAAAATATATTATTGTAGTTAGCAATGTTACACTTGCAGAGAGAATTTGAATATCAATAAGCAGAGAGATATTTAAATGGATATTTACATATAATATCACTGTATGTTTACATTTAATATCATATTGGATTTAATTTTATTATGTTCAAGAAAGCAATTGGGTGAAGAATAAACACTGTGGGATGTTATCTCATTGATATGCAGAATCAATATGATAATCAAGTTGCTGATATAAACTCATAAGTAAAAGCTTCTGACATTTCATCTAGGATCCCTAATTTCATATTTACAGTGTGGTGTGAGACTCTATACTGCAGTCTTAGTGCTTAATTAGGAAAACAGTCTTGTATCCATTTTTATTTTTTTTCTAGGTACTTTTACCCGACTTTCAAATGATAAAAGACTAATACTGAATTCTATCAGAGTCATTAAGACTTTTTTCTTTCAAAAGCAAAAAAGTTTAATTAACAAATACAAGGGGAATTTCTAAAACAAAACATCATCCTAAAAATTTCCAGGGCAGTCTCCCTCCCCAAAATCCTTGTGAGAAGTGTATTTGTTATTTACAGGTTAGTACCCTGTATTTCCAACATGCCAAAGGAGTGTAAGATGTTGAAGTAAACTGAACTGAGCATATCTTTTATTTTTAGCAAAAAACAAGCTAGGCATGAGGACTGTATTTTGGGGGAGTAATTTCTTGCCCCTATTTTTACTACCCCTTGAGTCACTTATTTAATGAGTGAAATTATTCTTTTCCTTGCATTTGGCCAAGTTAGTGTCCACTGCCATTAATGGGTGGCATGTTAACATGTCCACTATCAGGTTGGCTGTAATGTGTACTTCAGAAAAAGAAAAACAAAAAAAAAACCAAAAAAAGAAAAAAAGAAGAAAAAAAAAAGTTCCTGAATGATGTTCACATCCAGCACCCACAGACTGGGCTTGCTGCATGACCTAAGGGTGTAAATACAATCCCTGACATCCACAGCCAGCTGCAGCAGAGCCTGGTGCAGGGAACATGGCAGAGCTGGGACTTCTTGTGGCTTTCAGGTAGAGCCCTGGAATGCTGCAAGACTGGAAAATGGTTTACTGAAGATGTTTTATATCCTTAAAGATCTGGGTGCTGGAGTGGATGAGAGCCAAATGTTCTCATCTACTTAGACCCACTTTAGCTGCTGCTAACAAGTGCTTCGCTCCCTGCCAGACCAGAATCTCAGAGAGGGCAGATGTGCCACCCTAGCAATGGACTGAGCAAAGACAGCAGTGACAAACAGCCTTTCACACATGTCTTCAGTGATGTGAGAACACCTCATGAAATATATTTCTCTGTCTGAATTAAATAAGCTTATCCTTTAGCAAACTGTTCTATAAAAAGTTATGAGAGCCAAACGTCTCTAAAACTGAGATATCATTAAAGCTTCTACAACATTCCAGGAATTGCCACCAGTAATTTTATGAGTTAGGATTGATTGGGTCTCTATTCAAGAATAAAAAACGAGCAGTGTGCCAAGAATGTTGACAAGGAGCGATATGAATCCAGTCTTATCTCAGTGTTATTGCTCTTGCCAGTCACTATCTTACTATTAAGATAAAGCAAGTTAGCCCAGCCTGTGAGATACTGATTGAAGGCTGGATAATGATTTCTGGATTTCTCACCGCTGCTGCAATATTGGAAGGAGTCTGGAGGAAGATGGATTGGCAAATTGCAAATTTACGTTTGAGGATGTGCACATAAAAAGCAATTTAATGAATTTATATACCTGTTCATATATGTACTTCTCCCTGTCTTTCATTGGCATAAACAAATGACACCTACTTTTCATTAATAGTTGTACATAAACATGCCATCTCTGCTTGTTAGAATGGCATTTAGGTGTGCAGAGATATTTAAATATAAAAAAAGACATTATTTCTATTCTGAACTGTTCAGTTAGACTGATGTATAGTTGAACATTTAGGAAAAATTGGTGTGGCTTTCATATTGTATATCTATAAGCGCTGTATGCATATAGGTGAAATTTATCTGTGCACAATCCAACCCCATAAAATGTTTCATGCTTTTAAGTGGCTTTTGGATCAGCCCCAGTATGTATTTCTTGTCTAGATGCAGCAGAATTTAATACTGGTTTGGGTTCTTTTTTCCTTGTTGGCTGCTTGATAAGTTATGGTTACAGCAAGCAGGAGTTGTGCTCGGGGAAAAAAAGTTATGAGATTCCAGAAATTTATGTGTTCCAAACAAAAATTAAACTAAGACTGTAAAGATTTTTAAAGACAGAAAGGCAGTCCTCATAGGACAGTAATAGGGTATTCCAGTAGGGTGTTAAAAGGAATTTTTCTCTGTACATAATTCAAATCAGAAGTCTGAACTTTAATTTTCATAACTCAGATTCATTCCTTAGCCACCCAGTTATTAACAGTTTTGGAGTGACATTTGCTTTTACTGGTTTTGTGAGAACATATTTCCTGTCAAATCTGTTGTGTGTTTCAGGAATTCTTGTTTCCTTGGGAAACTTTTCGGTCGATTCCTGACCAACTCTGCAGCTTTCAGTTTCGAAGCTGGATGTCTCCCAAGTTACTGTGGCTCCATCCTCCAAGCTCTGTGATGAAGCCAAGATGTGCTCAGTGCCCTGTGTGTCTTTATCAAACATCCAACACAACAGAGCAGATGGAGGAGGACTGTGAGGCTTTCAGGTGTGCACATAAACTTTAAAACTTACAGAGATGTTACTGTAGGGCTCCCTTTGAATGCAATGGACAGCAACAAGCACCTCAACAAAATAATTCATTTAAACTCTTATATGGAGATGGGATTAACCTTCAGCAGATACCTTTTGAAGACAGTCTTCCCAAACACTGTCCTAAAATATCAGCAAGATTCTTCACACATCACACACATTTCTTCTCTTTTTTTTCATGTTTCCTAACCATTTATATTTTGGGGTATTTTTCCATACAATTACAATGCATTCATTTGGAGAAAAAGCTACATATAATCATCTTGAATGTTAAGTTTATATTGAGTTAAAGAGCTAACAGCAAATGTACACTATTTATATATTCATTAGATATTTGCATCCCACCATTCTCTCTAGAACTGACTAAATCCCCCAAACCAGAGATGGTTTTCCTCCCACTATAATAATTCAGGTAGAAACTGCTGCTCTTGTTTCATGATACAAACAAGTTGTTATGACTTCTTTCTTTGTTTTACTATTTTCATAAGCTCAAAACACTGAATTCCATAAAAATTTAGTTTGTTTGATTTTTTCTTTTTTTTTTTTCATTATTATTGGTTTTGTTGGCTTTGTTTGCTTTTTTTTTTTAATATCATCTTGTAACTATGAAACCAACACTGTTTTTCTTCTTAGTCTTGTTAGGCAGTGGACTGGATTCCACTTTAGACCCTGTGTGCAACAGGCTTTAATGTCAGGGCCCACTTTTTAAACAGAGATAAAAAGCAAATACTGTATGAAAGTAATGAAAGTATTCCAGACACAGCTAAGGGATTGCTGAAAACCTTGATCATAATAACAGCTTTCTGATTTATTTTAGTAACTCACTGCACTAAAGGGTTGTCCAGCCTAAGTATTTTCCAGGTTTTAATTATTTTTTAATGGATTTTGGCAAAACAGTAATTTTATCTGCACTGGTACCAATTGTAAAGTTTGGTGTGAAATTCAAAAAAGGAAATTACGACACTGTCTACCTACTGTAGTTTGTAGTTCTAAGTATTTCATGAAATCTAACGTAGGCTCTCTTTATGTTACATATATCATTATGTATATCATACTTATATAAGCTGCCATCCCCTTCAGGCCTCAGAAACCTTTGTAGACTATAAGCAAGAGTATTATCTCAATTTTTTACACTTGGAAATTTAAGCATAGAGGCTAATCTGAAGTTCTGTTTAGCATAAAAGCTTTTCATCCAAGGTTTTATATTAGCTGCTTCTCTCTAGTGTGTCGGTATTTCTAAAGAATAATACATATATTACACACACAACGCTTGCAAGAATGAAAATTTTCCTTTGGTCCATACAGAGAAGCTGAGAAATAAGTGACATTTCTAAAGCTGGCCAGATGATGTGTGGCAGAATACACATCCAGCATCCCATAAGTCTCCTTCTCATCTGGAATGGAATCCTGGATTTTTTCTTACCCTTCTGTTCTAACCAAGACCTTCCTATTTAATTGTTAAATGCTGTCAGATGTCTGAAGGTCACTCTTGTGAGGAGCTCACTGTCTAAGCAGACAGTGTGAACTGGAATGCCTAAATCCCAGTTCCACCTAAAATGGAGCTGAGCCTTCAAAAACCCAAATCCCACTCAACGATCCAGTCTTCCTTATTTCCAGGGATCTACCAGAAAAGAAGGCCACATTCATCAGGTATCCCCTTACTCAGTACCTGACCTTAATTGCCCAAATATGCTCAGAAATGCTTGCTCTGCAGTGTTGGAGGACATCCTTTGCTGTAACTTCCATTTTTGCACTGTGCTGATGTGCAGAGACCCCAAGGATGGGAATGGATAACCTGGGTGCCTCACAGCTTTGCATGATGTCAGGCCTGAAGCATTTTGGATGAGAATGCCTTTCCATTGCTCCATTTACATTACCAAAAGAACAAAAGGGAAGAACAAAAGCTCTCAAGGCAAGGTGGAAATCCCTTGGCCAACCACTCTCCACTGGCTTTCCTCATAAACTCTGATTTCTGGCCCATGACTTGCAGTAACAGGCATAAATTGCTTCATCTTCAAGATATTCTCATTCAGAACACTCCAAACTCTAAGAATTTTGCATTTAAAGTTGAACTTGGCTCTATATTTTAAGAGGCATCACTCTCTCCCCATCAATCATACTTATTGGGCACAAACTAAGGTGGATTTCCTTTCCCATCTTCTCCAGCTTCTTTTTTCCCAAGGTTCCCATTCCCAAATGTTCCATAAGGCAATGTTAACATTTGACATTGAAATCCTCCAATAAGTATCCCTCACATCTCATGTCCTGTCATCTGTTATTTTTTGGGGCTATCTGCTGACACCTCTTGATTTAATGATTTGGAATAGCTGCTTTTAAGGATGAGCTTTGGGTAGGAATTTTGAAGGGGACAATGTGGTTAAACATCCTCAGCCTGAGAGATTTCAAACCTGCACCACAGAACTCCCTAATTATTCAGGTTTGGAGCATTCTAAGGAGCAAAATGTCAGACTGGGTGAGAAAGCAAGGTCTTTAAGGCAGAGCAAGGAAATACTAACAGGAAAGGACAACAGAGATGTAAACAGCACTGAATTTGAAGCTCAGACAGACTCTGAAAGGATGAAGCTCACTGGTATCCAATCCATATCTCACTGATGTTCTCTTATTTTTTTTGCTGTCGAAGTCAGAAGGATCATGATATGCTGATATTTCAGAGTGCTGCTGATTCCCTGCTCAGGCTGCAGCCTTCTCTTTACAAATGTGCTGTAACTTCACTTGTAAACTACTGATTATGAAACTATGCTGTGCTATAACTAACATGTTAATGTAAAATTTTATCTGTCTGTACTGATTTTTATTAATCCAGCATACATATGGACCTAAGCCAAATTAGAAAAAAGTGTCTCTAGCTTCATTGATTTACAGTATGAATTACAGACTGTCACAAGTCAAATTACTTCAGGGTGTGCAACAGTGCTTGGACTCACAGTTTCATCATTCAGGATTAGTCATTAAGATACTGAGATAATTCTCAAATTTAAATCCCACATGTGTGCTGAGATACTTCTATAGGGTGATGTGTGGTGTAAATGAGGTAAAACCAGAGCAAAGGCTGTAAATCTCCAAGAATTTTGTATGCAGTTAGCAGCATGTAGATCCCTGAATGTGATTAACAGTCTCATGCAATGAGGCAGCTCCTCTAGCTGTCAAGATTTTCACAAAGCAAAACCCAATTACACATAAACAGATCTTGAATTTTCCCTCTGGGCTTGTGTTTCTCTCAGCTCTAGATTTTCATTCTTACCTCTTTTTTTCCCCCCAGAATGTATATTTAATACATCTAAAGGTTGCCATTTTATTGAGGAATTCAGACAGCACAATCCCCTGGGTGGCTTTATTTGATCATATGTTGTACATGTTAAATTGAATATATTGACAGCCCATTATGGCATGCTTTGTTTTGTAAATTAATATCCAGTTAATTTTTAATGTATGTCAAATATGGATGGTAATCAGTTCTGGTGTTTGTCTTTTAATGTCATGACCACTTCTTTCATGGAAGGACAGAAACCTTGTGTAAATGGCTTAGGGCTACTCCCAAGCATCATTTTATCTCAAAGAGCACAAATGAGGGTCACAGGGGACAAAGTTCATGTTCCTTAAATCAGGTATCCAACAATTGCTTCTCTAAAAATCATGCAGGGTCCCTGCATAGTCCACAGAAAGAAAGGACACTACTTAAGAGCCAGTAATTTTTTGCAAAACTGTCAAATTTTTTATGTCAAAGGGATTATCTTGTGAAGAAGCCCGTTTCTCCCTAGTGACTCCAGAAAGAGCCCATATTGTCTAGCTCAGATCTCTACAATTCACCTTTCAGATAGAGCAGGCAGGATTCTGTTGCTCAGAAAGATACTCAGGGTCCCTTGAGATGTCCTTTGGTGTCCTTGGGATGGCAGGGATGGCGCAGAGCCTACAGCAGATCTTTTAATTCAGATTAGGGACAGGCTGGGTGGGGTTTGGAGCAGCCTGGCCTACTGACAGGTGTCCCTGCCTATGGCTGGAACCATCATCCATCATCAGTGTTAGAAGGGAGAATAAGGCAATTTAGGGATTCCTATTTTGGTTGTCTGTGGCTGTGACACTTCTGCTGAAAGCTGACTGACCTGACTGCTCTTAAAAAATTAATTAATTAATTAATTAACAATATTGTATCCCATAAAATAGTACTTTCTGTGAAAAAAAAATCAGAAAAAAAAAAGACCAAAAAAAAAAAAAACAACAGCACTAAAGAAACCAGTTAAATACTGGTAGCAAAGGGATTTTCTGTTTACCTGCTCAAATGACCAGATTTGCAAGTAACTTAAATCACACTATCTATTTGTACAAGTACTTATGCTGAGTTTGAAGGGGCCTTTAATCTAGCAGGCAGAGGCAGGGAAAGGTCTAGTAATTGCACACTGAAATCAAAAAGTTCAAACTAGGCATAAAGGGAAACTCATTTATTCTTTAACTGTATAATGAGATATGTTACTGGGGCAAATTACTAAGTGTTATTGTAGTCCTTAAATCAAGATCAGATGTGCTTATAAAACATACATCTTAGTTTAACAACACGGAGCTGGGCTTCAGACAGAAATCCCTGGATGAAGTATGACCTGTGCTGTGCAGGAGCTCAGACTAGGCAGAGCTTGAGCTAGTTAATCATAATGGTCTCCTATGGTTTTAAAATCCATAATCCTGCTGATTTCAAGCAATATGTAAGATATGCTCATGTAAAACCGAATTTCCTAAGAGTCTTCAGTGGGACAAAAAGGATAACAAAGACTCAACTAACCACAGAAGAATTACGCATCAGATGAGATGTCCTTTAAAATGTAAGTGGCTAAGCATCTTCTTAGCAGTTGCTTTTCTGTCCAAGAGAGAGAATTGAACTTTTCATGGGAGCATGCTCGTGCCAGTTGTCTAATGGACAGCTGGAAAATCAGATTTAAAAGAGTTTTTAAAACAATGAGCTTTGCTAGTCCTAAAGTTCTAAAGTCCATCAGCAATGAACTTCAGCACTAGCTCAGGATGGGAGAAGTGTGGCTTGTGATATATATGGAGAAAAATCACATGAAAAGAACGGCAAGCCTGGATAGTAATCTGTACGTCTATTTTAATGTGACCTGTACCTTGGAGAAGAGGGAATTATGCAGGAAATACAGAGACACTGCCATTACCAATGTGAAAAGCTCTTACCACTGTATCAGCTGGGATAAGTTGTGCTCAGAAAGACCAAAATCATCAAATGTTGCTGCTATCAGGCACCCTACAGTCTGGTCCATTTCTATATGTGTAGTATTTTCTGTCTGCATCAGTAGACTGCATTTTGGAGTGTGGATGCACTGTGAAATCACTATGCATTATATTCATGGTTTTGGATACAGTACTTTTGGATTTTGTGACTTTTGTGCTGCAGAATACTCAAGAATGATACTTTTCTGTAATGGAAATGGGAAAGCAAAAAGAGGTCTTTTTCACTGCATGCCTTTGGTCTTAAAAACATGTATGGGCAAGGAGGGGGAGGCTGGATTTGTCACTGTAGCCACATCTTTCACCCTGGTGAGAATTGGGATGCAAAGACAGCTTTTCATTTCCTGTTAATATCAGTGGGTTTTCCAACCATGCAGGAACGTGGCACTTTGCTTTTCATGGTAGCCAGGACTGCACTAGGAAGACAGTAATTATATTAACTTCATTTTTAATATTTGATTTCTTGCAAATCACACAAAAATGAAAAATGAAATCCAACTTTGGGGGTTTTTTTCTGCAATTTCTGACAGAAATGTTTATTTTTTTGTGTCTTACCTGGTTTGATCCACAGATTTCTTACTTAGTTCAGGACAATTGGTAACAAGCTTACACAAGAAGTAGGCAGCATACAGGACTTTTGGGGACAGCAAATGCTGAACCTTCCTTTGCACACAACTTCCCTTTGATAAGAAAAAATTTCAGTTCAGTTTAAGCAGGTGAGAAGTTTTATTGGTTTTGTTCATTGCAAACCCCACACAAGAATCACAACTTTGCCACTTTGCTAATTTTGCTAATTTCCAACATCTCCTTCTGGTCATGCAGGTGTGAGCTGTAGGTCTAAACTGAGATAAGTCAGACATATTTGCTCCAAAATTCCCTAGGCACGGATGGAAATTTTGGTTCTAACCAACACATTTGTAACTTTAGATCCTGGAAGGCATCAAGCCAGGATCCATACATGTCTTTGGAATTATAAGTTCCATGGAAGCTCATGGGAACTAGCTGTCAAAACGCCTCATGTGTTTGGGCTGCATGAAAATATAGTTTTCAGGTTATTGAGCTCTCATTGACTGTGAAAGATTTTATTTTTCTCTTTGAAGCTGGGCAAATGCTTGCATTCTTTGCTCTAGATGAGTATTTCGTCTGTCCATGGCTTTTAATTGCTTTTGAATAGCTCCCTTCCACTTATCACTATCCTTAATTCAAATATGGATTGAAAAATGTTTATAAAGAACTCAATCTATCACCAGAAAGACAGTTTCTAAAGGTAAGTCCACATGGCTTGCTGTGATACAGACCTAATAACTGGCTTTTCAACCTGCAATAAATATTCTTTTCCCTGTCCTCTTCTGATTGCTCCATAATTAACACTAGAGAGACACCAGATTTAACTATCTGACAGATATTTATTTAAAATACCTTCTGCTGAATATATTAACATTTCTGTATCTACTTTTTTTAAGCAGCTTTGAGTTCTGCAATAAAATCAGATCCAGAGTTTGGTTGTGTTAATAGCCTTGCATGGTGGTATAGATCAATTTGGAAAAAGCAATGAATCAGTCATCTGCAATATAATTGTATGTGTTTACACTGTAGAAATGTTTTTAGCATAAAAACACAATAGAAACATATGAGTCACATCAATATCACTTAAGCTGGATAAATTGTGAGAGGAAGTTTGCTGGAAAGGAGGATTTAATGCTCTCCACATACGTGTATATTTATGCATTAACTGAGTCCCTCTCCTGAGACTCTGCAAAAAGGCAGGACTGAAAATAGCTGCTACCTATGGAACTCACTGGTTAGTGAATGCAGTTGTGCCACTTGAAATGAAGTCAGTTTTATTGCTGGCTCTTTTGCTAGAATAGTCTTTGTGTCCATTCTTTGTGCAGGTATAATAGACTCAAAGAATCACAGAACATCCTGAGCTGCAAGAGATCCACATGGATTAAATACATGGAGATGCATCTGGAATAGAAGAATCTATTATAGATATCTTCTAATATTATTATCACAATATCTGAGTAGTTTCATATCAAACTTGGTTAAGATCTGCTCTTTATTGTCCAACTTCTCCTAGGGAAGAATCCAGTGTGACATGCAAGGTATTGCTTTGAGAAGGCTTTTTTTGGTTTGGATTTTGTTTTCAGCATATATGCTGCGATCTGACAAGATGAACGCTGTTTTCAAAAATAGCCAAGTTGCAGATGGAGGAAATGATTTTTTTGTGGTATTGTCTATCTAAGAAGTGTCACAGATAGACGGGTTTTACTCAAATATTAGAGTTTTCACCCAGTTCTCTGATTTAGCTGGGTAACAAGTGTATACTCAGGCAGCAAGACAGCTTGCTGCTGGCTATGTGAATCATGCTCAAAAGTACACAGGGATCCCAACAAAGCCACTTGTAATTTACACTCACTAAATTGGATACAGATCCACCTTTTTTCCAACAGTAGCCTAGAATAACAAAGGTTTTGGGAAAAATGCCTGGTTTTGGTTGAAGGTTTCTTCTTGCTGGCTATCTGCCACCACAAACACAGAGGGGATATAATAACAGTCATTTGGAGTTCTGTAAACCTTGTCATCTGAGGACCTCAGAACGCTTTCCAAGTGTTAATTAAATGCTCACAACATCCCTGTAGCCATGCATAGCAGATTCCAGGTTGCTGGGCTCTCCCTGTGACCACAGTGGCTCCCTGACTCTGCTGCTCCGGGTGCTCCACAGGCACGAGATCCATCCCAGCCACTGCTCTGCCAACCCAGACTGGCACTGTGCTTCCCACCCAACTCCTCCAAAACAAATTGAGAGGAATTTTTCAGAGAAGCTGAACCCCAAGACTGTAATTGCAGGGGAGTTTTAAAGCATGTTAACTTGTTTTCTGAGAGTAATGTTTTATTAGCAGCTTCAGACACAGCAGCTTCAAAAAAAACACTCAGGTCAGTACAGAGAGAAATCACTCCTTAGAAGTGAAAAAGCACACAATACCTCCCCATGTTGCTGACTCCAAGCAATAAAAAATCATGAGTTCACTCCAAAAAGTTATTTTAATAGTCTTTTTGTCTGCAGGCTTTTTGCTCCCTTCCCAGTTCTTGAGATATTACAGTTTGAAAGTTTCTTGAGGTGAGAAAAGATTTTTCCCACAACCATAAAGAAATGAAAACAGATATTCTTTTCAAGTCACTGGAGTCATTAAGCTAGGAGAAAAAAAATCAAATATTGCAATACCTGATATAAAACCACGAGAGTTAACAGAGTTGCTTGTTTACCTCTTTAACACAACATTATTTTCTCTTGTCAGTTCTGAAAAGACATTCAGGCTCAAAACCTGTGCAGAAAGAGCTCTTTCTCTCTTACTGCACTCTAATAAGCATCTTGCAATGTGTCTTTGAATTTACCTGTGATGATCTCAAACAAAATTCCATCTGAATTCTGGTGTCATTTCTTCCCCCTTCCTGTGCACATTTCTTTAATTTACTGAGTGTGTGGAAACAAGCCCTGCACTATGCCCCATGGAGACGCAGGAGTGTCCACAGCAGGGAAGGTGGAACCAGAGGAACTTTAAGGTCCCTTTCAGCCCCATCCATGCTGAGATTCTGTGGCTGCAGCACACACAGAGCTGTGCCTCGTCACCCCCTGTCAGGGCAATTTTTGTTCTCAGCTCTCATCATCCTGTGTTCATGTGAAAAATGTGTATTTTGTGATTGGCTTTTCACAAATATTAAAAATAATATTATATGTGTCATGTTAGAGAGTTAGGCTGTATTAATTTTCTTAAGTAGTGTGTTAAATATAGTTTTAGGTTATTACATAATGTTAAAATAGAAACCATGCTATGTAAGATACTTTTTTTAAGAGAGGACTCGCACAAATATAGCAGCCACAGGACACCCAAATCTTTCAGAGAAAAAGAATTTATTGCTCCCTTATCAAGTTCTGAAGACACTGTTAGGATTCAGAAGAAGTTGACAATGACCAGACAGAATCCTGTGTTTGAATGGAATTTATGCATCATGTATGAGGTGCATGAATATGCAACAGGTTATTGCTTTTAAGGGTTAATCCTCTGTTAATGTGTGTCCTTTTTCAGGCTTATTTTGCCCAGAAAAGGTACCCATAATTCTTTCTTCTGATTGTCTTGTGTTGTCCAAAATCCTAATTTTTATTACTCTAATTGTATTACTATTTTTATAACCATTTTATTACTATTAAACTTTTAAAATTTTAAAAACAACTGATTGGCATTTTTCACAGTTCAGATCCCAGTAAGTCACCTATGGAGACAAGTATCACATGCAGATAACACTAAATATTCTCCAGGCAACCTTCTAGTTTCTTTGCCTTGAAATATCAATGTACAATGTTTTATAACACCGATAGTGCACTCTAAAAGACCAATAACTCCTGTCTACCTTGTGACCACAGAGGAAACTGCACAATGTTCTCCCAGTGTAGAGTAGAGAGTACAAGAAGTAGCTCTAAAATCAATCATTTGGATGCCATAACAGCCCCAAAGCAGTAGCCTAGAGATCATAGCCTGCCAAGAAACTTCTTCAGGCTGCATTGCACATGCAAATCATAATGATATTTCTTCTGTGTTCAGCAGGAATCGATGCAAACTGAAGGGGGTCTGAAATTGTTCTCTATTCCACTTTATAACTCAAGACAAGCCAAACAACAAACTACATTTCCAGAAATTGCTTTCTCTGACATTGTTGTGATGAATAAGCTTCAGCAGTGTCACATACAGCACCTTTCCAGGTTTATAATTAGTCATAAACCACTAAAATATGTATTGTCTAGAAGCAAATATTATTTTCTTTGTATTGTATCTTAGTGATTGGCATGAAAGATATGAAAGTCTCACTGGGTAACAAAATATAACACCTAAACATCTTGATTTTCTTTTAAAGGCAAATATAATTTTCAATTCATGGTGTTGTATTTTTGACTATGGCAAGGTCCTCCAAACTTAGATAAAAGTTGCAGAAAATTTTAGTTGTGATTTTTTTTCCCAGGGAAGTTTTTCTTGGAAAACTCCCATTCCATTCATCTGTTACACCACATCTAACACAGTATCTGAGAGCCTTCAAGCATGCAGTAATACAACTAACTTTTTCTGTTTTCTGAACACTTTGCAGTGTGCACGTACAGGAAAAGTTATTTATATGATATATTTGTTATTGGGGCAAGTTCAAGGAAACATACACTGCACATGGGATGGTTCTTGCTCCTGTGGGATTATGATTCAGATATTAAACATTAATGAATGTCCATCTAATTAAGGCATCCCCCAGCTGTAGCTTTTCAGACTTACTGATGATGGAGCATCATTAGTAATCACAGTCTTTCTTGTAGCACCTTCTGTTGTTCATTTTAAATAATGATCCTCAAAAAAGCTAAACAGCTCCTAATTTATTCTCCTGAGTCCCAGATGTGCTTTCCATCATCCTCTTTCCTTACCCAGCTTATGACAGGCCAAGTGGCAAATCCTGCTTTTCCCTGTAACTCTGCAGTGCTCTGACCTCATCGTTCCTATTTGTTTCTCCTTCTGGACAGTTTTAAGGAGCTCCAAGGCCCAGCTGCTGAAGACAGCCCCTACAATATCTCCCACCTTGTTTCTCTAGGAACTATTTAGTGGAAACACACTCATCTAGGTACTTACAAATGTTAGCATGAATTCACCAAGCAGAAATTGTATAAAGAAAATCTAGATGCCACCCACCAGGGATAGGAAGGTTTGGGGACAAAGGGAAAACAGTTGAAAGCAGATCTTTTGACTTTTTGTACTGTTTTTGACATTGCTTTATGTGATGTTCTCACAAGGAAAATTAGGAGAGGGAAGGGGCAAAATCATTTGAGTTGCTAATCAACAGCGACTTGTTATCAAATTAGAGTGAGATAACAAGCAGAGTTTTAAAACAGGGAGTTCTGCTCTTCTTTAAATTGTATTGGGAGTCTCCATTAAAACCTCAGCAAAGGAGTAAAGGCTGTCCACTGAAACCACAGCTCCCAGAGGGACACAAACCACTCTGAAGGACAATATAATACGTACAAAAATCTCAGTTGCAGTTCTTTGAATAGTTTTAGTTCTTCTGGAAAGATCCCAAAGAGTAATGATGGCAATGTATAAATTTTTCCAGGTTTATTTAACCTAAACCCAAGAATTCTAAGGGGGTATGGGAAGTTTTAAAGGTATAAAGGCTATTAGACACAGAAGATGATGCAGTGGACAGAAAAAGGCACCTCAGGCTTACAATATTATGGCCCAGATCCAAAAGCTAGTCAGGAATCTCACACCACTGACAGAGTGGTGACCCTCTGCAAGTCTAGGTCAGTACAAGGAACTTATTTAAGTCTCTTCTGTTCATTATAACATCTGAACTGCATCACTGTCCTTTGTTCCATTTCATGTCCCAAGAGTAAAAACAGACAATTCCTCTTCTAACCTATCGCTAGAATGTGCAGGCTGGAAACACCATGCATGAAACAACAGATCTAGTAAATACAGTCTATAAACCAATATATAGGTCTCTTGACAACTTTACACCACTTTTCAACTTTGATCATAATTTAAAAGGTGGCACTTATGTGTATCGTGACTGCTCTCCTTTCAAAGTCTTGTTTCTCATGAAAAAGATGTCTTTGAAGCTAACAGCCATCAGGGTATTGCATTAATGCTATATTGACTCAGCCTTCATCCTTCCAAGGTGTATAAATTGAGTTGCATGCAGGCAGATATATGATGAGACCTTTCAAAGGAGATATCTGTGTGCTCATTATCATCACTATTACTCCATGTGTCCCAGGAAGACATCGTTGTGGGACATAGTAAAGCACAGAAATGAGGGACTTGGGAGATCAGACTGATGTTCCTGTCACGACCTTGGACATGTAATTTTCCCTTCCTGTGCCTCAGTTTCTGCTTTTATAAATTAAGATAATTATACTTTGCAGACTGCATTAATATCTGCAGATGAAAAGCATTGCCTAAGAGACAGCTATTGCTATTATCTTTATAGATATTTTATTTGGGCAAAATATATTTCCACCCCTAACTGCCAAGAGCTTGTAGCTTCAAATAGGAAGCAGAAAGCTTTATACTCTTTTCTAGAGAAACAGAGACAGACAAATCAAGCACAATTCCTTTGGTCACAATGGAAATTTGTAGCTAAATTGAGGATCCAATTTGCAAGTCAGTGTTTTAAGCATAGGCTTTTTCAGGTGTTCTCCCTGGACATTAAAGATTTAGTGGGAGTTTTCATGAGAGTGGATTTGTGCCAATATCCATGACTAGAATTTTTCCCTTCCTCTCAACTTGTGCAGAAAACTGTTTGCTGATAGTTTGCTGGCCTGCCTCGCACCCCAGAGGTGACCGTAGAGGAGTAAAGCTGCACAGGTTGTAAATTACACAGACCCTTTCATGCTTGGAAACAGCAATCAAAATCTTACACAGCTTTTCCAACCATTTATTTGAACGGAAAGTGCACAAGAAAGAAATTCAGCACCTGCTGCAAGGTGCCAGGCGTTTAGAAAAGCCCCAGGGACAAAGCATGGTCATTCAGATGAGAGGGAGCATCAAATTTTGAAACTGGGTCAATAGACTGGAGTATAAACCATCCCTGTTTTGTACAGAAGCTTCTTTTCATTGTCACTCTGACCAAGGGGCAAATCTGGCACAGTGTAAATTGTTACATTTAGCTGCTGTTTATAACCACATTACACACCTTTCCTCTTGGCTGCTCTTTCACCTCACCACCTTTTTCTTCCTATATCCTTTGTTTCTGAACTTCTTTTCTTCCACATTTCATTCCCCAGTGCTGTTCTCCCTTTGAAATGTAGTGGCCCAAGCCCCATTCTGCTCACAAGAATAATAATCAATGTCTGAATAATAGCATTGATACTGAAGCATCAGTATAGCTCCTCCCACAGATTAAGCTAAAACTGGGGGGCTCAGATTTCTGGCTCACTGCTTTAGGCTGTTGATGTTTGTGAATTCCAACAGACTGAATATCACCATATGCTTTATTTGCATGCAAGTTGACAAAATCTTTGAAGGCTTAGGTCTTGGAGGTGAGATAAATATAGTAAGTAAGTGGATCTCAGCCAGGAACTCCAGGTGGGTGCCAGTACAGGCTGGGGGATGACCTGGGGGTCCTGGTGGCAGCAAGCTGTTCAGGAGCCCTTGTGGCCAAGAAGGCCAATGGTATCTTGAGGTGCATTAGGAAGAGCATTGCCAGCAGGCTGAGGGAGGTGACCCTGCCCCTCTGCTCAGCCCTGGTGAGGCACACCTGGAGTACTCTGTCCAGTTCTGGGCTTCTCAGGACAAGAGAGACATGGAGCTCCAGGAACAGTCCAGTGGAGAGTGACAAAGGTGATGAAGGGACGGGAGCATCTCTCTGATAAGGAAAGGCTGAAGGAGCTTGGACTGCTCAAGTTCAAGAAGAGGCAGCTGAGAGGGGACCTCATCCATATCTCTCAGTATCTGCAGTGTCAGAGGAGGGATCCAGGCTCTGCTTGGTGGTGCTGAGCAATTGGACAAGATGCAAAGGGCAAAACTCAATGCCCAGGAAGAAACTGATGCCCAGGAAGCTCCACCTGAACATGAGGAAGAACTTCAGTCCTGAGCAGTGACCGAGCACTGGAACAGATTGTCCAGAGAGGCTGTGGAGTCTCCCCTCCTGGAGATATTCCAGAACTGTCTGGACACATCCCTGTGCTCTGGGATGATCTTGCATGGGCAAGGAGGCTGAGCCAGAGAAGCCACTGTGGCCCCTTCCAACCTGACCCATTCTGTGATTCTGTGATTCCCTAAAGAGATCTAGAGAGCTGAGAGGAAGAAGTCCAGGTGAAATACCCTTCTTTTTGGGGCAGGTGGGACTAGTTTTCAGGCAAGCTGACTGAAACATGTATTTTCATTTTTTTACTAAAAGCTGTGTGGACATCCAGAATAAATATAAGAAACGTCCCTTAGGTTTTATTTAAATAAATAAAACATAATAATAATAAAACAAAACTCACTTGTTTTGGCACAGTTACACAATGAGCGGGAAGGACCAAAGAGTATTTACAGGCTTTTAATAACACAATGTTGTAATTTAGGTTTCCTTTACAAAATAGTGCCCAGTATCTACTATCTCATGATAAATAGAAGCTGTATCGCATGACACTTGTGAACAATGGGTGAAATGGATATTAGAAAAATCTCATTTATCTTCTGCTTTATTCTGTGATAGAGGTCCTTGTCACCATGGCTATTATGTGACTAGCCCCAGAAAGGCCACGTCATTAGTTTTCTTTATCAAGATAGCAAGGTCTCCTTTAAAGGGACAGCACTTAGACTTTAGATTCAAATAGAAAATAGATTTCATTATGTGAATGCTCCTATCTCTGTTTTTGCTGCTTAAATACATGGGTTATTTTCCACAGCTGTCAACCAGATGAAATTAATGCCCCTGTGATGAGGAAGGTGTTCCTGGATCAGAAATTTTAAAAAATGGAATTGTATGAGCAGTTTGCTTGTATTTGTCTCATACGTTTCTTTAGAGCATGTGGCATTTCTTAGTTTAAAAAAAAACACACAAAGGGGAAAAAATAAATGAAAGCAACTTTCTGTATATTCTGTAAATCTATTTTCCCTTTTGTCTTTTCCACTCACAAATATATCTTCCTCTTGTCTGACAGCCACTTTGAAAACTTTCCTCTATTGCCACCAAAGCAACCATGTGAGTGTCAACAAATCTGTAATGATTTAGACTATGTCAAAGGGAATGCAACATTTTTGTCTCTTTTCAAAAATCTTAATGACAGGTAGATAAAGTTGGACAACACCATCTCTATTGGCTTTCTCTGAGTTTTGATGGGCATTTTTCATTGAACAAAAGAGCTTGCTCCCCCTCTGCAGCAGGCAAGGCAGGGGAAGAGTAGCTGCAAAATCTGATAGTGCCACACAGTTGTATTAACCATGTCTAGTTCTCTGCCTAATTAAGAATATTTTGGATTTAATGATATAGAAGATCAATGATTACAAAATAATGTTGTTTTTCCTTTGTCCTGAATGATGATATAATAGCAATTAGCTCTCAGGATACTCTCCTTGCTTTAAATAGGTGATTAAGAGCACCCTCTCATTTGCTAACTCAGAAGAGAAGAGCCTTAGAGGTAAAAGGACACTGGATCTGTCAATACTATTAGATTAAATAAATAAATCCAAAAAACTTCTTTAACTGCATTTTAAATTAGGATAACATTTTAAAATGAAAAAAAGCATTAATACAACATTAGGGTAAGGAATTTTATTGCACAAGATCAGGAAATGAAAAAGATAATAAGGCTCCCTCAATAATAATCTGTATCAGGTGTGTGTATTCAATGAGTAACCTGAGAGATAAATGTATCTGAATACATTGAAAATATCCTCAAAATAATGTGCCAACTACATTTGCTAGGAATTGATTAGGTATGGGGAGGTTGAAAATCCTATCTATCTTGTATTTACCATTTTGAAAGTTAAAGAATTGAAATGACACTGTTGTTTTGCCTTGAAATTGTTGCATGTCCTACTACAAACCTTCTGGCAGGAGTTCATCTATGTGTAATGTCCACTAAAGAACAGGAGCAGTCATGTTCCAGAGGTTTGCTACAGAACTACCAATAAGAAAGTGAGGGTGGTACTTCAAGGAATTTTCAAGTTTAAGTTCAGATTTAACAGAGGCAGAAGACACCAGAAAAGGAAGATTAAATAGATCACCACAGTGCATGGATAGCCATGGACACTGAGCCCCTCCTGCGTGGAATCCCTTGGATAAATGACCTGCCGACTCTTTGATCAAACCACCAGTGCAGAACTCCTTGTTAGGCTGTTTATGTCTAAAGTGAGCTTGTGCTCCTTCAGTGCCAGTTTTGCTACTCCCCTAGTATGGGTGATTTTCCTTTTGGAATTTGCTCAGTGCCTAGGAAATAAAAAAATCTGAGATAGGAATGGAAAATGAAGGTTCTCTAGCACTTCCTTCCTCAGTCTGTTTCTACCTTTCTAGTCAAGCAGAGGTTTTCTCAAGGTGATTCTTTAATTGTAGGGCCCTTAAAAGTCACATTCCTATTCCTTTGGAGAACAGTCCACTCTTGAATATATTTTGTGCCAGCAGATGTTCTGTCACATCAGTAACACATTTCACATTTGTTACTATATTGTGTTGGTCAACATGTCATTAGTAATGGATGCACATAAGCTGAAGAAATCAAGGAATCACCTGAACTTACAATCATTTGTAGTTCCTAATGGAAATTTCCTTTCAAGGCTCTGAATATTCGTTTTGGCTCAGGCCAAAGCCTCAACACCAGCAAAAGACAAGAGCTTGTAGGAGCTCTTGTCTAAACAGATAAAGCAAAGTGGGGAATAAAAGCTGTGGAGGCAGAATGCAGATGTGGAAAGATGAGGGGAATAACCTAACAAGTAAAGATGATGGCAAAGCTGGGAATAGAATCAACTCCACAAACTCTCAGGTCAGGGTAAAATCTAGCAGGTTTGGTGTGCAGCCCTACTGGGAACCTATTCAATTTGTTGATCTATCGCAAGAAGGTCAAGAATGGGAAAAAAAAATCTATGTTTAGAACCACTTGTTTGAAATAATAATGCTATTGGATAGGGGGAGGATATTTTTTAAATATATTGCATATATTGATCACCCCCATGGTCCAGATGACCACCACACAGACCAGATCATATAAATACCATAAGAACTCATTACACAACAAATCTTTATTTACCTTTCAGAATATTAGATTGATCTCCTCTGAACTTTGGACTTTTAACAATCAAAAATATTATTGCTTCCCATTCAAGGCAACTGCAGACATACCAGGGATACTGCTGATGGAAAGACCATGACCTTATTTATTATACCAGCTGTGTACTCCTGAGAACCCTATAATTGAAACATTACACGTTGACTCACCTTTTTCTCATGATGTATTGTAACATTCTCAAGGCTAGAGTTTTCAATCATGAGTTTTCAGAGTTATATGAGTGAAACAGATTTTTAATCTATTCTGCTATGAGACAAGCTGGTTCTTCTCAAGAAACTCTCACTCTTTCCCAGCTATTTTTTATTTCATTGAAATGAATGTTCTAAAAAATTCCTTTTTCTCCTATAGTCCTGTTTATTCTTCAATGAAATTTTGCTACAAGGTTTTCTATTATTTCTGTTGAACCAAGTAGGGTTCAATAGTGTAGAGGAGCCATTGAGGACTCCAGCAGTGCACACACTGTTTCCCCCTCCTTCAAAGAACCTTAAACTGATACATAAAGTAATCTTAATGATAACCAGACAATGTTTTTGAGCTTCTGATCACCCTGGTTTGGTTTTTTTCATATTTCATCACTTTATGCTCGTTAATTGCTAGTTAAAAACTTGCTGAAAATCATGTCACCTCCTTTAGGAAGAGCTGGGGGTGTTACAAGAAGTTATAGAGGAAGCCACTCACAGGTGACAAGGTTACTCTTAAGTGTCTCAAATACTTTGAAATCTACTAAGGTAGATCGAGGTAAGGAATTATTATTGACAAACATTTTGACTGAAAATATTTAATTCCCTTAATTATCTGAAAAAAATCTCTTATTTTTGAGAAGGAGCATGTCATTCCTCCCCTAAATTTCCTGGCATCATTTCCAGCTTCTTTCCTCTTAATAAAAAGAAGTTCCAGAACACTGCCTCCGTATTTACATATTTAAATAATGAATGTCTACTGAAAGAATGCACAAAAATTATACTTGGCTTTGGTTACTAGAGAAGTTAACATAAGCTACTTAGATTACTATTATAAAAATGTTGTTCAAATGTTTTTACTAATGTAAGTCCACATTGAGAGCTTGATCATGAATGGCTTTTGTTCTTCAAGTTCTTCTTGACCTGCATAATCCTTTGGTTTAAATTCTTGAGGGGAAATAAAAGCGCATTAAAGAAATCATGCTCTGTATACAAATAATTTTTCATTATTTGCATAATGAAGGAGTATTCCTTCCTATTATGCACTGATTTCTTCTTACACTGAAATTTCTTCACATCCAAAAAATATAGAAACTTGAGTCACCAAGGTCTGAAGTTTGACAATGTGTTAAAGTATTTTTACTGCAGTAATTTAAAGTAGGCTGCACCAGTTGCCACTTTTTCTGTCAACCAGATTTTTCCAAAAGGAAAAAAATACACCCTGCCTCTTTTGCTGGCCTGTGAACAATTTCCCAACTGCTTTCTATTAAAAAATATATAATAATAATAATAAAAAGGATTTAAGAAAATAAAAACTGAAGGGAAGTCTGAGACAGTAACAGAGAAATCCACATTCTGCTGAGGAGATGACAAGTTATTTCCAATTTTGAAGAATACTCTACCAATAAAGTAGCAAAACTGGACTGACAAAAGGCAGGAGACCATTAGCATGGCCATAGTGCCATGGAAATCCTTCCTGCCACAGAGTGCCCCTTTTTGCCTTCCGGAGTTTATCCTGCTTAACACTGTTGGTGACTGTTCTGCTGTTAGTGATGAAGTTAATGGTTGTGGTATCATCAGTTAATCAGGAGAGATTCCCATTTTCAGATATCCATATTCATTCTCGTAGGCGATTATTCTCGGGAGCTTTATCACGGTTTGTAGTCATCAGCTGATGGTAATTACGGAAGAAAAATATTTCAGATGAAAGAGAGATGGAGATTGAGTGGATTGAGCAAGGTCACTGAAGCGATTTGGGGATTACTTTCCCAGTCCAATTCCCATCTCCCATCTCCCAAAACATATTCATCTGCAGGATGTATTCTTCCCTTGAAGACAGAAGGCATAAATATTACTGCACAACTTTTCCTTCACTGTGGGAGTGTGGTAGTGTACTGCCACCCTCTGCTGGAATACACGTGGACCAAGCAATTTCTCCACCTCCCCATATCTATTCAGAAAGAACAGTAGGGATTGTGTTGTATTTTCTTGCTCAATATAGAAAAAACCTAAAGAACATGAAAGGCCAATTTATTATTAAGCTTAAAAAAAAAATCAGAATTTGTTTGTTATAAGTTTTATTCCAAGACTATTGTATACTAAGTACATTAAATTCAATTTCTACAACTTCTACAGAGGAATTTGGTCAGGGAGCTTTGATGTTACTGGTTGCAGAGTAGTGATCCTCTAGGGATTCAACTTTATAATCATGGTGAATGCACTCAGACAAACCTCCAGTTATGACTTCCTGCAACACATTTAAACTCTTCTAGAGAACCCTTACAATCAGAAAGAGACACAAGATAACCTACTGTCCTTTCTTTGTATGAACCAAGGTCTATCAGGTTATAAGCCAGAATTTCCTACTTTGTTACAATGGAATCGGTCTTTTGAGTCACAAAGGCAAACAAAGGGTGTGTTGAGATGGGCAAGAGTAAATTATTTAAACAAGATCAAGAGATCAACAGCTTTGCTTGATCAGTGCTCTAAAGAGGTACAGCAAGGCCATTTTCAAGTGCAAAAGTTGGAACTGGACACCTCCATTTCTGCTTGCCCACTTTGGTGGTTTACATGCAGATGAACAATGCGCAGTCCTGTCCGAGTACCTAGCTTCTCCAAATATTCAACACCAACAGGTTGAAAACAACAATATCACTCTGAAATTTTAGTTTTCCATTATCACTAATGCACAGGATGAATTCAGCTTCTTAAAAAAAAAAAAAAAAAAAAACACAAAAAACAAAAACCTGTGCTATTCAGATTAAATTCTGACCATATGGGAGTTACGAGAAGGTCTCAGCACAGGAATATTCCATCATGTTAATTGATTACTGCAATATGCTGCACATGAGGGGAAGGAAGGCAAAAGAATGTTATGAAGATGTTCCAGCAGGTCCCATCTTTGAGTAATGCAGATTACTGAGGATTTATTGCCAAAGAATTTACTGCTTTTATTCACATTTGGCTCTGATTTAAGGATCTGATCCAGACTCTTGAAACAAATGGTAGACAAAACCTTGACTGCACTTGAGCTAGGATCTTTACAAAATGAAGTTAACTGCTAAAAACAACGGTTAGCTTATTGAGGACAATCAGATTTTTGCACCTGGCACTCCACAGCTCTTGGACAACACTGACTAAAACAGTTCTGTGCTAGGATACTCCCATGACCACAGTCTGTGAATGACCACCTAAGGTTTTTTTTACTTTTTTTTTATAACTTGGAAATAAACAAAAGAAAAGGAAAACATTCATTTGGGATAATCACCTATCCATAAAGTGTTGTTCAAATTCATGTTTAATTTATTTCAAATCCAAGTTGCATTCATTATTATTTCCATCTAAAAATGCCTTCCTTCAGTGTTTGATCCTTAGCCACAGCCAGGAAAAAAAAATCAAGGCAACTATTGTGTAAGCTAGGGAAAAACCATGACAGTTTGGGAGGGAAAGAGTAGCATAAGGAGAGAGTTGGGTTAACATTAAAGCTCTGCATTTCAACATCTTCACAATAACTTGGAATTTAAAATCTATTCAAATTACTAACGTGAGAGCTTCCAATGAAATCATGGAGACTGGACTTATGAGGCATCCGTGCCATAAACTGAAGCTTAACTGCATTACTGTGGTCAAAGTGCTGAATTAAAGGGAGTCAGAAGGGGGACAAGGGAGGAGAGACAAGAGGTATCGCCTCTAAAGCCTCTATAAATCTAACCTCCCTCCTTCCTACTGACATCATTAGATTCCTACTTTGCCACTGAACAGTCTCAGGTACGGCTTTAGCATTTGACAAATGATGGCAATTTGAGGGTTTTATACTTGTGGATACATTGTAGGACTTTCAGTGGGACTTAAAAGCATTTTTCTTGTAAATCAAATATTACCTTGGAAAATAACAATACTGGCAAATGAAACCAGTGAGGTGCCACTCAAAGCTACAGTCCTGCTTTAGTCATGTTGCTCTTTGAGAATCTAAAGCTTTTAATCATGCCAGGTTGCCACGTTTTGGGTTAAAATTCATGGGTATTTACAGATATTATTTTGGCCACTGGAGAGTTCACTTACTAATACAATAGAGATTCTACTGAAGTCATGGAAATTTTTGCAGTATTATTTTTTTAATGCACTACAATGACTGTGAAATTCAAACATATCTGAGTTCATATGTGACAATGTTAATGAAAAATGAACTTAATTTGCAATGATTTTGTGTCTTTTGTTCTTCTATATTTGGTCTGTGTGGTGTTTATTAGGAACTTATTCAGTATAAAACCAGAATATTTTGATTGCTTAATATCTTCATAGCAATAGCTTGTGTTGATTTTTCTATTAGTGTTCTAACCTTGAATTAATAATTAAATAAATGACTTCATACATCCATGCTATTTTCAGTATCCAGTCAAGGCCAATGTGGTCTTATCAGAGGATACAGACCAACAATTACCTTCTTAGAGATTCATTCAAGAAGGTAATTCTTCATTTTTCAGATGAATTATCGAGTAAATATCCATGAGATACCAGTCCAAACTATAAAACCAAGGCTGTTAGAACCTAGTCTTGGGGTTTTTTTCCTCCTGGCTTTCAGGAGAAGCCTAAGGGCTGGCAGCAAACATCAAGAGTAAATTCTGTTTCCACCCTCTCCTCTGCCTGTATGCAATTACCTGGCATTGAGAAGATTTAGCAAGCAAGAGGGGCAAATAATATCTATAGCAGGCCATTGTAACCATCAAAATCAGAAAATGGCACCAACCATTTGCTGTTGGAAATAACCACTGCAAAGATGTGCTTTACTTTCGTGAGCAAGTGTGATTTTACAGAGTGCACCGCATGAAAGCCTAAGCCTTTTGAATATTCCTTCAGCAGAAATATTCCTCCTGTTGACAAATCTTTTAAATACCTTAGGCAAGCATTACTTCATGCAAATCAGATTTTCAGAGGTGCTGTGTGAGAACACATGCATCACACCCAAATCCACTGGGATGCCAGGGATAAACCCATGTTACCAAACCATGGGAAGATCAGAACTGGTTTTAAGAAGCAGTCTTCCCGGAATGCAGATTCATTTCTCCATAACACCATTTCCCAGACAGATCTATTTCTGAGTATCAAGTTTTTAGTTCATCTTAGTTTGTATTTCTAAACCCATGACTGTCAGCCACATATTTGAAAAGCCATCTATTTCTCAGGCATTTAAACTAACCTGTTCATGGATATGCATGGCTTGTAAACCTCCTTCCATATACCAATCTTAATGAGATTTTGCTCTTCAGCCTTCCAGTTACGGGCAAAACAATCTGGTTTTGTGACTCTGGTGTGTCTGCTTCGAATGTGAAATAGGCTGGCAAGTTTCTGTCTCTCATTTTTGTATCTGGATGAAAATTTACGTTATGCACAGAGAAGCACAGTTTAAAATCAATAGTAAAAACACTTTCATCTAACTTTTCTAGATTTCATTTATTTTCAGGGTGTTTGTAAGGATAAAAAAATTTACCAGAGTTTATTTATCAGAGTCTAGAAAATGGAGAAATTTATCAGAGTCTAGAAAATGGATCTCAAAAAAAAAAAAAATCCCTATCTAATTGTTAACAGCAATTGTATCTAAAGTAAATCCCATTTAATATGGACTAGAGGATGTATAGTTAATTTCCAATTTAGGCAGAATGCCAAACAGCACAATAGATTTTATATTTCTCTCCAGGTGTGTAAATTGTTAATTAAACAAATTCAATTAGTTAAGTGAAGTATAAAGGACTGTATCCCAATAACGCTCAGCATTTAACCTTTACCTCTAGCTATGGATTATTAGCAGTATGAAATGTCTTTTGTGCAGCCTGAGAACTCATCCCTGGGCTCCCTGGGTGCTGGCTGTGGACATGCTGATGTGACTGCCTGTGCCCAGGGGACTGCACGTGGCTGACACACTTCTGGCCAGCTCACCCATGTAATCTGACCTTCTGCATGCTGCACTCTTGTGAAGGGAGGCAAATACTCTTAAATCACCATCGGGATAGCTTAACACATTTTAATTTGCATTTACAAGAGGTGACAACTGTGCTTAGAGTCAAATTCTGTGGAAGTTTATCAAAGAAGCTTCATTTACAGGCAGCAACACATGAGCATTGATCCAGATGTTTTCGAGAAGTTCCTTCCACCCTATTTTTTTTCCCTGCAATTATAAGAATTATATAATTGAGTGACTAAGAATCAAAGCTTCTCAATCAGTGAACTCTGATAGCCAAAAGTAACCAGACTATCTCAGCTGGAGTTATCATCACTATGCTGATGTTACAGTAGATCTTCGAGTCATAGACTAAAGTTTGGGAAATATCTCTGAGATCATCAAACCCAACCTTTGAGCAAACATCACTGTGTCAACTAAACCATAGCACTTAGTGCCATATTGAGTCATTTCTTGGACAGTCCCAGGGAGATAGTGAATCCACCACTTCCCTGGGCAATCCTTTCCGGTGAAGAAATTCTTCCTGATGTCCAACCTGAACCTCCCCAGGTGCAGTTTGAGTCCTCTTGTATCACTGGTGCTGCATGGAGTTCTTGTGAAGGAACTCTTGAAGGGAAAGGGATTTTGGGCACCAATAAATAACTATGGTGCCAGCTCAAAGGGGTTATCTTGAAATACCTGCAGCCCAGACTAGCTAACCTGTTATGTCCCTGAACTGCATGAAGCTTTTAGTGCTGCTGAAGAGTTTCTTAAAGCTCACCTGGAGCAGGAATAAATTGTTGAGGAAGGAGATATGGGAATGGGGATATTACAGAGCTCACTGGTGAGGTAGTAGTTATAGCCCCAAGCTTTATAGGTTTAAATCTCCATATTTGTTATTGGACTGTATCTCTTATCTTATAATAACATGATGATTTTTCTTCACAGACTGGTGGTCTCAGAGAGTTCAGAGCAAAAGTCTGACTCTGTTTGTCTGAACTAAGAATTCCTGATTCAAACTCAGGAATTTTCTGATCAGACAGACTGAGAAGCCCAAAACAGACAAATGAGAAGTCAGATGACTCAGAGGACTTAGTCCTGGACCATTTCCTTATCTCATAATCTTTGAAAATTACAAGTACACATGCCCTACAAAGTTAAGCCAAATTAAAATGGTTTTATTATTGATTTAAAAGATTCTAAAACCTCAGAATCAGATGCAGAACACTCACAGAGTGTGTCACAAATTGAATTCATTCTTTTCAAAGAAATGTTTCCATTCAGGAAAAGAAAATCAATTTTTTGAATGTAGTAGGCAGACAGATCAATTTGTTGTAGAGCTGTTGTTCAAGGAATCCTCAAAGTCTCATATTATCCAGGTTTTAAAAAAAATTGATCCAATTTAAATTTTTTAAATATGTAAATTATGCTCTCATCTGATTTCTGATGTGAGTCGATCAAAGAGTGGGACTGCACCACAGGAATCAGTTCACAGATGGTTTGTGGGGGTTTTTATTTATCTTGGTTTAACCTCCATTATGGTGGTATTGAAGGGCACTTTTGAGAGCCTGGTTCTGTGTGGGCAGGCAAGGAAGGGGATGGACCCTGCAGGATTTGAAAAGGCACAGCAGACAGACAGGAGGGAAATGGGAAAGACAAGAAATGGATACACATGAAGTGAACAGCCACTGGGGTGGAAAAAGGACTTTTGGTTCATGGCTCACTTAATTAATCAAAGCAACAACACACAGGCATCACACCAGAAGATTTAATTTTGGGAGATTTTCAAGCCACAACAATGCACACCCAAACATGAAAATATAAGAAAACACCAGTCTAGAAAACATATGCCTATAATTCTGAGGTTTATATTACTTTTTCAGTAATAAAATCCTTGGTAGTTTCACCCTTGTTTTTGGCATGCTCAGCTTGGATCACTTTAACACAAACTGCAAAATTCCAAACATTTGTGACGCTTGTCATAGTTTGCCTGCATTTTGGGACTTCCTATCACCAATGTTTAGCTGAGGATTTTCATGGACTGCATATTCAAGTAGGATTATGCTTTCCCTGTCCTAAATCAGAAACCTAAAGCTGGTGACTGGGGAAGCCTGAGAGTCTCTACATCACTGTCAAACTTCTTCCCCATATGATCTGAATCTGGAGAGCAGGTACAAAGCTTCTCTGTATTTAGATTAATGAATGGAAATTCTCTGCTTTAAATATTTCATATTGACTGAACAACAGTGATTTTTCTGTGTTGCTCATATCCAGATGCTATTCAATCCCTATGTTCTCCTAAGTAGCCATCGGCTCAGGTACCAAAACTTCTTTTCTCAAGTGGGATAATGCCATCCCTGGAAACATTCAAGGCCAGGTTGCTCTGGGCTCTGAGCAACCTGATCCAGTTGAAGGTGTCCTGCTCATTGCAAAGGAGTTGGAGAAGAAAAATTTTAAAAGTCCTTTCCACTTCAAACCATTCTGTGATTCTATAATATCATTTTCTTCAATGAAGCTCCACATCAGTCACCAAAGGAATAGTAACAGCACCTACCTCTCAGTACATCAATAATTTTCTTTCCTTGCAGCTGTGATGGCCAAGGCCCGTGAAGGACCCTGGGTTATGGCTATCATCCTTTGTAGCTACGTTTTTCTTTGAAAGAAATAAAATTCCATCCAGTCATTTCACGACAGCTTTTGAGTTTCATGGTGTTGGTAGCATGATAAGGTTTTGCTTTCTAAACATAGAGTAGACATCTCAAGTGAGTATTAATAACCTGCCTAATGTTTTTATCTCATTCACATATAAGCCCAACTTTGAGCATGCAAATAAATTTTTGAAGTTGGTGGGAACTTGCCTGTGACATCCTAAATTTGCCCAATTAATGGCTAATGTGCATTATTGGGGCACTTAATGATTTTTGTCCTGAGCATTTTAATGCCCATTCTAGCATCTGTCATGCATGAAATTCCTCTTACTGACACACTTATGTGGATAATCTGGCATTTAACTCCTATCTTCACTGAGTCAGGTGCATTTTGCTTTCATCTTTATTCTAAGCCAATGTGGTATTTGCTGATTACCTTTATCAATCTCCCTGTGCTAAATTTGAGTATATTCACTGAACAAACTGCACTATAAACAACCTGTTTGGTATGTAGATAAGAACTGGATCCTTGTAATCCAAAATTGTTATTACTTCAGGCCCCAAAAGTGTAATTTAAGATCAAAGCTTGAATTGGTGTCATAAATGCAATTCAAATAAAAGGAAAACCTGAATGATTTTCAGATAAATAAAATGAGGCTAAATAAATGAAAATCTATAACAATTTAGTTCACATAATTTAGTAAATTTAATTTAATTTTGTGGGGTTTTTCTTAGATCTACAAACACAAAGAACTCAAGGTGTTAATCAGCTGAAGAGGTGAGAGCTGAGAGTACAAGTTTTTCCTAGTACTTCACAATTTTACATCACTCGATTTTTCTACTGTATGCAACAATAAAATATAATTAATATCATATAATATCATATAATATAATATGTATTCTAACTTCTAAATCTTATTTGCTACAATTTCACACATTCTTTTTTGTATGTTTTATTTTCTTTTACACAATTTTCCTAGCTCGTGTCCATTACTTCTCATATCTTTAATACTCATTGTTTTACCTTTTTTAGGTAAAAACAATTTAAAACATACACACATAAAAAGAGCAGGATTAGCAACAAAATATTGTTAGGTAGTAAGGAAAAAAAAAAGAAAAAAAGTTCTACAGTTTGATATGAATAGAAATGTTGATAAGCAATAAAATATACATGATGGACCAGCTCTATAAACAGCCCCAATATATTGGTCAGTGTTTTGAATATAATTTCTGCATTTTCTTGTTTTCACTTAAATATATACTGATGCAGGCAACAAAATCCTGCATGCAACTTTAGTTTAGTCTACCTATGATCATGCAAACTTATCAACAGAATTTAATAAATAACTGAAATGGAATTGTATACTCCCAAATGTGGTTAAATTTTACTTTTTCTTTCTGTAATAAAAGTTTAATAACATTTACAAGAGCTAAAGAGCTACAAGAAAAGTGACAGCTAATATAAATATTTTCTTGATCATCATTTGATAAATACATTTTTTATTCTTTCCCTAGATATTCAGCTCTTTTCAACAGAATAACAAGGAGCAGGTAAGTTACAATGATGAATTATTCTTTCCAGTTGCATGTTCTATTTATAGCCTTTTCAATCATTAGAGCTTTTAATTTGTCTTGGGTTTGCTAGTTTTCACACTCCCATGTATTTTTTTATGAAATAATTTATTACAATCTATATTTCTTTCTTTTCAAAATTATAATCCAATTACTTTCTCAGTAAACAAGAATTCCTCCTTTTTATGTGAAATGAACTACCAGCCAAAGCAGTTTCTGATTAGACAAGCTAATTTTGAAAGAACAGATAGAATGAAGCAATGAACTGGATAGAAATAATAATGGAGCATACCTTGTTAGATAACAAATGGAACAGACTTTGGAGACAATTAATGCATGAGATACTTAATGCTGAGGTATGTTAACCAAATTTTGTCTTATTTATTTGCTGCTATAAATCATAGCTAGTTTCCTTAAATAATGTGCTCTAACCACCCAGGTTACATCATATTTCTGTAAATAACTGCTGTGTTCTTTACTGGAAACCTCAGCACCCTTTTTAGGAGGGCATGGATATATTTATAAATACATAGATATAAATATAGACAGATCAATTGATTGATCCAGTAAGGGAAACTGGTCTAACAATGTTTGGGATTAATTTTGCTGGGAAATACTTGGTAATTTTGTCCAGTGGATAAATATTATTTCTTCTAGTTTGGGTTTTTTAATGAGTTACAGACTGAGGGTGATTACTTGCTGGAGCTGATTCTGTTTCAAGTTTTTTGCTAAAGTAGCACTTATTATTGGGTTTGTTGTGAAAAGAGGTGTGGCAGGCCTTGTTCCTCAATTTCCTGCACTTGAATAAATCCTACCTCCTTGAATCTGAGTATCAGCTCTTTACAGTCCAGTTGGAATAGGATAAGGATGAGATCACTTATAAATATGAAAAAACATCTTCCCTTACTAGCATTGCATCCAACTCATGTTTGAGAGCCACCAAAAAGACTTCATTTTAAATGTGTGCTATTAAAGATATTAGCAGAAAGGTAGAAAAAACCGCCAGCACCATGAACAGTTAATCTTTAGCCTTGAAGAAGGGAAGGGAATCATGAGTCTTTACCTCTTCCTGCAATCCCTGTAGGTAGCCACATTATGAAGATTACATTGTTTTCCTGTGCTCTTATAACCTCTATGAAACCAGTCCTTCTACTCCTGTTTGTGTTGCAAACTTCAGTTTTACTTAATGCTTTAATAACAAAAACTTCTGGTGGTGGTGTTTCTGGAGAAATAAAACCAATCATCCTAAATGTGTGAATGGGTTTTATTACAAAAGTATTAACCCATTCCATCTGTGTTTACTGCTTCCTGCTTTTATTTTTCAGCACTAATCACATGGATGGTAATATCTCTTGGTGAATGGTAACCTATCTGTAAGCACAGCATATAGTGATTTTTTTTTTTGCTTCCAGATATTTCCCCTTATTAACTTTCTTTCAGAGATTTTGGTGCCAAATCCCTCTTGTCTCTCCTGTCTGTATATGAAATCATCTCAAACTGCCTTCTCTCCCTTACACAAATTGAACCTTAGTACTGATCCAGTAAAATAATTTCACAGTTTCAACATACTACTTTACTTATGAATATTTGCCTAATTCTGTATCATTTCTCATTTCCTCTATTCACAGTTTTCCAATAAGGACTTTTGATTTCCTCTTGAGAGTTCCTACCTTGCAAGAAAGTCCTTTCCAAGATCATTACCTTTCAGGCCTTGTGATTTCTCTTGGAGTACCCACTCCTGTCCTGTGACTATCCAATTTACCAGTGGAGATTATTTTTATATAGATTAGAGCCCTTCTGCCTTTTAAAAGTCCTTAAAATGTCAGAGAACCACTCTGCCAGAGAACACACAAATGTAGTTACAACTCAATGACTAGTGTTAATAAACATGACCAAATCTAACTTGGCCTGCCTGCTCCCTCTCATTCTATAGGTATTCAGTTAAGAACAAAAGCTGAAGATTTAAGAGTCATCTAGGTTAGTGGAAAGGTGGTCACAGACAAGACAGTCATCACATGTTTTATTTGTACATCATATTTTCATTTCTCATGGGATCTGTTGCCAGAAAAAGACTTTTGCCTTCCCATGTCTCCATCAGAACATCCAGGTGCTTCATACTCCAGTCAAATGTGACATAATTTAGTGATTGCTGTAATGTGGGCTTCTATTTGGATATTATTTTCTTCCTGGCCAGATGTAGGCCAGGGTTTGGTGCTGCTGCAGAGTAAAAGATTTAGCACACAGGCAGGTTGAGCTTTAAGATTCAGCTGTCTTAGGATGTGCAATGAAGGGATAGAGTTCAAATTGAATCTCTCACATGGAAACACCAAGGCTGATGTGTTCCTAGTTTATCCTGAATAAGCTGGAGACACAAGGGCTGAAAGACACCTGAATGCAGGAACCAGGGTGATGGGAGAGCAAGAGCCATTCTGAGGAGAAGAAGTGATGGAGGCAGATTGTAACAGGAACCAGCAGTGATTTCAAACAATTATTGTATCAAAACTGCTCCCCACTGCGAGGGGCCCTGGGGACCAGGGAGCTCTCTGAGGAGTGATGGTGAATGATCTAGCCAGGAGACAATGAAGACTTCAAGGCTTGCCTGTATTTCATTAGAAAGTTGAGTAAAATCAGCTCATTTCTGGGAAATTGTTCTGCTTTGATGAACCAGCATTTTCTGTAGGAAGACAAATATTCTGTTGATTATTTTGACCATCCTAATTTTCATATCTTGGGCTTGACTTGCAGGAATTGTCATTTTTAGTTACATTTGCACATTGCCCCAACACTGGCTGGAGGCCATAGATTACAGCATGATTAGCCATAAAAATTGAGAGATTTAGGATGGTTTTTGTTTCCTATCTAATTAATGCTGCCCCCTGACTAATGCTGCCAGAAATTGATACTGTCACATGACTGATCAAGCCTCAAAAATTGAACCATAACGCAACATTTCAAATGTTTCAATATATTTTTTGGTATTGCTGGCATAGAAATATACCACAGCAAAATATTAAATTGCTAAGTGTGGATAGTTTATACCCAAGCAAAGTACAATCACAAGGGCTGACACTCTTCTCCTCTCTCTTTTGTGGCAAAGCTGATTTAAATTTAAGTTTAGTTCACACTTTTTAATTTATTTCTCCTTTTAATTTCCTCTTTTCATATAGGGAAAATTATGATCTTATGAAGCTGGCATTAAATGATCAAACAATTTTGAACAACCTAATGAAAATCTTAAGCAAAAGTCATTGTGAATTAGGTATTTGCTAAACTGACAACACAAGCCTTTGTAAACCTGATATTGTTCTTATGTAAACTCATGAATGGAGACTTTCTCAAATAAATTACTTAATAACATCAGAGTCATTGGCTGAGTAAATATATCCCAGGGGCGCATACTAAGATTCCTGAATTTAAATGTTGAATAGAACTTCATATTTGTCACCTTTACTAACGAGTTTTTCCTTATGAAATCATTATTAGCATGAAAAAGTTAAATTTTGTATCTAATTTCTTGAATTAATGCTGTTTGAAGACCCTAAGGGTTTGAAAGTTCTTTCACTGGAATTCATCATTTACATAATTTTCATAGCCCCAACACTTTGCTCTCTGCTATGAATGCACATTGTGGGGTTTTTATGCATTAAAGCAGCAACTTCTATTTTTCTCCACACAAAACAATTAAGAGAAGAATAACAGGTAATAAACATTTTTAATCTTTAATATTACATTAACAGTGAAGTGCCATATTTCATGCTTTCACAGCCACAATACATGCTGAATGATGCATTTCTGGTCCCTCACTATGAAGATATTTGATTAGAAAAGAAAAACAATTGAGTTATTTGAGATCAGTGGAGCTTTCCATCATTTCCTGCTTGAGAAACTTGCGAGTGCACAGCAGCATGGCCAGATTTTTAAGCAGACTAGACCATATTTTCTCAACTCTACATCATCATAGTTCAGCCATGATCTATGAATGTTTACTTGATTTTTTTTTTGTTGCTAATATAGCTTATTATATGGGAGGTTTATTCTCTTTTAAGCTGAAACCAGCGCTGCACAGTTTCTGACCAAAATCTCCCTTGATGTTAACCTCTCCTCTGCCTACTGTTATTAATAATAAATTTTATTACTGCAGATCTTTTGTACTTGGGGTCATGGACATAGGGTAGAAGTAAGAGATGTGGGTAGGATGGACGCAAAGTGGAAAACCAAATTAGCAGCAAAGAGAGATTTAATATCTGCATCCTTTGGGCTCAGCCTTGCTGCAAAGGAAACATGACAGTCCAGACAGTGTTTTGCACAGAAAAACTGAACTTATAACTGTGTCAGAGCTAAACTTGTTTGAAAACAGCCTACAAATAACCATTATGTGGTGGACAAATCTGTTCCCCAATTTAACAATGTGTATAAGAATTTTTATTGCTATTGCTGCCATTATTATTATTATTATTATTGTGATTATTGTCTGTGCACAGTGAAAGCACTAATGTAAATGATGTATTCTGGTTTATGGCAAATTTTTGGTAAGGATTCAATGTAAGATGAAGATTCCACTCTTAGGTATGCATTTCTCACCCCACTATGGGTATCTAAAAGGCCATTGTACCCACATAAGATGAACTGACCTTACCAAATGCTTCTCCCTTGGCTGGGATGGGAACACATTTAATAGAATTACTTCTATACTTTCAATATATAAAGTCTAAATCTGAAGCCAAAATTTTATTCATTTGCCCATATATTCACATCTAGTACTATTTAGGAAGCCTAGTGTCATGTACTCATATAATAAAAGAATTTATGCCACCTTCTTACAGCAGCCCCTGGAATTAGTGTCTACTATCCCAGCTCAAAATGAAGAAGCAGCTTCATGTAGTTTAAACTGAACATAATTTACCTTGCACTTCTAAATGCAATGCAATGTGGTGAATACTGACTCTTTTTAAAGCCAGTTTATTGTGTGTCAGATATCCTCCAATCTTCTTCAAAGTTTATGTAAAAACATGGTCTTGTTTTTCTATAGAAGTAACATCACACTTCTGTGTGTTTTCTCCAGTCACAAAACATATAGAAATATCTTCTGGGTGCATTATCTAGATTATTCCTCTGTTGTTTTCCAACAGCAATTTCTAGGCGTCACATTATGTGTTAATCTTGCTTCTCTTCCTACCTAGGGACAATACCAAAGGGTCTCAGGGATGGAAAATAAAGAGCAGTCTTGAATATATAGTTAACTATTAAATCCAGATGTTACAATTTTTGCTGATCAGTGTTTGATGTAGGAAGGTCTTAAATCAAATACTGGAAGAGAATCAGCCAATGAAACCCTGTAAGCCTGTCTTTTGAACACCAGCAGCTTCCCTTCAAACCTTGTCCAACATCTTCTCTCTGGACAAATCACTCTACTTGACAGAGTGGAGGAAGTCCAGTCTGTGTGATCAACTGTGCACAGTTTTAAATTTCCTACAAATCATGTTAGTGCTTTGAAAACATGTGGTACTGCAGGAATGAGCCATATCAAAGTTATTCATTCTGAACTCCAAATGAACAACCTCAGAACAGCTTGTTGGAAGCCCCTGGCACTTAGTTACAGTCAAATTTGATGATGGCTTGTAATGTGCATGTCAAAAGGAGGTCAGCCATTTGAGGCTGCTCACTACCAACCTTCCTTTTCCATGAGCCAAATCGCTGCCCAGATGCTCTTCAAGCCTCATTACCATAATGCCAATGTTATCCAGGTTCAAATGTGGGGTTTGCTCTTGCTCCAAACACACACTAAAGCCACTGAAAAACTCCATCAAGGACTGCTATGCTGCTCATGGGTGCCAAAATTCAGCTGGCTCTGAATTTTGAGGGATTTTGAGTCGCTTGCTCTGCCCTAGCTCACTGTGTTGTAAATTCTGGTTTGTGAGGTATCAGACATTAAATGAATCTAGATGTTTGGGCTTTTTTGGCAATTTCCAATAGCTAAACCCCCAAACCAGAACTTCTCAAAATTTCCCACTAATTTCTGCGGACTATGGATGCAGCTATTGGAAAACCAACACCTGACATCCATTGCCCTACTAGGATTCACCAAGGTTGTCACCCTGTGACGATGTGCTCTTCAGGCATAATTGTTTGTCTCTGATTTGCAGTATCTCCTGGTAGTCCAGGCACCCTCCTTCTTTATCCATTCCAACAATAATGGGCACAAATTGAAAGAAAAGCACTCCTGAAACTCAAATTAAACCATGCAATTCAAATATTTATCCCATAGCAAGGTTTGACTGATTATAAATCAAAAGTATTTGGACTGATTTTAGGATTTCATGAAAATATATTGCTGCTTTGTAAACCAAAGCTGACTAAAGGTACCAAGACAACAGTAGCTAAGCAATCATATCTGTTTTTCTATTCTAGCTTGAATAACTCAGAGATGTGTTCCATTTCACTACAATTAATGCACTGATTTTAGGTTTGTTGACCTAAGTTTCATCTATCTATCTATCCATCAGAAGATCTTGAAGGTGTACCAAACTTGAGTTTCATTGAATCATCCCACTATTTTCAGCTTTTTTAAATGTATTTATTAGATAGAATGAAAAAAATATCTCATTTATTAAAATTTCTCTCAGGGTTGCGTTTTTCCTTTTTTCACACCCGTACCTTGTTATGTTACTTCTACAAAACACACACTTCTCAGGAAATTTTACTCATTGGTATAGAATTGTGTCATAAGTTGGAGGAGAATATTCATGAACAGAAAACACTATTATTTTTTCTATGTTGTTTTCCTGTCATTTTGACCATCTCTTCCTTAGTTTTTCACTTTCTTCTCCTTAGTTTTTGATAATCCTTTCCTTAGTTTGGGTACACAGTAAACTTCCTTATGTCATTTATTGTCACCATTGTCATTTCTCTTGTGTGACACACATTTTGTCTTTCCTCTATTCAGAAAAGAGAAGATGGATGGTCAGGAAAGATTTATTTTATTCTTATTCTGTATTATTTTTGTAGGGTGTAAGTTCATATTTTTCCAGTGGTTTTCATTGATTTGAATTGCTGTAACAGGTACTTAGTGCAAAGTCTGAGCTTGTACAGTAATTAAAGTGAGAGAATCTCAAGCTATTTAACTTAATAAGGGGAAGTTAACCGACTTGATCAGAGTCTAATACTTGCAGAGGGAAGAATTTCTGATATTCATTGACTCTTTAATTTAGCAGAAAAGTATATAACAAGATCCAGGCAATGGAGATGAAGCTTGACAAATTCAGAGGTAGAAATAAGATACTCAGAGTGTAATTAACCGTCACATCTTCCCTACAGATGTGTTAGACTCTTTGCTGCCTGCAGTTTTGAAGTCTTAAAAGTATTCTGACAAAATCTCAGTATTCAAATTCAATTTACTGCCTGGTTGTGATGATGATAGGCTGAGATTCCTGATGTATATTGTGCATAAGTGCAGGAAAGTAGCTTTGCAAGCCTTATTGGGTTTCACCCATGTTTATAGCAGAATGCCCCATTGAAGTTCTGGTTTCTGGTGAAAATTATACAGGAGGAATAATAAATACCAGTTGTGATTATTATTTTTTTAAATAGTCATTTAAAATATATAATAACCCCTAATATAAACCCATTATGCACTATGGAGACACAGGTGCCTTCTCCTTAACAGCCTGAGTTTGACAAAGCATGGTCCATACTCCAAGAGATTAAAATAAGACTATGAATGGGGATTTGATTTCCTGGTGGAAAAGTCCTATTAAAATCAGTCTTTACCCAAGAAAAAACACATGTTCACCCTACACGCTTTAGGAGTGGGATTCAGGTCTACTGATTAGAAATCTAATTTGAGCCAATTGTCAAGTTATGCCAAAATATCCTTCAGAGAGTCAACAGAAAAGGGCTTCCAGAGGCAGGTCCTGCATGTAAAAGTTTAGGGTTTTTACCAGAGTTCTGGGCCAAAACCACTTTCTGAAACAGCCTGTTTCTCTTCTTTATCTGTATAATGGTTCTGAGAGATTAAACCTCTAACTTCAGTAGCTACTTAGGATTTCAGGAAAACGCATAAGTAGACCTCTGACAACCTTCAAAAATTGCAACTTCCATTTGCATTTTGCTCCCTAAATAATTGTGAGTGCTGTCTAGATGCAACACTTGACAGACCTTCTCTTTTTGTCTTTGAACTCACAGTCCTCTTAGGTAAGCTTTTTCTTTTAAAAAATTTTGGAGGGATTTGTCAGGCTAATTGTAGGTTTCTTGGGACAATTATCCTCAATTCACTTTACATTCAAAAAAAAAAATTGTTTTCAGGGCATGATTCACATCCTGTAATGTACTGCTAGATAAGAACTGCATTCTAATAATGTCTTTTTCCCTGTAACCACTAAGTCAGGTTATGTAAATTAGTTAGGGTTTAGATATTGACACGGGAGACATCTGAAGTTAGATCACATGTTCTTCCAAAGGTTGTCATGCCAAACTTCATCTGGTCAAATTAAAAAGGGTTGAACAGATCCACATGTAAATCAATATATCTTGGAATAACAGTAAATGAGTTTTTTACAGCATTGCATGCATCATTCATTGACTATTTTAATACAGGAGAGAAATCCTGTGTTACACAATGGTAAAAAAATAATGGAAATACATTTTAAACACATTGCAGAGAATTTTTCTTCTGAATAAATCTTTAATATGAAAATGGCATATCATATCATATGTGAGGTTCCATCAGTATTTCTGGGACTCAGAACAGGGTTATGATGCTTTGGAGTGTACACATGACATTCGAGTACTTATAAGTGATTGAATGTTAGGAAACTACATCACATCCCTCTTTTTGAAAATCTGCTCCCAGAGCTCATATCCTGGAAAAGTCCTGGGTCATGGGTATAAGGACAAAGAGATGAGGAGAAAGGGAAAAGACATTACCCATAAGGTCATAAGGCTTCTTTTCATTTTGAGAGAATAGGTTTTTAAAGTCAGGAGAAGATTTGGAAGAGAATATCAAAGCTTTGAAGGTAGAGATTTCTTTTTCCATAGGGATTTGGAGTGGAGGAAAATGGAGGTATTGAAGAGTGCCATGTGTAAAGGCACAGGCATTGGGACTATCCAATATGACCAAGAGAAGGAGAAGGATGGTACAAGAGGAAAAGGAAACATAAGTCCTGGGACAAGGTTGGTCCTTTACATTAAAAGACATTAAAATGAAAATGAGCTTATCCCTTGGTAATCTCAGACATCAGAGATAAGGGAAGAAGTCTGGAGAAAGGAAGATTTCCCCTTGGTCATGAAGGGTTGGGTTAGAGGACAGCTAGGCAGATTTAACACCCACAAATCCATGGCCCTGGTGGGGTGCACCCACAGGTGTGGAAGGAGCTGGCAGAGGTTGTTGCTCAGGCCACTTGCAAATATCAGTAAAAGTCATGGCAAACACGAGAGGTGGCAGATGCCTGGAGAAAGGCCAATGCTACTCCCATCTTCAAAAAGTGCAAGGAGGAGCCAGGAAACAACCATCCAGTCAGCCTCACCTCCATCCCTGGAAAGGTGATAGAACATCTCGTTCTGGAGGTCATCACCAAGCGTGCAGAAGAAAAGAAGGTCATCAGGAGTAGTCAGCATGGGTTCACCAAGGGGAAATCATGATTGACCCATCAGACAGTCTTCTCTGATGGCATGGCAGGGTGGGCCAATGGAGGGCAGTGCATGTTGTCTGCCTCAACTTAAGCAAGATTTTGGACACTGTCTGCCATAACATCCTCATAGGTAAGCTCAGGAATTGAGGGTGGGATGATGAATGGACAGTGAGGCTGAATGGCAGAGCTCAGAGGGTTGTGACCAGCAGAGCAGAATCCAGCTGGAGGCCTGCAATCAGTGGCATTCCCCAGGGATCAATACTTATTTAGCTTCTATTTTCCAGTCCTATTTTACTTGTTTACCTATGGCCTGGATGAAGGGATAGAACACACCCTCAGCAAGTTTGCTGGTGACATGAAATGGGGGGGAATGGCTTGATACACCTGAAGGCTGTGCTGCCATTCAGCAGGACCTTGATTGGGGGTTGGAGAATTGGGTGTAGAGAAACCTAATGATGTTCTGCAAGGGCAAGTGTAGTGTCATGCACCTGGAGAGGAATAACCCCAAGTACCAGGATAGGTTGGGGGCTGATGTGGCAGAGAGCAGCTCTGCAGAAGAGACCTGGGAGTCTCGGTGGGTGACAAGCTGACCATGATCTGGCAGGTGAGGGTGGTATCATATCTGTGATGACTATTGGGATCCACACCTCAGCAGCATCTTTAGAGAGCTCTTTCCCACTGAGAACCTGTTAATCAAGCAGATATGATTGCATCAAAAGTATGACTGGCTCATCTTAATGCAACTTTGATGCCTTTCACTCCTTCTGCCTTGGAAGCAAGTGAATTTAGTTCAACTCTGTGCTTCTGAATGGTTTATCAGGAGTAAGTGGCTTTGAATTTTAGTCTTGATACAGTTTCAGAGCAAAAGCTTCCTAAGGGTTGGCTCTCATAAGTAAACACAGCAGGAAATCCAGCTGTGAGTTGCTCTGTAGGCTTGGCTGTTTGTTGAGAATATCTTTTGAAGTTCTCAGATTCATACCCTATCACACTAAAAAGCAACACCAGGTAGCATCTCCTGGCAATGTTCAAGTACTTGCTAATAAGGACTCCTCAAACCTATCAAGTTGCTACATAGAATTCTCAAGTGGTGGAACTGTCATAAAGTAACTATTTACATTTTATTTCCAACGTGCCTTAAAATTTCACACTGCTCAGGTAGGATTTCATTTTTAACCCATACAACAGCACTTTTACCCAAAGCAGAAACAGAAAAAAAAACATTTCCTATTGTGAATCTTGTCACAACAATTTGCTGTTGGCCCATTTCTAGGTTTTATTTTCTTAGAACGCATCAGAGCTACCAGTCTGGGACATTTGAAAATGTAATTGAGCTTGATAGCAAGCGATACAGTTAATTCTGTTGGTAAATGTTGTGCAGTGCTAATTGCTAGTTCTAAATTTAACAATTAGTTTAGAAAATCTGAAGTGCAATTTATAATGGGATATAAGCTGCAGGCTTCAGCTTGTACCAGCTTTTTTATTATTATTACTTATACGCGTTTAGGAGGATGCAGCAGAAAAAATTTAACCAAGAATCAAGATGCATGCCTAATTTAACTTCAACCAAATTTGACTATATATCTAGTAAATTTTCTATGGCTGCAAAAATGTTCTAACAAATTATGCTTGTATCAAGTATTCTGCTTTCTACAGTTTGTAATTATACATTAACTGATATTGTCACCCTAAACTTCATTAAATTCTTTAAAATTGTCATTGATGTTGTCTATCATTGGAGTAGATTTTTACAGGTCTATGTTCTCCCTTCTTTTAAAGAGAAATGTTGCCATATTTCAGCATATGGGATTTTGAAACCTGGAACGACTCATGAAGATTCTGCTTTGGACATTCTGGAATGCAAATGTCTTTGGGATAATAAAACATTAGAAGGACAGAATTAAACCTGAGATGATAAAATTACATCATATTTTCCTCACATTAAAGATTTTGTGTTGCAGAATCACTGGATAGTTGAAGTTGAAAGAGATCTGGACACCTCTTAGTTGACTTGGAATTGTTCAAGTCCAGGTTAGATGGGGCTCTGAGCAACCTGGTCTAGTGGAAGTTGTCTCTGCCCATGGCAGAGAGGTTGGAACAAAAATAACCTTCAAGGCCCCTTCCATCCAAAACTATGCTATGATTCTATTCTATTAAATCCCCTGCTCAAAACAGAGTCAGTTATTGTAGATGATCCAAGATTATGCCCAGAAATGTTTTTGACTCCACAACCTTTCTGGGCAACCTCTTCCATTTTCATGACACTCACAGTAAGAGTTTAAATGGAATCTCCTATACTTCAATATGGGTCTGTGGCTTCTTGTTCAGCCACCTGATCCTTCTTTTCTCCTGGCTGGATAACCTCAGCTCTCTCAGCCTCTCTCTGTTCAGGAGATGTTCCAATTCCTTAAGCATCTCAATGGCCTTTTGCTGGACTGCCTCCAGTGTCAATGTCAATGTCTGTCTTGCTCTGGGAAGCACAGAGCTGTGCACAGCGCTCCAGAGGTGTCCCCACTGCTGAGCAGAGGGGCAGGATCTCCTCTGTGGACCTGCTGGACACGTTCTGCCCACTGCAGCTGGGGAAACCGACAGCTTGGTTTGCCACCAGAGTGCACCATTGGCTCATGGTCAGCTTGGTGGTCCACAGCACCCACAGGTCCTTCTTTTCCAAGCTGTTTTCCAACTGTTTGGACCCCAGCATGTGTTGGTGTCTGGAAATGTTCCTCTCTGTGTGCATGGCTCTGTGTTTCTCTTCAGTGTCTTCATGAGGCCCAGGCTGTTCTATCTCTCCAGCCTGCTGAGGTTTTTCTGAATGGCACCACAACCAACTGGTGCATCCATCATTCCTCCCAGTTCTATAATACCTGTAAATTCGTCCAGTGTGCACTTTGTCTCATTAACCAGGCCATTAATTAAGCTGCTACACATCACTGGTCTCAACATAAACCCTTGGGGTGCTTCACTTATCTTTTCTACTTATTCTACATTTATCCTGATTTCTGTCTCTTTCAAGTATCCAAATCTGCCCTTAGTCACCCTTTGCTGTTCAGATCTTTAGGTAGAGTAGTGTAGAGATACTTTGGTTTTGCCATTGGCAATACACATGACTGGATTTACCAATTTACATAACCCTAGAAAGATTCACTTTTGAGAAAGGCAAGATCCTTGTTTAGGATAAACCACCCTGTTTCATTAAGTGTGTCCTGCCAGACTTGCATTGGCTGAATATTTGGCTCCAAAAGCTCCTTTTGAAGTGAGTGAAGTCCTTATTGCCATTCCTGTGGAATGTGAAAAATTGCACTCCTGATGCAACTTTTTAGGTAGAACAGAGACAAGAATTTTCCTTACCAAAAGGGTATTATAGTTTTTTAAAGTATACAGTTTAAACTACTGTGCTCCAGCATGAGGAAAAATAATGATGAAAGAATGATCACGCTGTAAATAATTTTCAGCCCACAGAAAGAGCATTTTTGCTCTCCCACACAAGTCCAAGGATAATAAAAAACTCAAGACTGGTAAGGATAGCTTGATTTTCTCCTGCACTTCCCCAGCCTAAATAGTGTAATTTTCCTGTCATATAAAAATACCAGAATGACAACAAGGCAATACTGTAGTTCTGCACCCTGCTTGGTATCGACCTTAGGTGTGAATTGCCAGTTCATTACTCTGAGGAGACAGTTACCTGTCTTCTCTTCCACTTAACCTTTCTTTACATAGAACAATTCAGGTACCTTGTGCCTCTACCAGTCCTCCATCACCGACCTCCTGCCATGCAGAGCACAACAAAAACTCGAGTGACTTTAATGACTCTTGCCCCAGGTCCTCAGGGGTTGGGCTGTGGTGGAGTGAGATGTGCATCACACAACCACGATGGACACAGCAAAAGGGGGAAAGAGGGAGGATATTTCACCTTGCCTTCAGCTCTAGGATGTGTTTAGTGGATTGAACACTTTTTAAACCAACACACGGTGCCCTGTCCAAGCCTGTGCACTTTTTTCCCTTTCAGTGGCAGGTTCACAATCTGACATTCATCTTTCTGTGTGAGAAGAAAATAGGTTAAATGGAGTAAAAATGTTACTCTGCTAAAGATGGCTTGCATCCACTACACCACCTGTTTTGTGGCAGTCTTGCGCAGGATTGCTGCAGGATTGTGGCATTCACCAATCTGGAAATAACACACATCTTTTGTGGTTTTGCTGTGACACCTTGCAAGACCCCTTTGCCAAAAGCCAGGAGAATTAAATGAGCTTAAAAGCAATAAACTATATTCTCTACCCTATCATCATTGAAATGAACAAGATTATACTTCCAGCCACTTTCAGAGATTAAGGTTAGTTCCAAGCATTATGTGTGACTTTTAGTGTTCTCTTCATACTGTAGCAAAGGAACAATAAATTGTTACTACAGTCCATAAAATCATTGTAAATATAATACATCTCTGTTGATACAAATCAACTTTGTTAGGATTTTCTATAACAAAGATGAGCCTTTAAATTATGAGCAGTATTTCACTGTTTTATTGGTTGAACTGGAGATTTTTATCTTGCATTTGTGAAGAGACAGTTAAGACATAACTTCCAGGGTTCTCATCAAATGGATTTAGAAGATTCCATATCAAAAAAGCAAGAGAGGCAAAGGGTCACTAGACTTCATCAGATAATTGTAAAAATTACAGAGATAGCTTGGGTATTGGTAAATTTCACCACTGAGCATTGCAAACATCATCATTTTATCTACTTTAAATGCCCAGCAAGGATTTTAATAGTCAGCATTTAGATGAAAGAACACAAAATATTTTGATGATATTAGATACAAACCAGGTAGGAGGCAAGGAGTTAAGGTGAATACAGGCAGCTTCTGAGCAGCTTTTCTGCAAAAAGGAAATACAAAAAATATTTTTCACATTTTACCCTTCAAAACTAATGCAATATTAAAAAGATAACTTCAATAAAACCAGAAAGAACTCACAACTAATAATGCAGAGTTTGTCCAAGGCCTGGTATGAGTCCTGTCACTGCTAGTTGCAAAGCTCTTATGCCTCCATGTATTCTTATTGCTTTTTAAAGCAATCTGGACTTGAAAGCAATCCAAAGCTACATTGTTATGTTGTAAATTGATGTACATCAGCGTTAAACCAGTCATTAGTGTGAAGGGAACCAGAAGAAGACAGGGAGGACATAAATTATTCAGCACACAGCATTCAGCATAATATTTTTCCATATGCTTCCCTTTTTAATATAAAAAATAAATGTGCACACACATACACACACACCCACAGTTACAGACATTTTCTATCAACCCTTCAATTCTGAGCCTCTCTGAGATAATATCACTCAGATTTAATCCAAATGCTTGTCCAATTGTTTTCATAATGACATTATTGTATCTTTTGTATTTGATGAGTAGAGGGACAAATATGCTAAGTCTGGTGTTGACTAAGAGGTTCCCATGGTAAGGTTTCCAAACCTCTCAGGTTTTGACCTGTTGCTTTTGTTAAGAACATGATTTGTTTAGAATTTAATGTTATTCACAATTTTAGCCATCATATATTGTACTAAGATCAATAGACCCCATTTGTGTTCATACCTTTCATGGTTCTAATTAATTATCCTACATGTTGAAAAAATACTCAGCAACTTTACAGAGGAATTACTTCTGCAACTAGTCATAAGAGAATGATGTCTTAAAAGGGATGTCTTATAACCCAAGAGTGTACCAGAGGAGGGGAAAAAAAAGGCTCTTCTCTATTAAAGAAATAGAAATCATCATTTTTTAAAATCCAATTTTCTTTTACAATTTTCCCTGTATTTAATGTACAAGCTGCACTGAGTGAAAACTTAATTTGAACCAGGCAATGTCATTTTCCAATTTATAATCAATAATAAAAAAATGTTATCATGTATTTCTGGTGCCACAATGGAACATTTATGAAGCTGTATCTGTCCACTCCCATTTGCATGAAATATTTGTGGTCCTGCCATGAGTCACAAACCTCAGGACTTAAATTTGAAACACATGCTTCCTAATAGCCTCTGTTTAATAATGTATCTGTGTTCCTAATCAATGTGAGTGAAATGTTTTCATAATTTAATAATAAAGTGGGTACATTCAGAATCTTGAACAGGTGAGGATAAATCATGTTTGCCTGTGAATAACAGCTTTTATCATTTACTCAGTGGGATCATAATGTATTCTTTCAATCTGCACCAAAGGTAGTAGCAGGAAGCTATTTTATAGATTTCTTGGTAATCTGAGCTGATGTTATACCTGTTACAGGACACTTCCAATAAAATAGAAACACAGCAGGATGAAAAAAGATACAAATGGTGTATTTATACCAGTCAATAAAAGCATGACTCTGTAGTAATAGGAAATTTGTTCATGAATTGTGAAGTACAGTGGCTCAGTTGGTAAGGTATTAAAGTAATTTGTGTCCTGCCTTTGTAACTTTTTCTTAAAATTGTACCTTTAATTTGCTGTCTCATTTTCATTGACAATGAGAAAAAGTAAGCCAGGTACATTCACAGACCTCAGAATCAAAGCAGTTTAGTGGATTGAGTTTTTATTTTGTAGATGATTCCCTGTAACAAGAAGGAAGTCTAGCACACATGGACACATGAACTCATTTCTAATGTCTCAAATCCATTTTAAAACTTGTCTTTTAATGATGCAAGATGTATTTTGTTTGAGATGCCAGGTCTGCTTAGCAACAACTCAGCACAGAATTGCTTCCAAAAATGTTAGCACTGTGAACCGTTCTCTGCAGCTAATGCATGTCAGCAAATGCTTTTCTCCTCTTCGCTGAAACTCTGCAGATTTTGGGGGTACTGCCATTAGGCACAGAGTTTGCTATTTGGGCTCAGTTTGCAGGACAGAGTCAGTAATTTGGAAATTGCAGATATGGAAGTTAATAGGGTGTGTCAGGCTCTGACCCTGGTCACACTGCTGAAATTCAGTCATTCCAGAATGAGTAAAAATTATTCTGCTTTATGGTTGCTCTCAGTAAGTTGTGATTCTCATCAGAGTGAGTCTTGAATTACTTTTAAACCAGGAAACAAAAACTAAATACATTGAAGAGAAATAGGAGTAGCCATACTGCATCAGAAGTGTAATTTCTATGTCTGGCTGGAGGAGATTTTTATAGCTTAGATATTCTCTAAATGTTGGTAAATGGAGTTGGTTTGACACCATTTAGGTATCAAATATGGTCAAATGGTTTAGGCACATTCTTTTAATTGTGTATTTTCTGAAGTATTTTGATGTCTAAAGGGATATTTCTCTATTGCTTTTGTTTTGCCACATGTACATTTGTTAATTTGTTCCTGGATAGGAAATTCTGATTTTTATAAACATGTGCTTTTAAAGCCTACAACTCTATCCACATTCAGTCTGTAAGGGAATATTCTTTCTACCTTCTATGGGAAAAAAGGAATCACGAGTGGTATAAATTTTGCATCTCATTTCCTCTTTAGTATATAAATCTTGTGCAAAGGAAATAGGACCTCCATTATCTCTTAGAGATGAAACAGCTTCTAATATGGATAGTCTGCATTCCCTCTGTCATGTTCCTGGGGGATAGGTTAATAAATAATGAACTAAATGTCATATTTTGAAGTCTCTTAGTTCATGGTGATGCAGCTTTCTTACATGTTTATTAAATTTCAATCTTCATTAGACAAGGTTACTGGAGAAATTAGGTCCCTCTTGTATTGACTTAGTAATGCAGTGCTATAAAATAAATAAAAAGCAGATATATTTTTGCACTTTTTAATCATCTGTGGGTCTTCCCTTCATTCTGACTGTGCCAGATACACTTCCTAAGAGTGAATCAGATTAAACATCTGTCAAATTTTGACACTGTCCGTTGTAAAGGTTAAAAAGGGAAAAGGTTTGAAATTACATGCTGGATTTTGAATTGATGATTTTGAGCAAGTGACAAACAAATCTGACAAAACTCCTTATAAAAGCTCCTACTTAGCACAAAATGCCCAAGATCTTGAGACCTGTTTGGATCCCAGGCACAGAATACAGAAGCAAAGAAAGACTCCTTAATAAAAATTATGATCTTAAAATTAAAAGTTGCAGCTGGAAAAGGTGAGAAACAAATCCCCATCTGAGAGGCCCCCATTTTGTTATAATTACAAACACACAACTCTAATAGCAGCAACATGTACAATCACACATGAGGAACCTGTTAAGCCAGTTAAGTACTATACATGTAGGAAATAGTGATAGTTAATTCTATAATTAAGAAATGGATTTTGGAAAACCATAAATTTGAAACAGGTTCATAGTTGAGAAACTATTTCATAGAAAATAGCAAAAAAACTCTGAAAAAAAAAAAGGAAAATAAAAATACTACACAAATATAGTATTGTCAGTGGCAAGATACCTGTCTAGTTAAGCGGAATTTGAAATTTACTGAACTGCTTCCTCTGGTAATAGATGGAAAATCATTATTCTGTTGGGAAAAGGTGGAATTAATACAGAAATTATAAGGAAGGTCAGCTAAAAAGAGACAAAGTGGGTAAAATAGTGAAAGAACTATGAACTTTTTCATAGTTCTCATCTCATAGTGAGATGAGAACTATGAAAAAAGTTAGAGAGGGATCCTGGTGTTATTGGGATGGTCGGATAAAAGTGTGGAAAAGGCTGTGAGGAGAATTATTTCTGCTATTCTTGCCACTTTCCATGGACGTTAGGCCTCTCTAGGAAAAGAGAATGCAGCTCTGATCACTGCTGTGTGAGGAAGGTGCTCTCAGCCATGGGCAGGCCCCAGCAGCTGTCAGAATGAGCACAGGAGAGAGCATTTCCTTGCAGATGGAAAATCATTATTCTGTTGAAAAAAGGTGGAATTAATACAGAAACTGTAAGGAAGGTCAGCTAAGTGAGTAAAATAGTGAAAGAACTATGGGATTGGAAAAAAGTTATAGAGGGATCCCGGTGTTATTGGGGTGGTTGGATACGTGTGTGGAAAAGGTTGTGAGGAGAATTATTTCTGCTCTTATTGCAATTTTCCATGCGGTTTAGGCCTCTCTAGGAAAAGAGAATGCAGCTCTGATCACTGCTGTGTGAGGAAGGTGCTCTCAGCCATGGGCAGGCCCCAGCAGCTGTCAGGATGAGCACAGGAGAGAGCATTTCCTTGCAGAAGGACACAAAGAGAGTTTGGCTTGTTTAGCCTTGCAAAACACAGAAAGAGACAGGATGCGATTGCTCTCTATAAACTTATCAAGTGGGTAAACACCAGGGAGAAAAACTGCTTAAACTAAAGAACAATGTTGGTCCAAGAACAAATAGTTATAAATTGCCCATGAATAAATTTAGGCTGGAAATTAGATAAGTTTTCTAATCCTCTGGTGGGTGAGATTCTGAAACAGTCTTTCAGAAAGAATAATAAAGGAAATGGGGAATCTAGTAGGTTTTAAGAAGGGGTATTAAATAGTTTTTGAAAGGGATTATATGGTGTGGGTGCCTGTGATGAGCAGATTGGATTCAGTGGCCCAGTGGACTGTTTCCTATTTTATAAGCAGATATTCCAGTTAGACTGATTCCAATGCATTATATCCAACTCTTTACTCATGGGTGTCCTGTTCGAGTGGGTAGTGATACAAACAGGTGAGTCCTCCCTGACAGCCCTAAACCAGAACCAATAATTTGCTTTTCTGGTGTATTTTTTGTGAACCTGAAGGTAAAAAGACACCAGAAAATGGAAACAAATGGAACATTTAAAGCAGGTTGTTAGCTGGACAAAACAAATCACAAAGAGAACAAAAAGACACTTTATGCCCCCAAGAAAATGTGCGTTTTACAAACACAAATACTCAGCAGGGAAATATGAAGAAATAATGAAATAATGAGGCTCTTCGGTCAACATGCTGAGTAGCTGTGTTAGCATGTGGCAAGCTTTTTGTAAATATGTCAAAGGTGAATTTTGAGGAGGAAAATGGGATGATGATATTTTCGTGAATTTGCTTTAAAGTTTGTATGGCAGTGAAAGTGGGAGAGCAGAAGAAGGTGGATGCAGGGTAGCAGAGAAAATGAAGGTGTGAAGAGAGGTGATAGGCAAGGCTGCAGGAGGTATGAAATTGAAGGGAATTGCACTGAATGTATGGGAATGCAGCAAGCAAGAAAAACAAAGTAGTACCAAAATGGTAACAAAGAGAAAGCGAAGTTTGAGATGCCATTTCAATTGGACACAAGCAAGCTAAAATTCTTGTCTCAGGGGAAAAAAACTGGTGTGCAAAAGCAGCCTAGAAAACCTCAGACAAACTTGAGTCTGAAAATCTGACTCTATCATTAAGATATTGCACATATTGGGAATTCAGTAATTCTAATAGGATCCTTAAATTGTCCATACATGGACATTCCAGACAGAGTCAGATGCTCAATTACCTTCGACCCACAGTGAGCCACCAGCTCTTCAAACACTCATATGGGTGTTGTTAAAAATGCTCTCTATACAACCCAGGTCTAAAAGTTGTCTTTAGCAGAAGATAGAACATTTCCTGGGTGTTTTCTTCCTTCTGCACTCTCATGGAAACCAATTCATGTCAGACCTAGCATTTAAGTTTTCACTGCCTACAGTTATAACTTCAGAGAATTATTTCCTTTGATAGATATGTTCTGTTTCTTGAGCATGGCCTTTATGTACTCAATCTACCCTTTTTTTCTCCCAAGTGATATTTAGCAATTATTGTTACTTAATTCCTGAATGAAAAATTACAGGGCCCTGCTCTGTAATTATCAATGACCTTTTGGTGTAGAAAAATGCAGCCGATGGGATGTGATGGGACTGCCACAGGCAGGCTGAGTATTTGGACAGATATCAGCAAGAATGCTGCCCCTCCCCTTGAGCTGCCCTTTGTTGGAGCCCAGTGCAGATGTAGGGTAGAGCTTTGAACAAACTTTTCTGATTGCTGCTTGTCATGAGGCATAATGAGGAGGTGACAGTCAGCAAGTAGCAGCTATCTATGAAAAAGCCTAGAAAAAAGAAAAAAGCCGAGCCAAGCCCAAAGCACTTAGATCCCTGATGGAAGCTTCCTTTTCTGCTGTTTCTACATGTGATTCCACATGGAGTCATCTCTGCTGATTTGTGCTTGGTGCAATAAATAGACACAGCAAAGAAGAAATATCTTCTGTGATAGTCACTGAGCGTTGCTATATAGGAACCACCCTTCCTGGGGCAAGGCGTGCCCTCTGTTCATACAGGGAGCAGCACAGTAATTTTCTGAGCTTTGAAACAGAAATAGAGTTGGCCCATTTGCTTCCACAAACATTATTCCTCAATTTATCCATTCAAATTTGTAAATAGGGCATTTTCCACATATGCCCATTGCTGGTCCTGTATTCTTCGGCTAAAAAGGTCCTAACACTTCAGGTATTCCTTTCATTACTCTTGCTTCTTTTTCTAATCTGATGGGAACTAAGCTTAAAAAGTAGTCCACTTTTCTAGTTTTGATGGATTTTGGTCAGTCTGTAGTTATACTAACCCACATATGTCTGGAAGAGCCCATCATTCCCATAGAAAGTGAAAGCCATTTCTTTAATGGGGTAAAATTGCCATGTATTCCTTGGTCACTCAGATTTTAACAGCTTTTCTTTCTGAATCATTTGCCCTACTAAGTGCTACATTCATAGAAAACCCTGTCACCACTATTGTGGATATTGTGCTGCAGAACCACAGTGCCAGAGCACCACCTTTAACTATGTGCATGTTGTTTACGTGTAGGTAGATCCAGGGGCATATGCAGGAAAGATTTTCATACCTATTTGACACTGTGACAAGCAAAAACACCTTAAAATTGGACAGGATCAAGAAACTGTGAAGCATCTTCACAGAACCCATGCATCAGAAAGGGTTCTATATTTAAGGAATTTTTTCCATCCACTGACTCAGAGTACTTGGGAGCTGCTTAAACCACACCATTTAGGATGGGAAGGGAAGGCGACTTCTGTCTCAGTGGTAGAGATCTAATTATCCTTTTGGAAATCAGCCAGGATCCCGTATCTAATATAGATATAGCATTCCGTATCAAATGATGCAGATTTTTAAGAACAACATGTCGCCAACTTTCCGCTGCACTTCCTGATTAAAGACATTTTCAGCAGCCTCTTGTCTTGTGATAACATAGACATTACCTCAGGCTTGACACAGAGGATCAGACTGCCTAGTGAATTCATCCACTCTGGTGCTTTGTCTCACAGAGAGGGATGCTGAGCACACACTCTCCAAGCTTCATATCCCACATATCCCACTAATCCTGGAAGATCTGAAGAGATAACTCCTGAGGCTGAGTGGCCGCGTGTGGTGGGATGATACTGAGTGGAAATGAGAGAAGAAATCTGAGTGTCAGGATCTTTGCTGAGAATCACCACCACATCCAACTGGCATGATATATTAATTTATAATTAAATGTTGACTTTTTTCCCCTGAAGGATATTTTGGCTTCTAGACCAGCACAGTTCATTAGTTGCTGTGTTTGATTCATTTATTGTCATGCCTTTGATCACTTTCCATACAAATGAGCATGTCAGAGTGGATACCAAAAAACCTTTGTGCTTCTTTGTAATTGCAGGCAGAGCATTCCTAAGCAAGGAACAGCATATTCTCAGCCTGAGTCTCTGCTTCTCATGACAATTCCCTTATTTCATTGAAATTGATGAAACTTGCTCAAAATCTATGTTTTGTATCACGATGGTTTCTTTTCCTGGCATCTACTATATCAGCAAGATAACCAGTCTTATTTTCATCAGATTGTCTAGATATTAATAAAATGAGTAATTCTTGCTACTTGAGATGAAAAACTGGGATTTTTTAAAAAATCTAGGTGAGATAACATCAATGATATTTGTGCACTAAGTCTATATGAACTCTAAATAATTATATTTCTTTGCTTAAATATAGTGCTTAATAGAATTCCTGTTCTGCATCAGCCCTTAAAGGATAATGTTGTTTCTATCTGTTAGAAAGCAAAGATACAGAAAACATGAAGTTTGTAAGAAGTCTGATTTGAATTTAAGTACCTGATTTCTAGGATAATTTCCTTTACCTTAGTTACCAAATTGTTGAATTTTGTTAGTAAAAACAGCAGGTGTCTAATTCTTTACAAGGTATTTACTAACTTTTTATAGCCATTAAAAAAAAAATTGTTCAGTAAAAAAGAAAAAAAAACAGAGCTGAAAACACTTTTTAGGAACCTTGTCAACACTGATGATCTGCAGATGATATCAGCTTGTTAAAATGCACCATCAACTTTATAAAACATTTCTTACATTTCTCACAGCTTTTGCTACGAATAGCACCTAAGACTCCTGTAACTGAAGGATTAATGTATTTTTTAAACCTGCCTCTTTAATCTTTCAGTATTTCTCTGAGAATTTGTCAGAACTTTGTGCTTACACACCTTCATTAACTCACCTGTACAGTCACTCAGCTTGGATTCGTTTACTGTAACTTCAACCATCTAGAAGTTACTGCGGGGAGTAAATGAGCTTTCTGCAGGGACAGCTGATCCCTCACTAGGACACACGTCTGATACACATGGAATTATTTTCTTCTGAAGTTATCTCTGTCTGCTGACTACAGAGGAAGCCAAGGCAATAACCTCTAAAGAAACACCAAATATTTTAGCAGCTAAAATGATGAGACAAATTTCTTCGCCTTCTGTTTTGTTTATGCAGTTGACTTGCAGGAGAGGAAAGGACAAGTTTCATCTTTTTTAACAGGGTTATCATGATTATGCATCAAACAGCAGAGGCAAAATTGAAAACTATTTTGGCTCATATTTTTAAATCAACAGCAATGGAAATTATGTCCCCTCCTACATTCATGCATATCACTGGAAACTGCCTATGACTGTATTTCTGTATCTTAGCTACAGCTGCCCTGCTGCAGAGCTAAGAGGCAATTGAGGCATTTGTCCGCTGATAACTTTGGGTGTAACTTGATATAATAACTAAGTTGGGTTTGTCACCAAAAGGGATCGTTCCCCTTTCCCCATGCATTCATAGAGTCACAGAATCAAAGATTCATTTAGGGTGGAAAAAAACCTCCAAGACGACCGAGTCCAGCCTTTGGCTGAGCACCACCATATCTACTAAACCATAACACTAAATTCCATATGGAGTTGCTTCTGGAATACTTCCAGGGATGGTGACTCCACCATTTCTCAAGGCAGCCCTTTCCAGTGTTTGGCAACCCTTTCAGTGAATATTCTTTTACTGATGTCCAACCTGAACTTCCCCTGGTGCAGCTTGAGAACATTTTCTCTTGTCCCAGCATTAGTAAATTTCCTAACTCTTCATTGAATAAAGCTTATATTGAGTGGGGATTCAATGCTAACTCTGTTTTCAAGATCAGTTTTGTTTAAAATTCATCCAATGACCTTGCTCACCCAGTCAGTGATGGGAATACACGGGTTGGGTTGGCAATGGGAGGAAGAGATGGACTGTCCCCATTTGCAGCCCTCAGCATTTCTGGATACATGGCAAAAATCACATCCTAAACAACACTGCATGGTTTGGAGCTCATATGCAAGATGTAAATAGAAATGTAAGCACAAATATGATATTCAGATAATTATTCTTTGCTTTACATCTTAAGAGAAATGAAATATTTTGTATTTATTTATTCTTATCCTCTATTATTCAAAGTGGGCACTGATGAGGTTTCAACCCCTTAAAATAAATTCGACACTCTGGGCTCATAACTGGGTGATGCAAATATCATAACAGGCTGCTGTTCCTCTTTGGGTTTTATAACTCCATTGAGTTTGGGATGAAAAGCCCAATCTTTCTTTATCCATGCTGGAGGGACAGAAGGAGGGAACATAATCAAATTATGGTCAGGAAATTTATCAAAAGCACATCACTCCTGAAAATTGTAGTCAAACATACAAAACATTGCCTTTCAAAATATGTTTCTGCAGTGCTTTGAAGTTACCTTTTGCTACTTAGACAGGATTTTATATCATTAATGATCTATCTTGTTCATACATTACTTTTTATGGCCTCTGTTCATTTCACATTGATTTTTCCCTGACTTATTAAGGTCTCAGTCTCAGACCTTAGGCACTCTGCAAATGTAAATTGCAGTGCAGAAAATAAAAATGCCAAAATCAGGCTGTGCCTGCCAAGTCATAACTCAATAATATCTACCATCTATGAAAATAAAATCCATAAATACTTCTTAATATCTACATTAGCTTCATAGAGCATAATCTGTAAATGCTGTAAACCACTCCCTCCTCTGATGCATGAAGTTGCTTAATCCAGATGCTAGAAGTACTTTTTTTTTTAATGAGCATTAGTATTAAAGTGCTGATCAAAGTAAATCTTCAAAGCTTCCCCATGTCTGAGCATTTGCAGGATCCTGGGAGATCTGCATATAGGCTTGTCACTGTATTTCAGACTGTTTGGGTGCTAAACTTCATGTTGAATATATAAACAAGACTGGATTGCAGCAAATGTGCTGTGCAAACACTGCAGTGTGGAGAAGTTCTTTCTCTCCCTGGCTGCACAATACCAGGGAAATTCTGGGGAGATCTTCATAAAATCAGCAGGAATTATTAGAGGAAGAACTGAAGATGGAAGAATGTAAAAATGTATCTGACAAGTTTTGATGAAAGAGTGTCTACAACTTATGAATAAATTGGTCTAAAAAATCACTTTTAAGTCTGTGTCCATTTTCAGCAGGCCTGTAGCCAATTTTCATTATGGGCTGTACAGCACACACAGATAAAATTCACACCATGGTGTCTTTCTATCTTATGGATATGCAGGTAAATATATCATTTATGATGTGTTTCTTCCTATTCATTTGGAAGATGGAGGAATATTTTGCAACACATTCCACAGGGATATGTAGAAAACATTGATATCCTGGTAGGCATGAGCCTCACAGTGGTTTGAGAGTTTAATTTGCACAGCAAATAAGAAGTATAATGTACATGAATTATAATGCAAAACGGCTGTTTAATTCAAGAGACATCCAAGGATTTAGATGGCTGCAGATATATACAATATGTATGAGGAATATAAGTATATCCATATTTTGAGCAGGAGGACCTGGTATCTACAGGGATTTCAGTATTACAAAAAAGTAACACTAGGTTTCTTAGCATCTCCTGCAAGTACAAATCCATCTTGATGTTCAAGGCATCATTTCAGTTTACTTTAAAATTCAGGAATTCAATTCATATAGTAAATGGGTACTTTTGTCCATAGAAAACAAATTCACTGAGTGCTTCAATGGACAGCAAACAGGAGGAAAACAGGATGAAAAAGCATTGGGTAGCATCTAAGCAGAAGCTGATGAAAGCAGGACAATATGTCCTCACATCTTCTTCAGCTCTTCCACGTGGATTCAGCCTAGAAGACAGCTGGGTGGGCAAGGGAAAACATGCCCAGCTCAGGAGATGGGTAGGTGAGAGCTTCAAATGGAAATATGGTAGATTTTAATGAGCTATTAGAAATAAATTCTTCCCTGTAAGGGTGGCTAGGCCCTGGCACAGGGTGCCCAGAGAAGCTGTGGCTGCCCCATCCCTAGAATTGTCCCAGGCCAGGTTGGACAAGGCTTGGAGCAACCTGGGATAGTGGAAGGTGCTCCTGTCCATGGCAGAGGTTGGAACAGGATGATCTTTAAGGTCAGTTTTAACCCAAACTGTTTCATAATTCTGTGATTCTATGAGATGTTCTCTGCACAGAAACATCCTCTCCCAAATTTGACAACAATTTCCATGGAATTGAAGGCTCCATATTACTAACTTCCAGGGGGATGTCTTTGCAGCCCTATTAAGGGAAACCCATTTGCATTGGATGAATTTGGGGAACCCCTACACAATTCATATGCAGCTTCCCCCTTTTGCAGTGCTGGGGTGGGGACCTTCTGCTCACTCATCCCTGAGGAAGAGCGCAGCTGGAAAGACAGAAATACCAGGATGATTTCCCCTGCAGGTGTAGGTGTGGCTTCTGCTCACACTCTCCTGCAGGCATCGTGCTCTGCTCTGCTCTTCAGCAAAATCCTGACAGTGGTGTGGTGAGCCCAGGGGCTGACACAGCCAACTTCCTTTTCATCTCAGCGTTGATTTCTGCAGTTCCTTTCACTGTGGTTCATCTGCTGACAAAGCTTCCCTCCCATAAGAGGCAGCAGATTTCTTCATTGCTATTTCTTCCCTAGCTGGGAAAATCAAGCTGTAGGGTCATGCTTCAAAAACTCCAGGGTGAAAGAGCCTTTCACTGCATGAGGAAGAGGTAAAGGTGCTATTTCTCTCATAGCTGGTAAGAATTGAGACATCTCTAAGGACTGTTTTCCTAGAAACTATTTAAGTGCAGATAATGCACCAATTAATGCAAAACAAACAAATCAATTATGCTACTGTTAAAGTGGGAGATGGGACACTTCTTAGGATCACAGAATCACAAAATGGTTTTTGTTGAAAGAAACCTTAAACTTTATCTATTTCCAATCCCTCTGCCATGGGCAGGGACACTTTCCACTGTCCCAGGTTGCTCCAAGCCCCATCCAACTTGGCCTTGCACACTTCTAGTGGAATAGCTGGACATTAATCTGTTAAGGGCACCCTGCTGTATCTGAATTTTAAGCCTTTTGTAGTTTCTCAGAGAGAAAACAGGAAAATTTGATAAGTAACCCACATCACCTGAAAACTGACATATTTCACTTGAAAATGATGTAAAATAAAACTTCCATTCAGAAGGACTGAGGCAGGCCTAGGCCAGTCTCAAATGTAGACAATTAAAATATTAATTATGTGTTTGCTTGCAGCTGATATAATTTATCTGTGTTAACTGACAGCAAAATAACTGGGAAGTTGAAACTACTCTATGTATAGAGTCAGTTAAATACTCAGTAACTGCTTAAAGACAAAAATATATGTATGTGTAGATATAGATAGATATAATATAGATAGATGATATAGATAGATGATATAGATATACAGATATAGATAGATTGATATAGATAGATATAGATAAATATATCTCAGAGCTGCTATTTCTAGGCTTTGACCAATCCTTTTGTGCCAAGTTTTGAAACTAAACCCATACCTCATAAAGATTTTTTTCTTCTCCTCTTAAGCACACATATTAGATAACCTGCTTCTCATTCAGGGCTTTTTGATGGCTGAAAAAGAAACTGTCCCATCTTAGGAAGACAAAGGATTATATGGATTTGGATGTGTAGATAAATTATTGGAAGTTTTCTGGTACCATGAGAGTCCTGTTGCAGCAAGAGACAAGTTAGAGCAGCTGAGAAACTGCTGCAAATGACATAAAAGGATGAAGAAACCAAAGGATTTGACAAGTGAAAAACCATTTTTAGATCCCTTTTTGCAGTTATGCATTGCTGAAAAGCAAACAGATGCTTTGCATCAAATGATCCTTATGGATTTTTAAATAAAAGCTCATATGTACGATCTTGCAACTTAATATGTGCCCCTAACTGCAGGACCAGGCACCGCCTTTAGTTATGATACTGAAACATCAGCTGTGTGTTGAAATTCCTTTTGTTACTTTAAGTGACCTATGGAAAAATTCCACATGAGGATGGTGGACTCAGCCCTGCAGCAGAAGGACTCAGACATCCTCATCTCATATTGTGATTCTTCCCACCAGCAAGGGGTGGGTAAGGGGTGAAAGCAAAAGCAGCAAATACTCACACATCTACACATTTCTTCAATTGCTTCGTTTTTGCTGAGCAGTCTCTTATCTAAATGGGATCTGTTCTCAAATGAACATGGAAAAGACTTGGTAAATCAAATTTCAAGTTGATCTGACTTCAAATTTTCAGTTAAAAGCATTCAGATTCGATTATTTGAGCTAACCACGGCACAAAAATTTGGCTAAAATCTCAAGGAAAAGTTTTATTTGTTTAGTAACATTTTTGATAAAAAACTGCTTTGTCAGAAATATTTCAAGGATATTTGTCGCAGACATCTTTTTATGAAAAATCCTTTCTTAGGATTTTTCCTTCTGAGAAGCTGAGAGGCATCAGAAACAAACTGTAAACAATGATTATCTGCTGCTGTGGAATGCAACAGGTGCATCTCGTGTAGATGTTTGGATTTAGTGACCAGTCACGGCAGAGCAGGCTCTCTCTCTCTGTCTGAGCCAGCTGCTTTTGTTATCATTCCTTTCTATTCTTAGCTTAGCTAGCCTTCTGAGATTAAGCTTTTCCTTCTATTTTACTATAGTTATAATGTAATATATATATCATAAAATAATAAATCAAGCCTTCTGAAATATAGAGTCAAATCCTCGTCTCTTCCCTCATCCAAAGACCCCTGTGACCACTGTCACAGATGTTGAGTCTCTTCAAAAACTCCTGACCAATACACGTTTTGCTGACAGTGTAACCTCCATGCCACAAGACCTTTGGATGTAAGTTATGTGTACAGATATCAGCCTTTAGTAATTTCATTATATAACATACGAGAAATTGGCAAAGTTCCTGGACGAATCTTTGAACTAGAACTACAGTTCTATCACACGAAACTTTTGGACAGTGCAAGGTGGTGGAGATTTATGGCCAGTGTCCTGCCAAGGCTTTTAAAGGTCTTCTACACACTTGAGCACACAGAGAAAGCCTCACAACTGAGATAGACCCATGATTCAAATACACCTCTGGCCAAACAGATGAAATCCACGCACTTCAACTATTTTGCCTATCAGTTAAACATGTTGCTTAAATAAGTTATGCTCTTTGAAACAAGGTGGGAAGTAAAATCCTTCTTTGTGGTGTGGCTATTCCAAAGGCGAAAACAATTTGCTTTTCAGAAGCATTTTTCAAAACCCCAAGGATAAGTCTTCTCTGGTAAAGAGTTATCCGTAGACAAAGAGGGGGTGGACTCCATCAGAGACAGAAAAAATTCACACCTACTCTTGAGGTGGAGGAGGATTTCTTAAGATGGGGCTCCCAAGAGCCCCCTCTAGCACTCCATCATTATGAGCACTTTGAAGATCTGTGATGGAGAGCTGGAGCTATATTCTTCAAAGGGCAATGACTAGATATTTTGTTGTTATTAGACAACTTCAGCAAATAAAGGGTAAGCCAGTTAAATATTTTTCCTGTATTTCATGGAAGAGTTTTAAACAAGAGGTTCCACTGACTGACAATGGGGATTGTGAATTTGAAATCTACCACTTGAAAAAGAGGAAGTGCTATTATGTCCTGAGGATTAGAGAAGCAGTGACCATAACATTCTGGAAAAACCTGAGTATTCAGTAACACACCCCATCAGAAAAAAAAACCAAACTGTGAATTTTATTTGAATGTGCACTTTTATGTATAAAGCTGCCCTTATGCTTGATAAAACATAAATCTGTGAGAAGATTTAGTGTATTTACAATGGTAAAGTTACTCCAGAAAGTTGTTAAAGCAAAAGGGGAGCAGAAATACACCAATTGACCAAAACAAAGATTGCACTCTCCATATGCCTTGTCTCATTTATGTCTCCAGATCCTTATGGCTGTAAAAAGTTCCTGATAATTCACAAAGTGCCCGCACACATTTAGAGCTGGGTGCTGAGCTGTTGTCTCAAAGTGTTTTCTTCAAGTCCGAACTACCAGATCACACCTCTGTATGGAAAACAACTCAGAATCAAGATCCATTTGCTTTCCTCTTTAAATTGAAGTTTAGATTTAGACACTTTTGAAATGAGACAAACTGCTAAAACTCCTGTTGAGTGCATTCAACTTATTTCACACAGAACCCATTGACAGGTTTCAGGCGGAAATGTATCCTGTTCATTATCAAGCCAAGGTTTTAATCTGTTGGCTCAGGGTGAAAGGCTTTGTTACAGCCAGTGTTAATCTGTCTCCCACTGCAGTGTTTGGTCTGCTGTACAAACCTGGGATTTTCCAGGAGGTTTTTGTGCACCCCAGATGGATTACGGTGCTTGACACAATGCCTTCAAAAAATGACATGCTCTTAAAATAACGTGCTTTCGCAGTTTTTTTGATCTTCAAGCTGAAACCAGAGGAGAGGATTTTTCATTTGCCTTAAACAAGCAATATGAGCCAGCATGTGAGATTACATGGGAGACTTGCAGAACTCTGGTTAAAGAGAGTCCTGCAGAAGAATGCCCCCAAATCCCAAAGCATTGTTAAAAGGTACAGTATAGGATTCAAAATTTAAAAAAAAAATTCTACCAATTTTCCCACTCTGACTCCTTAAGTTTGGTTTTCTGCATCACTGTAGATTTCTCTCCATTAAACAAATATAAGTGGGATATAGCGGTACCAAAAGTGTCCAAAGGAAGGCCAAGAAGGTGGTGAAGGGCCTTGAGGAGAAGTCAGAGGAGGAGAGGCTGAGGCTCCTTGGTTTGTTCAGCCTGGAGGAGAGGGGACTGTGGATAGACCTTAGTGCAGGTACAACTTCTTCCTGAGGGGAAGAGGATGGCCAGGCACTGATCTCTGCTCTGTGCTGACCAGGGAAATGGCCCAAGGGAATGGCCTGAAGTTGTGTCAGGGGAGGTTTAGGCTGGATATCAGGAAAAAGTTCTTCACCCAGAGGGTGGCTGGGCACTGGAACAGTTCCCCAGGGCAGTGGTCACAGCACTGAGCCTGACAGAGTTCAAGAAACATTTGGACAACACTCACAGGCACAGGGTGTGACTCTTGGGGTGTCCTGTGCAGGACAGGAGCTGAGCTGATGATCCTTGTGGGTCATTTCCAACTCAGGTCATTCCATGCATGTATGAAACCAGTGTCATCACTCTGTAATATCCATCATCATATATGATAACAAATAAATATTTGTCTTGTGTTTAACTTTGACTCTTCAGATACATCTGGTTAATTAAATCATCAGGTTTTTAACCAGGTATAAATTTTGTATTCCATCACTTTATTGCGTCTATGTTAATGGGAGAATATAAATGCTAACATAAGGAAGCCAATGTGACTTGTGTGATAGGGTGTGAGAAAAATGCCAAGAGCAGTGATAAAAAAGAACAATGCATCCCAAAAGTTACAAGCATTTCAGATGTAAACATGCTGCTAATCCTGTAGCATGCTGTGCCTCAGGGCAAGACTTAACCCTGCTTATTGGGGACTAATATTTAAAACACATAGGAATGCAGAGAGATGGAAACTGCTTTCTCTTTCAAAGAAGTCACTTCATTCTTTTTTCCTGGATTAAGTAAACTGAGAGGAAGATGCTCTGCTCTCAAAGGCTTCACTTTTATGCAGGAAAAAGAGAGATGCCTTACTCAGAGCTGCTAGCATGTGACAACTAATTTGAGATTAATTTATGAAGGGCAAGGCTGTTCATCCATCTCCATGCAAGTTAGCAACCTGACATATTCAGTGTGAAAATCGCTGGCTGCCTTATCTCCTCTGAGATTTTGGCATTGTGTTAAGTACCATAAAGCAAAAACACCTTTTTCCCCTAATATTAAAATAATGAAACTTCTTTTCATCATGGAGAAAGGCTTTATTACCTTCATTCTGACAAAAATCTTCTGACAAAATACTTCTTTTCAGAGAAATTGTGAAAGGAAATGTGTGACTTATTCTAGAATTTGTAGATTGCTCTTGATAGAAACAGGTATTGCATACATTTCAGTTGGTACTCCTTTCTCTAGAGGGGAAAAAAAACCCCCACATTTCTTTAGAAACCTTCTATTCAATGAGAGGGAGGGAGAGAGAGAGAAGCAAAAAGACAGAAAAAACAGAAAGACAATGAATTAAAAAGGAAAACAAAAAGAAACATCAAGTTGCAATGATCTCATGTATTGGAAAATTCAGTAGCAAGAATAAAGTTTCAAAAACTACATCTAGGGAAATATTCCCCCCAATGCATGTGTTATTAATCCATTCAAATGTGATGTGAAAAGATTTGAAAATCTTAGAAGAGAACTTATAATGTTAGTCCAGATGGTGAATGAAGCATAGTCATGCCTTTTTCACTTAATAACAACCCACTTAGAGTGAAAAATACAGTCACACAGCAAAAGCTTTCATAAATAAGTAAAGAGATTTTCACCTCTAAAGTATATTCTGAAATTGATCCTTACAAAATCCCTTGAAGGGAATTTGTGTATAGAAAACGAACAGAGACATTTTTTTGTTGTGACTTTTTTTTTGTACCTGAGACAGAGAGAGTGGGACAGTCAAGAGAGGAAAAGGGCTCTCATCATCTGTTCTTGACACTTGACCCCTGGGTAAAAGTGATCTGCTGAAGTCAAGTGTGCTCACAACATGGAGATAACATCTCTGTTGACAAATCTCCTGACTCAGACCTCTTCTTGGGCCACCACACTGTAATAATTGTTTTCTCTGGCTATTTTTAATGTGGATTCCCTTTTCAAAATTGAAACAAGATGTGACTTCCTGTGTATTATTATTCCCTTTCTATTCCTCAGAAGAGATTGTGCCTTTTTTAGCTAATTGAATTATAGGCTTCAGTGGGTTCTGCAGTGATTTGTAAAGTATTTGTAAAATACTTCTCAAAAACTAAGCTGAGATTCCAGTGTGAAGTTTCAGACTAACCCTGAAATCACTAAACTCTGTTTTAACACATCAAAATGTAGTCAGGTTTTAAACACTTTGGGGAAAGACCCTACACCAGTACAGATGGCAAAGCATTCAACTAGCTCTAGAGTCTATAAAAATAATTCCTTTTTATTACGAAGCAGTTTCACAACTAATATGAAAATAGGTCTGTTTCTTGATGATTATATTAAGGATAATTGGGAGAAAGTAATAGGGCATCTTCCTTTTATTGTCTATGAATTGATGTTCCTCAATTATATCCTTTTTATGGGCATGTCCTGCTTGATTTTGGGGTGGTTTTTTTTGGTTTTTGTTTTTGTTTTCTTCCAAGGGAGCAATTTTGCCTTCCAAGTGTCTTTTCCAGAGGAAATGAACACATATTGTGCTTTTAGACCAAGTACTGTAGCACAATTAATCTCTGCACTGTCCTTTCCTAGCAACCCAAAGTAGGAAATATATGCAGCCAAAGTGTAAAGCTAAACAGCTAGCAGGTTTCTATATTTACAAGAATCAAAGCAGTTAAATGACTCAGCTGCCTCCTAATGTGGGTTATATTTGAATTTGGGGAGAGTGGGGGGAAGAATGGAACATTATTGCTTTAACAAGGTTTACTGCTAAACTGAACATATGTTGCTCATAATGTCACTTTCTAAATCAATGAAATTATCATTATAGAACATGTCGACAAATTAGACATGTAAAGTGCAAGCTGTATGTGGGTGAGATGTAATTTGGCTCTATAAAAAGAAATTAAACAATAAAATATCAATGACAGATGTAGTTAGCTAAAGGTTTTGAGGTTTAAATACCAATTTGTGAAAAAAAATTATGCAGACCCTATCAGGGTACGAGATAAAAATACCAGCCTTCATGCAACAAGATGATTAAGTATTTGGACCAGATGTTCAGAGACCTTAGATGTGCCCTTTATTTAACTGGCAAGCATACTGGCAAGTCCTTAAATTTGTAAAAACCAAGTAATGAAGGTTAGCTCAGATGGAAGTAATAAAACAATCAAATATCAAGAGCCATTCATGTCTGTGCTCTGTACATCATGCAACAGTTCTGAACACGTATTAAATGAATAGGCTTTCCCCATTATTTTTGTAAAGAAACTCACTGGATTATTTCTTTCCCATTTAGACCTCCCAAAGCAAATGCAGGAATTGAATGCATTCAATATGTTTTAGATCCTTTTCCCACAGGTTTGCAGATTTTATAACTCGAGTCTCAGCTAAAACTCTGTGTCATAATTCCTGGGTTATAGCTTTGTCTCACAGCTGCTCTGTGGTTGTGGGCAAGGTGTTTAAGACTAAACAATAAAATGTGTGCATGATCAAAGAAGAATGTCTTGCAGGTTAAAAGATGACTTCTGCTTTAGACCCTTCCAACAACTTTGTGGGGTGATCAATCTCTCTGTGCCTCATCTCCTCCTATTCATAAGCACCAGGGTGACATAATCCAATCTTTTAGCTCATTTTCCCTCTTGGGCAGAGTCTCATTCCCAGCCACATTAGAGCTGCTGTGTTGTGGCAGACCAAGGTTGTTATCTGCAATTTCATACCCTGGGGTCCTGGCCAGGCCATGCTGTGCCACAAACTCTCCTTCCTACAGAACCCAGGGCGGCAGCTCTGGGGAGGAGTTTCCATTAAAATTTAGATCTTGCCAGAGTATGAAATGGGTGCCTGCCTTTCATGCAGCCACTCTGCTTGGACAGTGACAAGCAGAGATGGCCCTGATCTTGTTTAAGCCTTCGAGACATTGCCATAATATAATCAACAGCAATTCTGAAGGCATAAATAAAAGATAACATTCATGAGGTTTTCAGAGGGATGACATAGTGTGCATAAAACATTTGAATACCACAGACAGAGCAGATGAAAAGGGATTGAGCTCTAAAGAAGAAATCATTCCTTGATGGGCTGATGTAGCTTGGCAGTAGAATATGGGTTTCATCTGATCAGTGTAGGCATCTACAGTGTATAGAAAGCATCTCAGCTGTTCATCCCCACTCTTTGCCACTCTTATAGAATACAAAGAAAAATATGCTCCTCAGCCACAGTTTAACTCCTCCTTAAAAATGAATCTTTAAGATGGATTCATTTTAGCTGCAGCCTAAAAATACCTGTTCTTCACCATTAGGTCTGGAGAGAGGCCATGGTGATGGCTCAGATGTGGACATCTGCTAGATAAATATGAAAAGGCCAATGAAATGTGTGCCAACCACAGTGGCCATCAATTGGTAGCTTTTCAGCCTGCCTTGACACTGTAACCCAACCTTAAGAAATATTACAGTCAGTTAAAAGGTTAACTCAAATGAATTCATGAAAAGTACTAACATGAACATGTCCCATTTCTTATGAGAAACTTGATTTTATGTTTCCCACAACTTAGGAGAATGGATCCACCCATATGAGGAGGAGAATATGCTCTGGTGTCCTCTGTTTCTCCTGCACAACATTCTCTGAAATATGGGTTTCAGCACTTCTGTTACCATGGTGCAAAACAATTTTGTAAACCTGCAACAGGCATCAGAATTTGATTAATTAATCTCTACAACATGCTTTGAGTGTCATTGGGTGGAAGATACCATTAGTTTGTTGGGTCTTCCCTCATGAGGAGCAGCACCTCCCTGTACCCGCTTTGTATCAAAGACAGGTGTGGCCAGCAGGACCAGGGCAGTGCTTGGGTTCCTGTCCTCAGTGTTGAGGAGCCACACCTCGAATCCCATGTGCAGTTCTGACCCCTCCCTATGAGACATCAGGGGGCTGGAGAGGTCCAGAGAAGGGCAATGGAGCTGGGGAAGGGGCTGGATGGAGCACAAGGCTGAAGAGGAGCAGCTGAGGGGGCTCAGCCTGGAGAAAAGGAGGCTCAGGGGGGACCTTGTTGCCCTCTAGAACTCCCTGAATGGGGGTGCAGCCAGGTGGGGACTGAGCTCTGCACTCAAGCAGCAAGCCATAGTAAAAGAAGAAATGCCCTCAGGCTGTGCCAGGGAAGGTTTAAATCGAATATTAGGACAAATTTCTTCACCGCAAGGGTTGCCAAGCTCTGGCAGTGGCTGCCCAGTGAAGTGGTGGCATCATCATCCCTGAAGACCCTTATAAAGCATGCAGATGTGGCACTTGGCCATGGTTTAGTGGTGGGCTAGGCAGAGCTGCATCAAGGGTTGGACTTGGTGATCTTAGAGGTCTTTTCTAACCTTAACAATCCAAAGATTCCAAAGATGAGTAAACCTATGTGGAAGTCATTGTTTGCCTGGAGGCAGAAAAACCAGTGTTAAAAAAATGAATTTTTTAAAATTCGTTTTCATCCCTTTTTTTCTCCATTGCCCTTTAAAGGGCAGATCTCAGCCTATTCATGTACCAACTTCTCTAGGTGTAAACACTTATTCACCAAACAGGAAACAGCTTTGAGTATTCAGAAACATTTAAACAAAGTGAAATACCTTCTTTTAAGTGATTGCCTGAGAACAGAAGAGAGATGGGACTTGTAGGAAAAAGAAATGTCTTTTCTGAAACAAACTAATGGAAGTGAAAAGAAATAGACAAGCTTTAAGGGGCTTTTGTTCTGGAAAGATTGTTTTTTTCTGACACTATCAGTTATTCTAATAATAGATATTACCTCTCCCTATAAACCTTGCCTCTCACCTCTTAACGTTACTTACACTGAAACTTCTTTTTATTTCTGTTTCCAAAGGTATATGGATTTAGAAAGAGTCCATATCCATCTTCTGCAGTTTCCAAGTGCTTAAAACACTCTGCCTGCAGAATTTCTACTGTATATGGAGTGCTGTCTAAGAGCTGCACTTACATAACAGCACTTGACTGAATGTCTTGTTTTTCTACACGCAAGTCCAACAGGCTGGAAATCAGGACTGCTGAGAAACACCTACTTTCTGAAAATCGTTACTCTTCTTTCCCCTCCCTAATTAGTTATTTCAACCACCAGAGAGTTGCAGTAGAGGTGACAATTTTTTTAACCTGAATCACACTCTGATTTAACCTGGGCTTGCCTAGGGATCCCTGCTTACTTCTAGCAGGGCTATTTGTGAGTTTGACATAACTTCGTGCCTGGAACCATGCTGGAGTTATATTTAATTGCTTTTGCTCTTCTCTGGACATAATTAGAGACATTCACTTTTTCTTTTAGATGTCTCAAAAGAAAAAAAGTGTTGGGTATTCACCTTGAACTTTCCAATTGTTCTGTTTATCTGCACAAATAGAAAATCTTTGGACAGTTCTTTAGATGATGGTAAAATTACCTTGTTTACTGAATTGACCAAAAATAGCATCCCTCCTGTGTTACCCAGATTAGACTACTTTTTGTACCTGTTAATTGAGGTTGGTTTTGCTGTGCCCTTTCCCAAACTGTCAGTATACTGCTTTTACAAAACTGAGACAAAAAAACTTCTGCAAGGGCCATGGTTCCCATTCTGACAGCTCTCCTGCAAAGAGATTCTGCTTAGCAGGGAAATACCCTCAAAATTGACAGAGTCTGATAGTCTTAATTTAGAGAAAATGTAAATTGAGAAGTTATCTCCTGGAGGGACAGCACAACAGGTATAAGCAATGCAGGAGGTTCCTGGATTACAGTGATGATAAAATCCTCCAAGCAAGAAGCTGAGCTCTGATGGACCTCATAAGCACCAACAATGAGTCTGAAAGTCAAAGGCAGCCTTGGCTGGAGTTCAGGAACCTGGGAGCAGAAAGGAAGGCGAAAAGCAAGCTCACAATGATGGATTTTCTGAGAACAGACTTCAGAGATCTGCTCAAAAAAGTCTCAGGAGATGAGGCCTTGGAGGGAAGGAGAGCCCAAGAAATCTGTTTCATATTGAAGGAACTCCTCATCCAAGTTAAAGAGGGTTCCATGTCATCAAATGCAAAAGCAGACAAAAATGTCAGGAGCCCTGCACGGAGCTGTTCCTGGCCAAACTCAAAGATAAAAAAGAACCAAGTGTGGAACCAAGCATCTCCTCACCCCCAGAAGTCCCTCCCAACTTCAACCATTCTTTGTTTCTATATCTGCTATAGTGTCATCTAATTAGAGGCAAAGTATATTTTCCAACACATATAAAATACCAGACACCACATTTGGCTCAGTGAAACACTAAACATGGGAGTCTGGGTGCTGTTCTGGTATTGTCTCCATTTTTAACTCCATGTACTGGTCACTGGATAATGGAGACCAGTTTGTCCTTTACTTGGAGACAGAATGTTTTTGACATCTGACCAAAGAAGTCCAGCAACTAGCAGCAATTTTAAATTGCATTTTCATGGCATGTTTTTCACCATCAGAGAATCAGTTTTGTAGACATTCATAGGCATAAGTGACAGAACAAAAACTTTGTCTTATTTCACTGAGGGTGTCTGAGGGTGTTTGAGAAGGACTACAGCATCCAAGAGTTCATTAATGTAATTTTCTGCAGCTATAAGACATTTAGAATAATTCCTGGTGGAGTTTAATTAGAGCAGTTTTTTCAGACTCTCTTTTGATGGAAAGCTCCTTCCTGTGAAATGGAATGTCCCTATTAGGTAAAATTTGCAGGTTTGGGCTGAAGGGAAAATAATCAGACAATAGATTTTAAAGCTTTGCAATCATAACCTGGAAAATATAGAAACCTTTCAAAAATATTTATTAATACTTCATAAATAATAATTGCTATTATACTTTTTTTCCCTCAAGGCAGGATAAATTGTTTTCAGACGAGCTCTCTTTGTGCTGTGAATTTTGCACAACAGGTTATATCAGCCCTTTCTCCCATAAGCAACACAAGCAAATGTAAATTTTTGGCATGGCTCCAGACAGCTGGCCTCCGTGGGACATCTTCCTTGGTCATGCCTGTGACTCCAAACACTGCAGACAAAAGGCAGCGGTGAATAAGTCACCCTTTTCACACTGGGCTCCAATTTCATCTGCAGCCTTTTGTGAGAGGGCGTTTGGATTTCACAGGCAGTCCTTGGGCAGCTGTTGGGTTTGTAGCCATGCCTGAGTTGGAATTCTCATGAGTAGGAAGTGCTTGAACTCCGTGGTGGTTCCCATATCCCACAACCATGGGAAGCGTGAGAAAGCTCACACTGATTGATTAGAGCCTCTGAGTCACCTAACTTCTGTCAGGGATGTGAATCTGGAAAGCCAAAATAAGCTCCTTCCACACCAGAGGTTTCTCTGTGGTGTTTTAACAACATGACAGTGCCCGAAGAAAACCAAGAAATTGTAACCTTGCTCTCATCTGATATTAATAAAATTAATTTGCCTTAGAGTAATGATGACATGTTTCTCAAAGGAACATATTTTATTTCTTCTTTTGAATAGTGTATCTTCTGCATATTCTGCTGATTGTAATCATAAATGCTACACTTTTTTGAAATCTGAAATTAAAAGGTTTTCAAGCATAAAATATGAAAAATCTGATAATAGCTTCTTGGTCCATTTTTTCTCTCCTTCAGCCTTAGTCCCATGAAACCAGAATGGCAGGAGCTATTAACTCCCTGTTATTTACTGGTTATCTAAAGGCTTCATCTTCATGTGATATCTTAACATATATTAAGTGTTTTCTATGGAAACGATTAAGGTATTACAGGCTGAAGATTCTGATACTGCTTGAGCAGTTTCAAAGCATATGATCTCCAAGGAAACAGAGATCCCATTGCCAGTCCCCTTCCTAGAGGAGCTGCCAATGGCACAGGATGCTGGGAGCTGTGTTGTTGGCTCCAGTAGGACTGCTCCTGACGTGTGAAGTTCCATACGTGGAATATGCTTAACTGGGTTATTTTAAAAGCAAATTAAACTGTACACAAATTTACCTCAATGGCATCCTACCCACGCTTTGGAGATTCTCTTGTTCTCTTTTAGAGAAGGTTATGTGTTTGGGAAAAAAAAAACAACTTTGCAGCTAAAGTTCAGCTTTCAGTGAAAAAGAAAAACCCAAACCTTGTGGACTCTAAATGTGATTTTCCCAGAGGCTGCAGTTACTCAGATTTGTTCACCTCCAAAATTTGTGTCCTTTTTCGTCCCAAAGGAATATCAGAGCCTCTCTGGAGGTGTAAGACACAGAACACATTTCAGCACATTTTACTACAACAAGGAAGAAAGCATGAAAGAAATGATCATATTTACAACTCTCTGTATTACCCCATGACAGCCTTTATAGTCAAATATGTAACTAGTTTATATTTTTGCCAGAGTACATGGAAGCTTTGCGGCTGCTGTACCAGGGCCCTTCAATGGTGAGGTCTGGGACAGTACAAAGACTTGCAGGGACATCCCCAAGGGCTAAAGTGGCCTTATAGTTATAGGACAGCCTAATAAATTTATTGGAGGGAAGAGGGGGGCATGATTTTCCAGTGCTGAAATGGGACCTGTATAATCTTGTTTCCAGGTGTTTTTTTCTCTCATACACTACTTTATATTGGCTTTACAAAATCCTGACGCATTAGATGTATTGCAAATGATGCCTTAAATATCACTGATGGCTCCCTGAAGTATATTCTCTGTTAAAATGTTCTTTCTGATTTAAATGACCAAAGCTACAGAGCTCCCACCAGCTCCCTGAGGAAGCTCTTGAGACTCTAACAGATCTCACCTTCCAGTCAGCAAGACTCTCATTTAATTTTGCTTTCCTGTGACTTGCACACACTTCTTGTACCCTAAGAGTGCCATTTGCACTCTCTGTGATGTGTTGCAGCTTAGGGTACAAATTACTGAACTGCCTGTTGGTTATGTCTAGCCTATTGTTCAGAAAGGAAGTGGATAGGAAAACACATAGCAGACAAAATGTTAGATAGTTTATAGCTAAGCCTAAGAGGTTATTCCCTGGATCTTCTACCTTACTCTATTTTCACTTTTGTCCTGTTTTAATTGTCTTAACATGGATTACTAGAGAGAAGTATTAATCCTATCAATTGCACTCTCTAAATCCCAGTATCTCTGTTCAGGTCAAACTGGAAGTCATTTTTAGAGATCGCCTTTAAAGGTCTTTGAATGAACTGTCAAAGGGTGGAAGCTTTAATTTCTGAAAGTTGATTTGGAAGTGGAAAAAAATCTAAAAGCTGATGTTGCTGGGTTTAAGTTAATGCAGCTGGCAGTGAGATTTTAGAGACAGGCTTGGAGATTTAGCAACTCTATTTTCCATGAGTTTATAAAGGTATTTAATGAAGGCAGCTTCAAATTAAAAAATTTCTGTTGGTTCTGGAACAAAAAAATCTAAGTTATTTATCTGTATTGTAATATGTTAAGTGAAGCTGGTTTGATACAGTAGACTTTGAATAGAATGGCATTAAAATGGAGGGGAAAGTCAATGAAAAAAGGGACTGTGGATTTCAAGAAACCTAAAACTTGTTTAACATTGGACAGGGAAAAATATGCTTACAGAAAGAGTTTAATTGTCATTGCAAGAGCAACACATCCTCCTTCTGTGTAGTTTAGTTACTTAGGATAATGTTCAAGATTTTCTCGAGCCATATTACGATACGAAACAGAGGATGGCCTCTCTGCATTGAAGAAGACAATCCCTATCCAAAAATCTACCATCAGCACAAGGTGGAATTCATCCACCTTAGATGAAAAATATTGGAATTCATCCAATATTAAATATACCTATTTTTCTCCTAGGTCTGATTTGTCTTACCCACACAAGTTGTAAATTTAAATGAAAGGGCTTTATTTTAGTGTTTGTGCCTGGCACAAGGGATTTTTAATCATGGGCAGCACTTTTGGATGTGAACATAATGCAGTAATGACTCACCTGCAAATGCAAAATGTTCTGCTCAAGGCATCATAGGTGATTATGACTTGTACTACAGTGATCCAGGATGAGTCTTTGGCTCTCACCAGATTTTATCTTTTATCTCTTTTAGCTGGCTCAGATAAAGATAAAAAATCCCACTGGTAGAGGAGGAAACAGGGGAGTATTTCAGGGAGAAATTAATGGTATCTGCACCTCCTGTACAGTGTCAGCATTGTGATAAAGCTAAAAGCATTTTTCCTTTGCTATTATCTCAGCCCTAAGAGCTGATCCTGCAGGAAGTTAATAACGTCTCTAATGTCACCATCATCATAGAATTATCCTAGAATGGTTTGGGTAGGAAGGGACCTTCAAATCACCCAGTTCCAACTCCCCTGTGATGGGCAGGGACACCTTCCACTAAACCAGGATTCTCAGAGCCCCATCCAGCCTGACCTTGAACACTCCCAGGGATGGTGCATCCACCACTTCTATGAGCAAGCTCTTTCAGTGCTTCACCACCCTCATGATGAATAATTCCTTCCTAATCTAATCTAATCTAATCTAATTAATCTAATCTAAACATTCCTTCTTTCAGTTTGAAGCCATTCTGCCTTGTTCTATTACTACATGCCCTGTAAAAATATCTCTCCAACACCTTCAGTCTCATTGATTTTAGTGGTGCTCAGTGCCTTAAAAGATGAAGCTAAGAATTTGGATAAAATGTAAACAGAGCAAATATAGTCATTGAAAGTGACAATCACTCATGATAATTTCAAATTGAAGTGATTTTTTCCTGCTAGGTTCAGCTTTCATTCCTCCAGTGGACAGTTCCACTTGAAGTCTTTGCACCTTTAATTACTTCAGATCTGAAACAGCTGCTGTTTCTTCAGCAGAACATGAAATCAGAGTAACTTTGATGCAGTAAAACCCATCTGAGCAGTGTGGATCAGAAATGCAAATAGGCAATGGGAGCATTAGTCAGAAGGTTTGCCTGTGCATGACAGTCTCTTTGTAGCCCCTGTGACAGAGTGGAAGAGGATGGCACTGTCACCTGCCTGTCTCTTCATCCATCATTAGCTGGGTTAGAATTGGTGAAGGTGTCATGTGTGCTGCCTGATATAGCAGCATGCTGTTCAGCATTGGTTGCTATGGGTCCCAGAGCCACTAAATCCCTTTCTATTCCTATTTAGACTCAGGGTCTATGAAAGGTGCCATATCCCTTTGTTAAAAACTGCAGGCTGGCACTGAAACCTCAAGAAATGACAGATATCCTTTCTCTGCATACCTGTAGCAATCTCAAGTATATTTTCTGCAGTAGCTAAAAAAAAAAATTGAGGAGAAACTAAATGTTTGTCCTTCATTTTATGGAACAGAGAGGGATTAAGAATACAGTTTGTCTGTGTGATATAGCTCCCAAGATTTCCTAGTGAGCTTTCAGTACATTTCTCATACCTTCCCACTACCCCATAAAAGCTCTTAAAACTCAAAAGGAATCTGACATTTCCAACTCTGGTTAGCCTAAAGGAATGGTTCCTATTTAAGTAAGGAAATGTGCAACCAAGATAAACTATTCCAGGAGTCTCTGCTTCCAATATAATAACCTAATATGTATGTGATTAGTGTTTATAGGAAAATCAAGCTGTTGGGTTTTGAAACAGACACAACAGTGTTTGTTTTCTCCTGCGTGTTTTCACATAGAATCTAAATGTGTTCTGTGTTGTTATTTGATGCAAATTTTGTTTGGAACTTTCTGTATTTTCTCTGTTTCTGAAACTGGGGACTAAAACGTTTATGTAGATTTTTGAGATAGCAAAGAGCAATAAGGTTTATTTATTTAGTTACTGCTGGGTCATTTGTACTGTTTCTGTTGCATTCTCTTGATTAAGATCAGAATTTTCTAGTATTGTTGAAATCAATATGTACATACACAGAACAGTGTGTGTGTATTAAAAAAATCAAAGCAACTATTGTTATGCTGACCTCTGTAAAGGCAATATCAACATGAGAAATAGCAAAGGTTTCTCAGCAAAGAGCTGCATGCTGTTGCAAGCACCTTATCACCTTATTTTTACACTATAATTTGTCCTGTGTAACAATAATTTTTTAATATTTTTCACAATCACCACACTCAAATTATTAAAGATCATATGGAGAGTGAGATGGGACCAAAGGGACAGGTTTAAATCTGCAGATACAGGAAACCCCCTGGTATTCTTTCCATATTGAAAAGAGTATTGGCCATATTGTTACTGTTCTTATTGTTTTCATTACTATTTCAATATGCTCTTCAGGGCATTGCAACTAAGAATTTCATTATAGCTATAACACCAGATTTGAAGTATTACAGGTAAGAGGTACACCACATCAAAAAATTCTGACTCTTACAGGCATAGTTTTAAATTTATAGTTCCATTACCTCCAACTGGGCTTGCAGATTGAACACTGGTTTATGAAGTATTAATTCCTGGTTTATTTTTTAAAATACTGGCTCTTAGTTTAAAAAGAAAAATCAATATATACAAAAACATTTTCCAACTGGGCTACAAGCAATTAGAATCCACCAAGAGAAAAGTCATCTGTCAATTGCAAGCATTGTACTTAAAACAAATCCTCAGAGCTGTATGACTAAGCAAATGTTTAAGCAAACAAATATATTCAAATATTCAAAGATATAGTTGATGTACTAACACTTTTTGCTGAGCTTAATTCAAAAATCAATGCCATGTAGTAAACAGAACAGCCCCTAAAACAGAGATTAAAACAAGGGATGATAGAACTGCATATAAATGACAAAACAACCACAGGTATATGAATCTTTATTGCTGAGGAAGACCACATTTCACAGTAAACATGAGAGGTGGAGGTGAGATGATAGAAAAAATAACTGTTTCAATAAAAATAATAGGATGTTATCAGTCTGTGGCAAGGTCTCAGTGTCTGACAAAGCTCAGATCATATACCAGACCAATAATGTCTCATTCTTATGGACATCTATTATATTATATACAGACATAATATTATTCTTTTTGTTGCGTCTTATTGAACCTAAGACTTAAAGAGAAAATATAAGATTCACTTTTTCATTGTTTTTTGAATTCATAGTGCACACTCAAATCATATTTTCCTGCTTTTCTTCAAGGTTTTACGGACTTAAAAATTCATAGTTTTAATAAAAGACAATTTTTTTCTGTTTTTACATGACTCACATTAAATCACAGGACTAGGCAATAGCATCATAAATCTATAGGCATCAGAAAGATTGGAAGGTAACACTTATGTCTTTGACTTTCAAGGTACACACTCTTATTTGAGGACCTTAAACATTAAGTTATAACCCTTTTCCTTCATTTCCTTTAAGATTTTCCCTATCAAATGGTAAAGCCCAGGGATCCTGGTCCCTGAAGTGGAGTTAAGTGCCCAGTTTGTACTGAATGGTCAGCAGCAAACCTGCCTCACATAATTTGTATGCGCTGCTGCAGCACCAGCAGAGAGAGGTTACAGTGCCCACTGCTCGGTTTAATTGGAGTTAAGTACATCTATTATGTCAGGGTGCCCCATCCAGAAGCTGTTTATTTTGATTAATGCATGCATCCAGATGAGTGAAATGTCCGTGTGAGACAGAAACTTTTAGGAGAAATAAAGGAGCAGTTTTGTAGACTAATTTTCCTGTGCTTTTAATGCTTCCCCCCTCCCCTGGCTGGGGTATCCAGTTTGAGACTCTTTGATAGGTTTGCTGCTCAGGATAAGAAGTGCTGATCAATTGTAAGATTTCACAAGTTGAGACCATAAGAACTGAGACACTCTAACTTACCAGTCTTGCTTAAAAATAATTTACTTCCAATTCATAACAAAAATAACAATGATTAAACTTAGCTAGGACGTAGACACTTGAAATGGGCAGTTTGAAAGAATAAGGCTTAAAATAAGAGGAAAAACAGCAGCTGGGATATAACTTCTGAAATTTGCTTCAAAACAAAAGCATACACTGTAAGTATATACTGTAAGGGTATCATGATGGGGGAAAAACACAGGTTAAGTCATCAGTTAGAGGAAGGAGGAGAAATCCACTGTTTATAGGTATCAGACTAGCAGGTAGTTTCAAGGCTATTTTCCTTGACTCTAACAAAAAACCCCACAAATTTTTTTAAAAAGTGATTCTTCTTAGGTAGGCTCACAGGAAAGGAAATGATTCATGGAGAACACCAGGGGCAGATGAACTTAACTGTAAAGAAAGTGTGAGAACAAGGACAAAACCTTTCCAGACAAACTCCATCAAGGTCAGGTAAATTCGAGTCCCTTCCAGCATCAGCTGACTCCTCCTGTGGCTGCAAAGGGAACATAAATGATGTGTTTATGCTGAGTGCCTGAAACCAAGGCATCAACCCTGGGCCATCTGTGTGTGTCACCAGCCATGTGTGCTGCAGGAAATGGCTGTGCTGTGGCCTCAGACTGAAGGTTATTGAGAGAAAGTACTTTTGTGATCTTATTTATTTCACTGAAAAAGTCAAGGAAATGTAGTGCCCTCAGCAGAGAAAACCTGTGCAGGATCTCACAGAGCCACACCAGTCATATCTTCTGGTGCATGACAGGGACAGAGAAATTACCTGGGGGAGATTTTTAGGAGGTTAGGACCAAGAAAGACAAGCACTTACCAGAGAACAGGAGAAACAATCAGAGTTGAAATAACAGTCCATAAGTTTTTTAAGTTTTTAGATGCTTATCCTAATGAAAATTGAACCTCTGAAACTTCTGAGGTTAACTTATCCCCACTTATAACATCATTAGGAGATAATGTCAATGAAATGGAACACTGTCACAGGACAGCAGTTTCCCACTGCTAAATAAATGCTGAGCCAAAGCCAAGATATTTATTTTCAAAGTGGGAGATATTTATTCTGTAAACATGTTCTGTTCCAGTGACTTTACGTCTGTTATACCAAACTGTTAATGAGGGAGATGCTGTCTGATGCATGTGGTTAAACTAATAAGAGTTTCTTGGTGTCCTCTTATTGAAAATACATATTTTTATTGGATTGGAGGGCAGATTAGCTCAGCATTTCAGCTAATTTGGAAAACAGTTGGTTGATACTGATGCTGTTTCTGGTATGCACACTACTTCAGGGGTTCCTCACCATAAGCAGCTGGACAGCCCTGTTGTCATTCAGTAGCTCCAGAGCTGGAAATTTATTGTCTTGCCAGGCTTAATGAATTGACATATATTATGTGGCACTAGCACTGTAGGTGTCACAGGAATCAAAATCACAGAATCCCAACAATTTCAATATGAATGGTGCCAAAAGAATATGAGGAGTTTCTGGAGATGTGGAGTAGCAGGAAGATGTCTGGGCCAAGAAGATGCTCTTTGCATGGACCCAGGAATTGCCAGGTGTCAGCCCAAGCAAATGCAGGAATTTGGACAAGGGTGCAGCTGCTAAATCATCCACAGGCATCACACATTCCAGAAGAAGGAGATGGATATAGGGGCAGGAAGTGTAGACAATTTTAATAGCTATTTATATTAAAGGAAACCTCTATCAGAGATATAGATTGATTTCTCTCTTGCTTTGACAATCACAATACTTGAATGCTGACTGCCTAGAAGTAACAGAAAAATTGTTTGCCTGAAAGACTTTTATTTTTAATTATTGTTTATATTAAAAGTAAGTCAAAGCTTAAATTAGAAGTTCTAAAATTCAATAAATTCTTCTTTTCTGGCCATCCATATTGAGGGAAAGCTTCAAAGTATTATTTGGGAAAATATTTCTTGAGATTAAAAAAAAATTCCATCAAAGCCATTTCTTTTCTCAAGGGCACTGAGTTCCTAAGTCACATTGATGCCAGTAGGACATTTATTATTTCAGGGGTTTAAGGCTCCCTTGCATTTCTGTGGATCTGTAGCCTCATTTCTATTATTTACTAAATCATTGTTTCTTCATTTGTGAGTTGGATATTGCATAGGCCTGTATTGGAAGTTGATACAAGCAGTAAAAATTTAGCACTGACTTTTAAGGAAAAACTTACATGTTGTAATGAATTACTTCTTATTATTTACACCTATTGTCATTATTATTTTTACCACGTGGGCTTTTCCATGACAGGAAATTTAGGTGAAATTACCTAATGAACCCCTTAATTCCTTGCCTAGGAGTTTGTAGTAAGGTATTCCCAGTGCCTCCACTTTCTGAGTGTCTCTTGATATCTCACAAATAAACCAGCCCTGTGTTTGCCATAAGGGCACACCCTCATGCTTTACTCTGTCCTGTTTTGTTGCTTGTCTCATGAAGTCTCTGAGTGCTTTATTCTGTTCTGGAAGTTATTTTTATAAAAGGAATGCATTTTCCAGAATTAATCCTAGGCAATCCTGCATGGCTTTGAGTTTGTTTTTTGAGAAACCATGTTTTTCAGCATATGTCCATAGCTCCATGGCAATCCTTCCTTGGAGCACATGCATCAGCTGATGGTAAGCTCTACAGCTTCCTGCATCTCCAAGTTGCTTCAGCATGCTTTTTTTGTGTAGGTTTATGTCAATTCTTTTTAATATATCTCAGAACAAATGTCATCATGATCCAATAATCACAGTTTATTGGGTGGACAGAAAGCAGGCAGTGAAGTCTCTACTGGGATTTTCAGCATCAATTCATGAGGTGCATTGCAAAACTAAAATCCATATGATTTCCATCAGCTTAGCTATAAATGTAGGCATAATGATTCTATCCACTTATTTTCAAATCAATTTAACATAACTATCTCCCAGAATTAGAAGACATGGATCACTGCTCAGTTTAGGCACTAATACAGTGGTTTCTACTCACCAATGTCCAATACCGCTGATTAGTTTAGTGTCCCACTCCTGTATTCACTCCACATCATTAACAGCTCCTGGAAAGAGTAGATTTGTGCTGTTTGGGCTCTCCTACACAATCCACACAGTTTAGAGAGAAGGAAATGCAAAATGTTTTAATAGTAACTCTTACAACTGATAAGGTCTAAGTGCACCAGAATGCTAAAAATTATTTAGTCCTTTGGGTATACAAATGTCAATAACTCAAAATTTGCAAATTTGGACTGACATATTCCTGGCAAACTTGGACTGAATGAAAATGTCTATTTTATAAGCAAAATTCAACTCTTGTTTTAAGTTTTCTTCCAGTTCTCAGCTGTCTCATCAGCTTTGCTGGAGTGCAAATGGTTTACATCAGTGTAGTAATGCTGATGGCTGAAATGGGGGCACATTCCAAGTCAGGCAATGTATTAGCAGGGTTTTTATGTAAATATGCATCACAACATTTCAGCATGTACATTATGCCAGAGAAAAATTCAGTTCACAACATGTAAAGAAAGAATTGAGACGTTTAGTTGGGTGCATTTTAACGAGGAAGTTTAATTTGTATTTTCTATGTTTATTTATAGGGTAGGCTTTATAATGAACAGGATGCTCATCTGATCAAATGCAATGATGCAATTAAATTGCTTCTTGTTGAAACAGGTTTTATGGTGCTTATTAAAAGTAAATATAAATAAATGTTTGAAGATCTCTGTGATCAGAAATGCCTTTTGATATCAGATGGAAATATATCAGTGCCTGAAATGCCTTAACTCTTTATTTAAATGTGGCAGATGAGTGTTTATAACATCGTCGCGCCAGATTACTAAAAACACAACTGACACAACCCATTCGGTTTTTTCAAAAGCTTTTGTCAGAGACCTCATGGGAGGCTATTAAAAAAACAGCACAAAGTAATCATGGGCTAAATGAGAAATATCCAGGTCAAAGACAGAATCCAACATGAGAGTAAACTGTTCGAAATTTGGAGAACCCAAGAAGAGTAAAAATAGATTATTTTGCTGCCAATCTGAGTGGGAAATCTATGGACAGAAACACCCAAACAAGCACAGTGTCTACTGCCACTTCTGCTTCTGCTTTCATTAAAGAGATTGATATAATGAAATATACAAGGCAATTAAAAGCATGAACAAATGAGAAAAACAGATACTAAGTAAGATAAGTGCTCATATTAGTTATGTATTTTCATGGCCACTGAGCCTCAGGAAATACACCCCAAGGTGAGCACTATCAGAGAAAAAGAGCTGTTGGGACAATCTCAGAGCTGTCACTGGTTATCTGAGAGAGCTGATGGGAGGGGGTGTCCAGAATACTGGAAAAGTGTAATTATTGAGACTATTTTTTAAAAAGGAGGAAAGAGGATGGATTTGTCAGCTTAACTTCAATTCCTAGAAAAATCCAGGAGCAAATAATCAAGCAAACAATTCGTAAGCCCCTAGGAGATAACAAAAAGATGAGTGACAGCCAACATGGATTTGTCAGTGTGGTGTGTTGACCTTGGCTGGATGCAGGTGCCCACCAAACTTCCCTGTCACCCCCCTCCCCTGCAGGATGCAAGGGGGGAGGGGGAATAAGATGGAAAAAGACCCCTCACAGGTCAAGATAAAGGTAGTTTAATAAAGAAAAATCAAAGGCTGTGTGTGGAAGCAAAGGAAACCAAAAGATTTATTCTCCAAATCCCATCAGCCCAGCCATTTCCTAGGAAGTCCATTTAGGAGACAAACATCATAATAATGAATTCCCACCTCCTCCATTTGTCTGAGATTTTACTGCTGAGCAGACACCGTATGGAATGTCCCTTTGGACAGTTTGGGTCAGGATGTGTCCCCTCACAGGACCTTGTCCACCCCCAGGCTGCAGGTGAAGGGAGAATGTTGGAGCTCTGCCTAGCAGTTCCCAAACACTGGGACATTATCAGCACCTTGCTGGGCACCAGAGCACTGTGAGGGCAGCTGGGGGGAGATGAACTCCAGCCCCAACACAGTCAGAAAGATCTCCTGACACACCAACTCCCTCCTTTGAGAGGGTACCAGGTCTGTAGATAGGGCAGAAGCAGTAGATGCTGTATGTCTCCACTTCAGTGAGGTGTCTGACAATGTTTCACCTGACACCATCGCAATAAGAAAGAAAATATTGGCTGGATTAAACTACTAAAAAATGGACAAGGAAATGGTTGGAAATTTGTACTCAAGCCCTATGGAAGAAAATAAAGGGTGTTTATTAGGAGAGAATATGCCAAGTCACTGAAAAGAGGCTCCACCACTTGGGAGGGTGAGAATTCCAAATGAGTTCAACAATTTGCACATTCAGTTTGAAACACCTAAGATGACTTCAGGGAACAACTGGCTAATCAGCAGCTCTGCAGAAAAAGAGCAGTGATGGGGAATAATACAAGAGAGGATCTCTGAAATTAATACTATCAGCAAAGTGACACTTTTGCAGAAAAGCCAAATACTATTAGGGGATGTACAAGCAAAAATAATCTCTGTAAGATACATGACATAATCTTTCTGCTCTATTTGGCATGAATGTGGTCGTAGCTGAAGCGTGGTGTTTCCTCTGCAGTTTGCATTTCAAGAAATATTTGCATCAGGTAAAGGAAGAGCAGAGTGATTAGGGGTGTAGAAACTTGACCTATTAGAAATCAAAGAGTTAAGATTGCTCCCTCAAGAGAAAAGATCAAGTAGAGACAATATTAGTAGTCTTCAAATACATAAAAAGTGACTGAAAAGGGGAGAAGATTGAATTGTTGCTGGTACCCATTTTCTATGTGACAAGAAATAATGTGCTCTAAATTGTAGAAGGAGAGACATTGGAAGAACTCTTTAGTGGTAAAAATTATTAAGGACTTAAACAGGTTGCCTGAGAAGATTCTGAAGCTCTTCCACCAAAAACCTTAAGAGCAGTTTAGATAAACATATGTTAAGATGAGTTCAGAGAGAGCTAATCCTGCCTTGGGAGAAAGGATGACCTTCCATACATTTTTTCCCCTATTTCTCCAATACATTAACACAATAGAGCACAAAGGTTCACCATTCAGTCATAACTGAATGCATTTGCTAATGATGTGTACAATGGATAAGCAGGACATTGGCAGACGACAGAAATGTTTTCTCCAGTTAAAGATTATTCAGAGGAATTTCTGCTAGCACTTTGTGAGAAAAATGATAGCAAGGATATCTTGAAATACTTATTCACAGTGCTGGCTAGGCTAGCTAGCAAACTAGGAGACCTTGACAAATGAGAGAGATGAGCAATCCCCAACCACATGAAGTTTAATAAGGGTGTGATTCTTGGGGTGCTCTGCACAGGGTCAGCAGTTGGGCTTGATTATCCTGATGGGTTCCTTCCGACTCAACATATTCTAAGATTTTATGATTGCAAGTTTTAGGTCACTGTGCACAGGACACAGGAAGGGCTTCTTCAGCCTTGCCCAGTGGTGAAACTGAGCATGAAAGAAAGGAGTCCACATTAACATTTTAAAATGCTTTTAGGTAAAGTCAAAGGATTTTATTGGGTTTTAACTTGTGTTATTATATGAATTTGGGTCATGCTTCAGCAGAAGTACGGAAGCCTAAATTTGTATTGTTTCCTTATTACAGAGGAACTGAATGACCAGACTGGTTGGAGATGAGTGGGGAATATTAAAAAGCTTTCAAAAATAATGATATTTCATTATTACATCTGAGTATATTTCATCTTACAGTTGAAGATCACATAAGCACAGAACACCGTTTGTGCCAGTCAAAGCAATAGGGGAAATTAAACCCCAGAATATCTCTAATTGGAATTTTTTTTAGGTTACCTGCCATTTAGAGAAGTTTGGCTTGGAGACAGGACTGTGTACATCAGAAGGGCAATACAGCAGCACTCACAAATAGGCAGTAGGTTTTTAAGTCCATAAGACTGCTTCAGATCTCTGTAGAATAGAGGTTTGTATTCTGTTAAAGGGTTTTCATCTCCTCAGTACCATTATTAGCCAGCAGAGTCTACACTGGGCCATTCCTCCCTTGCAGACACGTGATCTGTTCCACTTTGCTCTTTTTTAATTAGCAACTCTCTTTTGGAGAAAGAGGTTTTACCTAACAGCAGCACATTCCCCTGCTCAGGGAAATGCATAGATTCACAGAATTAAAGAATGGTTTGGGTTGTAAGGAACCTTAAACATCATCCAGTTCCAAGCCCCCTGCCATGGGCAGGGACGACTTCCATTGAATCAGTTTGCTCCAAGCCCTGTCCAACCTGGCCTTGAACTCTCCAAGGGATGGGACAGACACCCACCTTGTCCTCTCACTCTGTGCCCATGTACAAAAATGCTGCCGTGGGGTCTCCATGGAGACTTTCCTTCTCCAGGGTGAACAGCCCCAACTCTCTCATCCCATCTTCATAGGAGAGGTGCTCCACCCATATGATCATCTCTGTGCCCTTCTCTGGTCTCATTCTAAGGGGTCCACGCCCTTCCTATGTTGTAAGTCTGACAGCTGCATGCAGCACTGCAGGTGGGGTCTCATGAGAGCAGAGCAGAGGGGGAGAATTCCCTTCCTTTCCCTGCTGGTCACACTTCTTTTGATGCAGCCCAGGAGATGAGTTTACAAATGAGCCTATGCAGCATCAGAAGTGAGCTTTCTGTGTCTTTTGAAACAGCTAAGGTGTTAGCTGCAGGACAAGCCAAAAAGACACTTTCATGAATCAAGACTCCAGTGATGCCCCATAACAGCTGTCTTCCAAGTTATCAGAGAAGAAAGCAATTCTCCTACAGTCACAAAATATAACACAGCACGGCTGGGTTTTGCTGAATTTGTAAGATGAAGAACCATCTTCCCACCTGCCAAGAGTGTCAAGGAGAGAAACCTCACTGTTTGTGTTTCCTATCTAAATGTATTTGTCTCGTATCTCAATAAAATGATTGTTGTATTTCTCCCACCAGCAGTCACCCTCACAAAGTGGATAATTGTGCCTCAGAGTCTCTAAACTGTGTTGATGTTCTTTGGGATATAAACTACTGCACAGAAAATTCAAAGATCATCTTCTTTCAAGGTTCAAGTTTTATCATAAAAGAAAGACAATTGCTTGCAGAACTTTTAGATGAGGAAAAGTTATTAACAGAGTTTAAAGGTGTTACTTGTTGGAATATAGCAGTGCAGACTTGACAATTTGAAATTACTGTAAGTGTCACTAAATAAAGTAATGGGGTCAAATCTCATGTGTCTCTAAACTGGTACAGGTCCATGGAGTTTAACAACACTGTGCTAATTACATCAGCAGAGAATTTGCCCTCTAGTTTCTAAGGGCCTGTCACAGACAAAAATGCTTTGCAAAGGCATTTGTTCTCAATTTTATATCCTTGGATGTGCTGGTTTGTGTTTATGTAGTTGCAGAAACTGATGCAGGGATGGATCTGTGCAGTTCCCTGGCTCTGGCATGGCTATCAGCAATCTGTACATTTTCATTTTGAACTCTGGCACCTTGGAATAAGCTGGAGAAGAACTAATAACTCTGCCTGGTGTCTCCAGGTCTAGAGAGATCTGAAATGCTTTTATTGATAGACAATGAACTCTGTTAGTGACTGAGGAGTGTGGGGAGAGTTGAGGGGGGTTCTGCTGCTGAAAAAAACCCCATAACTATTGAACTACTTTTACTGAGAAAGGGAAAAAAGCAAGCAAACAAAACAACTCAACGTACTGTGTATTAGGCTTGAATTCACCTTAGGCCCTTTATCTACTTTTTTCATCCTGTTTTCTCTCTGCTTTATTCCCTGCTCAAGCCTATATGGATTTGACAGCACTGCTGCCCTTTAGCAATACTAGCTCTGCACGGGAGGGCAGCAAAATATTAGCTGGTTTAATGACATTCCCTGGCTCCCTAGCAGAGCAGCATTCATCATCATCACTTAAGAAAACACCTCGTCTCAAGTAGACAAGCTCAAGCAGGTTATTGCATCCACATCCATTACAAGGTTGCAACACCTACACCGAGGTTACCAAGAGTCAACATATGTTTTACTACTATTTCAGAGAAAATTAATGTATTGAACCACAGAGCTAGCTAATTATCCATATCATTGACCCCGACACCTTAATGGAAAGTATTGTTCACCCACTCCACAGCAGCTCACATGGAATTAGCACCAGATTGAGCATGTTATAATTAAGGTCTGAAAGCACATAAATGGTTAGGAAGAAGAAAAGTGGCCACTTTTGGTCTGCCTTAGGCCCTCTCTCCTGTTCCTCTTTCAGGTGCAGCTCTAGGTAGGCTTTTAGTTCACATATGTGTGTCCCAACTTCATGTCAAATGGTGATGTCCAAGGCAGTTTTCCCTTGGCATCCCAGGACCATGGATAGGTTCCTGTGTTAATTCAGGCTAGAAGGGACCTCATCCACCCAAGGTCCTGCTCACAGCAGCTTCAGCTCCTCAGGGTTTTCACAGTTTTGGGCAGCAGAAGCAGCACAGAGCTGTGAATACAAAGCCTCCCATCTGCCTCGGTCCTGCTGATCACTGAGTGCCACAGGCACCTCTTCCCTATGTAGGGCTAGCTCTGCCATGCAGAGTCTGTGTTTGCTCCCTTTTAACTCCCCTCCTTACTAACAGCCCAGCACTTTGTCACCATGCTCATAACACTGATATATTAAGTCCCAGAGTGCAGCTCTAAATATATAATTATTTGTGGTTTCCCAAACACCATCTATTTTCTAATTTCTTTCCCATCATTAATTTTCTTCCTCTTTGCTGACTTATCAGTTGTCTTAAATATTATCCTTTTAAGTCTCCATGGTGTCCAATGAAAAGGAATTAGGCTTCTGAGTGTGCTTTCAGACTTAATCTTGCAATTATCTACTTCATATTGTTCATCACTCCAGCCAGGCACTCTCTTTAGGAGAATTATTTGGCCTGAATAAGTATCTTCAAAGTCTGAAGACTCAGATCCAATAAAGTTTATGGAGGCTTTCATCTTTATTGATATTGTGAAAGCCTGCAGTGTGATTTTTTTTTAACTTTGTGGCCTAACATCTTCCTTGGTCTCGTAACAATACTCTTGTGCAAGAGTTAGGAGAACTGTAGAAACTACCATTTTCAGAATTTTGATTCTTCTTTTCCTTACTGGACTCAGAAATTGGATTATAGGATATAAAGGTATGGAAAATATTAAGACCACCACACAGAACTGAAAACTAGAAATACAAGTTTTATAAAATGTGTTCCAGATTGCTCTAGATTTCTCACAAAAGATTTTTTGCCTTGACCTGAAGTTTTTAGAGTATTAACTGTGGGAGCATCTTAGTGTTTATGCAGAGTAACTTCAGGCAACTGTCAAACTTTCAGAAGTGCTGACAATTTTGAAATCCTTAAAAATCGAGTTCCTCTGAAATGAGCAAAACAACACTGTCTCCTGACAAAACTTTCATGAAGAAGACAGAAACATAATAATGGCTTCAGAAGCTGAGATCCCTGAGGAAACACTCCATCATTTCAAAGCATCAATGCACAGATTTGCTGAGGATACAGCTGACTGCTGAAAGCAAGAGCATCATTCTAGTCTTGAACCTTTAATCAACTATCAGTACGAAGATTTAGGCACCAAAACCAAGCACTGTCCACGGAAAAGTAAACTTGACCTTGACTGAGTAGAAGGTTGAACTAAACAACATCCTCTAGTCCCTTTCCACTTGTTATACTAGAAATCATGAAGAAGATAAACATTTTTAGGACATATTCTTACATATTTAATTTCCAGGTTTATTCCTGTCAGCTTAAAACTATGAATTTTCTGAAGAAATTAACTAAAAAAACCTCAATGACAGCAAAGAAGCTGTAAAATTAAATTAAACGCCACTCTTCAAAATCCAGAGCAGAAAATACAAAGTTTGTAAGGCAAATACAGTAAATCTATGTACATATTTTAATGGATTAGAAGTATAATGCATGTGGATGACTGTCCTATGCTATGTTTTATTTGCTACACTAAATGCATCATATCTTACAAACCACAGAGAATTGTGCTCCTGTATTAATTACATTTTTAAGTGATTTTCTAATCTTTGAACCATTTTACTGTCTGACTGTTGCAGAGAGTGTATTAGAATTTCACACAGCACTGATATTTGAAAGCATTGAAATAGTAAGCAAAAGCTCTCCATTTTTTGTGTTCTTTCAGCCATTTATTTCTATTAGTATCAAAGTGGCTGTTTTACATTATGCAAACATTCATTGCAAAAGCAAGTTGGATTGTAGGTTAACTCTTAGGGAAGAAATATATGCTGTGATAACATTACCCAGTGTGGATGTGTTACACTTAAGGCATTTACTTCAGTATAAATCATTCTTTATACGAAATAAAAGTGCTTTATTGCTCTATAGCAAGATCCTAAACCACAGTAGATGGATGTCGTAGGATGTAATCTGGGTGCCAGTCAATTGGTGCTCTTTGTAAAGTAAAGGATGAAATCGTAGACAATGATATCCAGAAGAACATAAAAATCTGATGTATACCCACAAAATCAATGACTATTTAGAATGGAGCTTGAAAACTTGGTATAAAACACTATCTTTGCCTCATCGAGCTGGGCCTACATCTTGCCCATTGAGTGGATTTATGGAGGCAGTACTGCAGTATCTTTAAATGAATGAGAATTCCCCTGCTCCTTCAGGTCTAAGACACACAGTGGAACATTATGACCTGTTGAGATTTCTCTGAGCAGCAGCAAAGGTAATAACAGCTCCACTGCCAGGGATATGGTAAATCAACCCCGTCTTTCCTTTTAAGAACATCTTTGCTTGTGAATTGTGTAGCCATTGTATAAATATATGTTTAGCAAAACAATGAATTAATTTGTTTTCAGAACTTGCCAGGAATTTTCCATACATGTTCTTGCAGTCATAAGAGGAAAAAAAAATAGTGAAGTGAAAATGATTTTTTTTCTTGGAAATGTCATTTTTCTGAGAAAGGCACTTTTTTTTTCTGCCTTAAAAAAAGCCATATACATTTGGACTGAAAGGCATATTTACTGTTCTTCTTTTTTTTCCTCCCAAGAATTTCCTCTGTACATTTCTAACTAATCCTTAAGTAGCAGTTTTCATCAGCAGCTTTCAAATCAGCACAAAGGAGAAAAATGTCATTGTTCCTCCTGAACCCAGGGCACAGCAAGGGGGGAGGAAGGAGATGCTAAGTGGCTTGCATTAATCTCCCAGCATGCCAGGGCAGCAAAACCCACCTCCCAAACCCTGGGACTGTTTCCTACTCACTTTTGCACAACCAGCCAGCACTCCTTGCTTGCCTGCTCTTTTGGCAAGAATCCCACTGAAATCCTCAGCCCAAATTACCTCTAAATATGGCAGAATGTGGATTTAACTTTTATATTTGAGCAGTTCATCTGCTGAAGGAGGAACTGGAGTCTCAGTTAGAAAAAGTTCTTCCCTTCCTTCTCAGTTCATCGGTTTCTGAGTATTGGGAGCCAAACAATGCGAATTTTTGTGCCTTGAATGTTTATTGTTTTACTTTGTAGCTCAGCAAAGAAGAAGAGAGCAGGTGTGGAAGGCAGGGAAGAACAGTGGGACTCCTTCAAGACAGGAAAAAATACTCTCAGGCATGGGGAGAAAAAGAAAGAATAAGCTGCTCTGTGCTACCAGTGCCTACAGTGGAGGAGATTAACTACATTACCAACAGCAGTTCTGCCTTTTACTCCATGCACCTCATTTTTTGCATAATAAGAGAAAATTATACTTTGTCATGCTGTATTAAAGATAATTATCTCCTTCAGTCCTTGTGGTTTTCTGTGGCTTTCTATGGTTTTGTAGTCAACCCAGTTACACTCCTTGATATTTGCACAGCAACTGGTTGTTACTGCTTCAGAAAAGAAATTCTTTGCTTCTTCCTGAAGAAGTCTTCATCAACCCAGATGTTAATCTTGACTATTAGTAATCCTGTTAGTTAGCAGCAGCATGGTCTGAAAGGACAAAAGGAAGCAAATATCCATAGAAGTTGCACTGATTTCCACAAAGCAGTGAGTGTGGAAAGAAGTTTAGGTCTAGTGGGGCTGGAATTCTCTATGGTAGCTGCTCTTCTAACAGAGGACCCCTTTATAGGAAAACCAGTCACTGAATGAAGGAGACATCCAGGGGATCAAATTTTGGAAGTCCTGTAGGTCTGTAAAGATTCCCAAAGCCTGGAAATCTGATGGTGTCCTTGAGAGTACCACAGAGTCCATGTTCACTGATAGAGTTGAATGAATGGCTGGCAGAAAAATGTGAATCACAACTGTGAAAATGGTCAAAGAGAAGAAAACCAAACCAAGGAAAGAGATGATTTGAATAAGAACAAGAGATAACTCTACATCACTGAATATACAGTGTGCCTTCCAGGGAGTGTCTTAGGAAAGCCTCCCCTAGGCTGCCAGTACAGACATTCCAGTGCTTTAAAGAACTTGCAGATTGTGAAATGTTGGGGATTTCTTATCCCTGGAGATGTTCAAGGCCATCTTGGATGGGGCCTTGAGCAACCTGGCCTGGTGAAAGGTTGAACACAGGTGGTATTTAAGATCCCTCTTAACCCAATTAATTCTATGATTTTATGAAATGTAAAACCTTGTGAGAAACAGCTACTTACTTTTCACAGTTTAGGAAGGTTTACAAACTTTATCAAAAATACAACAGAAGACTGAATAAAGAAAACAGGTTACAGCACTGGGAGCAAAAGATTTTCCCCATCATGAGCTCAGCCCCTCACAATGGAGATTTTCCCTTTTTAACCCTTTAGCCCCTCCCAAAGTTCTGTCCATCAACTCCTTCGCTGTCCAGTGGTGGAGATCTCTTCCTCAAACCCTGATTGGAGGTCAGATGTCACCACAGTGACAAGCCAGCCCTCCCAGGTGTCCCTTGATAACCATGTGAGGAGCTAAAACATAACGATAAACCTATAAAACTTTTCTCAACCTGTGAACATGATGTTTGTCTCTTAATTGTGAGAGGCAATCATCACATTACTCATCTATCACAACCTCATGGGCCAGAATTTTTAGCACACAAAGGTTTGGCTTTGCCTACAGGCCAGCACTGGAGCTCTCTTTTCTCAGGCCTTTTTCCTCAGACTTGCAGGGGTGCAGTCACACATGAGGGCAGAATGCTTGGGTCCCTCTTGTGCATTTTTACCTGATGTTAATACCTGAAAACGCTTGGAATAACTGCACTGTGTCAAAGCACTACAAAAGACAGTAGGATTCTCAAGTCACCTATCATTTTAATAGACAAAAGAATGACAGAATGTAAATATTATCATTCCTGCTGAGCAAACAGAGAGCTGGTATCACTCAGAGAGGTCAGGCAGATTAAGGAAGAAAACCCAGATCTCGTGACTCCCAAGCCAGTGTCTAAACCACACAAGCACACTCAACAGAGCTGCTCTCTCTGGGTTTTGATCAGCATATATTGCTTCCAGCAGTTACTCTGCCTGGTTTCCACATCCCTATTAAATTATTCTATAGATGATGCAAAAGGTCAGGGGAAAAAAAAAAAAAACACATGCAAAAGTGTTGAGAAAAATGCCCCCCCCCTTCTGAAGGCTTATTGTAAAATAAATAAATAAAGTAGTATTGAAGGAGGAAAAATTACCAAGGGAGTAATAAAAAGTTAGCTTTAGGCCAGAGAAATGCTGCTTTTCATTTCTATATAGTACACGAGAATATTTTGTGGACTAACAGTGCATGAATAATGTTTTATTAACATGTATATCTTTACAGCTTTATTTTATCAGGTCCTTCAAGGCCTAGCATAAAAAAGGTTTAACAAGTTTGACACATGCTGATTTAGCATTTACACCACAAACTGAATCTGCTTTGTGAGGGAAAATAGGCCAGCTTTCAAAATACAAACACTGTGAAGTATTCAAAGTGAAACAAAACAAAAGTGAGAAGTGGGAAGAAGGAAAAGAAAGAAGAAAAATGCAAACCATGATCATTCCAAACCTGCTGTGCAAAGGTTTTAGACTAACTTTGAATATAGATCCCATTAAATGTTGGAGCACTGATGATTCCAGCATCCAAGTTTCCTAATGGAGTATGCAATACTGGTTTGTAGGATTCAACTAAAAGTAGTCAGTGAGGGTTTGTTTTCTTTTATTCTTTCAAATGAGCCCAAGATCTGGCCCTTCCTGAGCAATCTTAACCCTTTCAGCTACCAAACACTAAAAGAAAACCTTTTTGAGAATATAAAAGAGTTTAAAAATTTCAAATTAATCTCACCTCTTCAGCTGCAGAAGGAAGCATTTTAGAAATCTCCTTGTTCAGCCTCTGTTTCCAACCCAGAAGAAAGTGCTGCAAGTCCCATTACTTAAGAGGAGATATGCTTTTTCTGTGCTAGGGTAAACTGTGACCCAGATTTCGGTGATATTGAAGTTAGTCGACCCTCAGCTAAACTCTTATCTAACCTGTCTTGACTTGCAAAATGTTTTTAAGCACTTTTTTTTTTTTCCACAAAGCCTGGATAGCTGGCATATTTTACAACTTTGCATTTCCATTATTAAAATTGACAGATGGAGACCAGTTAAAATGATATTTATTTCTGTTCCTTTGATATTTTTTGCACTTCTGCTTTTCAAGTCACCAGATGGGGGTTAGCTAAATCCTCTGAGCTACTTGTTTATAAATGGACTGTAGAGACAAGAGTATAAATCTATATGCTAAACTTGCTGGAACTGCTACAGCACTACAACAGGCCAAGGATGGATAACACATCCTTTTTGTTAACAGGACACCATCTTTATAGACCTAATCAATAAACTAATTAGGATTTGAGGTGTACTCGTGCCCAGCTTCACAGTGAGGCTTTTATGCTAAATCTACATTTCCTATATTTCTGCCAAATTAGGGACAACAGAAATTTGCCTCTGTCATGGCACATACCTGAACTTTTATTTATTGGCATATTGAACAGCAGAGATCCACTCTACATCAGAACTTAACATGTCAGTTAGAAGGAAAGATAATTTAAATGAAGCCACTAATATTTTCTCTTGTCTCTGAGAAATACATTTCTATGACATTCATTTAATCTAAAGATTATTTCTAATGTTTTTTATGACCCCTTCATTCTCTTTGTTTTAAAGCTCCAAAACTTTCTAGTACCTGAAAACCCTTTAAGTACTGATCATTACAGAGGTAACTATTTTTTTTTTTAATATAGCAATTTTCCCACCATTAATTTTTAACTTAAAAGATTCCAAATCTACTTGGAAGGGTATAGGTGGACACAGCCACTTTCTGCAGCAATCCATAAGAGGGAAACTGTGATGGTTGTCACATTCCATTGCAATTTCCAAAATTATACAGATATAATCCATAAAGCCTGAATGTCAAAAGTTAAAATTACCAGACCTGGTGTCATCAAGTACACATCATGGTTTTGATGAAACCAACAGTCCTTTCCTTACATGTAAAGTTTGAAATAACTGAATACAGGAATTATTTATCAGAAATTCTACAATTTATTAAGCTGCGTGGAAAGGTCCTTTGTCATTTTAGAAAGAGTAATTTATTGTTTTAGCCAACAGTTTTTATCTTAGCTGCTGCCTAGTTTATTCAACTAGAATAAATCTTTCCTTAATAGTCTTCACAGGCAATAAATATTGGGGTGTGGGAGAGAATATATTTCATGTGGGAACAGGTATGGTCAAATATTTGGTAACATTTACAGAAATTTTAAGCCATTTTTCCTCTTTTTAGCCTCTATTTAGTATGAGATAGGTTCCTATCCTCAATATCCTATTCCTCAATAAATAGCATAGCTCTATACAACAATTGCCAGTTTCTTTCCATTGTATGTTTTACTGCAGGGTAATTCAGAACCAAAATCATTGTAGGAAAAAGAATAGTTAGATTGGGTAATGGGGCTAATGGAAAGTGATAATTGAGGAAGCTATGAAAGTTGGAAATTTTGTAGTCTAATAATAAAAGAACAAATGTTAATTTTGACTGCTTCACAGTAATCTGCACAGAGGAAGATTTGTGTAGCAATAGAAATCTGATCAATGAAGAAGTTGTCTTGGGATTTTCATACAAATTGTCAAGCTCTGCACATCTACTTTTTCTGGTGACATTAGCCTGCTTGTTTAGTTGCCTCTCCTATGAATTTCTATTTCAAATTTAACTTCTAGACCCTTTGTGCATATAGTATAGTGCTGTGACAGCAGTAGGACACTACGAATCCTTACAGCACTTTGCAACCTATGCTGTGTGCTCTGTGGCAAATTTCCCTTGATTTCAATGGCAGTGGCTCTGAAACTCTATCACAGGTTTAATTTAATGTCACCCTTCTGATAATATTTTGTTCTTCTTTGGTTTGACCTCCTTTTCCATTTGGAGAGCGATAATAAGGGTTAATTGCTGCAAGTGCTCGTTGATGTAAATCAGCTGATGGCTGCCGATGAGTGAGCTGGGGAAGGTCTGCAGAGCAAAGTTGTTTTGCTTTGTTTCCAGCTCAGCATCGCGGGCGGCCCCATCCTCTCTGCAGGCTCTGCTCCCACTGAGCTGTCCAGATGGTCTGGCTCCGACTGCCTTTCCTTTCATGTAAGGTGGGGAAGTGCTGGGGAAAGTTTGTGTCTGCCTGAAATGACTCATCCCCCAGATCCCCCCGGCCTCAGCTGCTGCACAATCCTCAAAAGATCCCAACGTGTGCCTTACACCGTTGTTTTCCTTTTTTTCCTTCCTAGTTTTTAATAATCTCACTGCCACATCTTGCTCCTTGAGCCCCAGAAGGATGCAGGGGAGCAGATGTTGCCCCCCCTGTTATCTCAGTAGTGTGGCAAGCTGGAGACTGACAGGCAGGACATGTCAGGATGGCTCTGGCAGGCTACAGGCACAGCACAGCAGACATTTCAGGGATTGAGCAATGTTGGGAAAAGGCCTGATTTACAGGTTTGTGAAAGATGTTACCTGGCTGAGATGTATTGGAGCTCAGTCTCCCCCCATTCCCCACTGACAGACTGATCCTTAGCTGGTAAACCATGCACACAGTGCTCATATTTCAGTCAAATCATAGCTGGAACAGCCAGGAGGATTTTAAACTAGCTTGTTTAGAAGGATAGGTGAAGGTCCAGGCAATCTAAACTCAACATTTTACCTGCTTATCAACAAAATATATTATGAGGTAATTCCTTTCTGTACCATGAATTAAAATCAAGGGAACTGGGAATTTATATTTTAAAAATCTGATACAGGTATCTTGTTGAAAGATTGCTGATTAGAATAAACAGATTTGGTATCTGTACTCCTAAACAGTTGAAAATAGCTGGAGTGGGGAAAAAAATAAAAGGAGTAGAGAGGATTTTTAGATCATAGGATGACTGGGGTGGGAAAGTGTTGTCATATATATTGCAAGAGCTCTTTTGCCATTACATTGTAATGGTTCCATATTGCTAGTTTCATACCTCCTTGATGTTTTCTTGTAGGCAGCTCCTCCAGGCACTGACTCTTCCTTGTCCTCACAGCAGCAAACTGACTCCAGTTCCTCTCAACCAACCAATCCACTCTTTTATAACACTCTTCTTACTGGCTACAGGTTAACATCAGGCCTGCTCCTAATCTTTAGTAATTGGTTCAGCTGCAACTCTTTAGGGGATAAGATTACATTCTATACCACCTTCATTTACCCTTACTGTATCCCCCTACAGGAAAGGACCTCAGAAGGTCTCTGGTCAAAGCTGGGACAGCCATGAGGTCACATCAGGTTGCTCAAAAAGACAAATCTGAAAAATGGGTCTCTGCAACACATAAAATATACTTGCCATAAAGGGTACTTAAAATGGAGATAATTTGTGGAATTATTGAATGAGTGGGATAGGAAGTGCCCAGAAGCTGGTGGTGTGAAGATCTGTGCAGGTCAGTAAGGTCCATGGATGGCAGGAGAAGCACTAAGCCCACGGCCTGCATCTGCACTGGCAGGACTGAGAGTGCACACCCCTCAGGGATGTGAGGTGGTGGCACAAAGATGTCTCCCCTGTGCTGATTTTAGCCAAAACCAGCACACTCCACTCAACCATTCCAAGCAGGAGACACAAATCAAACCCCAGGATGTGTTATTCCAGCCAGTAACACATGGAGGAGAATCTAGGTGTGATGGGAGATGGCCCTGTCCCTGGAGGTATTCAAGGGAGGTGGGACTGGAGACTGAGCACTCTGCTGAAAGGTGTCCCTGTCCAGGGTGGCAGGGTTGGTACATGATGGTCTTTAAGGTCCCTTCCAACCCATCTCCTTCTAGGATTCAATTATTCCATTTTCTGAGTCAAGGCTACTGTATCCATGCCCTTGGTAGCAAATAATAGATGATGATTTGTTTGGGGTCTTTAAGTTTCAAACATAAATGATCTTGTGCTCGATGCAAACAAAGTCTCTCCTGGACTTCATTACGTTGGATAAAGATGGATTTGTCCCTGGACTGTGTTGCCTAAGGATGAATGATCATGACAAGATTACATTCAGTACTGCAAACTGATGCACACCTGCTAGTCATTCACATACTGGTGATTTCAAAGAGATAATTTTCCAAAGGAGAAGAATTCTGAATGAAACTGATTGGAAAATAGACAGTTCTTCATTCGTGGTTTATTAGATTATCATAATTCCACAGTGAGGAAAGAGGGATACTCTTGGCTGGAAGCTTATGCTGTCCCAGTAGTATGGACAGAAATTTTAGATAAATAGAGATAGAGCAAGAGAAAATGAGGGGGGAGAAAAGGAGGAATAGGCAAAAATGAAAATTTATGAAATATATCAGGTTGTAGTAGAGAAGCCAGAGGCAGAGCAGGGGGTGGCTGTCAGGACTACAACCAAGTGGGAAAAGCTGAAGGTGTGCCAGGAGCAAACAGCAGTGCTCTAGCTCAGGGGACTGTGAACATTATTGCCACATACTGGTATTGTTGCTGGTAAGGCAGGAATAGTCTTTGGCTCTGGGATAGCCTATTTACTTCAAAGTGGTTCTTCTATCACTATTTAATTTGGGAATTTCTGCCTTTAGGATCCCTTTTCTTGTATTATTGAAAATGACATGATTTCTAAAAGTCCAATGTATTTTTCATTCACTAGGTTATTTTCTTAATTATATTTGCTGGAGATAGATTCAATTGCAGTTTTGTTCACCTTCAATTTATGTTCCTATTTCTGAAGCCTTTGGCAGTCTTTCAGAGTGTCCGTACACACTGAATTTAGTCCCTCAGCTTTAGATGATAGCTCTCAAAAATTCACATGCAGTGCTTGCAGAGGGGAGAGCACCTTTTCTCTCCTCTGAGCAGACCTACAGAATAAACCCTGATCCAAAACACTTCATTGATCTTGGTAAAGCTCTCATTTCTGCCAAACTCAGTGTCTGATGAAGTTGCAGCTACTACTCCTCCAGTCTTGTGCCAGGTTTTACAGCAGAAAGTAAAGGTTCTGTGCTACATTAATGTTCAAGTGCTGCTTTTCCATTCCAGGTGTCCAAAAACTGTCCAGACACCAAGGTCAGGATGGCTTCTCATGACAATTTTGCTCAGACAAGACTTTGGAATATCAGTTTGAGCAGTTCATAAAAATTATTTTTACCTCTGATGGTGAGGGAGAGGGGCTAGATGGGAGATAGGGAGTGGGCTTTTGTTTCAGCAAGACCTGAAAAATATTCAGCATGTACAGGTGAGGATCAAAAATGGCACTGCTTCTCCACACTGGGCTGAACACTCTGTTAAAACAGTTTCTTTTGAAGTAGTTTCATGCTTCCTTCTGTACATGAACTCTTGGCATAGGTCATCCCTATCCAGAGGGAAAGTTTTCAATAGCACATCAGGAGAGATGAAGGTGGGCAATGGGTTTCTCTAGATCCTGGGTGACAGATATTTTAGATTTGTATTTGAAACATAGCAGAATTATTTGCTCATATCACACAGGGATAATGAAATTTGTTTCAAATTCATAGAAATTTAGATATCTAGAAACATTTATTGGGAATGGATTGTCTTAAATATGTAGATTGGGTTAATCTGCCCTGAGGAGGAATTTTTATTTGCCCTGCCATGGCCATGGTTAAGGTTATGCCAGTTCAAAAAAAGGCAGCTGGGCTGCCCCACATATGCACAGGCTGCTCAATCTGTTAGCAAAAGGGGAAATATAAGAAAAGATACAAAATTCTGGCCAAAAAATATTTGACTAATAAGAATGGAACAAAAGTAACCCAGGAGTTCCTTTAAAAATACCATTCCTTTATGGAATTTCAGTGGGAAAATGGCACTCAAGGCTTTGCATTTTTCATCCCTTGGCAGTCTAGGGAAGCTTGTATCTGTTCTCGACCAACAGAGCACAGGTTAACTGGGTTGAACACCAGCCAATTAATATCCCAAGCAGGCCCCAGCTAGATGATTGTGTTTTGGGAGAAGTGTTAGGCCCAGTGTTGTGCCAGGCTGTAATATCTATAAATGACAACACGAAGCCTGAATTCACAACTGACATCATGAAATGAACATGAATTTTAGATTCAGCATCCATAATCTGTAAAGGCTGCTTACTTCTTAAGGAGATGGTTTCTAAAAGTAAAAGAAAAAAAAAAGTCTTGGGGGTATTCAAAGCAGCCTGGTTAGTGACTAGACATCTCCTTCTGCAAGAGGAAAAAGCTTTCTCAAACTACTGGGTAAGGAATAATCAGCAACAGCTGGAATTTCTCATTTGCAGACAAGCTACAAGCTACAAAGTAAAAGAGAAATATAAATTATCTGAAGAATCTACCATGAAAAGCAGCACTATCTTCCCCTCCTGGTTTCCTCAGGCAGAGACTGAACTCCTTCCAGCTGTTGAGCAACAGAGACAATTTGTAATTCAGTCCTCTCCATTTCTGTCAGATGGGGGAGCAGTGAAGTGTAAGATGGGAAGCTGAAAGAGGTAGAATTAGATTGGGTATTAGGTAGAAATTTTTTACTATAAAGGGTGATGAGGCCCTGGCACAGGGTGAGCAGAGAAGCTGTGGCTGCCCCATCCCTGGAAGTGTCCAAGGCCAGGTTGGATGGGGCTCTGAGTAACCTGTTCTGGTGGAAGGTTCCCTGCCCATGGCAGGGATAAGTTGATCTTTAGGGTCTTTTCCAACCCAAGGCATTTTGTGATTTTATGATCCACTGACCTCTGCTTGCCTGATATAACAGGAACCTCTGAAATGCAGGAAGCTTCCCAAGGACACCCCACGAATTATTAGCAACAAATCCAGTCCAGACTTGTGGGACTCAGCCTGTATTAGGTCCTACAGCTTCCAGAGAAGTCTGGATTTGCTTAGTTTGAACACCCAAATGAGGAAAGGGTGTTTTCCTTGTTTTTCTACAAGCCAAACTTTATGATGTGCAATTTTCAAGACTTCCAGTGTCTAGAGGGTAGTGCAATGTTCTAGAAAGCTGCTTCTATTAATCTCACTCTTTTTGCAGTCTTTATTGGTTGTATTTTGTCAGATGAAGCAATGAATGTTTATGCCCCAGGTTTAGAAAGCAATAAAAATGTTTTATTTTCAACATGGGGACCTGTGCTTCTCTTTATTGGAATCACAGCCTAGGCCCTGTCTGGGAGAAAAATCACCAACGTGCTTGGGCTTGTGTAAATGAGGTCAGCAAGAGAGAGAAGTGTGGCAGGAGACTTTGAGTATTTTTGAATGGAAAGAAAGCATTTCCTGTAAACAAATTATGTGTGTGACTGTGGCCCATTGTATATAGATAATTTAACCTGGGCTACAATAGCCATTCGTGCTTTGAAAGGTACAAGACTTTTATGAACAGATCTAGGAAGTAATGGAATCATCAACATGGGAATGAATGAATGAATGAATGAATGAATGAATGAATGAATGAATGAATGAATATATGTATATTTAGGTGATGCTTCTTTTTAAAATGAGTGGTCCTCAGAAAAAAGAAAAAAATGTGGTACTGCTTTTTCAGAAATTAAAGTTCCTTTAGGTAATAAACCTAAGGAAAAAAAGCTTTCTCTGCCTTTCCCTGAATTAGGACCTTTAGAGTGAACTTTTTCTATGGACAAGCTGTCCTTTAGAACTGAATTTAATGCCAGCCTTCTATTGATGAAGTAATACTGTTATGAACTCTCTCCAGTACTGTTTTCACAGGGATAACGTGTTGGGTTTTTCCTCAGGAGAGCAACAGCTCATTTCAGTGCACTCTGTGGTGCTTTGTTTGGATACACACACACACACACACACACACACCTGTACATGGATTTTTGGATGCCTGTGCCTATGCAAGCAGATAAGCACTTCTAAACAAAGGCTCCAGGGGAGTTACATGCCCAGAATCAGGACACTTAATTGGTTTTTGTGTTTATAAAAATCTCCTGCCAGCTGTTACAGCAAAAAGTTGCCTTCCTGTTTTGTCAGCTCTTCCCAGCCTTTGTAATGGGAAGGAAAAATGAAACAGTTTTATTCCTAGTGAGTACAGAAAATCCAGAATCCTGACCAGCACCAGGGTAAACTCAGGCTAAAAGGGTGCTCCTCCATGCCTTTACATGAAATATGTATGGGACTGCTCTGGCATCTGAAGCATTTTCTCCTTCCCTACTCACATGTCATCATCTTTAGGTCAATAGCAAAGCACACAAGGGACCTTGTACCTCTCTCTCTCTTTAACAGATCTAAGCTCAGTGCATAAAATAGGTGTTTGTGGTTGACACTTCAAAATCATGTGCCTGAATGTACATTAATAAATATGAATATCAGAAATGGGCCATTTATTTCACCACTTTCTTAATTGAATCTTTATTCCCTTTTGCTGCTTTTTTCCCCCTTATTTCCCTCTAGGAGTTTGGAGCTTTAAATCATTTTCTTTCTAAAGGGTATGGTATAGATCACTTATTTAAAGCTTCAGGGGTTCCTTACTTTGCTACAGCAACTCTTTAATTTTTGAAGTGGTAGAAGCCATCTGTCTCAACAGATCATGTTCTTTTACACTGAATGACGAACCAGTATTTCAGTTGATTTATACTTAAAACAGTCTTGGAAAGGAGGGAATTTCATAAAGCTGCCAATTTCTGTGTCTTCTATTAAGTTCCTAGTGTTCTGCTCTGTAGATTGCTAGGGTGGTGTCTGTCCCTCCCAGATGGAAAAGTGGGGCACAGATAAAAAACCAGTTTTCTCAATGTCAAGAAGACAGAGAGAGGAATTAACTGAACATCTCCACCTAGTCCCTTACCAATAATTATCCTATTCCTTGAATTTCTGTGATGGATAGAAAACCAGAGGTAAATATTTGAGGAGTCTATTAAAAGACAGATATGGATGTGATGCCACTAATTTTCTTTTAAAACCAGTTCTTTTAAACTTTTCTTCTTAAACCATTTGGAAATGGTTTCCTAAACATTTTACAGCATGCATGCAGCATAAATTAATTACCCTTAGGTTTACTCTCCAATGCTGCATGAGATGGCACTGGGGCTGTACAACTGCAGCTGTGGTCCATGTGAAAACATGGCCCTCACAACAAAGCACTTATTAAGGTCATCACCAAAGTTTTTATTTTCTGGGCTGTGTTATGAAGGCATCCTGAACAATAACCTTTTCATAAGGCCTCATAAGGACCTCTTGGTGTTCACTGTATGACCTGACACCAAAAGAATGGAAATGAAAAGACAGACAGTGCCAGCTTAGGCTTCTCAGTCTGCTGTGGCGCTGGAACAGTTAACGGCTGCTTTTCTCCTCTCCACCAAATCTGACCCCTGACTCTGCCAAATGGAATGAAAGAAGCAGATTGGGGTGTGCAAGGAGCTCTTTTTGAACATGCCTGGCAAATACAAGGAGCTTTTCTTCTCTTTCATTCTTTCTGTTGGGTGAGGAAGGGCAAGCCCTGCCTCCGACTACAGAAGTGCTCTCGCTCCGCCAGTGCTGCAGAGCGGAGAAACCTTCCCGCTGGCCAGGAAAGAGAAATTCAGCACAAGGACGTAAATGTTTGGCTCATATGGTGTTTAAAGTGAACTACAAACACCTTAAAAACAATTAGGCTGATGGGAGCTTGGGCATCACTGTCTCTTCAGAGAGGCTGGAAAGCATTTCTCCCATAATGAAGTACGTCGTAATAGTGATTTTCTGCTAGGTGAATAGACACAAAACACATCTTTGTTCGTGAGGCTTTTTATTGCAGCAGTTGTCATGAGCAAAACCTGAAAGTACTTGAAAATCCATTAAAAACACAATCAGGAATAAAAAAAAATACCATCTCTTGAAAGTTTGTCTCTGCAGACTGTAAAAGTGAGAAGTCGATAAGTATGAGACACATTTATGCAATTTAAGATTAATGATTAACTGTTAAAGTGCAGGCTTTGTACAATCAGCAAGGAAACAAAACCCTTCTATCTCTGCAGCTGCTGGATGAAGCCAACTTCTAAGTTACAGTGTGTGATAAGATGTGCTGAATCCCAGCCCAGTTGGCCATTGACCTGCAGTGAAACAGCGATTGCTGTCTCCGGGGTGTTTTGGTTGCAGTTCCCAATTCCCAAAGAGTAATTGTCAGCTGGATTTATGCCTGCTTGTGACTGCTTTTCCTCTGGTTCTGTACAAGCACCAGTGCATGACTCTGGGAATTTCTTAGACTTGGGACTTAAAATTTCTTGTCTCCCAAATTGTGTATTTCACAAAGAAAGAATGGACTAGCTTTAAATATTCATAATAATACTTGGACTTACTTACACACCACTTCTAGGAGTAAGATCTTTAATTATTTTTTTTTCCATCAAAATTATTAAATTCAGCCAGATTTTTTTCACACATCCAGGCCGTGAACAAGTGCTCAAGTTCCCAAGTTAAAGCATCATCTTGCCAACTTTAAAACATTTGGCTGGTCAGCAGGAAAGAAAAAGCTGCTTGTAAAGCACTGGAATGCATTTTCAATTAGTCACTCCATTGCTTAAAAGGCGAGGCATTAGGGACTAGGAGGAGAGGCAGGGGGGTGGCAAGGCTGATGGGGAGGGACAGCATGAGACAGTCTGGAGAGGAGCCTTTATCAGCCCCCAACAGCAGCCCTGAAGTTGGAGGCCACTCTTTAATAGCTGAGCTTTTGTTTAACAACAGGCTCCCCAGGGAGAGTGAGGTTTTCCTGGTAAAAGACCAAGATTTCTTTCAAATAACTTAAAATTGCTTTGTATGAAACAGCAACAGAAAATATGTATTGGGAAGATGCTAGAAGGTTATTTATTTCTCTATTATTGCCTGATAACCAGGCTGCTGGGCACCCTGACTAAAAGGCTGTGCTCTGGCAGACCTACCTTGGCTCCTAAAATATTTTGAGTGAGATAACACCCTTGAAAGGAGATTAAATAACAAACCCAAACTGCTTACTATACTTAGTTTATTATCCTGCCCAACACTATGAAGTTCTCAGTCCAATAGGACTCTGGTAAAGAAAGAGCTGGGGGGAAAAAAAATCTCATGACATAAAATCATCTTTCTATTGCTCAGTAGCCATAACTGCTTTTGCTTTTTTTAAATGCTTTGTCCTGTACTTGACCTTCAAATGTTTGTAGCTAGCTGATCTGGAACTTTTTTGACTCCACAGCTGTCTAAACTAAGGATGATGACATTGCTTAGAGATCCTTTTGTGTATGTGTGTATACAGGAATGCTGTTTTCAAAAGTATATATATATATTTATTTTAGCATGACTCAAAATCTTGGAGAGCTTCTACTTCTTTATCATATTAACTGAGAACCAGTAAGTTCTCAGTGGGGGAACGTGTCATGGCATGAAAGACACAAATTCCACAATAGGCTGGATTTCAGCAGGTAGAGAAAATTTTTGGGGTTGTTGCCTTCTGGCTAGCAGTAATAAATTTGCTTTAGTAATATTTCACAGATGTGCTGGTGGTTTCCTGGCAAACAAGCTGAAGATCATAGGAAATTTCTTTACTCAAAGCATAAAAATAAAAGTTTTGAATACAAAACCCTCAGCCCTAACAGAAGAAACAATTGGCTAAAAGCTGAGCAGGAGTCCACAAGCTTAGCACAAGAGTTAAAATAATTTTACAGTGAGTTTCTGTTTCTGTTTTATTTGTTTTCTCCTACTATAGCTACATGCTGTATGAAACACGTGAGGCTGTTTTGGAAAATCCATTGCCTGTTGCAAGTTCCTCTGTGCTAAACTTGATCTCGTAGTTTTATTTTTAGAAGGCTCATAGTTGCTGTCCTCAGTGTTGTAGGAAAAGCTGGCAAAATGCCAGCAAGGTCCTGCAAAATGGAGACATGGCTTTCCTTCCAGACACAAGAATCTGAGATTAAAAAATAGAAATAACCACAAGAAGTGCAAAAGGCAAAGGAATAAGTATATTTACTCCTGCAGTAGAGTTTTCATGTGGATATGTTGGCAGAAATAATGGAGCACTTTCTGTGGGAAGACAGTGAAAAATGTATCTATGGAAAGTATAAGATGTACTTGTTAGAGATAAAATCCTTGAAATAGACATAGTTTGTGGAAGTTTGGGATGAACAGAATAAGACACTGAGCATATTGGTGCAGTGGGGTACAAAGACAGAACATCTGCCCCCTTCTGACCTTGACCTGCAACAGGATGTGACAAGGACACAAACTTGGCTTGTCAATGTTTCAGGAGAGGTCAGGGTATTCTGATTTTTGTTTTCTTTGAAGCCTTTCTTAATTCGAGCCTGGCCATCAATATGTTTGCACGATATGAAATATTAAGTGAGAAGTTTGCATGGGAGAATAGGTGAGTGTAGCTCTAAAACCATCAAATGTGGCAATAGGGTAGAGAGGAAAGAGAAAAGGCAAAGTGCTGCTACCACTGATGTCCTCCCCAGCCTCAAACGAGGGATTAACACCTATAACAGTGGTTTCAGTGGTTTACAAACTATTGGGAGGAATAAAAGAGACATTGGCCAATCTGTTTTTATTTGCTTTCCATGCTAAAAAAAATTTTTTTAAAAAAAGAAATTTCCTCCATTCCACAAAGACACAACTGAATTTAATTTTCCATTACAAGCATCTTGCCCACCTCCTGTAGTTAAACAAATATAGTGCCCAGAGTTTCCAGAGCAGGATAGAAGCCTTATCTCTGCAGAACTGCTCAGAGATATGCATGTATCAGGTGAGAAACACCCTCTGCCCCGCAGGTTTTAGGAGAGGTGGAACATTTGTAACCCCCAGCTGTCCTCCATCTGCACCTGCAACCCCACCATCAGCTGTCCCTGATGTGTTTTTCCTCACTGCACCCCTCTGAGACAAAGCAAAACTGTTGGAAGCATTGCCTAGGGGAGGATGTAAGATCCCAAAGTCTGAACTTGAGGCCTGACTCGCTGGGCTGATCAGCAGATAGGGCCCCACGGGCTGAGCTTCACCTGGCGGGGCAGGGAGGAGGCGGGAGATGACTCAGAGCGATGCTCTGGCCTTGGAGCAAAGAAGGCATTTCGTATGAAGGTCGTTTAAAACTGGTTGTTTCTGTTTGACCACTATCAGCTGGCTGCTGTCTGGCAGGCAAAATGGTCGCGTTCTCTTTTTTTGGGCGGTGGGAGCCCTCAGTGTCACCTTCTGGCCGGGGCAAGGCTGAGCTGCCTTGGTGCCGCCGGCCAGGGGGGCTCAGGCTGCTCAAACCCAGCCCCCAGCAGACCAGGGAGCCCGAAATGGTTTAGGCACAGCTCAAGTTTTTATCTCACCAAAGAAGGAGCTAGTGGAAGATTTAAAAGTTTATTATGTCTTATAATACTCCTTATTATGTTTCCATGAGTGTGTCTCACACTACCAGATCTCCCAAATCTCTTTGTGACCACCATATTACTGCTTCTTTTAACATACAAGGGCTGATCTTACCTTCTTTTTTTTTCTTTTTTTTTTCTTTTTTTTGAGAGAGAGAGAGCTGGCAGCAGAGGGAAACTAGGAGCATATGCCTGTGATATAAATATCAAAGTGGGAAGTATCTACCAATTGGGGTAGTTTGGTTCTGACTGAACACTTCATAAGGTACTGTTTTGCTTTTTTCTCCCAAAGAATTTTAATTCGGGAATTTCCAGAAATCCTAATGAATTGGTGGAGCTCAAGGAGAGGTTACAATCATTTGCAGTAGGAATGGAAAACATTTAGGAGGGAAAAAAATGCAAAAGAAATATTTAAATAGAGGAAAATCAATGTCAAAAAGTATTACAGAAACACAAAAGAAGCCAATAAAGTCAATTTTCCTAAGTAAATACACACTATCAGCAGTCACAGAACTTTTCATATCACGATAGTAATCTGGAGGATGCTTTACCATTTATTTTTTAAGTAGAAAAAAAAAAATTGATTTAATGGAACTATATAGACACCTTCTCCCCTTTCAAACATCCAAAGGGTTACATCTGGCTTTGCATGATTAGACTTTTTATTATTCCCCCATAATAGCAGCCTTGCTTTAGATCAGTGCATTTCAAGCACAGCTTCTGTGTTTAAGTCTATCAATCCTAATAGATTTAAAGAACAGAGGGGGGGGGGAGAAAGATTATTCTGTATTCTAAAGGTTGTGAACTGCTTTTAATGCGTGTGTCTGTCTCTCCATATGGGGGTGAGGGACAAGGGGAGGAGGGAAGGGTGGGAGAGGAGTTGCATTAGAAAGTCCCTCCTTTAAAAGTGTCAAACTCCAACCTGCACAGAACAGGGAAAGGGAGACCACCACCGACCCTCAGAAAATAATATAAAAACAAACCTCAAAGGTAGAAGAAAATACCCAAAAGGAGAAGACTGCAGCTTGCAGTAATCTGTAAATGATTGCTGGCAAAGACTGGAGGCTTCGAGCTTGAGCTGTGTTTGCTCCAAAAGAAAGCCAAGAAGGACGGTGTTAATAAAGAGAGATTTAACTGAGGGCTGTGCTTGGAATAAAGTGGACTACAAAAAGGTCAAATTTGATCAGTTGGAGCAGATTACAAGGGCTTTAAAAGGTAGTGGTGAAGAAATGAAACTGGGACTGTGAAGCAATATAGCACAAGATTGATTTTGGGGGTGGAGAGAAGCTGGGACAAGTGCTTATCAGCTTGAGAAGGAGGAAGAGCTGTGCTGGGTTTGTTGTCATTCCCACACTGAGTAGAGTACTTGCTGCTTTTGTGGTTAGCCTTCCCTGCCGTGGTTTTTCTTCTTTTTTATTTTTTTTTTCGTTTTTAATATACATATTTTATTATTGTTATTCCTACAATGGTGTCTATAATCTCTGACTTGGATCCTCTGAAAAGCTGGAAAGTTTTAAGGTAGGCCTATGTTTTCTTCTGTTTGGTACAGGCATTTTGGGGTTAGCCCTAAATTAACTGGAGCTTGAGTTATAATCGAAATGCGAGCCCTGGGCTTAAGTAAGAAAGGAGTTTCTGGTAGTTAGAGCCCTTTTAAGATACAGCAAAACCTTTGAGCAGATGTTTAGAGAGACCCGAGAGAGAATTTTTAAATATACTTCTCAGTGCTACAGTGCAGTGAGGAATTCTTTTTTTTTTTTCCTTATTTCTTTTTAAGGAGAGATTGCTCTGTAAATTCAAGCTAATAGTAAAGGCTCACACCAGTTGCAACTGCAGCATTAACTCTCTGCTTTCCTTGCTGTGCTCCGCATGGAAATGAATGGGAAACTCTAGAGAAGCAAAAATAAACAGCATGAAAGTTGATCAAGAAGTGGAAAATAGTTTTGGGGGAAGGAAGGGGGACTGAAGTGCTTATTTCATGCTGTTGAAACTTCCACACTTTGTTGTCTCTCTTAAGGCATGTGTTTGGCATTTAAAAGTTGCTACTTTTTTACCTTCAGCACTTGGGTGTTTTTTTTTTTAATTTGCATAGTGAAAAATTGCCATTTGAACTGCTAAAAACGGTAAGGGAGAGGAGAAAAATCCCCATTAATATTTGCTGCAGATATTGAAGATCCACAGTGTTAAATGTCTGTGTTTAAGGCTGCTGTAAGTGCCTGGTTTTGCCTTATTGAGAATGCAGACGTATAAAAGTTTGCAGATGGTTTGCAGAAACTTCTCTAAGACATTGGAAACATCTGGGAGTGTCGATGGCAAAATGATAAAATCATTTAAATGTAAAGTTGCATAGATACCCCTCAGCTTTTTTTGCAAAACTTGAAGCTGCCTGTACTGAATATTTTTTGAGTAAATTACGGGGATTGGGGCTATGAATTGTGATATTATTATGCTATATATGTAATAATAATATTTTAAAGTATACTTTAGATTCAAAATACAATTTTTTAAAGAACTTACTGTGTTCTAAACTGAAAGAAGAAAAACAACACTTCAGAGTCAAAGTATAAAGTCTACTTACATGACTAAGGTTTTTTCCCTCACTGAACTTTCTATTTTAGGAGTTTAAAATTCCCTGACCATTTTCTGAGCCTCTGTGCAGGACTGGGCACTGAGACCCTCTGTCCTTGCCCGTGGTGTGAGACTTGGCACAGGGGGCTTGCTGCAGGCTTATTTTATTTTACTTTTCAAGGGGTTTGGGACTGTTAGCACAGGATGATGAGTTTGGATTTGACTCCAAAAGTTCCATGAGGACTCAAAGGCAGGGATGAGGAGCGCGGGGCTGGGGACCAGCAGTGGGGCAGGGACCGGAGCCGGGCTGGCTCCTGGGACTCACCACCAGCCCCTGAATGCCACTGAGGGGCTTCTGCAGAGCCCCTCCTGTGCTGCCTGACAGCACGTGTGCTCCAGGAGAGCTGTCCTAGGAATTACTTTAAGTTTTATCGAGCTCTATGAGATTATTTCTGATTGCTCTGCGAGACAAGTCAGGTGATGTCAGGCTTGGTCAGAGTTGGAGGATGGCACAGAGGACATGAAAGTCAAGAAGATTTAAGGAAGAGACAATGTGGCCCTCTCAAAGAATCCTGTTTTCTTTTTTAAAAACCCGTTTTCCATACCTGTAAAAGGAATATCTCCCAGGCACTTTTCCCCTACAGCATGCCTGAAGTTTCCCAACTTTGTGTGTGAATATGGAGACTGCAGCTGTACGGGCACAGAGCAGGTCAAAGGTGTGATTAGGTCTGGACATTTCTGTGTGGTTTCTGTGTGCGATGAGAGCAGCAGCTCTGCACAGATGTGACATTGTGCAGCACCACTGCAGGATGCAGAAGGTTAAGAGGTGGCAATAGGTAATATGAGTAGTAATGTGAGCAGAATGATCACTGGAAGGAAAAAGAAAAAGAGCTAGAAGTCATCACATAGCTCATATGGCTTGTGACTTATTGAACTGCAATACCACTTCTACTTTTCTTATATATTTCAGTTCCTCTTCTGTGGGCCAATTTCCAACCTGTTTGAGGCCTCTGAAGTTCCTGGTTTTAGTGTGCCCCCCAAAGAAGCCTGTAGCTAATATTTATAAGAAGTAGAGGAATGTTTGTGTGTTTATTTTAGGTGCACAAACCAATTCTTTCAGGCTCAAATGAGTTGATGTAGCAAATGCCACCACCAGCTCTAAACCGCTGTCCTACACTGGTAAATTCTCAATTTTGTTTACTTTTTGCACCCCCATAATTTATTCTGTGACTCCACCATAGTTTGGGGCCTGAGGATGCAGATCCTGTGGAGGCAGCAGGTGGGAATATTTACATTGGGACTTCAAAATGCCCCAGGGGCTCAGAGCAGCCTTGGTGCTGGTTACCCCCATGTCAGCTGAGCACAGCTCCTGCTCCCCAAACCTTCTGGAAGCATTTCCCTTGGCCTCTGAATAAAGGTAATAATGAAGGGAAAGGTACAATATAGCAACAAACGAGGCCGTGGCTGGTGGTGAAGCCCAAAAGGAGGGAGAGGTTGTGTTGGAGCATGAGAGGGGATTTTGCTGGACTTCACCCAGCTAAGCTGGGACAGCTAGCAGAGGTGTAAAATAAATGGCAATACGATGTGTGTGTATATATAATATTACATCAGGCCTCCCTCTTTGGTTGTGTCTGTCTGGAGTGGGACAGTGAGAGCTGCAATAATTTCTGCTAAGTCTCACCTTCCTCTAGGTGCAAGAGCCCTAAACACAGTTTAATGTGCATTTTCTTTCACTGGATTTATTCAGAGTGGTCCGAGCACCAAAGTTACTGGGAAGAGAATGCATAGATTCTTTTTTTCCCTCCTGTTGTCTCCTTTGGGGTAAGCTCCCAGCATAAGATCTGTGCTGTGACATGAGCACACCACTGCCTGATCTCCCTGTTCATAGTGGGGCTGCAATAAACACCATGTCCTGTTCTATTCCTTGCAGCCAGGAGAGATTGGCAAAACTTCAAGCCTTCAAAAAAAAAAAAAGAAAAATCCTTTAGAGCCTTCCCAGCAAACACAGTGTGCTGGCCCAGCCCTCTGCAGACAGAAATCTCATTTACCATCTTCAAAATGAGATGGGAGCTGGGATGGAGACCCCTAGTGAATAAGAGAGACCAAAATCAGCTGTCTTGATTCCAGAAAAGTCTCTTATCCCTCTTAGAACTTCTGGCATGCAGTTTTGTTCCTCATATATGACTGGACAATGGTTTCTGAAGCAACCTGTGCTCTGGGCCCCTACAGCAGCAAAAGCAAAGCTGTAGCCTGGCAAGGAGGCACAAAAAGGAGGGGAAAAATAATTCCTCAAGGCCACATCTCTTCTGTTGCTTTTCTGCCTTAATTTGGCTCCAGCAAGGCTAAATTCAGCACTATAAATCACGTGAGTTACCTATGCAGGGAAGACCTTGTACCCCTTTGCATTCCTGTCTGAAGAAATATGTGACCTTTCCACGGCACATTGCTAGGGAAAAAAAAATTAAAAGTCGGTTTTAACTTGGCTTTGTAACCTCAAGGTGAAATCCAAGGAAAAAGACTAGGAGTTTTTACTCAGAGGAGTGGTCAGCTCCCCAGCCTGGGAAGCAGGGAAATCTTGGTGTCTGCTCTGCATGCAGATGATTGGAACTCCACGAGTCCTGTTGAACCGGCCGGTCCAACTTGGCAGGTGGAGCTGGGAACATCTTGTTTCACACATCATGTGTCAGGCGGATGTACCAATTCAAATGTTCTCTCCAAAATGTCTTTTTTTTTTTTCCACCACACACACCATCCAAACATCCTGTTAATGGTTTGGTTTTTCAGGAAAAAAAAAAAAAGTGTTTTTCATGCTTGGCAAATCAGCCCAGGAGGAGCAATTTCAGCCGTGTTGGTATATGCATTATGACCTGTTTTGGGCAAATAGTCCTGTCCCTACATCCACCCCTGTTACTGCTTGGGAGTTGTGGTGGGTTAAATAGCTTCAAAATGTTCAAACTGGGGAGGGGGGAGGAAAGCAGACACAACAGCTAAAATTTGGCTGTGGCCACAGAATGATAAATTGAGCAAAGTTTAAGATGAGGCATTCTGTATTGTATTCAGTATCTGAACAAACCAGTTCATGCATGGACTCCCAACACACAAATGCTTGGAATAAGGACTAAAAAAAGAAAATATTTCACTTGTGCTTTACTCTGAGGACCTGGACAATGTTCTCTTCATCCAGTATTCAAGAAACAAAAGAAAACAAGCCCTGAAAGTTTGGCCCAGGGACACAATGCTGGACTCCATCGTCACCATGAAATACAGAAAATGGAATTTCAGATGTCAGTGGAGAATACAAATTCCCTCATAACTGCCACAATATGCTTGGTTAAAAAAATAAATAAGTGTGGAAAGAGGGTGTGTGTATCTTGTAATAACTAAAAACACATTTTAGAAATGGCTTTCCAGTTTACCAATCCAAAAAATGCAGATGGTGTCAGAGATGGCACTGAAAGGGGTGTTAGTGAGGGTTACACATGTCCCAAGTTGTGACACAGATGAGAATCACCAGGGGGATGGTGGCTGTTGCCAAGCTCTGATAAGCTAAACATGAGCAGCAAAACACGCTGTGGATTCTTCTGCTTTCAGTCTGAATGTCTAACTCTACAGTCACTCAAGTGAATAATACTGGGATGAAAAATTAAGGCCAGCTGCATTGAAGTATGAATTTTAAAAATTTTTAATTTTATTTCTTATTTGTGCTTCTTTTGCACTTTGTAGAGGACAATATGGGCAGCTTTTCTCAGTTTGGTTTTTTTTTTTAGTTTTTTGGGGTTTCTTTTCCTCTTAAAAAGGTAGGATCTATGGGATGATGCAAGCAGTAAAGACAACAAAAAACAGCAGATTAGGATGTAACACATTCCTGCATTCATTGCTGATGGGTGAGCAAGTCATCCAGTCCTCCTCTAAGCCTGTGCAGATTTATTCTTGCATCTTCATTTTCCCCTGATTAAAATTCACCATCACTCCTTTCAATAAGAGGTTATTCTCCACCGTTTTGCTAAAAACAATCCATTTTTCATATCAGGTTTGTGTACAAACTCATTACATCTTGTTCATTTGGACATGAGTTGTTAAATCTTCCAGGTGCTTTATGGGGGATTTAAACATCCAATTCAAATGAATGATCTCTCACAAAGAGGTTTGCTTACTGCTGCTGCCATGTTCCTTTGCCTAATTATTTGAATTGCCCTAACCCCTAAAACATGATATGAACTGACTGCACCAGCAGCACAGCTGTCTAGCCAGAGTCTGTGACAGTGAGGTGCAGGAACACTCTGCCAGTGATCTGCAGTTCAGGGACTTGTGCCAGCAGCTATGGCTTTTCCTTGATGGTTCCTTCCTCCATGAATTGATCTGACTGGTTTTGCAGCTTTAACTTTGAGTCCAGAACATCTGTCAGCAAAGAAATTCTGTGGTTTGGCACACTGATGGCAGTTGTTAACAAAGCAGTGTACTGGAAAGGCTCTTCTGCATGTAAATTTGTCTTGTATCCATGTTTTGGGACATGTGGAAAGTGTTTGGAGTGGATTCCCTGCTAAGGCCTTGAGCCACGGATTTCAGGTTCCCTCCTCTTGAGGGGAGGTGGAGGTTGTGCTGTTTCTTCGTCTATTATACCCCAGAATTTCATTCCTGACTGGTGATTTCTCACCCAGTTCCACAGGTAAGATGTGCAGCATCCATGTTGCAGGAAGCAGGAAAAAGCAGGATCGTCCTTTCCATCACGCGTTACTTAATGATGCTTTCCTCTACCATTTTCTCAAATTTCTTAAATCGGTGGCAGTCCTAATGTACTCCTGCAGGTCTTTCCTAACCCATCCACTCAAATTTTAGGCTTTGTCTGCACTCACTGGAACTGAAATAAGGAGGAAGTTGCCTGTACAGAGGAAAGGTACCTGGGCAGTGGCAGCCTGGCATTGTCCTTGAGAGGTGAGGTTATAATTTCATGCTTTTCCCAGGCTTTCTGTGTTACTTTGGAAGTGTTAGCTAAGCTCTGTGTGCCCCAGTTCCCAGAGATAAAATGGATAATATCTCTGTTAATATCTCTCTTATTTACTTTGGCTATAAGAGTTTCATGGCTATACAGATGTACAGCTCTGTCCTATAAAACCCCCCAGCACTGGGGGCTCAGCCTTGGGCTGGGCTTTTCATCACCTGCCCTCATAACAATGATTTAACTGAAACTAGAATTTAATTCTTTTGAGGGTAAATAATTCCTTCCTTGTTTACTAAAACCCCTTCTTTGTTATTTTTCTGCCTTTGCAAGATAGCACCAAGGACCAGGTACACAAATTCCTTGCACTCACCAGCTTTTTTTTCCAAGCAGTTGTTAGGCTTTGGGTTTTTTGAAGAGAGCTTCATTAAAGATGTCTTGCAACTCTGCTAGTCCCAAGATGCTGTACCAGGGAGGGAGAAAAGGAAGGGGAAACCAGAGAGATTTGTAGTCTTTGTTGCTAAGATTTTCCATTGCTTGACCTGTGCAAGAGATGAATTTCTTATCTCTTAGGAAAATAACTATTCCCTTTGGATGTTGTCTGATGGGTATCATTGTCTCCCAACAAACCTTTCAGACTTCAGGAGCTCTAATACTCCTGAAAAATACTCTGTGGTAGTAAAAAAAACCCTTACAATAACCTAAGTTTTACCATCCAACCTTTTTTATATGAGCAGCTGAAAGTGCTTCTACTGATTATACTCTAATTTTCCTTAATTAAAAAAAAAACCAAACCTAATCTCATATTAATTGCATTTTTATATCACTTTCTCAGATTTTTTATTTCTTTGATTGCATGTGTTTCCTCATGTTTCATCACAAGTGATAGAAATTCCTCTTTTTTTTTCCTCATCTGGGAAAGTCCAAGCATTCCTTGAATATAGAGGCATGTTGTCATCATTCACTAGAGGACACTTGTTTTTGAGTTGATCCCAAGCTGGTATTAGTGGACCGCTTTGTTACTGAAAACCTGTTGACCTGCAGACACTGACTTTTCTGTTGCAGTTCATTTGCTTTTTACAACTGAGTTTTAAAAGCGAAGATTTTTCTAAAGGTAGGAATATTGGGAGGCTCAGTGATTACCACGGTTGTTCTCTCTCTTTCGTGGAATGGATGGATTTCAGATTATTGGAAAAACTTGTCATGTCAGTTGTGCTGGATTTTGGTTTTTTTCTTCAGTTACCAAGTTAAACTGCCTGTAGCCAGTTATCTTCTAGAAACATGTTGTATAGATAATTTTTATCTGTTAAAGAATTAATGTACTTGTTCAGGTAATTTTGCAGTACTCTTCAGTAGTAGACTGATATTCGCTTTAACATACCTGAATGGCTGAGTACATTTATGTATTAAATTAGTAGATGAATGGAACCAGAGCTTTCTTGGGGTTGAAAATCTTGGTATGACTTTTGAGTGATTTGATTAAGGATAGTCCACCCAAGGATTTGTAAGATACTATGAAAAGCTTTCAAGGGGGGAGAGGTTAGGGGTTTTTTTTCCTTTAGTTTTAAGATTCCAAGTTTTATATTCCAGGTCCCAAAGAAAACAGTAATCTTATAGAAAGGACTAAAATGAGCCTTTGAAGCAGTGGACATTTCAGTTCTGAAAAATATGTAGTCTTAATAACTGTTCTCCACAAAGAATAGGCTATAAATCCACAATTTAATTAATCTCCATGTGTCATCCGAGCATGACTCTACCTCTTTTACTAATCCTGAACTAGGAGGCACTGGCAGATCTCAAGCTGAGGCTACCTAATTCTGCAAATAGTAACTAAAATCACCTTCAAGCATTTTTGCGATGAATTTAATATCTCAATCTCTTAGGATGCAATTAATCTTTGTTCTAAGAAAGCAGGCAAGGGGTTACTGCATATTAATCAGAGGTGGTTTCTAGTTACTGTGAGGTTTGCATAGATTTCCATGCAACATACTTGAAGAAGTTCTGGGTCCATGATCCCTGTTAGGTATTTGAACCTTAATTTCTATGTGCCCTTTTATTAGAGGTGCGGGGAATGTTGGCTCACTTGGTACATCCTAACTGGGCATCCTTTCTGCCCTGGTGTGGTCTTGGGGAAGAACTTTGGTGTTTCTGGCACTGCAGAGACTCAGGGGGGTCTCTGTAGCCCTTGGACTTCCCCCTTGTTGGAAAAACTGACCTTGCCAAGAGTTGTGAAATGTTGTTGACTGGGGTCAGGTTTCGGCTGGAGACGCCAAAATAAAGGATTTATGCAGCCTGGGAGGAATTACGAGCTTGGAAGGGGGAGAGAGGTATTAAAGGTCTCAAATGGGGTGATGGGGAGAAAAGTGTTTAAATACTGATGTAAACTTTTATTGACTCCAAGAGGAATTAATTGGCAGGGCCTTTTATGTGACTTTTGGAGTTAGATTTCCTGCTGACTCAAACAGACAAAGCTCCATTGAGCAAGATCTAGACTTAGAGTAACTGGGAGTTGAAGCCCATGTGTTTTGCAGAAGACTTAACATCCTTCTCTTATACATAAAATTCCTGGATCTAATAGAAGAAAAAAATATCTCGGTCAAAGTACTTACTGTATTAATTAATTCCAGCCTGTGTTTTTGATGACCAGTTTTACTCTATCTGAAGTCTGGACTCTAAAAACCTCTTGAGAATAAAGTTACATTAAGTTTTAATTTTCTAGCTATTTTTTCTTGTGCTTAAAAGAAACAGATGACCCAACTCTTTGCTCTTTAGTTAGCCTTCAAGTAGACTAATAAATTTACTATAATCTATGAACAAACTTAAACCAATGACATTGTAGGCTGCAGACAAGCTGAATAAACTAACTACATAAGTTGCACATGAACTTTAAATTTTTGGGAAGCAGTGATAGGAGAAACCAAATTTGCTTTATTGCAAAGTATTTTTTTGCTACATATTTGAGCTGAAACCTTCCTGATTTTTATAAATATGGTGGGGGCAGAGGGCTGGGTTTGGGGTTATTTTGGGGGGGGAGGGGTTTGGTTGTTGTTTTTTGGGGTTTTTTGTCCTTCCTGCATAAGCTGTTTGTATTTTTAAACCAGAAGAACATGATTCTGTACATCTAGCTCTGGGATTGCTCCTAACTGAGTTTAGATCTCCCTGCTGTTCACTGAGAGTCACAGCTACATCTGTAGGAAGCAAGTTGCTCTGTTTAGCATGAGATTAATTAAAATCTGTGGTTAGTGAGAGCTTACATCGTGCACACAGTTATTCTAAGTGTAACTGCAGAGTCTTGGTACATGATGCCCTACAACTGGCTAGATCACTATTTTATGTGGACTTTGTGGTCTCCTCATCTTTGCTCTCAATTTTTTTCATAAGAAGAATTTAAAAGCAGTTTCAGCACTTCACACCCACAAGAAAAAGCAAGTTGTTCACTCAGATGTCCCCTAACTTAAAAGCACCTTCTGTAGCAATAGTTTCTATAGTAAACAACAATCTGAATTTTTCTATCTCAGCCTGGGATGCAGTTATTGTAGTTTACATCCTTTTTTCTGCATCTTATCTGCAGATAATGTACAACCAGGCACAGCAGAGTGTCCAGCAACAGAAATAGGCAATTATTCTTGCCGTGACAAAATAGCCCAAAAAAAAAATCTGATCCTGCTGCAAAGAAAATTTTGTTCAGATATTTGTGGTTGAATAAAGGTAAAAAGAAGAATGAGCATGGAAGAAGCTGCAGGTTCAATTCCAGGAGGCATGACTCTGTCCTATTCATGCACATGAGAAATTATCTTGGCCAGAATTATTTTTGTTGCAATTACAGATGTTTGCTGGGCATGCATCACTGCACAAAATTCCTAGGAGAAGACCACAGTTAATTTCCAGAGGGGGGAAAAACCCCAACAAAACAAACAAAAAGCAAAAAATCCGTAAAACATCATAGCCACTCTTCAAGAAAAATTAAGCACCTTAAAACAAAAATGCCCTTTAAAGTACAGTAACCCAGCTTGAATGTATTGTGTACCTGTATTAATCTGACTGTACTAATTTTTGCCTCGTTTTCCCATTAAAAACTCTGCAAGCTATTACAAGGTTGATTGTACATCCTGTATGGGCAATTCATGTCATGGATTAAATTTAAGCAGTTATTATGAAAATACAATAACAACAGGGGGAAAATAAGCTGTGTTGATGCAGGTGAGCCATGTATACAGTGAGCCATGTATACATTGAGCCTGGGATTTGGACATGAAACAACATTAGGCTCCAGGTTGCAACACCATAAAATGTGACAATCTGGAGGAAAGAACAAGTTCTGCATTTATTTTTTTCCTCCCCCCGCCCTCCATTTTTTCTTATAATACACACCAGCTGTCAGATCACACAGGAAGGTTGCACAAATCTTGGTGGTGAAAGTGGGATGGGGAAGAAGAACAAGCTCCTCAGCAAAGAGTTGGGCATGTTTTATTTCTTCAGCAGCTGGAAGCTTCGTGTGGCACTGGAATAAAATCAGCTTTGCAGGGAGGAAGCTGCATATTCAGTATGTATGACAGGCCCTTAAGATGTGATGATCTGGAACAGAGCAGTTACCTATATATGGTATCTTTGTATCGCCTCAGTAGGAGCTGCCAATTTTGAATTCCTTCAGGAAGATGGTAAAAAATGTGCTTGAGCAGAGGGGTTCCAGCAGGAGTTAGCTGAAAGTTTCAGACCCAGAAGGGCTCCCTTCTGAGGAGAGTTTAATTACAGAAGCAAAGAGTTGCACAGAATAGCCAGCGCTTCTCAGAAATGGTGACTTGAGGCTTCTGCTGTTTGAATTTTTTCATAGCACAAAGGAGAAACAAAAATCTTTTGATAGATTTAAAACCAATAACCCACATGGCAATTAGCTCACAGGATACTGTGCCAGTACATACTCTGAAGGCCAAATCCTGAGAATTGGGAAAAAAAATACATTTTTATGGATTAGGAGAACATCTACAATCGGATAGGATTAAAATAGATGGGGAAAGATATAGTCCTCATGTTTTGACCAATTACTGTCTGAGGTCAAGGAGAATCTTTCCTTATTTGGCAACATATCACTATCCATGGAGGTTTTTTGTACCTCTTAGGGATGGAAGGTCACATAAAACAAACTCCTGTCTGATCCAATGAGACAATTGTTGTTATACAATAGCGTTAAAATCCTACTCATTGAATTTCCCTTCCTACTACTGAATTCTAACAACATTTACTTTATTGATGCAATGTGTAAAAAAAAAAGAAAGAGCAAACCTTTCAAGACTTATGTGCTGAAGAATATACTTATTTTTTTTAACAGCATTGTATACAGGTTCTTAACCACTTTTTGGACCAATGAGTTTCACTGGGTAACTTTGCATTGAATTAAAATAATTATCCATCACCATTTCAGCTTTGTGTACTCTCAGAGGTGTAAATTGCACACTTTAGCAGGTCACCATGTATTCTGACATTGTTATGGGAAAGATTTGCATAAGGAAAATGTAGATTTCCCTCCCTCCCCCTTCCCATGATAAAAATCTCTGTAGCTGTACTGCCACATGTCATGGGGACATTGTGTAAATTACAGAGTTACAAATTTGTCAGCCTAACCAAATGTCTGAAGGAATAATGTCATATTAGTTATATTTTAGCTTTATGCCTGGTCTGTTTTAACCTTGATTTGTGTGGCAGCTAGCCATACCAACAGCTTGTGCATGGTTGATTATAAACAACTTTATTTTAATGTAACAAGATTCTCATTTAATTCCTGGGAGCTTGATGCGATGGTGATCAAAGCTAAATGCAGACCTCTCTCTGAGGATTAGATCAGGCTGACCAGAAAATACAGGGTCCTGAAGATTTCAAGACCACAATCTTTTGTAGATTGTAATTCAAATTTTCTGAAGTTGGATAGTGCACTTAAAATATGGTGAATTATGTTCACAGAGAGCCTTGATATAATTTGGGTATAGTTTTGGTTTTAATTTACTTCCATTTTTGTGTGGAAGGACCTTATGTTCAACCAAGGTTTATTCATTGCAATTTATTTTTTTCTCCACATTATTTTTACACATTAAGAGTGAAAAATTTATTCTACAAGAGCTGGAGTCCTTGAAATCTGCTTTCTTTTTCTGGGGGTAGTGTGTGTATCTTGGTTGGATTGTGTCATGCTGAATCAGATGCAGATTCGTACTTGGTGGGGCCAGGGGGGTCCTGCTTTGGGATTTTTTTGCTGTTTCTGGTGGTTTCAGTGTTAGAGCTGTTTAGTGGAGCTTTTTTTTCTTTTTCTTTTCATTATTATTATTATTTTCTTTATCTTTTTGATTATTTCATTTGCTTTGTCATGACTTTTATTTTGGGATTTTTCTGGGGGAGGAGGGTCTCCTTTAGGGCTTTTTTGGAGGAGAGTTGGGGGGGGGATAGGGTGTTGATGTTATAGAGGATTAAAGGTGTCCTTGTTGAAGCATCGTGCCTGAGAGGTTTCTGTCTTTACCTGACTGCCTATTTTCAGGAGCTTAAGACAATTTAGTACTTTTGAGATTATCACCTCCTTGCCAAGCATCTCAGAAGCTGAGCAAGAAGTTCAAAAAAGGTGGGAGGGATTAAGCTGGCATTCGTATGTGACTATATTTACACATCTGATTCCTGAACAGGGTGGAAAGGGACTACAATATTCATTTTATTTTGAAATCAGGAATAGTCAACCTAAGTCCATAAATGTCAAATTTGAGGGGTCAAATCAAAACCTGAGTTGAACTTTGAGTGGCTCTTAAACTTGTGGTGAACTGAATCAAATTGCAGGAATTGTTCTTAATTCAATTGTCCCTTTTAAACTCCTGCTGATTTGCAGCTTTGCCTTCCTTCTTTGCAAATAGATGGTTTTCAGCACTCCTCTTTCCCTCCCGTGGAAAAAGTACAACTTTTAACTTCAAACAGAATCAAAACATTTTACATAAACATGGTTGGTAAAGTTTAGAAAAAATCGGGGTTTACTATTTTTTTTCTTCCCCTCAAGTCTTCATTCATTATTATGATTCTCGTTTGTTTGAGAGAGCAACAATACAAATTGTGAACTTTAATTTTCTGTGCAGTGTTGTCAGTGGTAGGAGGTGGGAAACAGCAGTAATAGCCTAAGGTCCTACATTATGTGTTTGATATTTGTGTCACAAGGCAATATGGTGCTGCCCATTATCCTGGTGTTGGGAAATCTTTAGGAGTACAGATAATCTAGTGCTGTCAGTTTTCATCGTTAAAAATTTCCTTGGCTCCAAGGAAAATGATTATGTGAATGGGGATTTCTGGTCTGTAAATACTCAGGGAAAAGGCACAGATGATCGTGTGCACACAGACACTTAAGGTCAATAAGCTTTTTTCAGTCAAAGAGGTAAAACTGCATAAATTTGCTAATATGCTCTTTTAAAATGTATACAAAACCATATTGTGGAACTTTCTTTACTTTAAGATTATTGCACAATCTTAGAACTTGCATTGAGGCCTTCATTTGTGGTTGTCACTCCATGTTTTTGAAAGAGGAACCACACAAAGATTTCCAACTTCCCAGTGATATAGGAACTATTCTAAAATCTGCATCAGTTTCTGACCAAACTTTCACTTCTGCTTCAGCCGTGATGTTTTTCCCTCACTCTGGGCTATGACTATTATAAATGTTTCCTGGCTCCAAAGGGGAAGCATCAGTCCCATTTCTGGGCCAATTCTGACCCTTTCAAATGTGTACTATAGAAACCAAATAAAACTCCTGCCCAACACCCACAGAAGAAATTATCTTGCAAAGGTTTCTGACAGTGTGCTCCATGGAAAGATTTTATATAATTTAAAATAGTTTAACTCCAGTTCTTTTGTATTCTCCTGCTCACGGCTTGCTGTTTTAAAGACCTGTTATTTTTAAGACTCCATACCAGTGTTAATCAATTCTAGCTGCATGTCCCCAGATTATGTATGAAGACAATATATTTATGCTTTTATTTGTCGAAGAAAGCTCTATGCCAAACCAAGGTCTTAATAACCAGGCAGTGCTTGGGTGGGGATTTTTTTTTGTTTAGCTGTGTTTGTCCTGGAGATTGTTAGGCTGAAGTATTTGTTTAAAAGAAACAAAATGAAAATGAGGGTCTATAGCCAAGTTTTCAAATGATCCTCTTGCTCACTGGCAGTCGCTGAGACAGGAAAAGTGATGGCTAGTGATTTAAAAATCCTTCATGCTCTCATTTTTTGGCATTTGAGCTCCTAAGAATGTCTGGCCTTTTTCCTGCATCCTGAGATTAGCTGAAGCACTGGTTTTGTGGGGATTTTTTACGATCTGCACAGTCCAAAATTACAACATTGGTTGGGAAGTTTTTAAGACTTTTTTTTCCTAAGCATCTCCCTCAAGATGTTGGCCACCTTTAACCGTTCTTGACTTCAAAGTGTGTTGATGATTGAGTTTCACACAAGCATATCATACCAGAAACAGCCCTCAGCCTGGGGAGGTACACTTTCATTGGGTTGTGAACCTCTCCTGATATTTCTTCTCCATGAGGCTCAATTGTTCCTAATCCTGTGTTTAACTTTCCTGCGAACTTTGGTTTGGCAGAGGAATGTATTTGCTTGTTTGGGGCAGGCTGTGTTTTACTGCTGTGCTTGAGTTTCGTAGTGTTCTCCAAAATCACAGTGACTTACTTGGGAATCTTGCCAGTGTTTTAGACTTCAAACAGTGATAGTAAGATTTGTGTGCTCATTTGAGGCTTACATAAAGCTAAAGCTAATATTTGTGGGCATGATTAAATGTGTTTGGTATTTTGGAGGGGAGGGATGTATCTAGCTTATGAGTTATGCTTGCTGCCTTGTGGGGATTCTTATGAAATGTAGCTGCAGCTCAACAGGTTATCTAGCAGAGGGAGAGTTAATGCAAAGTGCTGATACTCATAAATCAGGAGATTAATGCCTGCCTTACACCTCTTAATAAAACAGCAGACAACAACAATCTTATCAACATACATGTAATCTGTAAACAAGGGTTGTAGTCAAATACAAACAGATTTTTATCATTATCCTGCTTCAAACCATGTGATTTTGCAGTGGAGTACTTGCAGGAGATGAGTTAATACATGTTTGACAACAGTTGCAGCCAAAAAAAAAAGTCACTAATGCTAACATGAGCAAGATAATTGGGATTTGTGGGGGAGTGAATGTCCAGATTTGAACTTTTGAACTGCCAAGCATTAAAGCCTGTTGCTTCCTCTCAGCAACTGCTACGGGCTGCTTGTAATTTTTTTGTGAACACCCAGACTTAAGGAAAAAGCGGAATGTGCTAAATCTTCCAATTAATAGAGATAGCACTGATGCATCAATTAGCAAGCTGATCACTTCTTGTCCTTCTGCACAGAAACTGTTTTCACAGAGTCACAGAATGATTTGGGTTGGAAGGGACCTTAAAACTTACCCAGTTCCATCCCCCTTGTTGTGAGCAGGGACACCTTCCACGCTACCAGGTTACTCAAAGATCCACTGAAAAACCAGACATTTGTGGCTTTCAAAAGGGAGTCTGAAATGATGTGTTTCTGGAAAGAAATTGTCCTGGAGAAAAGGAGGAGGAAAATAAGGCTTAGAAAGAAGAAGAAGATGAAGAGAAAAGATCTGGGAGTTGAAACAAGTTATGGAGGACTTCCTGAGGAAGATAAGCAGAGATAAATGTTGGGAACTGCCCGGAGACCTCAGCTGGTGATGCTCAAGATGTGCAACTGTGAGCAGTGGCACAGGATGGACCAGCCTAACCTCTGACCCATGCCAGGGGTGTGGAGAACATGTGAATGTAGTATGTGAGGTGCAAAGGAAGGTAAAACTGAATCTCCTTCCTTTCTCAATAACTCCTCTCCTCTCTGGAAAGAGTCTGCTGAAACATGAGCAGATATCCAAGCCCATTTATATTTATATTATTTAGTATAAGGTCACTCCTTAGGTGGGGGGTCAGCAGCACTTGCCAAAGCACAAATGAATCCCGGTTCCCAGATTTAAACATGTCATGGATAGACATGCATGCACATGATGTACAGGCTCAGAGATGGTGTGGGATGACAGTAGCTCCATAAATGCTGTGGGACTCTAAGCAGCAATGTAATCATATGTATTTTCCAGAGGAGATGGCTGTGTTTTCTATGCCAGTCCACTTCCAAAAAGCACAAATAAGATGGAAATACTTGGAATTAAATGGTGCTCTGTGAAGAGTAGGTAGGATTCGTTACACATGTTCCTAATTAGGTCTTAGAACAGAAATTATTTTATGTGATATTTAATAACATGTTTTGAACTCTCAAACCTGACTCTAATCATCTTCCAGCTTTCTTGGGTACTCTTGGGTTGAAACTAAACCCCCCTTTTTCCCCTCAAATAATCCATCAAGAGTTGTTAGCTGTAGAGAGTCCTCAGAGAAGCAAGCCTGTGACATAATTGGTTTCCTCTCAAAAATGTGTATGAATGAAGATAGTTGCAGCTGTTAGTGAGCACAGAGATAAACTTTCCATGCTTTAAGTCTTTTGATAAGTATTTGTGTATGTGTTTTGCAGCTAACCCATTTTAATAGAAAAAAACTCCAATAAATTGGATATCTCTACTTCCTAAAAAGTAAACTCATAAAAAGTAAAGAAAATTATAAACTTTCTTACATTGCTTGATGTGAAAGACATGGAAAAGTAGGTAAAACACTGGTCTGTAGCCTGAAGCTGGAATAAAGGATGATGAGTGCAGAGAAGTTTCTACATAAAGGTAATAAATAATCTTCCATCTGATCTTCTCAGGGCTTTGAAACTCCTCCTGGCATAGGTCCTTGTCCTCCAGCAGGTTCTCCCTATAGCCTTCATCACTGATCATTTGGGAAGTTAGACTGGAAGTCTCTCTTCTCCTTCCCCCATCTTCTCACTGTCCTTAGTCCATCTTCTTCTCCAAATATTAATTGAAATTAATTTTAAATCACAAATCTGAGCAGAATGCACATGACAGACCCATAAGTATTGTCCTTTAGGATAGCTGGGACATCTAGGAGCTGCATTAGCCCAGCAAGCAGGGGAAAACAGCCTTGTAAAGACACTTTAGGCACTGAGCAGAACCATTTGGTCTCCAGTCATACGTGTGGAGCTCTCAAGCTAAAATATAAAAGTCACAAATTGTTACAGCTTCAGGTCATCAAATCTCAGTGGTGCCTGAGACACTGAACTTCAAAGCAAAACTGCCATTAAAAGCAGACCAGCATCAGCTCTGAGCCCACTAAACTAGGGTAGGCTTTAAAGCACATAAATATGTCTGTCTAACAAAAAAAACCTTTTAAATTAGGTCAAGTGAAACTACTCTGTAACCACAATCGTGGCTCCAGTGCAATATTAGTTCAGGTTGTTTTTTCTTTATGAGTCTCTGTATTAGAGATTTGTATTCATGTAATTATTTGCCAAATGCCTGACTGCAATTTCTTTCTGTCAAATGAAGACATAAACACAAGAAGGGCTTAATTTACATGGGTTTTTTTGTGTTTGTGTGATTTACAGTGATTTTTAGAGAGGTGTCTGAGCAGACAGTGGCCCCATTACGTTCAGTGTGATTTTCAAAATCCATAAACTCTGGCAAATATTTAAGCAGCTGGTGAAGGCTCAGTTTTTCACTTCTTTAAAAAGAAAAGAAAAAAGGTAAATATATACTGTTATTAATTTTCACTTAGGCTGGATATCAACATTTAAGTGAGCTAGATTCAACTCATGAAGGAGTGAAGGACTGACTGTATTTTTAGTATCTTTAGTGCCTGTGCTGCAGGTATTTACCTGTAAAAGGAGTTTGACAGGAATAACATCCAGGAAAATGCATCATTAAACTGGGAGGGGGCACCACCATTCGCACCAAGGTGGTGTGAGAAAGTAGGTGTGGCACACAAGGATCTCTTCCAGCAGTGTAAGAAATCGGTGCAGGTGTGAAGTGTTTGAATTTTCTCAGATGAATGTGGTCAGTGAACCACATCTCCTTTCCACTGATTGCTGGCTTTAAAACGTATTAAATATTTGCTGCCTCAACCGTTGGGTTCAGAAAATGCTTCACTCGGTGAGTCACAGCAAATGCATGGCATAGTTAGCATCTGTTGGGGTTAATTGACAGAGAACTCTTCAGAAACAGAAATAGACTCTTAACTCCTCTGCCTACTGTTTCTTCTTTTCACAGAGATGACACAAAGGGAAGAAAATCTTTATGCAGAATCTCATTGAATTGATGAGCTTATGCAGAGCAGTAGCAAGCAGTGTGTGGCTTTATGTGCCTAAAGTGTTTTGTAAAACCCAACAATTTACGCGTGCAAATTTAGTATACCCACGGTACATTCCAGAGAATGCTTGTAACAAAACCCCTGCCCCTGCACTCCCGAACACCTTTGTCCCCTGGGTTCCACCCTGCTGCCGAGTCCGAAGCCTTTTTTCATCACATCTTGATTAATACGAGGTGCTAAAAGCAAATTGGTGATAACTGCTGGTCATGACAGCTCTTATGCAAGCTCTTGCCAATGGCAGCGCTGGCTCTTTCCTGTTCTTACCTGCAGCAACCTTCGTATTTTAATCATGGGCCCCAAGCAGAAATTGTCAATTAGATTGAGCCTTGTGGTTGTCTTTGAATAAATGTTCTTTAGCAGCTAGATTTAGTGCCTTGCTACTCTATTCCCCTGGTTTCTATGTGCAATATACCTTCCATATACACTAAAATGAAGTATCTTCCTGGGGAAAAAAAAAATCTATCCAATCACACAGCAGATAAAGTGGCTACTCTGCTGAACTCCAGAAAGAAATGAGAGGGCTTGATGAATGCCTTGAGGCCAAAACAATGATTCTCTTGCTGCTTTCTCTTGGAAAAAAAAATCTAAGATGGAAAATCTGAGTTATTTCAATTTAAACAGTATGGAGGATTGTGGTAAAAGAGACAGTGTCACTTCTTTTATCACATCTACATTTGATCAATGCCTCTTGAACAGTTTTATCCCAAGTGAGATAATGGAAAAAGGGATCTTCTGTGTATCTGGCTACAAATTATTGATAAATGGGATCTGATCTGTGAGGATGCAGGGCGAGTTGTTCCACTGACTCATGAGAGCTGTGGGGGATGCTGGATGCAAACGCAGCTCAGTTTTGCTTCAAAGAATGATGGCATAGTCAGAAATTTAAAAATCACAGACGCTTTGCACATAATTATATCTGTTGGACTTGAGTGGGCTGTGAAAAGGAAAGATGATAGGGTCTGGAATTTGCTTCTGTCTGAGAAAAGTGTAGTCCAAGGCAGGGAGGGACTGCACGTCATCTTACATCAAACCAGTGTCTGATCCATTTTTTTCGAAGTTGTAGTTCTCTTTTATAGTGGAATTGACTATATACATATGAAGCTCATACTCTGGAGGAAGTGAATGAGGGAAAACATCTCTCACTGGGAGGAAAGCATTTGCCTTGGAAGGTGTGTGATGGGTATTGAGAAAAGCAGGACTCCACAGTGCTCCATGGTGCTGGATATGTGTGTATCCATATCACCCCAGGAGAGGTGAGCAGGATTGGGAGGATTGCCATTTTCTACCCAATAAATGGAGCCCAGACTGAGACTGGGGACTGGACATTGAGGCTGAATCACAGAATCATTCAGGCTGGAAAAGGCCTCCAAGCTTACACAAAAATACCTTTAACAGGGCTACCTCCATGCCCACCAAACCACATTGCAAAGTGCCAGGTCCAGTCATGATGTGGAACACTTCCAGGAATGGTGAATCCACCATTTCCCTGGAACTCCTGTCCCAGGGCTTCAGCACACTTTCAGTGATGAAATTTTTCCTAAAATCCATGCTGAACCTCCCCTGGTGCAGCTTGAGGCCATGTCCTCTGCTCCTGTCACTGGTTGCCTGGGGGCAGAGCCCAATCCCCACCTGGCTACACCCTCCTGTCAGGGAGTTGTGGAGAGTGAAAAGGTCCCCCCTGAGCCTCCTTTTCTCCAGGATAAACAACTCTTATACCCTCAGCTGCTCCTTATCAGAAATGTGCTCCACACCCTTCCTCAGCTCCATTGCACTTCTCTGGACATGCTCCAGTGCCTGTTTTGTGGTGAGGGTCCACTTTCCACCAGAAATTTTCATAAGAGTAATTTGTTCTTTGTAATTTCACCTCTTTGGGGTTTTTTTGTTTGGTTGGTTTTTTTGGGTTTTGGTAGTGGTGGTGGTTTTTGGTTTTGGTTTTTTTTTTGGTTGGTTGGTTGGTTGGTTTTTTGTTGGTTTTTTTAAATCGTTCCTCATTCCACCAAGCTAACTTTTTAAAAAATGAAAAATTAAGAAAAAATTTAAAACTAAAAATAAATCTGACAAAATCAACAGAAACAGAGGGAGAAGTGAAAAAGTTTCTCTAGCACATATTTCAGCAGTTGTCCTGATGGGCCCTGAGTGAACACACAAGTGAGTTGATGACTGAAGACATGATGCTTAGGGTTGGAAGTAGGCAAAGGGATTTGTGGTGCTTGGCAGTGGATGTGCATTATCCAACACGTGCTCTTCTGTGCGAGAGTTCGGCCGGGGGAGGCAAAAGAGAAAGGGAACAGTTGTTACCATGTTATGAATGGCTGTAATTAGGTACCTTGCCCAAGGTGACATGGAAATCCTCCGTCAAAAATGAAAATGGTAATCCAGGTCTTGTGGAGAAAAGCCCGCTGCAATACACACAAAGTTATCCTTCCTCTTCTAGCTGCTGCTTTCCAGCTAAGCCCTTTCCTCCAGGGCTGTGGGCATTGGTCTTACCTCTAGGAACATAATGATTCAAAGAAAAGGTGCTCGGGCAAAAAGGATTAGTAACTCTAAGCTCCCGACCACGGGCAGTGTGTAGAACAAATGCCTCTTACCGACAGGTCAAAGGTCCATCTTGGGTTGTGAGGGGGCTTTTTGGGCTGGTTTTACCATTAATTTTGTAATTATTATTTGAATTTTGTCAGAACGGGAAAGGCTCCCGCGCAACGCGAACTCCGGTAATTTTGCAGGGAATAAAATGGAGGCAGATTTGCCTGTGCTTCCCCTGCAATTACCGAGCGATTCTCGCGTCTTGTTTGAATTCCCTTTGTCGTTATGAAACACAACAGGCTGACGGCTTGATATTAAAAGCAATTGTGTTTCCATTCATGCAGATGCCAGCCTGTTTAGGTGAATTTACTAAGTCCCTAGACGTACATTTTTATATTATTGCTGTCTCTGGGCCGTGCTGAGCATTTTAATTCTCTGAAAATAACCTCTGTTTTCCTTTCATCTCTTCATTAGCTCTTTCATCATGAGCACATGAATTTAAAAATATATATATATCTCTTAAAGTTGTGTGTAATAAAGATGCTTGTATCATTCCAATTTGTTGAGCTGGGCTTTTAACGTTGCATGGCTTTCACAACCATAAAATGGCACAATTATTTCTGTGTTGTATTGCTTTGTACCCTGAGGTTCCATTTAAAACAAAGCAGAGAGATGTGTTTATAGGCAGTATTGAAAGCAATGTATATGGATCTTGATGTCAGGCATATTTTATTGAAGTAAGATTAAATGACAAGTTCTGCACTATTGAAGTGAAATCAGAATGAGATTTTGTGCTGAGCTACAGATTGTTAAATCAAAATTAAAGTAATACCAAGCTGTGTTGTTATCTTTGTGGCTTTTTGGTAGCATCTTTTAAAAATGAACTTTTTAGCCAATTATAAGTATTTTAATGTAAATATTCTGAGCTTTCTGGACACATTGTTGCATTAAATGTTACATATGTCACAATGTTATAACATTGTACATGCATGTGCTATCAGATATCAGAAGACTGAATTTTCCTGCTATACATTGCGAATGTGTGTTTGGATAAATCCTTGCAAGTAAAACTAGTTTTCTTTCTGTATAAAATCACACAGGTAAAAAGCCCTCTTTATTTGATTTATCCACCTATTTTGTTGTACTGAAAATAGGCTCAGAAGGTTTAGGGTTTTTTCTAGAGGCAGAGGTTTAAATTATATCTCTTTTAAAGTTAAATGCCTGGGGTTGTCTCTAATTGATACCTGCACCACAGCAAGGACAACAGTATGAGAAAATTAGGAAAATTGTGAATTTTCTTTCTGTCTGCAGTTTTTATTTTGCTGGGAGGGGATCCCATAGTTTACCTTTCAGATTTTCATTTTTGATTCATAGAAGGGATACATTTCTGATCAACAGAGGGGTGTCCCAAATTACAGGCTTAATTAGACTATTTGTGCTTCAGGATGTGAAGAAATTGCCTCTTGAAGGATGGTCAAATCACATATCTTGCTTTTAAGATGAGCTGCACTGCAGGAACACCTTTTAGTTTGCACAGGCACTAAAATTTCTGTAGTGGTACAGTGTTAGTGTCTGGAAAATACAGTAAGTTGAGGTTTTGGGAGCTGTGGAGTAGATGGCTCAAACTTCTTAGTGTGCTGTTGCAGGAATTTGAGTATGAAAGGGAACATCAGCTTCCTATTTTAACTGCATGTTCAGCCTGGACTCTGAATGTCAAGTTGGATTTTTTTTTAATCATCACTGGCGTTATTATGTCTCTCACCTTTTTTTCCCATGAGACAGTAATCTTAGCAATATATGATCTAATAAATATAGATAATTTAAAATCCCAGCTGCCTTTATTCCATCTAGTCGTGGTTTAGCCTCTCTCCGGTATGTCACATTGTGACTGTCTTCACCTTTTTTTTTTCCTGGCTGTTTGCCTTTCAGGTTTTTTCTTCTTTTCCAATAAAATTGCAAAAGATGGAGTTTCTCCTGCAATGTGTTTTATGCAGCATTCAACACAATCAGACCTGCTTCTCATTTTAGGCCTCTAGACATTGGCATCTCAAATATATTCTTGCTTACTACTGATATTATTTTTTTAATATGTGGATTTTTATAGCTCAGTCCCAGACTCGACCCACAAGGGTGAATAACATAGAGCTACTGTGCAGAATACACTTCTTTGGTCAAGTGGGCATTCTAGTCCAAAATTTCTGCTTTAATAATTGAGTGATTATTCTATTTAATGATATATTATGTAACTATAAAGAGAGCATCATATATAACAAAATTGTACATTATAACAAAATCTGTGGCATAGAAGTAGATTTTTGCCTGTGCACTGAAAGGCTGTGGCTTTGGGTTTTGTTTTGCTTTTTCCCCTAACGTTAGCAAAATCTATCTACAGATTAAATCCTATCTGTAGGACTACTATTAGGTGAGGGCTAGCAACGTTTGAAAGCTCAGTTTATGAAAACATGTTTATCCAGGGGGAGAAAGGAAGAAAAGTTGCTTTAATTTAGTTTAATGTTTCCAGTCCTTTGGGTGGCACAGCCTTTTGCCAGGCTCAGAGGGAGAAGAGAGTAAATGACATATTGTTGGTTCAAATATTTGTCTGTTACAACTTGAGTATGCTAGGCCCACAGATTTTTAGATCATATTTGGAATTGTTTCCTTTTGTTTCCATTTTTTATGGAGAAATTTGATACTTGAAGAAATGGAGGAATTTACCACACAGTGAAAAACCAAGTTGAATGTATTTGTTAATACCAATCCCATAGCTGTCTTGTCCATTTTTAAAGGGGCACATACTTCTAGGGCTTGAAGAATTAATTAAAAAAAAAATAAAAATACTTGTATGATGCGTTTTGGGGAAAAACTTTGCAGGCAGTCATGTTTCTTCAAGTTTGCCCAAATGGGCAGAACTGGTGAATCCGTAGTGATGACCTCTGTCTAAGTGGCACTGCTGCTGTGTTGTTCACTGTTAACAAAGAATAAGAACTGTGGGAAGCTGCTGTCCTACAAATAATAAATATTAGTAAATATGCAGGACGCTCTTAGAGATCCAATTACCAGCTGTAGCAGAGTTGTCTGTCACCCACTGCAGGTAATACATGGAGAAGGATGTCTTGAGGGAATTGTTACCCATTTTTGGGTGCTTTTCTTTAGACATTAGTATGAAAGCAAATAGGCTTCATAAGGTCTGGCTGCTTTTGGCTCCTCACTTCTTTTTTGGTGCCAGATGACCTCTACCCTTGACAGCCAGTGCCAGCCTGAGTCAGGCGTGTGAATGCAGCCCATGTCAGCAGTTGCAGTGCATATATGCATTTTCCATTTATCCTTGGGACACAGCGAAAGACTCCTCAAGCCCCTGCTGCAGTGCAGCATGTCAACTTGGCAGCCTTGTTTATACCAACCTTTGGCCCCTTCCCTTTCCTCACCTGTTCAAATCCTCTGGCTCTGCACGTATGCCAACAAGTGTGACCAGGTGTAAAGAGGCATGCGGCACCAAAGTGGCGTGGCTGTCACACAGAATGGGCTTCCCACCGTCGCAATGGCCCCACACCCATGGAGAACCTGTTCTCTGACACGGAGGGAACATTCCTGACTTTGGGTAAACGTTTGTGTTTCTGACCCTGCTTCTGCAGAGCCACTGCTCAGTGATTTCTTTGCTTTCCCTCTTCCCCACGTGGGCACTGCCCCTCATCCTGCTCATGTTTTGGAGCGGTTTGGGAGTGATTCCAACAGAGGGGACTCAATTTCCACTGTCAGCGTCAAAATCTGCAGGCAACAAGACATTGTTTCTTTATTGGTCACTGCCAGGAATTCATCCTGGTAGAGGAGATCCTGCAAGTAATTTAATGAGACTGCTGCATTTCAGGATGCTGGGAAACTCCACTGAAGGGAAGTCTTGGTTATAGATGAACTTCACAAAATGCTGGGTGACTTAACTGCAACAAGTACCGTATGTTGTGCTGGCCTTCTCAGCAGGTGAAAAAGCAGTACCAGTGCTAAATTCTGGTGGAAGAAATTATCTGATATATGAAAACACTATTTGGTCAGTAGGAACTATGAAACGTTTGGTTTCAAACCACTAACAGTAAAACTAATTTTGAAAAATAGTTACAGTATTGTTATTTTGGCGTTGGAGGAGACCCAACAGAAGAAAAGACTGGATGCAGCACTCAGTGCCATGGTTAAGTTGAGGTTGGACTCGATGATCTTTAAGGTCTGTTCTTCCAACCTAGTCATTCTGTGAATTCTGTGAACAGTGGAAGGTATTTTAATATAACCATCTTCCTTTTCACAAGCTAAACCAGCTGGAGAGGTTTAGCCATCAGAGCTTTCACAAGCTGATGGATCTGACAATTTCCCAGAGGCCAGGTGGTAAGAACTCAGGCTGAATGTAATGGCCTTGTGAAAAACATGATGTCTCACAGAATCATATCTTGTTTGAGTTGGAAGTGACCCTAAAAATCATCTATTTCCAATCCCTCTGCTGGGAGGAATGCCACCCACTAGGCCAGGTTGCTCAGGACCCCGTCCAACCTGTCCTTGAATATTTCCAGGGATGAGGCCTTTCTCAGTCCTGTCACATAGGTTGATACTTCACAAAAAATAGTTTCCCTGCCTCGGAAGAGAGACCAGGGATGGGTACTCCAAAAGTCAGGGCTTTTAGCTGCATTTCTTTGCTGCCTGTCTCAGTGGTGGACTCCATCAGTAATTTCCAGCTGTAAAGCTGTCAGTCTTCCACTAGTTCAAATTCAGCTTTAAAATAGAGCCAGGACTTCTCCATGGCTATGCAGGCTATTTTTGATGGCTTTGAGAATAGCTGAGAAATAGGCAGGTGTCTGTGCTGGTTTTCAGTGGTTGGGACAAAGCTTTGTGAGTTACATGGAAGTAGAAAACAAAGAGGGGTCACAACCAGATCGCATTTTAGTGGACTTGCCTGCCCCCTTTCAGAAGTTACCCTCCCTCCACCAAACACAATTCTTTCTGACTTCCATGAAGTCATAAGTGATTAAGAGTAGGGATCCAGAAATCCCAGAGTGTGAGAGCTCAAAGCGTTCAGATCAAACGGGGCATGGTGACAAAAATGTAGGCAAAGGACATGGAGCAAAATTCCAGCTGTAATTGCAGTTCTGCTGTATCAAGCAGTTATTCAGACAATGAACAATTGAAAAGCTATTCACATCACTTCACATTTGCTTAGCCTTGTGGCTAACATGTCATTTTGGTTATTGTTAGATGGCAACCAAAAGCAGTGAATAGTCTGTGCTACTTGGGAAAGAATTTGAAAAACAGAGTAAATCAATAACTCTTTCTTGGATGCCTCTTATTGCCCTGAGTTAGACATGGAAGTACTAGGTGAACTCAGCTTGTTCTCTGCAAGGGCCTTGGTCTGTTCTGTATCAGATGGGAAAAGCCAAAGAAAAATAATTAGAAAGGACATATCTAATTTTTGCACAGTGAAAGCCAACTTGTCTGCTGCTTCTTCTTCTGTAGAAGCTATTAGCCTGGGGCTTCCAAAATCTGAGAGGTTTTCTCATTCTTTAGATTGCTGGCAGCAATGGCTCTTAAGTTTAATAAATAAATAAACAAAAAACCTGACAACGACTAAAACATTCCGTCTAAAGTCCATCAATGGAGAAATTGTATAGCTTTGTGAAACAATACAGAGGAAACAAAGTACACAGGTAAGACTTTCTTTAGCCACTGAGACTGCAAGGCTATCAGTATAAAAATAAAATTAATATTAATCACTGCCAATAGTGTTGTTTGGCTTTAGCATTTTACTCGATGCAGAACAAGCACAGATAAATAAAAGAAACCTGTTCATCACAGAGAGCTCTCCCAAATGCCCTAGTCAAGAAGAAATCAAGCCTGTTTGTCCAAATTTTTGTCATGCAGCATACTTTCTGGCTCTTTTGTTTATGTTTTTTCTTCTTAGTGAAAATCTGGCAATGCCATACAACTGCTTATTGTAAAAGTGCCCAGGAGTCCTGGATGTGTTAATGTGTGGCCAGACGCAGTGTCTAAAGTGAGAATGTCTCAAACCTTCCTTTTAGAGTTTCCAGCTTTCATTACTCCTCCAGAACAAATATCAGAAGCAATAACCAAATAGCTTTGGATTATTTGATTGCCTTTAAACAGTATTCAGCTCCTTTCATTGCAAGGACCAGAGTTTAATTGCTCATCTGACTGATAAAGAGACAAAGCTACGTGGTTAATCAATAGATCAAACTAGGTCAAGGCATAGCACTTGGAATCCTTATGAATCAGGGTTCCCATTCCAAGGTGGCAAAAGGCATCTTGTGTGACCCTGAAGAAATTATTTAGTGTCTTGGGGGCCTCTGTTCTGTATTAGAAAATCAGGATGATAGTAATGAAGAATTATGAAGACATAACTCAATAGCGTTTGGATGGGGTTATAAAAGTGCTTTCCTGATGTGCTCTCAACTTCATGGGCAGGGTAGATTTAGTCAGAATCCAATTTATCCTCCAAAATGTGAATGAGTCCAGTTCTCCTTGTGCTTTAAGAACAGAACAGAACAGGTATGGGCTGTGCTGTGCTTTGGGCTGTTTCCATGGTTGGTTATTCCAGTTCCAAATGCAAGGTAGGAGCAAAAGGCTTCTGGACATGGGGGATGCTGTCCTTGGATTGGATGGAACAGTGTCTCACACCAGCTCCATTACTTTGTGCAAACAACTAACACGATTATGGTTTTATATTAAAAACAGTAATTCACAGTCCCAAAAAGAAAAATCACTCCCTGAAGACAGCTTAATACAAAGAGGCTGATTTGGTCGTTGCGTATTCTGCCAAACCCTTTTTTAAAATTAGATCTTTACTTTGTAATTTTCTTCTTTTTTTGCTCAAGGGTACTTCAGGAAAATTGTGGAGAGATATATAAATGGGGTGCCTCCATCTATAAATTCTCCTGTAAACTGCTAGGCTCAGAAAACCCAGACAGACTTGTCTGCCACTGTGCTGGGCTCTGTAAAAAAGCACCTAAATTCAGAGCATATTACAATTTAATTAAAATAAACTGCAATGAGTATAAGGAAATCATTGAAAAGCAAAAGGCAAAAGTCCTTAGAGATTATTCATATTTGTCACTTAGAAGCAATTTCAGCACAAGTAGGGCGTTTCATGTCTTTAAAATAAGATAATATATGTAGGTGATGAAGCTGCTAACATCTTCCTATTAAGAAGTGATAGGTTCTGTATCAGAAGATGTTTTTCCAGAAGGGATTTTTTGTAGCTGGAATGTGTTTCCTGGGAATGTGAGCTGGGTATAGGAAGGAGTCCAGTTAGCCTGCTACAGGTGGTCTTTTCCCTTCCTGGAGGAGTAATTTGAACCAAGTACTCAGTTTTGAAGAAGCAAGATAGTTCAACACCTATAAATGAAGCACATGAATGAGTGATGAACACGACTTCTGACAGAGTGGAGGACTCCACATGGTGCTTTAATGTGTAGGTTTGGGCTTAAGTCATTAAGCAGCACAAGGGTCTTAATATTAAATAATATCTCATTTCCTGAGCTGAAGTGCTCACAGTTCAGTTGTAAAAATCCACTCATTCATAATATTGTGTTGTTTGTGTTTTTCTGGATAAGGGTGTTTTAAATACAAAATCTTGCTCATGGCAGGAGGAGACGATTTTAAAAAGGAGAGTATGTTCATGCAGTATTCATTAATGGTGAATCCTTTTTCATACTCTTTACCTACAGCTTGTTTTTGCTTTAGAGAGAGATTCAAAGCTATTTATGTCTAAAAGAGAAAATTAAATTCCCTGTTGGATTGGGATTGGGGGAGAGTGGCTTGTTGGGGGTTTTTCTGTTGTTTTGTTTGATTTTGTTTTCTGTTTTTTTGGGTTTTTTTTTTTTTTTTTTTTTTTTTTACTTTTTAGATCTGCTTTTATCAATGCTAATGCTTTGGAAAAGCAAAGCCAGAGCTATTTAAGTGTCTTGCAGAGACAGACATCAGCAGGCTTGCAGCCTGTGTTTACCAGGGCTGTCCTGTGTGGCTGCATTTATAACATCCAGCATCCACCAACAGGCCAAAGGGCAAATAGTTTAAACTGTGTTGCAATTTGAGAGGCTGTTTCTTTTTTGTCCTCTTTCTAAATGGAGTTGTAGCAGTCAGGCCCAAACAATCTAAAGACAAGTGCTGTTTTGTTCTTTTCCTATGAATTTCTCTGTCTTGGACCCACTGTAAAGGTTTGTTTTTAGTCCTGTGATGAGTCTTAGAAACTCCAAGCAGCAAGTCTGCCCTAGGAAAGAACATTGCTGCTGTTATCTATGCAAAAGAGAAGCTGAAGCGGAATCTAAGTCATCCAGGCAATCTCAGGCCCTGAAACCTAATTTTAGTCTTTCAGAGAGTGGAGAGGGATGCACAGATCTACTTACTCCAGCATTAGACAAGCCAAAAAAGGCACATGTCATTTGAGACTTGAGCCTGTGGAAACAATTTGGAATGAAAATGTAGGAGCAAACTGCTTGCTTAATCATCATCTTTCCACATCTTCACTGAAGAAGAAAAGTAAAGTCAGATAAATCCAATTTGCCTGAGATTTTTCATGCATGCAGCTCCTGCTGTGAAGTAGAAAAATATTTCCTCTGTGTTTGGAGAAGCCATGATAGCCTGCCAATGGCTAGTTTAACACCTGTAAGCCCACCCGGCTCTTAACCTAGTCCTGTGAATCCAGGCAGATAAAGCAATCTTATTGCAAAGAGAGTAAGCTCAATTCTCATGGCTGTGCATAGTCTTTTATCTTCCATGCTCAATCCATTACTGTGTTTTCAGCACTTATTTCCAATATCATGCCCAAATAGTTTAAACTGAGAATTGAGATGTGTCTCACTATAGAGGACCCTGCCTGAGAAGTAGGAATGTGTTATTAATTAAACATAGTTTTAATCAGTGTAGTGTGTTTCTTAAATACTTGTGCTTATATACCAATGAAAAGGTATACTGATACCTGATTTTAATTATTGATTTCACTAACTGTTGCATGATTTTTCTGATTTTTCCAAATAAAACCCTTCAAGCTCTTTAGATACTAAAAGTTTTAGGAAAGGTGAATGGGCAGAAGTGTGAGTTTTGCATTGAAACATTCACCACATCTTTAACTTTGCCTGTCTTTGTGATTAGGGTGCATAGCACATTAAGTAAAATTTCTTCCATTTTCCTTTTCCAGAACTGCAAAATTTGTTTTTATAACTCTCTGGCTTGCTCTGAAGAGAGCAAGGAGTGTTAAACCAGGGAGTGTTGCCTCAAACTGGAACAGCTGCACTTGGGCAAAGTGGCAATCCATTGGTCATGGTGGGAGCTTTTTTACTGATGGGAGGGGAAGGTTTATATGATCTAAGGGGATGGTGCATATTTTCTATAGGAAAGGGAAATGTGTCCTATTTCTAGCCCTTCAAATCCTGAAAAAAAACCCCAAGCACCTTGTATGTCACCAATATATCTGACAAAACAAAGCACATGAGAATTTAGGTATGCAAACATGTGCTGCAAAAAAAGGTGATGCTTCCTCTGTGGTCAGCCAGAGTAAGGAATCAACCCACCATGGAAACTCCTGAAAAATTTCCTCAAACAGTAAACTAATAGTTTCTTGCCAGCAAAAATTTTCTCTGAAAAGCAAATAAACTTTCCAAGAAATGTAAAATGGAAAAACACCAGCCTTCTGCATCGCTTCAGCTAGCAGTGGGAAAATGTTATTATCTGGAAGTGAAAAAATTGAACTTTGGGAACTTTGTTTAACAATCATTTCTCTTCCTGATTGAAATAAATGAGCCCAAGGATTTAGCCCTATGTTCACTCTTCAGAGAAAGGGCTTTTATATTGATTTCTCTCAATAAGCATAATTTTTTATTTTGATGTGCAATTAGGGCAAATTCAGCTTTTTTTCTCCCAGCTCCCACTTTCACACAATGCCCCTTAATTAAACGCACTGTGCAGAGATGGCAGGTGACTTGACATGCAGGGTTGGGATTCTGCTGTGATCAGAAGGAGAGCCACAGTTCATGCCTGCCAGGGACACTTTTAGGAATATAAAGCTGCAAAATTGAAGGTAAGGAAGCCAAAGCTGATAATGGCTCACTATAGAATGAGCTGGTGGGAGCCAAGCATGGCTGGGCTCTGAGCTGGGGTGCAGAGAGGTGTGGCCACATACAGCAAGGGCTACATCTGATTAATGGAATCCAAATGTGAAACCCTGATTTGTTTGTTCGTCAGCAACCCTCGGTAAGTAAAAGGAGCCCATGCTTGTGAGCCAGAGCTGCGCTGGCTGTGTTTAATGTGATCCCACTCCCTGCCCTGAATCCTGGGCATAAAGCCAGCAGGGACCTTCAGTTCCTCCTGTGGCTTTGGGCACTCAGAATTTCCATCACCCTGATAATTCCTGCATCCTGTACCAGCGTGTTAATTCCCCAAGAACTCTGTAAATCCCTGTGTGGCCTGTTCCAGCTGGCTGCTGTGGAGCACGTGGATTTGCACGCAGACATGTGGACACCCACCTACCTAAGCAATGCTACAGCACAGCTTGACTTGAAATTTCGTGCAAAAACTGTCCCAAAGTATCTTCTGATGGTAAATACCTGTCTGGAGCAGAGCAGGTGTGGTAGAGTGTGGAAGGCCCAGGGAAATAACTGTGGGGTTTTTTTTACTGTTCTCTAAGGAAAATGGCAACTTCAAAAAGCAAAAGCATCCAAGGAGATTCGTCCAGGTGGCTAAAAGTCTATTTAAAGTGACATTGCTGCCAAATTCTTTTAGACTCTAAATTCCCGACCTGGTCAGGATTTCAGTTTCTTGCTGCTCATATTCCAATTCTTCTTGACACTTAAAACTGAGAATGTACTCAGAAGCTTGAGAAGGAGAAACAGAGGTAACCTGAGCCCCTGAAAATGGGCTTTAATGATGAAACAGGGCAACCTTCAAATTCTTAGATCAGATGGTATTCCAGCAATATCCTGTTTTCAGTCGCTACATGTTCTGCTGACTGTATGACAAGGATAGCTATGACACAGGGACTTGGAGAAAAGCACTGTGAGAAACACTTCTGAGTTTGCAGGGTAATTTTTTTACTCTTTTCTAATGTATCCTGGCTGCCACAGTTCATATTTTCTACTTCAAAACTGTACTGTAGCTGTCTACAAACTGCTGTAAAGTGCAGTTACCTGTTATTGCCCTGTAAATAATTGAATAACCTCTTCCAGGCAACATGGTCAAGATGCAGATTTAATTTACTTACAGGCCAGTAGTAAAGATGGTTGAATCCACTCGGTTCACTGTCTGTGTCTGGAGGTGTTGTGTACAGGTACATAAATAGTTTACTGAACCTGTCAAATTCTCTGGCAGGAATGAGCATGCCCTCTGGTCTGCTACATGTGCTTATATGAAACACTTCCCCTTCAGTTCTCAAGCAGGAAGGGGTAATATATTTTCCAATATTTTTCTGGAAATAGGTAAAAGACGTAATGAATCACATAGTAGCAGGAATGGGCACAGAGTCTGACTTTCTGGGGTTATTTGGTGATTTATTGCTTGGGTTTTTTTCAGGGGGGTATGATTTCAGGCATGGTATGGTTCTTTTTAAATTTCTGTGCTCCTCAGAAATTAAATAAACTAATTACAAAAGGTATGTGTAATTGTCTCTGCCTAAATTTGGACAGTAGTAGACAATAGGGCTGAAATATTCCTTAATGGGGCATTCAGATTGTGAAATGAAGCACAGGAAAATCAAAAAGCAAACTAGACACTACAAAAATCCCCCCATCACCAGGGTGTGGGTTTGTCCCATCTGTATTGAGGAGATCACCTTAAAAATGTTTTCTGTAGAATTAGTGCCATGAACAGGAATGTGCCTCAAAAAATAAACTAACTTGTATTTTGCTTAGAGCTGAAATCCAAAGTCAGTGACATCCCTTGAATGGTTACCTGAACCTTTCAAAATCTTTCATGTCTCAAAGTTTTTATATTGCTTAAAGAAAAAGAAAATGCTTTTGACTCTGATCTCTACTCGTTACAAAAAACTTTAACTGATATAATTTTCACTTCAGGTTAGTGTGCTATTAATTCTTTGGTCTTTATTTTGTTTAAAAAAAAAAAAAAGAAAGACGAAGAGAAAAATAATTGAAGGGTGAGATGTATTGGAGGGTAGAGAAAAGAGAAACCTTCCATATATGAAAACAGACTGAAATGAGCTATTGTCATCTGCAGATGTCCCATCATCTAAATTACTTTTCCAGACTAATTAATAAAACCTGGATGCCACTATTTCTCCATTAACACTATCCCTTTGGAAAAAACATGTTAGCAGCACAATTTTTCCAATTGCTGACATTAAAAAAAAGCTAAGATAATAGAAAGAAGAACACTCCATTGAGCTATCATTCTCCAGGATCTGAATGCTTTAGAGCTTGGTCACACATAATCAGTAGAACTCCACTTTATTTTGGTAAGATGGTGGGTGTGTGACACACTCACACATGCTGGCCATGTCCTGGAAGTGTTCCAGAAAAGATAATGATTTCCCTGTCCCTCACAGTTTGGATTAGACACAGCATTTTTGTTGCTGTGGTAAACTCTTTCTGTATGGTATGGCTGTGTGCTGTTCCACTGCTGTCCTCTGCAGGGATGGGTGCTTTAAGCTGGGCTGGTTGCAGGAGTTCTTTCAGGGATTTTTAATGAAAAGCACAGAGGTGGTGAGCCACTGTGAAAAATGATGATATTTTCTTAGAAATTTTGTCTCTTTGAAGGTCAGTGAACATGTCCACAGTCTTTCAGCAGATTGTCTGCCCTGTTTGTGCTTGCCCTCCACCCAAGGACAGTGTGGTGCCTTGCTGCCAAGTGACAGCATGGCCACTGTCCCCGGTGTGTCCCCAGTGTGTTCCCAGATCTGCAGCCATTACTTGTGTTTGCCATAACCCTGATCAGTAAAGACATAACTGTTCCAGGCAAGACAGAGTGAAGCCAGGGCTGGTGTCACAGCAGTGATGTGCCCAGTAGCAGCCTCAGTGCCCAGTGACTTCACCACTGCACAGCCTGGGACTTTCCAACGTTGCTATCAAGTTCCAAGGCCGCAATTTCAGGTTTGAAGTGTGTTGGCTTTGAAAATGACCTTCTTATCATAGAATCATGGAACAGTTTGGATTGGGAAGGACCTTAAAGGCCAACTAATTCCAGCAACCTCTGCCATGGGGCCTTGCTTCCACTAGTCTTGCTTCCCCTAGACCAGGTTGCTGAAAGCTCACCTGCCCTGGTCTCAGACACTTCCAGGGATGGGACATCCGCTCTTCTATGGGCAACCTGTGCCAGGGCCTCACCACCCTCACAGTGCAAACAGATATAAGTAAAGGCATCACATCCGTTTATAATAATGTGCAGATAATATTTATAGAAGTGCCCAGCACTACTTAATAGTTTGTCACTTGCATTGCAAGTTTATGTAAAATCTATGGCTGCTGTAGGGCAAAGGTATAAAACTTTCATGAGTAATATAAAATATACAAAATGTTGTTGTTAATATTTAATACAATTTGCAGCAGTCAATGAGCACAATCAATGTTTATTAATTAAGTTGTTCTGTTGCAATAGCAATTTCTTTTTTTTTTTTTTTTTTGGTGTATGTGTATCTTCAGGGAGAATTTTGCAAGCTTTCTTGACCCTTTCCCAAAAAAAAAGAAAAATTGGCATGTTTAACAATAGTGTTGGCAATGTCTTACATTACTCATTTGCTTTTTCTTCAGCAAGTAAACACAACTCTTTTGGTGACACCTTCTATTTAAACCACACCACGTGATAAGAGAACTGGGTTTTGGCCAGGCTGTTTAATAAGATGTGTTGCAATTTGGGCTGTCTGTAGCAGCCATATTGACGCACTGCAGATAACCCAGCATTTGAGGGGTTGTTTTCTTTGTTTTAACCCTACAATGTTTATGGGGCTTGCAGACAGCACTATGCAGGGTAAAAGTGGAATTTATTCCCCTGGGACCTGTTAGATCAGACCTCACTGCACCTGCTCAATCAGGCCATGCACTGAATGACCCAAAATGTGGCATTTTGGCCCCAGCCACAGATGTTCCCATATTGGTGATGTTCCCCTTGGAGCTTACACCACCTTAGAGTGTTTTCTTTGAAATCACAGGAGAGAGGGAATACCCCAAGCCAATGTTCTTGCAGGGATTAACTGGTCAGCAGGAGGATTTTAAGTAACCCTGCCCCAGCTGGAATTGTTCTGGCTCCTCAAGACTGTGTGCAGATCATTTGCCATTGTAGTGCTAAAGGGGCTGGTTGTGATGGAGAGCCTACAAGGACAGAGCCTGTCTCAGCAGCAGGTACAGCATTCAGCTGAACCCAGGAGGTTATTTCTGTCACCTGAAGTACATGGTTAATAATCACTGTCGTTTTTACCTGTCTTCTCCATTTTCCTCCATGTTATTTCTCTCTTAAATAAAACTAAGCAGTTTTAAGATGACTTCTTCACACTATAAAATAGCTTAATATATCTTTCAAAAAAATGCTTTTGTGGTAGTGCTTAATGCCACATCCAAAATTCTGTGTTGTCTGCAAAGTCTTCCTGTGCATTTTCATCTGTGTGCTGCACTGACTGAGAAATGTCCAAGCACATTTTCTTTCTATTTTTTTTCCCTAAACAATATTGAACTCCTTAGCTGCATTAGAATTGGAGCACTTCATGGTTTGGGTCTTGGTATTGGGGTTTTTTCCTCCTCTTCAGAAATAAAAATGTTTTGCAAAATAGAGCAGAGACATGCAAGAACAGGTTCTGCAGCACCCACAAAGTGGTTAAGTCATTAATTTATTTGTCTGATGCCCAAAATAAACATAAAAGCCATGACACTTTATTCAATATGTCCTCTGGGCTAAAATTGTCTTGAGGTTACCAGTGATATTAGTTGTAGTAAGTTTTATATGTGTGTATCTCTGTATAACTGTGCCACATTATTTTGAACTATACTGCTAGGGGTTTATTGAAATATGTTAACCTTATTGCTAATATTTCACAGACGGTTCTTCATTTCAGCAATATAGAATTCAATTTAGCAGAAATGTGATATTCCTCCTGAAATTTTAAATTCCCAGCAGATGTATAATTCAATTAAGTCCAGAAGATTAAAAAAATTGAAGTCATTCTCTATACATACACTCTTTCTGCTCAGTTCCAAAATAATGAAAAACTACAGCTGTTCAGTTTTGGTTCATCCATCGCTTTGTACAATTTTTATGGGTTTTATGTGTAATCACATTTGCAGAGAGAATTTTTATACAGCCTGCTCCATTTTGCACAGTTATTATCTTTCCACATTAAAAACAGATTGTAAAAACTGATACACAAGCCTTGGGCCCACTCCTTAAGGCAAGTAAAGCATGGTCATTAATCATGGGGGGTGCAGGGGAAAAGAGAGCCTGTAAAACTTAATTGTTCTGTTTCCTTGTGCTGCAAGATGGCCTTTGTCTCTTTCCTTCCATCCACATGCTTTTTCCTTTTCTTTCCTTTTCATTCCTTTTCTTTTTCTCCCCTCTCTGTGGAACTAAAGGGGTCATTTATTTGTGTGTAACTGACTTCAGCAGAAATTGGACACAGGCATTACCTAAAACCGTAATTCTCCTGCAGAGGTGAAGAGGTCCCTGCGTGTGAGTGCCTGCATGCTGAGAGTCTTACCAAACCTTCCACGAGTTCTTGGCTCGTGTTCCTAGGCTGGCACTGGGGTCAGGTTTCCATGTCAAATGTCACAAACGGTGTCTGTGATCTGTGCAGAATAATTTAATTTCCTGGGCCTCAGTTTGTCGATTTTTTTTTTTTTTTTGAATGCAGCTGCAACAGAGACCTGTTTCAGGGGCTGCTACTTGCACCTAAGCAGTAGCTCAGCTTGATGAACTGGGATGCCCAAAATCTTATTGCTTTGTAGAGGGATGTCAGGGAGGTAAATCTATAATATATTCATAAAGCTTTTGCTTCAGAGTTTGCCCATTTCTTTTTCTAATCACATCAATCTATTATGACCTCTCTCTGAATTCCTAGTCCAGGAAGGAATTAAAATCTGTTTCATCTCGGTATTTCAAAGATAAAATACATAAAATATTTTTAGTCAAAGCTCTAAGCGTAGGGTGTCAGAAGGACATTTTATAGAAAATTCACCCTGTGATTCCCTCCAACAAGAGAGCATTTGCAACATCCCCTGAACAGTCACTCAAAGGTAAATAGCTTAAGCATTAGTGATCACCACTGCATCTAATCAACTACCTGACTGCCTATACAAATCCTACACTGCTCAGTATTGACCCCAGCAAGGAAAACATTGATTCACTGACCTGTCACTAGATTGTTTTCCAGAAGGTATAAGGGACTCACCCATGCTTGTTGAAGGTGCTTCTTATCTGTAAGTTGTCCTGCCTTTAGTAGATAACAGCAGGATACTTTTTTCTCTTCTCCTTCCCTGCAAAACTGGAATGTACAGCTGTTGAAATTGGAGAAGCAGATGATTTCACTTTGATTTTGTTTTAGCTAAAAGATCTGGCTTTGGGGTGAATAAATCAGCTGAGGAAAAAAAAAAACCTGGCAAAAATTCAGTGTTGGCAGGAGAGCAGTATTGGACAGAACAGTGAACAATGATGCTAGGTGAAATATGATGTATGTGCTTGCCATTGGATGAGCAATAACACAGCTGTCCTGTCCATGGTTACTGCTTCAGCAGCCATGAAAAGATTTTCAGATCAGAATCTATATTAATCTGTGTTAAAAATTGATATCCAGACGACCTTAATAATTGTGAAAGAATAAAATCTTATTTACTGTTGGGCTGTGATTTTTTTGTCTTCTGTGTGTGTGGCACCATGTAAAGATCTCTTTCATCATTTGGGTACTGTGCTTTCTTCCTACTACTTCCCTAAATCTATATTTTATTCTATGAAATTTGCAGAGAGGTTTTTTTGCAGCTTTGTAGAAATTCAGCTCCCATGTATCATGGTTTTCCAATGTAAAAAAAATGCCTCTGCCATCATGTAACTTTTCACCTCATTCTGAATCTTGTCCTATATATAACATGAAAATCTTGGAGCTGCGGTTGATTAATTACTTCTTCCCTTCCCCTTGCAGTCTGCCTGCATCATAGATGCCTCCCTGTGTCTGCTAAGCTGCCAAGCCTAAGCACTTCTGATGCTGCCAGTCCTCTTTTATAGGACAGCAGCCTGTCCTTGGACTGTAGGGTTTGACTTCATGCATGTGAAGTAAAGGTCCAGGGCACACAGACCACAAGGAAAGTCAGTGTTTACTGGGATCTAACCTTTATGCTTGCCTATGACCTTGGTAACATGCAAGCTGGACATTTGCCACTAAATATGTCTAGTTATGTGGGTTCTGCATTCCTGTCACCTGGACACAGAGAACATGTTTTTCTCCTCTTTTTAGCAGCCTTTCCTATATTTGAAAGATACAGAAGCATAAGAAGCATACCTGTAGCTTTTGAAGATGCTGAAGGTTCCCTTGCCCATCTCCTCTCCAGATCATCACAGCACCTCCAGCTCTTTCATTTTTTGCTACCTGTACGTGACAGCATTTGAAACTTGGACCATTTCTCTGATGTCTTCTGGGCTCTCTCTAATTGTCTCATAACTTTGTGGTAACTTGGTGCCTGAAACTTCACCAGTTCTGGGTAGACAGTGTTGTGCTGAAAGTTACTTTTGTGGAAGGAAAAATCCCATTTCCCACTGGGCTTTGTAAATATCGGGGTATGACGGTGTTCACAGGGGTCTTAGGATGAGGGAAGAGATGAGGATCTGACTCCATGTTTCAGAAGGCTTGATTTATTATTTTGTGATATATATTATATTAAAATGATACTAAAAGAATAGAAGAAAGGATTTCATCAGAAGGCTAGCTAAGAATAGAACAGGAAAGAATGATAACAAAGGCTTGTTGTTCGGACTCTGTCTGAGCCAGCTGGACTGTGATTGGCCATTAATTAGAAACAACCACATGAGACCAATCACAGATGCACCTGTTGCATTCCACAGCAGCAGATAACCATTGTTTACATTTCATTCCTGAGGCCTCTCAGCTTCTCAGGAGAAAAAATCCTAAGGAAAAGATTTTTCATAAAACATGTCTGTGACATGGGGGATCTGTGTTTATGTTCCTGTGATTCAGAGTGCTCTTCCCGCCTTGCCCTTCACACCTCTGTATGTGTCTTTCAAGACAAAACAGCATCTTCCTACCATGCCCAGACTGAAGTGCTGTATTAGGACTCACCTGCAGAGAGAACTCTTTTAGTCTGGCTACTCTGAGCTGCAACAAAAACAAATAAATATTATCCACATGGATGATAATTTATCTTCCATGTTTTCTCATCGAATTTGTTGTATTGCAAAACTCGGAGTCATGTGCCTGTAGCCTATGTTTGGGAAATTGCCCCTGCTGATGCAGGAAAGGCTCAAGGAAAGCATCCAGAATGGAATATGTTGAGAGAACCCATCCATCTGGCTGACTGATGAAACAATAAAAGAAGAGTTGTTTGGTTTTTTGCTGTTACCCAATCTGTGCTCAGACATTTTCTGCACATCCAGATAGACTGACTTCCTCTTAAGAAATTTCCATGTGAGGATTTTTTTCAGTTCTCTCAATGCACTGAAAATGTGTTGTCCAGTAGATGGGATGGCAGGACTGAGATACTGTATCTGCAGGCAATAAGATCCTTGACTGAGCAAATAACACTCATCAGTAAATACTTCTTTGTGCAAAACCTGTATTTTTTTCAATAATTTAGTTTCTTTCTCTTAGATTATGATGTGAAGTAGCCACTTGAATTTGCCATTTAGCTTGATTGGACCATAGGACACATGACTGGAGCCAGGAAGAAAACAGAGCTGGGTTTCTTACCTTACCACCTATTCAATCTTGCTCTTTTTATTGCTGTGAGCATGTTTCAGTGTCAGTTTCAGGGCTAATGTTCCACAGCAACTTCTGTATAATTTACAATTCTCCACGGTCCTCATGTAATTTACTTTGTAAAAACTAGTGAAAACTTCTGAAAAGTTTGAGAACTTACCTAATATCAGGTGCAGGCAAAGGTCCCAGTAGCTGCAAGTCCCACGTTGCCTGAGCTGCAAGTGAGCAAGAGTCTGGGTTGAGTTTTGAGATATTTTTTTGACACCTACCTGTGGTTGAACATGGCTCTGTGGCTCTGAGAGCAATGGGCTTCTTCAGACAGCTTCAAGAACATAATGTCAGTTTGGTACACTGAGATCACCCCAATTTGTAAGAAAAAAAAATCTCCTTTCTTTTAAATACTGAATCCTTTATCTGTAGCAACTGGGGGCCAAAGACAGGCCAAAGTGCTGCTACAGACCTGCTCCTTCCTAGTTTGTTTTACTGCTGGGTGCACATCAGGCTTTCAATTACTTTCTTGTTTACATCAAGAGACGAAAACAATGCTGATTGTACCCACAGGTGGTCAGCCTTTAGGTAATCAAAGGAAAGTAATTAATTCCTTCCATGCACAGCAATGCACTTCCTCCTAATGGAAAATAAACACTGTCACTTCCATAATGCAGCCGAAGAAGGACCCATGGATGCAGGACTTTTTCAGCTGCCTTGTTGCTTTTAGTTCCCCTTCAAGAGGGGAGAGGAAAGGAGTTGGAGTGAGGCAGGGAGGAGCCCTGAATGGCTATTTTAACTCCCAACTGTGGCCTTTTGTGGGAAATATTTAAAAACAGGAAAATCCCTGAGGTAGAAAACACCGGAGCAATCCAAACCCAGTAAACTCTGAGGAATGACTGTCTTAAGGGACACTCACGGTTTACTGCAATCCCAGACTCTTAAACAAGGAGTAAATAGATGCTGGAAGCTGTTGAACTCCTGGAAGTAGCTCCCATTCTGCAGTGAGCCAAAGTCCAGGTCCCTCATGACTGAGATCCAGGGTCACAGCCATGGTTGCACCCTGAGATATTGTCACTCTGAAAAACAGCTGCTGTCTGTCCTCCAGTGTCCAAGAAAAATACCTCCTTTCTTCCAAGTGATGGCAAAGCCAAAAATGTGCTGAGCAAAGCAGGCATTATCTGGATGAGGACTGCAATCCATCCATTCCAGTGCAGGTAATGAAGCTGGAGATTCTCATCAAAGCATTATGGAATGGCTCCTCAAAAGAAACTAGGAAGATGCTCATAAAAATGCTTGGAGGTATTTAAAGATGTTAAGTTGCTAATTTGGTTTGAGGGCTGTTTTTTTTTTTTTTTCCCTCTCAGTTAAAGGGAATCTTAGAAATTTATTTGTAAAGCAAACAAAAAAAGAAAAAGGCATCCTGCTAAGTGCTACCATGGGACTTGCAATAAAAGTGAAGGAGCTGATAATCCTGTATCCTGTCTTTCCAAACATTTAAAAATTTTATGACTTTGACCTGGGTAAGCATGAAATTTTATTCAACCCCAGCCTGAAATTCTTGCAGTATCTCCTTTGCAGTGTGGGTGAGCTGACAGTTCAAATTTAGGTATACTTCATGTCTTGTTTTTATCATCTTTAAATTAAAATGCTTTGCATTATAGTGTTTACAAACTGTTTCCTTATAAACTGAAAGGTATAAAAAACCCTCTCTAGTATATTCTCATTTAGTCTATTTATATGTGAAAGCAGCCAGAGTGAGACTCATAAGAGATTCCAGTCTATGTCCTAACTCAAAGCAAATTTGGAGAAAACTCAGCAATGTAGAGGGTGGAGTTTTGTTTAGTTTGGGGTGAATTTTTTTTTCTTATTATATTACATTATAAAATTTCCATAATATCTTAATTATATTATAAGGCAGGACCAGTGATAGAGGGAAGACAGTTCAAGGGACATGAATTTAATGTTATTCTCAGTTCAGCAGACAATTACGTAATGCATTTTTTTCTTTTTACTTTATTTAGGAATCACCAGTTTTAAAATAAAATATGTCAAGAACTAATATAAAAAAAGAAAAAAGGCAACAAACACAGTTCCCTGTATTTATCAGATCCACCTTTCCTCTGCTGTGGCAAGTTCAGCCTTAAATTTCTTCTTATGCAAACGAATAAACTTGAATAAAATGAGCTTGAGAATTCACAGAATATTGGAAACTTGTATAGCTGTCACACCTATCTTTTTTACATACATCAGAATGAAGTTTACCTCTTTTTCTTGATCTCTCAACATTTTAATCTCTATTGGTGGACAACTCAAGCTCTTTCTCCTACTACCACCTAAAATGTTTTGTGAAAAGCACCAGGCACTCAACCAAGCCTGCTCATCCTGTGGCTATTCAAAACAACCTCAAGAAAATAAGATTTTCTTTTTTCCCATGCAGCTGTTAGAGATGCCTCCAGACATCACCTTTTCTGCCTTTAGTTTTGTAAAAAGAATGCAATCATTCTTGTGCTTCAAGTGCCCACAGAAGTGACCAAAACCTTGAGGTCGTTTTTTTTCCTTGGGGGTAAGGACTGCTGTGTTTTGTGCACATCAGCTTGGCTGCTGCTATCTAACATGTACCTTGTAAATGTGAAGTGTCATGCCTCCTTCAAGTGGCTCGAGTGCTGGGAAACTGCCTTGAAAGCTGTCAAACCAGCCAAAGTGTGGCTCCTCAGACATGATCTGTCACTGGAAAATCCTTTCAGCCACAAGTTGCCTCAAATAGCAAACTCACTACTGGGGCTAATCTGACCAATTTCTATTCATAGAGTGAGGGAAAAAGGAATGTACAACTCTGGGAAAATTACTTGCTGGTAATTTTTTGTTGTTATCCTGTTCTTTTTCCAGACAGCTTTCCTTCTTTCTCGCCTGTCCAGGATGTTGCTTGACAGATGTTTCCTCTTATCTCACTCTTTCTTTATTGCTCTGCCAGTAGTATCTGATTGATAGAAAGTGGGCAGGCTGGTACTTACAATGCCATCCCTGGCTGATAACTCTTTTGCCAACTTTTTTAAGAGAGCTGGAGTCGTTGCTCTGTTTTGACTGAAATCAGCTAACAGAACAGGAATAAGAAACGGTGAACTGCCCTGTGGTAATTATTATTCTTATTTTGCATGGAATTTTAATAAAGCCCGAATAAATTTGAGCAAGTCCTTGAGTTTTAAGGATCTTTGTGATCCATTTTACTTTAAACATTCAGCTGGGCCTGGACTTGGATTGAGCTCAATGATGTAAAATGATTTAGGGCAAAAGTTTAAGATCTTCCATCATCTTTGTATAAATAAGCCAGACTGACTTAATTGCAGGTTGTGTTGGGAGTCTTACCCTTTAGCCTGGCTCTTCAGTCCATTCATGAGAGAATGGATGCTGGTGCTGAATATCTCTTGGTCCTGATCTTGGTTCAGGAAAACTTCCTGCAAACTAAGGACACGGTTTGTGAAGCAGGACCATTAGTGGGGATGTGGAGGGGATCTAGGCACAGGAGAAGAAAGTTAATTGCTTTCATTGGAATGTAGTAGACATTTTTTGTCTTGATGGTTCTTTAAACTCTCTGGAATCTAAAACCACTAATGTGAGGAGATTTTGGTGAGTAGGAAATAGAGACCAGTCCAAATCATTACAGTGCCCAACACATTAGGAGTGATCTCTGCGAGAATTTTTGTCACTATATTTCTCTTTTATCACTTTATTTACCATATGCCATTGCCAATGCACCCCATTCATCTGTGATTAATAGGATAATTTCATTCTTGACCTAACTGGGACTCTGCATAGTCAGAAAAACGTGGTGGTTGTATTACTTTATGTGATAAGAGTTGTGTCATGTAAGCAATTGGGGAAACATTCTGCCTGTGTGTGTTTATTACAGTGCAGTACTTTGTAAAGTCCATTTGAATTGAACAAGGCTTTTGAACTATTGATTTAGCTGGCACTTGGTGCATTGAGAATAATAAACATTTGTAGTATATAGTCAGCAGTCTATAAGAGGTAGGAGTCTGTCTGCTGGCATATTTAATGCAATAACCCATGTCAGCTGCACTGATGGGAAGCAATAATGAATATGGCAAAGCATAAATTTAAAAAAAACCCAAAGAAACGAAAAAAGGGAAGAAAAAAGAAAAAAAGAGAGTTTAACTTCAAACTGTCTAATCAAGATCATTTAGGGCATTTTGTCTGGCTTCAGGTGCACAGGAAATCCCATAATATGTTTTGCAACGATGTATACTTCACCAAAATAATTTACACTGTTCAAATTGACTTAGAAATCGATCCAATAGGAGAACAGAATATGTATTTGTATCAGCACAACATATGTTTCTAGGGGCTAACCTTCTCTTTCTGAGATATTTACTTGGAAATAATGAATTACAAAAAACATTGTCTGGAAATTTTGCAGCCAGGTGAAGTATTTGTAGATTCTTTTTTAAGTTTGCAGCACGATGATTTAGCTGCACATCTTAAATCTCTGTCTCTACTAATGTACCTGAATGGACCTTTCTCCTCTCTCAGTGAATGGGGGAGAACATAGTACCAAGATGAAGCAGAAATAAGAGACAGCAATGCAAGGCTCATGTGGGGGTAGGTCAAAATTCCTGCAGGTTAATCAGGATCTTCTTTTATCTCTGGGAATGCTGATGACTAATGAATGCAGATCAAATCCTCAGCTACCATAATCACTTAGCAGTATTTTTAAATTTTTTTTTCCTTCTCTCTTTTACCCAAAATGCCTGCCTGAAATGACATCCATTAAGAGTGTAGGCGCTCTCTTTGTGGAGGACAATGGGCCACATCACGTTGTCACTTTTGGAGGCAGAACTCCCACAGACTTTCAGCAAGTGCTGCTGGGAGGCAGATGGTGTCTCTTGGCCCAGCCGAGGCGTGCGAGGCTGAACCAAGGCACGAGCCTCCTGTTCAGCAAATCCTCCTGAAACTGGAGTGAATTCTGGCAGCTTTGTGTGATCAGGCCTGGATTTCAAATACTGGGGGGTTTTTTTCCCCTTTTTTTTTCTTTTATTCTATAGCATCAGCAAAGATTTTTAGCCATCCTGCTGATCCACTGTGATCAAAAAATGGTGCTGGAGCCTTGCTGCTGCTGGCAGGTTTCACACAGAAGCTCTGTGCACAGGCTGGATGCTCTGCTCACATCCACAGCAAGGGGAGGGAATAAAGAGGCCTGATCACCTGGTGTACAATTTTATACACTTAAATGTAACAGTTTATGACAGAATTCAAAGCAACCAACTTTATATTCATAGAGAAGCTCAGAATTAAAATTGGTGGGCTTCCTTTCCTTTCAGATTTTTTTTCTCTTCACAAAGGCCCAGAGGCAGCAGCAAGATTAACAAATCACGAGCTCTTAAGTGCAAAAGCTTTTTTATTTTTTTCTCCTTCACTTGCAGTTGCTGAGGACCAAAGTTAACCACATGCTTAAGAGCTTTGTTGGATCAGAGGTGAAATCTTGTAGCACAAGCAAAGAGAAATCAAGCACATGCATGGAGTTTTGGTAGCCACTATTGTTCAGGGCTCCCCAGGTAAAATTGCTGGGCCTTATTTGGTGTGCAGAGCTCACCCTTAATCTGTGGTAACTGCTTTAAATTTTTCTTATTTGATGATATATTCAGCATAGTCTGCCCAAAGCATTGATCGCATGCTGATTGGTTGTCAGCTTGATCCAAAGCTTGTCAGCCGTCAGTCTGGGAAGAGTTTTGGGTTTTCCTGTGGTATTTGAGATCTGGCTTTGCTTTGTTTTGGCCCTTCTTCTCATATTTCGGGTCATTTTATTGTCCTCCTTCAGTACAAGATACTCTGCATCCTTTGATGTTGCAGTGAAGGGTTTGCACGTAAATGACTGACCACAGGAAAAATCTGGTGTGTGGTTATTCCCGACATGCTGTGGGAGCCAGGTTTTAGTTTACTGCTCCTCTTATCTTTTCTTTTTTTTTTTCTTTACCTATCTTTTCTTATTTTTCCCCCTTCCATTCACTGCACATGCAGGGATTATATAGTTGAATTGTCTGTCAGCCCCTATTTTTCCATCTCTTGTCTCTGTGGTTTTTTACACTTGTTAATACAGTTTAACCAAATTTGACAGGCACAGATGTCTCAGATATATTTAATTTCTGCCATTTCCTGAAGATAACAGGCACTGCAGAGGAGAAAAAGTGGCCTCTACAAGGTAAAGTCAGGATATCAACCTTTATTAGGTATTCAAAAATTTGCATGGGAGGGCAACTTTGACACATAAATCAAAGGGTAACAAGGCCCCTTTGGTTCTGCCACTCACCAAACCCCTTGTCTTTCTCCCACTTTTGTGTTTAGCTGGATCATAGGAGCAGATATGCCACAATCCTTTGTCTGAGCACCCTGTAGGGTCCAAGCACAGAGGGATGAACAATTCCCTATTCTGGCTGGGGTCTGGTACAAGCCAGGATGTGGTTACTATTCAATCCTGATTTTTCATGTAGGTAACAAAAAAAAATATAAAAGTTGAGAAGTCCAAGGGTGGCTGAGAGAGACTTCAGGGCCTTGGAATAAATGAGTAAGAAACTAGGAGCACAAGTAGTGCTCTCCCATGTCCTTCCACTCACAGGGAATGATGAGGGAAGATGCAGGAAGAGCCAGCATATCAATACCTGGCTCTGAGCCTCGTGTTTCTGGCAGAATTTGGAGGTTTTGATCATGGATCTGTTTATGTTACACAAGGCTGATGGAAACAGTGTGGTTACACCTGTCTCCCAGCAGGGAAAGGAACTTTGCACAGGAGTCAGCAAGGCTCACTAAATAAAGCTTAAACCAGATTTGAAGAGGGAAGGGGATAAAACCAATCTCACAAGACATAAGCTGGGGGTAGCACACCAATGCTTGAGGGGCAGTGTGTTAGTGAGGCTCTGTTCTGCCTTCTAAGGGGATGGAAATCCAGGTGGTAGCAAAAACACAATTGATTTATTAACCATGGAAGAAACCACGTAGAAACCATGGAAGTGCCTGAGAATGGTCACAGAGCAATTGCGGTTTCTGTCCACAAATCTTGTGGGATCAGATTTCCTTTGGGACCAGCACAAAGCAACAGCATCTACGCTGATGCCTACAGCGCACAGGAGGAGCTGGAAGCCAGGGAGCAGCAGGAATGACATAATTGCCATCACAGAAATGTGCTGGGATGACACAACTGGAGTGCTGCAATGCATGGCAATAAAGTGTCCAGAAAGGACAGGCAAGGAGAGGTGGTGGGGTAGGTTAGGAAGTGTTTTGATTGTCTGGATCTTGGTGATGACAGGGTTGAGTGTTTATGGGTAAGAATCAGGAGAAAGGTCCATTAGGCAGATACCCTTGTGGATTTCTGTTCTAGGCCACCTAACCAGGATGAAGAGACAAAGCATTTAATAAGGAGCTGGGAAAAGTCTCACAATTGCTAGCCCATGTTCTCATGAGGGACTGCAGCTTACCCAGGTGTACAGCAGAAATAAAGTACAGCATAGAGGAAGCAGTCTAGGAGGTCCCTGATGTGTGGAAGAACTTCCTGACACAGTTGGTGAGGAAAGGTGTCCCTCTCAAACACCTCTCTGTTGTTTGAGAACAGAGAATGACTGGTGGGTGATGTGATGGTCTAAGGCTGTCTTGGGCACAGTGATCACAAAATGATTGTTTTGGATTCTTGGAGCAAGGAAACTGTTCTGGAGGGCAGGCTTTGGCCTGTTTGGGATACTGGCTGAGAGACTCCCTTGGAAGGCAGCCCTGAAGAGCAAAGTTGACCAGGAAAGGCTGGACATTCTTCAAGGAGGAAATCCTAAATGCACAGGAACAGGATGTCCCTATATATCAAAAGAGAAGCTGGGGGAAGACCAGCCTGGCTGAACAGAGAGCTTTACCTGGAACTCAGAGATAAAAAAGGAGAGTTTGTGACCTTTGGAAGAAGAGACAAGCAATGCAGGAGGAGGAAAAGGTTGTTGAGAGGTTACACAGGGAGAAAAATCAGAAGGGCCAAAACCCAGTTAGAAATTAATCTGGCTACTGCCATAATAGACAATAAAAACGTTTCTATAAATACATCAGCAACAACAAAAGGGCTGAGGAGAACATCCATCAGCAACCTCCATTGGATGCAGGGGAAAATATAGTGATGAAGGATGAGGAACAGACAGAGGTATTCACTGCCTTCTTTGCCTCAAACTTTAATAGTAACATTTGTCCCCCTGTACTCAGCCCTGGTGAGGCCACACCTCAAATCCTGGGTTCAGTTTTGGGCCCCCTCTCTGCAAGAAAGACACTGAGGGGCTGGAGCATGTCCAGAGCAGGGAATGGAGTGGGGAAGGGTCTGGAACACAGATTCTCTGGGGAGCAGCTGAGGGAGCTCAGCCTGGAGAGGAAGAGGCTCATGGGGTGACTTAATCCCTCTCTAGCAGTGCCTGACAGGAGGTGCAGCCAGGTGAGGGTTGGTCTGTTCTCCCAAGTTACAAGTGATAGAACAAGGGAAAATGGCCTTAACTTGCACCAGGGGAGGTTTAGCTTCAACCTTAGGAAAAATTTCTTCACTGCAAGGGTTGTGAAGCACTGGAACAGGCTGCCCAGGGCAGTGGTGGAGTCACCATCCCTGGAGGGATTTAAAAGACATATGGCACTTGGGGACATGGATTAGTGGTGGGCTTGGCAGTGCTGTGCTAATGGCTGGACTTAATAATCTTAATGTTCTTTTCCAACATCAGCAATTCTACAATATAAAATGAGTGTGAGCTGGAGCAGTGCTACCTTGAACACAAAATGCAGTTGGAAAACTAAATTCAGAGTCACTTATTATTTCTGGATGGACTAGGGAGATGGGGAGGGCAAGGAAATGCCCCCACTTAAATGGTCTGTGTGCCTAAAGTGGTTGAGCACAGGAGCAGGTCAGGCAGGCTGGAGCTGCCTGTGTGTCTCTGTGTGTTTGCAGTGCCAATTAATTACATCTCTTTGTAGTGTGGTAGCGATTTCATCCAGGGGAAATGAAAGAACGTGCAGTTAAATAACCCTCTGTGTGTATATGTAATTTCTGGAGCTTCCTGTGAATGCTAATATTCTGATTGGACAAGTTATTTCTCAGCTCTTGCAAGCGCCTGGCAGAGTAGAAGTTTTGTGAAGTTCTCAGGGATTTTTTTTTCCTAGTGAAAACACAGGAGGCTGGTGAAGGCATGATCTGGTTTTGTTTGTTTCTTCAGTTCCTAATCACTGGATAAAAATCTTTGTTTGTTTTCAGGAAAATAACAGGGAAAAGAAGGATATGCAACTTGTTAAAAAAATAAGAAGTGTAAAGGTATTAATTCTTCATGTACGTAAACTCAACTCGAAAAACAAGCCTAAGCCAAGGAAATATTTTAGTCTGAAGTCTATGGCTTTGCTTTTTTTGTTGTTGTGCTCCACTTGTGGCTGCCATTGTGTGGGATGGTGCCTGTTTGGAGGTGTTAATCTATACATAATGAAATTTCAGAGAACACACGCACTATATCTGTAGTGCTCCAACTGTTCTTTGAGATCCCTGTGAATGCATCTCACATAATAACCAAAGAAAACAGTGGAAAGCCTGTGATTAGAAACCTAACAAGAAGAGCTTATTTAGTGATAGCTAAAAAAGCTACAATTCACATGTGCTGGCTTGCTTTATACAGCTCAACAAGACAGATCTGGGCTTTTGTTGGTGTAAAAAACACTTTAAAACAGAGTACAGGAATTTATGATTTCCATGTCTCACTTTGAAAATTGATCTTTTTCCAATGCTTTTCTTTCTTCTGGTGAAAGTTCTTTTTTGAAGGCTCAAGCTCTGTTATACTTGCTAGTTTAATGTTTTTTCCTCTACCCTAAGTCAGTGATGGGGGAACCTTTCCAATAAACAGCACTGAAAGATTAAAACCATTAACAGCATGGCTAATACCCATGCTGAGTCCTTATAAAAGAGTCAAACATAAAATTACTGCCTGTTCCTTATGTACTAACTTCATCCTTGGTCTTATCTTCTGGGGTATTTTGTGTTTGTCACTTGCTGAATAGAAATGAGGGTGCAGTCTACGTCAAAAGATCTTCTATCTGAGCTGAGCAGTCTGTGGCACACAGACATGAAGTAAGAAGTAATTGAAGCACCAATTTGTTACAGCTGAATATTGTGATATATTGTGCATAATATTTATTATATATGCATTGTATGATATTGTGCATATGTATTAAAATATACTCCGTGCACTAGCTTGTTATGTGTATTCCAGGTTCACTGCAGACATGGTTTGGGGGAAAACTGGGCTTTATGAAGCAGCCCTGATGTACTGAAAAACTTTTGTGAGATAGATGAAATACTTGTGTTTGAATTTTATTGATTGATGGTAGGGGAGGTGAAATAGGAAACTGTATTTCTGGAGGCAAGTGTATGAAGACAGATCAGAATTGCCAGAATAAAGCAAGCTGGGGGAGAGGAACATGATGTAAAAGGCGAGTGAAAAAGAAAGAGGAGGTGATTGTGAACTGAGTACTGGGAGTAAACCAGACTAACAAAGCTCTAAAAATAGAAGAAAATTTAAAAGGCACATTTTTGGAGTACAACAAGGAAGGGCCAGTGAGACTTCTGTCAGGAAAAGATGTGGAAGTATGGAAGTAAACCTCAGCAGTGGAAGGGAAAAAGCAAGAACAGTCCACTTGCTGGGCTCAGGGGATTTTGTGGGTTTGACTTTTTTTTTTCTTTTTTATTAAAAAATATGAGCAAAATCTCATGGATGTTGATAATATCAAAGTATGAGGGGAGAATTTCAATAGCTGACAGATGATAATGTAACTGTCACTGTTGTGCATGTGGGGAGATGTCTCTGAAGTTTATAAAAGTGATTCTAATTTCTAGTCCTCCCTATTTAAAATACAAGGTTTAGAAGCCTTGTGGCCTTCATGTTGCTGTGGGGCGTGGATTTGGTGTTAATTCAAGGCATGTTACGTGTAAAAGTCACCACCAAGAACTTCCTGGGGTTCCCTCAGAGGTGTCTCCTGCAGTCCTGGAAAGACCTGGCCCTGTTTCGCTTATGAGATCTGACGAGATCGTAGCCTGGGGTGGGAATGGCTTCTGCAAAGAGCTCCCCAGAATGGGGGAAGAGGACAGATTGGGGTCGGGCTGACAAGATTTAAGTTGACACACATTTTGTGAAATGAAAAGGTCATGTTTCAATGGAAAAGGAGTGGGGGTTTTGTTTGTGGGATTTGTCTTCCGGCTCAGATTTCACTGATGGCAATCTGGCCCACAAACATAAGTGAAAGCAGCCAGCCCTTGGATACCAGGGCTTTGTTAAGGATTTCAGGTGGCTGCAACTCATTCATCTGACATGTCCCCTTGCTCAAATAGGCCAGTGCACTCCACACCTCCCACACCCTTTTTCTATGAGGAGCTTTGCCTATGGCTTCATAAACTAATAATATCTAAGAAAGCTTTGCACCTCTCAGCAGGATGGCAGAACTGCTCTGATTCCTCTCCTTCTTGAAAAATTGAGCCGAGGAAAAATGTCCCTGTCCATTTGTGTCTACTATAAAATTTTAAACCTAAACAAGTAAAGACTTTAAATAGGGTAATACTTCAATAAGGAAATTTTTGCTCCTATTGAAACATTCCTTGTTTGGTTCTGGGTTTTTTTTTCCTATTGAAACACTTACAGCATCACCTCAAAGCCGTAGCTGTGCTCTGTGCTGTCTGTAAATGCAACAAAAAGAGTTGCTTCTGGTACAAAGAGGCTATAATTTATATATAATACAAAGCAACTGTAGGGAGTTCTCACTAATACAGACTCCCCATCTGGAAATAAGCTCTTGTTCAGCTGTCTGCTGTGGACAGGAGGGTTGGGCTGGAGGTTTCTGTTCTCTGCATTTGAGATTGCTTTTAAAGGCCTTCTGCTGATTGTTATTTTTCCTGCTTCTCACTACTTTTCTCTTTGGCATTGATTTGTTTAAAGCTCTGGGAGTTGCACCCAATTTCCACCTGCCAGGGAGGTGCAATGACTTAAATTGGATCTCATACGTAAGGAGCCCCTAATATCAGTTGGAAGTACAGTACCTCTAAGGTGTTTCTGTTAAGGCCCTTAACTCACTGGTCCTATTTTTCCCTCATTCAGCTGGTGTGGCCACTGCAAGGACCTGTACCAGAAAGATAAATCTTTAATTTTCCTAAACACACACGTGTTGTGATGCTATTTTTGGAACAGATGGAAGCTATTCCCTCGAATAGCATTAGTGACTAAGGTGACAATAAATTCTTCCACTTACACTGCAGTGCTCCTTCCTACAGGGGCAAATAAGCACTTCCATTTTTGCCTTCTTTGATCAGAACAATCAGCATGTCCACAGCATCTAAAGATGAGCATTTCCCTACTCAAGTGAATATCATAGCAGCAATCTCCACTCCATGGGCAAATGAGTTGTGCCAGGAATTTTAATGATGGAGTAGGTTAGCCAGGTTATAATTGTCTTTAATTTGCACTTGCAGAAGCTGTAACATTTACCTGAACACGATTGGCACTGGGAGAAGGGGAAAATGATGTCGCACTTTTGAAAAAGAATCAAAGAAACAACTTCAGATCTCATATTTGAAACAGAATATCCTGCTGATTGACCACGCACATTGGTAGCAGTAGGATTTTTTTGATCCATAGAGCTGAATGATCGCTGCAAGTAGTGAACACAAAAAATTAGTTCCATGGTGGAAAGCATACACTTTTGCTTTTATTTTATCTTTGATTTTTCCTTTTTCAAGATCATTTCAGAAGGTTGAGCCCTTCTCCCTGCTGAATGCCACACTGAATCCCTGCTCTTTGCTCCATTGTCCTCGGAGACCTGGAAAATTTTTTAACTAAGGTTATCTGAGGTTTTGTCTAGTTTAGCTATTTTTAATAACAAAAAGAAGAGGCTGTCCTTCCCTTCCCACCCACTATTGCACCACTTTACAGTACATAATTTTATATAAATTACAGAAATATAATTTCCTTCTTGAGTAAGAAATGGGTGATGAACACCATAACTAGTGCAGGTCTGCACACCAGTCCTGGCATATCTTGTGAACTTGCAAACCAAGATTGTGCTTTTTCTTCTGTTGTATCTTGCAAACTTCCCCTCTTTCTTTTAGAAGTTCTTGCAGAAAATACCTACAGGCTTCAATTTCATCCTCACTGCTGCATTTTTTTGTTATTTTTCAGCTTCTGCAGTGAATGGCTTTTGCTGTCAGTGTTTCTGTTCTGTAGGAGGGAACTGTGGGTGGTTACAGCTGTAATGTGTGCTCCATAATCTCCAAGCATTTGTCAGAAAATTTCCCATTTGCTCTGTTTCAATTTTTAACCAGTTGAGCGGCGCATGCTGGTGCCCTGGGGTAGCCTTGCTGCTCTGGCATCACAGGCTGAGCTGCATCCCACCAGCATTTGGAGCACTTGCCAATTGCAGCAGGACCCCACGAGACCCAGAGCCTTCAAAGAGAGGATGAGATGAGGGATGGGGGCTGTATTTTAGCCCAGCATTCACTGTGGGTGGGAATTGAGGAGAGAGATCCTGAAGATTTGATTTTGTGTTTGGTTTAATTTTTTCTCCCTAATCTTCTGGCCAGCCAGTCCAGAACCCAGATTTGTGCCGAAGCTCCTGAGGGCGTATTAGAGGAGAGTGGGAGTTGTCTTTTTGGTAGCCAGCAGCAGAAGGGCCTAAGTATTGATTGGGAAATGTGTGAGAAAAGCAGAAGGCATGAACAGCAGGTGGTTTGGATGGGAAGAGGCATTTCAGATTAGGGGAGAGGAGGAAATAGACCACTGCTTGCCTTGGTTTGCATCCATCTCGAGCATTTGAGAGCATGTGGATGTTATGTCCTCATGTTAACACTCTCCACAAACCCTTTTTTAAAATTTTCTTGTTGTGGTGTGATATCTGCTACACGTTTCTTTAAAACTGTTGTTATAGAGATATTTCTCCTCTCCCCGTGCCAGCTATTAAGAGCCATCATGTGCAATGGCATTTGAGTTTATTCTTCTCCTGGCATTAGCAGAGAACTTTCTTCTCTTTGTAAATGTTGAAATGTTTTGCAGCTTAGATATAAATATAGCGAAATCATATCGCTTTAGTTCCAGCATCTGGTAGGATCACTTTAATATATAATTGAGTAAAAATTAGAATTTAAACAGCAATTTTGTCCCTATTTTGTTACATTAAAACCAAAAGAATCCAAATTTTTTTTTTAGTCATGATATGGATAAACAAATATCTTCTTTCTCTCAAACTAAAAATAGCTACAAATTCAGTCTCTTTTTCTCAAATTGCTTGCAATTTATATTAGCAGTGGCTTCAAGATTTGAAGGGTGGATCTGCCTATTGAACAGTCCGTGGATTAATGGATAGAGGATCATGGGTTTTGTCAGGGAGACAGGCATGAAACCCTGGTTGCCTCTTGTTTACTATGATGGGAGTTCACTTTTTATAATCTGGTAAAGAAATGAATGCCAGATGAAATGTGTGTGTCTCACCTGTGCACAGAGAGGTTCCTGCAATGCTGGGTGTGCATTAGGGATAGAGGTGGCAGTTCTCTACACTGCTAAAATCCAGTATTCAACCCCTCTCTTGAGAAAGTACGTGGCAGATTTGTGGTGGGTTTTAAAACTGAAACAGAGAATCTATATATTTATTCTAGCTTCTTTTATTTCCCTTACTTTTCTTTCTCATTTCTTTCCACTCCCTTGATTTTTGGGGGAGCCTTTGCACCCAAAGACCTTTGAAAATCTGTCTCAGGGTATGTCTTTCCAAGTCTAGTCTCAATTTCAGCACAGAAGTTTTGTTCAAGCCCAGTAATAGGCACTAATATGTGCTCAGGAGACGAGGCTGCATGGAAGAAGTTTGGGAGTTCTTTTGTGAACTAATTATAAATTTAGTATCTTGGTCTAACCTTCTGAACAAAGACTGTCAGGCATCTACATTCCCTTTTGCGCAGTAATTCAAGCCTTTAAATTCTCTGCTTATATTAAATCAGTTGATGAAACTTCTGTGATTCTCTGCAAGGAAGCATTTGTTTATACATACAGAGGGAACCTGCAGTGCTGGGGAAGGGAAATGACTCTCTTTCAGTCTCAGAGTTCCTCATTCAGTAAATTCCTCTTTGCAAGGGTGAAATATTTTCACCAGTCCTGGCTTGCAATTTGAATTTTTATGTGAAAGTTGTATGCCAATTTTTGGGAAAATAACTGAGCCTCATCTAAATTAATTTTTTTTTCTTCTGGTGACTTAAGACTAGAGTCATACATGGGAGATCTGTGGCTGTGTCTGGAAATTATTGTCATTAGTTTCTGCTTCTACTGCAGCTACTTTGGTGGAGGATCTTGGTAAACAATGTCTGTACAGAGGTCTGTGCTGTAGCTGGAAACCTTTTACATCTGTTAAAAATGTGTAAAAGGTGGGCCTTGCTGCAAGTTTAATCTAAAGTTAATCAAAGCAGATAATGTGGGCAAAGGATGGGTAAACCGCTGCAGGCTTCCCAATTCCAGTGATTTAGATTACATTGTTCTTAATCTACACAAAGGCCTCTCCCCCTTTGGAAGAGATGGCCAGTAGGAAAAGAAAGCTTAACATCACTTGGTGGTTGTAGTTTGCTATCTTTGCATCACAACACTTATTTTGCAGTGTTCGGAAAAGACATCTTACAGAGTGAGAGAATTTTACATGCCATATCTTCATTTAAAAGCTGTGGCACGCATTAAATTTAATTACTCTCCTTCTATGGCTTAAATTGAGGGCAGCTTCAAAAATGAGGGTGGCTTCTATTAAACTTAATTGCTTTTCCCTGCAGTCTGCATGGTAGTAATCACAGGAAGATTCTAAACAAAGATACAGTAGAGAAATTCTTTTATGAGAATAGGGCCGGAAAGTAGCCTATAAAATATAGAGAGGTGCCAAATACCTTTTATATCCAGCTTTAATTTATTATTATTATAGTTAGCTAGCACAATAATAATAATAATAATAATAATGTTTCAGCATGATTAAGAAGGTATTGCTGGGGAAGGGGAGTTAGTTGCATTTGGTCTTTCAATGTTTAAGCAATGAATTCCTCAATTTCTTCGAATTCTTTTGCAGATTTATGGGGTGAAAAAAGGTTAATAATAGAATTTTTTTACAATGTGTTCTATTGACTATAGATGGCAGATCTGACAGTTAGAATGAAAATTGTTCCAGAAAAAACTAATTATTTGAGATGTTATAGGGATGCATAATTATATTCACCTTTAAAAAAAAAAGGGGGGGGGAAGTTTTATTACAACTGTGCTTTTTAAAGAACAAGTGGAGAAATAAAAGTAGTAATTGTTCTTAATTATAGCTAACTGTAATTGCACACGACTGCAATATGCAGCACATCAGCAGCAGATTAAGAGATCCTGGCATATGTGTAGTGTGCAGAACAACTTTGAGCAGAGGTGCAGTTTTATGAATATAGTTAAGTATAATTTAGGTCTCCTACTTCGAATTCCATCCATGTTGATTTTATTTTATTTTTTACAGCTATTATGGCAAGATAATTGTCAGCTGGAAAGTGCTGCAGCAATGATTTGTCTGTTACAAAGGAGTCAAAAACCTTCAAAAGGAAAACTTGTTTTCTTTTACACCAGTGATGTGGTGGGACCGGGGGAGACTTTCCCAAATGCCCTTGTGTATCTCCTGATGCAGATAGATGATTAGAGGGAATTTTTTTCTTAAGCATCTCAGTATAAGCAATACCAAACTCCCAAGGATTCTGCAGCATGGTTGGAAATCTTTGTTAACAACCTATCCATAAGTTTTTTAGGTTTAAAAATCCTTGAAAATGTAACCTATGACTCTTTAGAAAATGTGAAAACGCTGCTTTGAACAAAATCCAGAAATGAGAATGCCTAAAGGTAGACTCTGATTTCTTCTCTTAGCCCTGATTTACAGCCTCACCTCCTTCTTTCAGCTGAGTGCACGCAGCTCCTGTCTTTGAGCGCAGCCTCGCCTGTAAAACATTAAGCTGTCATTATACAGCGAACTAAAGAGGGAGTACAGATGCTTAAAGGAAGCTGCTGAGCTTCAAAACTACTGGCTGCATTTCCTGCTCCAAAACAGATCATTGCTGAAGGAGGAGCAGGGGTCAGTGTGCACCACGTTATCGATGAACGTGTGCACGGTCTTGTGATGATCATTTCTGCATCTCCTTAGTACGTCACATGCTTTCAGCCTTTGTCTTGATGTGCCAGGATGCTCTCCCATGTTCCCAACCTGTGTTAAGCTGTTCCTTTTACCCAAAAATAAATAAAGCCCATCTGTCACTGAATGCCTTCTTTCCAAAACAGAGTTTTGCAAAATATTTCAGTCTTGGCCAGTAGCAGAGTTAATTTAGCCTAAAACTTGGTGGACCAGAAGGGAGCTTTCGAACTGCTGAGATAGGGTTGTTTTTTTGGCCCTCCTTGCTGGCACAAACCACAGTCCCAGTTGTAAGAAGCTGTGCTTCTAAGTTTGTTTGTCTTTGTAATTTGGGAAAAGTGTGGATACCTACCCCAAATAAGCTCTCTGAAAGAACTGTATGGTTTTAATAAAAGAGGCTTCACCAAGATGGACAATAATGCGCAAGAAGTGAGTGGCAGATATATTCAAGAGTGAAAAGAAGTTGGGTCGAATCACTTCACAGCAAAAAGAAAAGGTAAAATTGATGGCTGGGTACACAAGCAAACATGCTGAGGTATAAGTGTAATAGAAATTAAACTCATTCCTGCAGGTAGCAATAAGAAATCAAAACTTGTTTTACTGCGTGGAGAATCTCGTGATAACTGGCATGTTCTAAATAAATCATTCACTTCAAATGGCAGCACTGTAGCAAAAATGTATCTATTACGGGGCTGCTAATAAGCAAATGCAAGCAGTATTTCTTGACAGCAGGCTGTGATTGTTTTTTAATAAATCTGTGTTAAGTAGGAAAAGAATAAAAGCTGACACCCAAATAGAAATCCACTTTGGCTCCTGTTTCCTCACTCCACAGATAGACAGATTCATTGACCCAGATCAGAAATTCTTGAAGGATAATTCTGGTTAGGAGAAGCCAACATGGAATCAAATGTGTATACACTTGTGTATGTGTTCCCAGAAAAGCTAATGATACCATTGCAAATGCTGAACATGTTCCTCACTACTCTTTGTTAATACAGTGTTGCTTATGCTCTGCAATAAACTATTATTTCTGTGCTATTTCTGTAATTACAGTTAATAATCATCTCTCACAGTCCAATAGTATCAAACGTAGGAGTCTTTTCAACAAACCATGATAAATATCTCCTTGCCGAACTGTTGTACTTGAGGAATCTTTATGGCTCTCTTTGTGAGATTTGTCATTTTCTTAATGCAGCTTCAAAAAGCTTCTGAGCTTTGTTATGGACCGTCACTGTATTTTTCCCTTCCCCCTCTGCCTTCCAGTGTAGCTGGGTAAATGAAGCTTAATGTGCCATTTCCAAGCACTGTGACACTCCTCCAGGGCTGGTTACATTTACCATTGCTAAAGTCTAAATAAGTGAGTTTTAATGAGCAGGAATGGTTGCTAATAGCCGATTCAGGTACTTAGTAGTCCATGTTATTTAACTGTGGTAGAATTACAGAACATAAATGGTCTGATGATTAATAGATGAACCTGCTACATATTGCAGTCTAATAGTTTTTGCCATTAAAGAAACCTATCTTAACATCTTTGGGGTTGGATATGGCTGGGGAGAAAAGGGCTTGCTTGTAGATTTATATCATGGGTAACTCACACTTTAAAACACTTTATATCATAATTTCACAACCTCATCACTATATTGTTCAGTAATATTATTTATGAACTTGTTAGAGAACAATGGCACTTGTGTACTTCCATTTCCTGAGGTGGACAGCTCAGCAGATTTATTCTCTCTGGTTAGGGTTGTCAAAAATAAACTCTACCCATCCTTTTAAGGTCAGAAATAAGACAGGGAGTTAGATCTTAATCTCTTTTCTTTCCCTCTCCCATTAATTTTGGGCAGTGGTTGATGCACCAATAAGAACAAAAGTTAACTCTGTTGTTTTTAACGTTTCTGATTTGTGGGAGGACAGGTGGCAAGAGGGAAAAAAAAAGTGGCAAAAAATAACAGATGAACAACAAATGAGCAAGAATGAAGAAATAATAGCATCCAACATCTGTTGCAGTTTGTGCTGAGATACTCCAGAAGATACCACAGTATTTATGGAAATAGTAAGAGGACTGTTTTGAACTGCAGCTAATGGGACACAGACTCCTAGCTGGCAGGCCTCTTCAGAGTCCTTTCTGCATTTTTCCTATTCCATCCCATGTTTCAACCTGCTGTCATTGTATTTCATATTACAAGGAGGAGATGTTAGGACAGAAAGGAGCTAAGAAGCAAATTTACCCTTGATTAACTACAAAAAGGAACTAACCATTTCAGCAGGTGCATGAAAAGAGGTTTGTGGGATTTTCAGTGGGGTTGTTGTTTTTGGGGAGGTTTTTATTGGTCGTGGGGTTTGTTTAAAATTTGTTTGGTTTTGTTTGTGGTTTTTTCCCCTGGTAGTTGCCAATGCCATTCCTATATTTCTGCATACTGAACTGGGCAAACAAGACCATCCCCTTCCTAACTTACACTGGTTCTCCCAAGGTACCTATACTTAGCATCTCACTTTGTTCTAGAAGTCACAAAACTTCAGAGACCCCCAATGCCCATCTCAGCCCAGCCTGCATTGGCTAAGAAAATCAGTAACTATTTGAATGCATAATAGCTGAAGTATCCAAGTTGTTTAGCTCCAGTGAAGTATTTTGAGACCAGGATGAGATGTCATTTCCAAGCTTGGCATTTCTTGGCAGAGAATCAAGTTACTTCTCTGAAATAAGTTTAAATAAAGCTTCCAAACTTCTTGAGTGGCTTGAAGTTTGTGTATATTAGGGAAAACATCTGACATCAGGGAACGCCAGAATTTTGAACTGTTGACATTGTGATATTTGTGAGGGAAATATGGGCAGGAAGAGTGAGGTGCGGGCATTTAACAGAAAACAGTTGTTAGGGTGGCTTTTTCTTTGTGGCATTCATCACTGAAGACATCAACATTTGACCCAACCAATGGCTCATCATAAAGACATTTGTGTGAATTGTACACATAAGTGGGCCTCTCACCCTACACAAGTATGACAAAGTCTTAAATATCTGAAGAAACTTACTGAAGCCCTGTACCACATGTCAGAAACTAAGGAATTAATCTAGGCTATTACCATCTATAGAACTTGAGTAATTTCTATGTCTTTTTTGCATATATCTCATACAACCTTGTGAATGTATGACTTCTTGGGGTTGCTCAGCCTGAGAAGAGAAGGTTCCCTGCTGCCCTATAGCATCTTCCAGTACCAGAAAGGATCTACAAGAAAGAGAAGGAGGGACTCTTCATTGGGGAGTGCTGCGACAGAAGAGTTAACAGATTTAAACTGAGGAGGGTAGATTTATATCAGGTATTAGGTAGAAATTCTTCCCTGTGAGGGTGGTGAGGACCTGGCACAGGCTGCCCAGAGAAGCTGTGGCTGCCCCATTCCTGGAAGTGTCCAAGGCCAGGTTAAATGGGGCTTTGAGCAGCCTGGTCTAGTAGAAGGTTCCCTACCTATGGGATGATCTTCCAGCCCAAACTATTTTATGGCTCCATAATTCTTCTGTACAATTAGCACATGGCCCAGAATGCTTCTGCAGTTCTATATTTGTACAACTAAGTTTGACCCGAAGTCCCTGCTGAGACTTTGGGTGTGATTCCCCTCCTTTCCTTGGCACAGTGAGAAGAGATGGTGGTAAAGTAACACTGCACCAGTGGCAGGGCAGCACGAGCTACAGGTCAGGCAAATACCAAACGTGTAAGATTTTCTACCCTGGGAGACTACAGCAGGTTCAGTGAGCACATGGGGAGGAACATCTGCTCTGTTTTGGATGATCTTTCTTCGCATTTTGGAGAGAGACAGAGGGTATGTTCCTCCTGCTGAGCTCCCTGAGGCAGTTCCCTGTGCATCACTTCTTTCTCTTCCTGTACTAACAGGGTGAGGGTGTTGGAGTTAGTATCATGGTGGATTCTCCCCATGTTCTTCCTGCTGCTTGCTGTGTCCTGGAGAGACAAATCCTGTACCCACAGTGCTTTCTTTCTTCACATCCAAGCTTTCCAAGCTTTCTTAACTTTCAAAATGCTCCACTTGCCTGAGAAAACACATAGCAACAGCCACATCCACAAAGGCCGGGTCTGACCTTGGAGCAAAGCACCAGAATGGGATCTCCATTTCCTCTCCATGCCCTGGCATTTCTCCCTAATGACCCCAGCTGAATTGCACCCCATCCATGCCCCTATTACCAGTCTCTCAAATGGACACTGCTGTGTTTCTCCCACTTAATTAATTTCTAGCAGAGCAAATATGTATGAGAGATATTTCATGTGATGTCCTTGGTGAGTAGTTAGACAAGGGGCCAAAATCTTAGCTGGGAGGGGTAGTTAAACTGAAAGGAGTGAGAATTTGGCCTGAATGATGCTTTGACTTGTAAGTTATAATATTGCTGTCTTCAAAGATGTTGGGTGAAGGGTAAATCAAAACTCAAGTTTTTATGAAATATATAAAGTAGTCACAATGATGAGGGCAGGTTTTATTTGGGGTATCATTTGTACACAGTATGTACACTGGACTTGAACAGTTTTCATGGCAGGTGGTTATCACTGACTACATAGAGATTTCTTTCCTCATACCTAAGGAGGAATAAAAAAAAGTCAGAAGTAGCAAATTTAGAATACTGAAAAATGCGGCTTTTAAAAATAATCATGGGAGAAAACAACAAGCATGTTTGTTCATGTCCTTTATCTCAGTCAGCTAATCTTGCAGAATGTCACATTGCATAGAAATAGATTTTTACATATGAACTTGTTACATCACTTCCTAAAAAAAGAGTATTTAGCTTGTACTTAAATAGCACATTCAGAGACTGTTTATGCAGAATTTCTGCTGCAAATGTGTGATCCTTGTTAGGTAGCTAAGCTCAGGGTGAAGATATAACATGGCATTGTATTTATTTGCTGTGTGAAAGATAAAATGCTTACAGAAGTATCAGTTTGAAATCTTGATATATTTTAATAGTTTAAGGGTCTTAAAAGATTAAATTGCTTTTGACCATTTTGATGTTTAGTTGACATAGAGAACAATTCTACCAAAAAAGATATGTAAAGGGCATGTGATACAGAAAAAAAAGAGTCTTCACTGAAATCTATTAAATTAATCATAGCAAAACTGAATCCAGAATTTAAACCCTATATTTTATCCAAATGTAGCCAGTTAATGTTGCTGCACACTAACAAATCTGAGAAACTACCCAATTTAAGACCAGTGAAATATCTTGTGTCTCACAATGGTATTTCAGTACACACTATTAATTCTTCCAAGTCAAGGCAGATGCAGTCCCCAATGTGATTTTAGGAAGAGCAGAGACAACAATGTGTCTTTGGAAGTGCCGTTTTTCACCTGGAATGTAAAATCAATGTCCTGACCATTTGCGGTCATTAAAAATCCCACTGCACCATTCTGCAAGAGTAGAGGCATTGACTCCCAAGTCTTGGTGAAACTCCAAGAAAGTAATTATATTCTTCCTGATACAACCTTCTTTTAAAGCTAATTTAAAGTTCCTCTTCAGCTGTTCTCCCCTGCTTTGAGTGGAAAATCCTTCTTATCCCTTTGTAAACTTTTCTTTAGTTCTGCTTTATACTGACAATTAGTGGCTGTCTTTTTCACATTGCTGATGCATGTCTAGGAGCAGAGAATGCATCTGCAATTGTGGACCCTACAATTAAAAAAGCTTTATTGGTGGTCTGGTTGAGGGGTGTTGTTCAACAACAAACTTTGGAGCCTTCTCCACCCCAATTTTCTTGTGTTGCTCAATCAGTGGTGCAGTGTCAGTGAATAGGCAGAGCCAGGAAAAAGTGGTCAAAAGCATCAGGTGAGTTGTTTGTTCTGGCAAGTCCAATTTTCCCCTGGGGCAAAGCAAAGAACAACTTATGGTTATGAAATATTTAGAAATATTTCAAGGTAGAACTTCCTAGTTATCAACAGTATTGCAATGTGTTATCTACATCAGCAATCCTGGCATTATCCAGTTAAGCCTAATGGATATTCCTGGAAAAAAAACCTATAACTTTTCAAGTGATCATCCAAAATACGTCATTTTTCTTCAATGTGTGCTTTTTTCTGTTTACAAATATATCCCATCCAGTAAGATCAATGCTTGTGTCAGTGGTAGGACTCTTTAGTGAAGGGTTGAATGTTTCATCCAAATCAGAAATACCAGTTTAACCTATTGGAGTTTTTTGTGCTTTAAGGAAAATGAGTACAAGTAATGGGAGTTACTGTTCCTGTACATCCCAGGGAATCAAAGGGGTCATGTACACCTGTCCTGGAGAGGACAGGACTTTTTAACCCTCTTTCTTGAAATGCTGACTGCTGGTTCTGATGCCTAAAACCAAGACCTCAGGGTTAGGGCACCTCTCTTTCCAAACTATTCTGCATCCTGGGGCTTTTCTGCTTGCATTTGAGCTGCATTTGTGTTAGCACACCCTGCAGATCCCTTCTCCAGCTTCGCCCTTATCCTCATGTGCCTTGTGTGCCGTAGGCGGGCTTTATCCTCTCCCCAAAGTGTGAGATGGGAAAAGGAAGAACGGTAACACGATTGCAGGAAAGTGTTGCTGCCTTTTTTTGCATCTTTCCCAGCACCCTGACAGATTGCCTAGCTAGAATCCATATGCTTTCCCTTGCAGAACAAAAATTGTTCTCGGTGGAGACCCAAAGCTTCCGAATCACTAAGGGTCATGATCCTGCAGAACTAAAAGAAGATTTCAAAGTGTAGTTTTGACTTGTATGGTTTGAACTCAGTAGTTTCTCAGGCTACTGGAGTGCATTTAGCCCAGATGACCTCAGCTGCCCTTTAAACCTGCCCTGTCTCCTGTGCCTCAGTTTACATCACTGCACAAACACAGCAAAAATCATCAAATGGTTTGGGTTGGGAGGGACCTAAAAGATCATCTCATTCCAAACCTCCTGCCATGGGTAAGGACACCTTCCATTAGACCAGGTTGCTCCAAGCCCCATCCAGTCTGGCCCTGTCATCACTTCCAGGGATGGGGCAGCCACATCTTCTCTGCGCAAACTGCAAAATGTTGCAGTTTCGAACTTCAGAGCTGTTTTGTGCCAAATCCTGCATGTAGGTGGGTAACAACAGCTGCCAGTCAGCCTCAGAGAGCAGAGCACCATATGATTTCTCAGTGAACAAAACATTTAATATAAACACAACACTTTCCAGATATTATGAAGAGTTTTTCTGAACAACTCTTTTTAAACAGAACTATTAGGCAGTAAAGTCTGTTTGCTGATCTTTATGCAGATCTTCCCACTTCCACTTCACTGTAAGGTTTTGACTAAAATATTTATACTTTTCTGCTTTGGTATACATCCTACTCCAATCCTACGGGCAGGTTTTCTCAGCCTGTAGAGAGAAATGACAAAATGCGTGTGTGGTGCTTGGTTCACCCACACTGGCTCTCTGGGCTTTGAGAAGAGCTGCATGGTCCTCTCGAGAGTGCAGAGATCCTGCAGTAGGACAAAGCTCCTCACAGGTCTCAGAAGCAATTTGTAACTTTGCTTTTTAGCAAGACCCCATGGGAGGGTGCAATATTTTGGGGTGCAGACCTCCCACCCAGCACCCTCCTCGTTTCAGCAGCACCTACCTCTTCCATGTGTACAGATCATGTTGTCCCAAATCTCTCCTTTGCAGCTGAATACAAAATGTTTAGAAATTGTAAATGACCTTCCTGGAAATGCTGCCCTGCTCTTCCATAATGCCACCTTCCTCATCACAGCTTTTCCAGGGTTTTCAGCCAGGTCCTCTCCTTGCCTTAGCACTGTTGAGCATCAGCTCAAACCATTTGCATTGGAGCCGATTTCAGTGGAATTCAGGGCAGCTCTGACAAAGCATTCAAGTTTCCATCCTCACTCTTTTTCAAGGTCATCCTTTCATATCTCTGGCAGGATGTAAAAATACATGATCTTATATTCATTCTCCCTTTGAGTATTATCTTCTTGTTTTCATCCAAGAATTTTTTGCTTCCTGTAGATACAGTAAATTGTGAGTTATATTTATTGTGTGTGTCATTGGGGAGTACTAGGGGTCTGAAAATTGGTTGTGTAAGTCTAGTTTCAGTTTCTTGAATGACTACAAAATGAGTATCTATTATCTTTAAACAAACTTTAAGGGTTTTCTTGATGAGTAATTTGCTCCAACAGATTTTCTTTTTTAAACTCCCATGAAATATATTTATAGAGTGGTGTTTCAATTCCTGATATTTATAGGAGCACTTACCATGGACATTAACCATCTTCAGCAGTCCATGTATCATTTATTTTCAATGGCATGGTGGGGATAATTGTGTTTGTTTTCTGGGAAATAATATTTTTAGTTTCATAGACTAATGTGGGGTTAATTTGTTTTTATGGTAGAAGTGTTTACTGAGTTGATGAGAAGCAGTAAAATCTTTAGATAGTTAGGAACTAATCAGACTTTTACTTGTGACTTTGAGTTTTATTTGAGTTGGATCTGTACTTCAAAAACCATTACCTTACATATTTTTGCTCAAAAATGGAATTTGATCTGACCAAATGTGAAATTTGCACCAAAATTAATTACATTAAAAATGCATGTTAAAGACCTGCAGTGTCTTTGTTTAATATTCTGATCACATTCAGATTTTTTTACCACTGCATCGACTATTTAATAATTGTTTCCACAATGCTAACATCCCTTGTAGAGAGAGTTATTTAACAAGAATGAAAATCTTTAGAAATTTAGATGCACCAATCACTCACTGCTCTGCTCAGAAACTGAGAGTGTGGTTGCAGTTTAACATCCTCTTTTAAACCTACACGATTCTGCTTCTTGATGCTTCCTGCAGCACCCACCCATGATGTGCCTGGTTGTCTCTTTAAGCTGGATGAGCAACTGCTATTTTATAAAATGTGCTGCCATACCCTAAAGCAATAAGGTTTGTGCCATTCTGTTATTGGAACAGTAATGGGTAGCTAAAGGCTACAGAGACCCTTTAGAAGAAGAAACAAAGAGATGCCCAGATCCAGGTTCTTTCCTTCAAAAAAAAAAAAAAAGGCATTTCAATGAAAAGAGATGATGTCTGGGATTAACAGTGGAAGGGGGGAATGTCTTGACTGTTGGAACCATTTAGTGATTTGGTTCTTTGATAGGTTACAAAAAATATCACACTAATTCTTTGAAGTGTATAAGTCACGAGTAGGGCTTGGAAAATAAGATGGTGTGATACCAACGTGCAGGAGTTTAATGAAAATAAAATATCTAAAATTTACAGCTGTATCAAATAACCCCATAGAAATGGAGTCTGTATTGCTGTACTCTAATTTTTTTTCTTATCTCTTTGCATTCACTTGCTCTTTTTCCTGGCTCTCACCTTTGATGTCATTTATATCATGGACTTTGTTCATCACAGACACCTGCTAAATATCTACCTGTCCGCCTTAGCTGGGGTGGGAACTGTTTTTTTCTGAGGGAGCTTAAATATCTGCTGGACTGCTGCTGAATGGTGCATGCAAGAAAAGGGTGTGAGCCATTTTTTTATTTCTTGCTTAATCTTCTTTGCAACCACTGAACACAGTTCTGATCTGTGCCTTTTGAAGCAAAGCACTGGGAGGTTTAAGGCAACCTTCTGTGCCCAGTAAACTGCACAGCTTGGAGATAGAGACTGTGAAAGTGCAAAGCCATGCACATTTAGAGGGACCATTTCATTTCCTCTGACATTGTAATGGAGACTGCAACTGTCATTGTAACCATTAAGAGAAAAGCCTGGTGTCACTGTGGGATGTCCAATAAATATAAAAAATTGTAATTAAAAAAAATTAGACCCTTATAGCTGCTCACATTTCATGTAGTGCTAAAGAGCACTAGAAAGATCTAGAAAGATCTCCTGAAGAGGAGCTCTGAATTATTGTGGTTTTAATATATTAACTCTGTAGTTGCCCCATCAAGAAAAGTGACTTCAGAACATGGGGAAACTCTAGAAGAGCCTTCAAAAATTTATTTCTTTACTGTTTTTCCTTTGGATTCATAACTAAATTAGCCTTGGGGGTTCAATATGTATATATAAGGTTTATACTCTTGCAACAAAAATATATTGGGCTGTTTCACTACAAAGAGATCACTAGATCTATAGTTTTGCAAATTGCTTAGGCAAGGAAGATTTTGGGACCTATCTTAATTACTACCATCTCCCCTTACAAAAAAAGATTCCCCTCCAACTGTAAAAGTGGATGGAATTATTTTCTCTGCTGTAAATAATAAAATATTATGTTGAGAATTGTTCCATACCATAAGTTCCATCTACAGATGAGAAATTTTGCAGTTTCTGTCTCAGCTGAAGCAAACAGGGTATGAACTAACCAGTTACATTTCATGCAGAAAATTTGTATATTGGATATAAATTTTATAACTGGACAAGAAGACTGTGGAATAAGACGGGCATCTGGTCAAGTCTAAGACAATGAAGCCTCTTAAGGCTTCTTGCTGGTTTTGAAGGTCTTACATATGGGAGAGAAATGAGAAATGGAGTTATCCAGCTGTTTTCCTGATTCTTGGATAAGGTCTAGGCCAATTTGCTGGGGAGGGAAACAAGGACAAATCTGGCATGTATTTTAAGGTCTGTGTACATAGGTAATGGTAATGTATTTAATTGTACTTTAATGTGACGTACCACTACATTAGCCCACTCTCACTCTCTCGCACTCAGCTTCTCTCAAACAAATTGCACACCCACAAAAGGGTTTCAGACAAGTAAATTGGACGAAAAGCCACATATTTGGAAAATAGCTGTTGTTTAGGACCAGCACAAGAAGATTTAATATTAACATGGTATTTTCTCAGTGCATAACCAGCTTGTAGAACTGTCTAAAGCCTTGCTTTTGCTGCAGCACTGAAATAAAAGGGAACATTTTCCACTGGAAAATTGGCCCAGTGCTACGTTTTGTCTATGTAAGATCATGCAGTGCTGGCATTTGAAATGGTGATAATTTTATGCCTAAAAAAATGAGTAATTGTACCACGGAGAACTCGATTCTGATAGATCCTTAGCTCACACTCCATCGTCTGCTTTTTCACATTCTTTTGTGTGTGATCAGGGGAGCACCGCATCCGCCAGCGATGCGCTTGCGTATGGAGCTGTGGATGTGTGTCTGCACTCCTATAAAACACAAGCACTACAAAGGCATCTTAAAAATTTTATAGCTTTTTAAAACACAAACTAAGTTTTCCTCCCCTTGTGTCTTTCAGAGAGACTGCCACAGAGTTATCTGGAACATTACCAAGGTAAGCAAGTTGCTCTAAACCGCATCTGTGTGTCAATGTCTGGAAGGTGCTGAAAGAAGCACGACCTTTGGAGGCAGAACATGATCCTTTTCCTAGGGAAAACTGCTGGGATACTGAGAACTGGGGGTGCAGAGAGGAGAACGCTCCCTGCATGCCACAGACAGACAAATGACACTGAAATACTGGCACAGCCAAGCCCACACAGCTTAAAGCGACGGGTTGAAGTTGCTTTGAGGCTCAGCACAGTTGTGCACCTGATGAGAAAAATCCCAGCTGTGGCTTCCTTCCAGCTGTGCAATTATACCCATGGCAGGTGGTCTGGCTTTTGCTTTACATCTCACCTGAGGGATGAGAGGAGGGAAACTTGGAGGTAGGAGGAAAAAAAAAGTGTTATGTTAAGGCATTTTCATTTGGAAAGCAGGAAAGCAGCTTAGACCAAATTCTTCTATGCTGAGAAACCTTTTCATAAAATAATAGAAGTAGACAAGACTCCCAGGCTGTGACAGAGGTTTTTGAAAAGAGACTTGTCTACATATTGTTAGAGAATGCAATAAAATGCTGTAATCATGCAGATAGAGAAAAGGGTGGAGAGAAGGGAAACAAAAAAATCTGATATGGTAATCTGTCAGCGATGCCTGGTGAGTTAAAAAAAGATGCTCTCAGTCCTCTTGTACCTTCTGCCACTGGTTTTGCTCTCTGAAGTGCAAGGGGTTTTAGTGGGGTTATGTTTTTGGGCGTTTTTGCTATCCTCTGATTAAAGCAGTGTTGTGGTTCAAACAACACATAATTTAAAAGGAATATTTCAACAGGAAGGACAGTTTTCTTTAAGCATGATAATATGTGCAAGATGCTTCTGATTCTAAGGCAGAGAAAAAATATCCACCTTTCTTTAGAGGGTGTGTGGTGTATATTTGTTCACTTTTTTATATTGATAAGCTGTAAAAAAGTATATTTTCACTACATATGGTGAGTTTTCCCTGTGCAGTGTACCCCTTTGTTCTGTGTGTACAAATTTATGCGATTTATATGATTTGTTCATTTAATAGATGCATATCTTTTTATGGCTTACTGTCACTTGGCCTCCGTGGTTGTGCAAGCAAATATTCTTGTGAAATTTTGGCATGTGTTTGAAGAGCTGACCAGTGATCAGGCCTACCAGACACCAAAGATTTTGTTCATCTTCCTTGCAAAATAATTGCATTTCTTCATACACACACACATACCAAAAAAAGAAAAAAAAAAAAATCCTGTTTCACTGCACATGGTGAGGTATTATAGGACTAATATACTGGAAACATGGAGTCCTTACACTGCAGAAATGAATTCCACTTCAAATTAAAGTTAAAATGAGACACGTAAGTGCTTGAATAAACATCCCGTTTCGTACTTGCCATTAATGATTGTCTAAATGTGCTTTTTGAATTATTACCACAAGGCTTTAATTTCAACTGCGGTAAGATGTCACAAGTAAAATCAGATTATAACAGCAATGTGCACAAGGCATTGTAATTGTGTTATAAATATTAAACCAAATGATCTTGTCATGGTTTAAAACAAATGTTTCCAGCTAGGCACAGGTTGGCCTGTCCTCCAGTCTTCTCCAGGATTCACCTGTTCCTGAATTTCTCTAAGCAAACAGCTCCTTGGGGTTTTTAATCTTATGTTGTGATGTAGTAATCTAATATTTTTTGTTCTTCTTTCAAACGTCAAGTGGCTCATTTTGCTATTATTAATTCATATGAGTGAAATAGTCTAATTTCCCCACATCTTCTTCCACCTTCACCCTGAAACCACTTTACAACGTATAAAATTTCAGGTGTTGCACCTTGAAATGACAAAATTCATAACCACTTTCCCATCATTGCTGGGATTCCCATTGCTGTATTTTGGCCAGTGGGGCACAGCAAGTCCCCTGTAACACCAGAAACCCAACTCTCCTTTGTCCAGGCAAACACAATGCCTTTTCCCACAGCACTGATTACTCTTGGATATATTTGTGGCCAGGATTGATCAAATCATTTTCATGCACTTGCAAACCTGGTGAAAGGGTTTTCACTGCAAGTGGAGTAAGTGTGAACAGATGTTTCTGTACTTGGAATATTTTGTCTGGCTGTCAAGAAAGTTTAGGCACTGGTGGCCTTAATTATTTATTATTGTTGTTGTTGTCATTTAAAAAAAGGCTCAAAAGCCCCTTCTGATTTTTTCATAGTTAAATTAAAGAGGTGGAATTAGGGATTCACTCCCATAAAGCCCTGTAATTAGTCAGAAGTACAGAGGAGTGTATTTTGAATATTTTCTCATCTCAGTAGTAACCAAGAGAGGTTACATATGTGCATTTTTTTGAAAAAAACCAATATAACAAAGTGTCTTGGTAAATGTGGCTTTTTAATATATTCATTTTCCATTAAATACTGCTGATGGTTCTCTAATGATTACATTTAAAGGAAGAAGAAATCACCCTTCTCCTTGCCACTGAAGTATGTGTATCACTGATAGGCAAAAATAGAAAAATGTGAGTTGGAGGACATCATTTAGTAGGAAAGATAATAGATTAACTTTGCCTGTAGAAAGATATAAAAATATTCAGCACAATTATATTGTGTCAGTTCCAATTTACCAGTTATTTCTGATGATTTCAGGAAGCTCAGACTAGAGAATGAATTGAAAATTCAGACTTTAAATGTGATAAAGAAGCTTTACAATTTTTATATTAAATGACATTATTATAGCTATGAATGTATATTGTTTTTTCGAAGAAAGGCTTTCTGTGTGCAACAGCACATCAAAGAAGAGATCTTCACAAGGAAAACTTTACAATAATATTAAGTTGTTCATTGCATGACCTATTTAAAGTACTCAGATACTTCTTGTTGTAGACTACATAATTAAATTTTAAATGGAACATGATAAAGAAATTATACTGGTGATCTCTAGAGATTTGAATACCCTATTTAGATCTTTACAAGAGTGTAGCGAAGGCATACTTTTAAAATTTAATAAAGGTCTGGCCTATTTTTTTTTCCCTTTTAGATGCTCTATAGCTGCTATGGCAGCTGTGTTTCAAATGTGTTTGCTCTCAACATTACATAGTCAGTACCTGCAATAACTGAGCAAACTAAAAGTATTACAAAAAATACAGTTTAACTTGAGAAATTCACCATTTATAAAATAAAAAAAAAGCAATTAATGAATGGAGATAAACTTCTGAAATCTTGGGGAAGCTAAGCTTGTAACCAGCCTTTCGTGGGCCAGCCCCTGAGCTGAGCAGTGGAGGGGAGCAGGGAATGAATGGAGTCCTGGAGCACAGCGTGAAGCCCTATGGGCACGAGGGAGATGATGTTTGGAGCTTAAAGAAGAAAACACTCAGCTTCAGTTTCAAAGGAATGATTTCAGTCTCTAGCCACTTCTGTTTGTTTCTGTGAAAGTTACTTTATATTTAAAGAAGAACAAATATTTTAAATATACGCTAACTGCATGGATTATTTATTTGCTTAATACTAGGTTAGTATTAACAGAAAGAAAATCTGGGCTACTTTTCCACTTTTATGTACTGGTTCAATTTTTCATTTCACTCAAGGGGGGAGTAAAGTTTAAACGGCCACTTCTTCCTCTAAGCTGTTAAAATAAGGGGGAAAAGTCAAGCTAATAATTTGCATTTATATTTTTAATGGAAAACTTTGTAGAAATATCACTGAATCACCTGCTTAAATCTTGAGCAAAACTCAGGGAATCTTATATTTTGAGGTGAAGGCCATCTTAAAATTGTCATTTAGAAATTTCTTTAGAACTGTGGGAGGAAATCTGCAGTGGATACATTGGTGTTAAAACAATCATGTTCAAAATGGAAATGTAAATCTTTGGCTTGTTCTTGAATTTTAGTCATCAACAAACTTAAATTTTAAACCTGTGGTCTGGAGTAGGGCACAAACTTTGGTCCTCTTGAGTTGGGGTTTTATTCCCCACCATTCCATAAATTTCTTTGATAATGTCTCAGTTCCATTTACTGCAGAGACTTCTGTTCTCAGGTATCTACAGCATTTTGAAAATAGAATTTAAGTACTGAAGTCACTTTGGTGCTTTTGAAAAATGTTAACCTGCAGCTTCACCATTATTGAAACCTAATGCAACTAAGCTTTTATCTAAAGCAAAAAGAAGAATTGACAACCCACCATATGACAAGCAAAATGAAATCTCTTGATCACTATCTGTCAGCAGTCTTTCTAATACCATTGTGTTAGGGAATGATATGTCTTCCAAGAAGCTCAGTACACAAGGTTTTGAATCATTTCTGTCTTGACAGCCTAACACAAGTAACTACTTGTAAGTGCTTGGATGAATTATAAAATCTATGTGGCTCTGTAGAGTGAGTTAATAAAACATCTATGAGCATTTTAATTACTATGAAATGAAAAGGATTTTTTCCTGACAGTAATAGGGGCATGGTCTAAAGACCAACCTGACATCTCAGCTGCTGTCTTCACTGGCTTTGCACAGACGGTGGGAGCTGGGGTTGCCTTCTGTGTTTGCACTTTTGGTTCCCTCCCAGCTGAGATATTCTGGCAAGCAACTTCTCTCCCTCTGAGAACACCAGGTCATACCTTTCACCCCTCATGTTTTCATGTCCTCTCATGTCACCACTGCTGCTTTGCCAGTTATGTCAGGCTTGAATGCCCACCCGCCTACGCCAGGCATGTCTCTGCCAAACTGTGACAGAATTTTCCATACCCTCACATAACATTTACTGAAGCATTTTTCTCCCCTAAATAAAGCAGGTATTTGGCATAGTCCATTTGTGATCCTCTCTTCTAATGGAGAACTTTTGCTTTCCACCTTCGAATAAATCCTTTCTCAAAACTCAGCCTTGTTTTAGAGGCATATAAATAATTGGTCAAGAAAACGTTGCTCATCCCGGATGGCAGGCAGTGCTAGCTGATAATATTAAAATATCTTGAATGTCAAACTATATGCAGCAATCCAGAGCTGGTTTTTGGAAATTATATCATCTTCTATCTTTTCCTAAACCTCATCATTAAAAAGAAAAGAAGAAGATTCCAGCCCTCGATATTTAAATGTTCTCAAGTCAACTGTCTTAAAGAGCAGATTTTCCATAATTTGGATGCCTGCTATTTTCTACAGAAACTACTCATTTCAAAATGAGACTTGAATTTAACTAATCACTCCTTTATTAAAAAAAAAAAAAAAGTAAAAGAATCTGATGTTTGACCTCTCCCTTTGCCTCAGATGCTCATTTTGAAGAGTTACATCTTTCATCTAACCTTTGAGCTGCTTTTTTGTACTGGCAGCAGGACTGCCTGTACCCCATTTTATCTGCTGTAGAGGAATGCCCTGATGGTGCTTGGTTTTGAGGCACTGGAATATAAATTACTTTGAGATGGTAACAAGTTTGATGCTATTATAAGCAAATCTGGAGGTTTTGAGGAAATAATACATGAGGTCTCCTCACTACTCTGATTTTTATTTTTCCTAAGTAAAGCTTCAGTATCCTAAAAATGCAACATGGAGCTATTCCTTGTAGTAGCTGTCAGCATATCTCTTTTTGTTGTTGTTTTACAGCCATTTTGAAATATGTTTTTTACAGCTAATGATAATCTTAAAACACACTTATGTGCAATCTGATCCCTTTCTAAGAGATATTTTTAAAATCTTAAGAGGAGCCTAAGGAGCATAGAGGTGATTATCCATATGTGCTTACTGATGACTCTCATTCAAAAATTAGGAAGATACCAGTGGCAGGATTCATATTGCCTAAATTTAGCTATCACAAAAGTCCTCTGTCAAAAGAACCAGGGGAGGAATGGAGAAAAATGGGTGCCTCATCTCAGGGCAAGGTGAATAACCTTGGGAATTGTTTTTCTTTCTTCATTGCCTGAAAATGGAGCCTGGGGGAATAAGCACAGACTAAATGTTTCACCTGATGATAGTTTTAATTTAAGGTGAGCAGCCAGACTTTCATAAGTGTTAAAGTGCAAGTGATGTAAGCTGATGCCTGCTGGAGTTTTGAGGACATTGGCAAGCTTAACCTCAAAAAAACTTTCAATATTTTGTACTTAAGTCCTAAATATAGATCCTGGGAAGGAGGGGGGAAAGTCAGACAGAAATCATTGTTGGACTTGATACAGCTCTGACCCAGAATGCAGGAACTCTTCTCACAGTGCAGAGCCCTCAGAAATCACAGCAGCCCTGAAAGGGTTCACAATTACACATAGCCTTTGAATCTTAAAACTGAGTGTAAGTGATTTTACTCAGAGTCCTGGTTTGGAACCCACAACCATTCTTCCCCAGCAACTGTAGGCATCTCTCAAAAACGTTAATGAATTTGACAGGAGATTTTTATCTTAAAAGTCTGGTAGAGCTTTTGTTTTTATTCCCTATTGTGAAGATCTAAAACTAGAGACATATTCCCTTCTCTTTTTTTTTTTTCTTCTGCTCTTCACCTTAACCAGACTTCCAAGCACATTTTTAACTTGTTTTACAAAGCATTGCTAAACGTGTCCAATGAGGATAACGTGCAGTAGAAGTGAAAGGCCTTAGATCTCTTAATTTCCATTCCTGAAGGTGAATTCCAAGATCACAATTATTTTTATTTATACAGTGCCTAAAGAGTTCCTAAATACTTTATGGAACAAATAGAAGACCTCTTGTAAAAAGCACGCATTCCTATAATCTAATTTTAGTCTCAAATCAGGCAGCATGAATGCTAAGCAGCAGGGCTTGAAGAAACACAGGAGGTGTATGAGGGCCACACTAACAGGATTGAGCAGTTATTTAGGTTCATAATCAGTCCCACTTAATAGAACTGCTGGTTTAAGTTAAATTTACATCGTCGTGTGGAGAACATTTGACTGACACAAGAATGGTATTTCTTGGGTTTGATCAAAAAATAAGCCTTTCAAAAGGAGTTTGAATGAAGAGAGAGAAAGACAACATTGCAGGTGGATTTGAGATGCCAGTCCTGTGCAAGAAGTACCAAATGAAACCAACTTAAAATACTAAACCTGATTTCCCCTCTTCACTTCATTTCCTAGCTCAATCAAAATACTTGTGTTCCAAGTTAGTGCTTTGTACGTATCCTTTGCTTAAGTGTGTCTTTGGCCCTCAAAACCATCAAAATAATGTTATTTAGAAATTCAGTGCAAAAGATGAAACTTGTGGGAATAACTCCAGACATAAATATGCATTTCTGGGGAAGGGAGAAGCGTTCACACATCAGGTTCTGCAGAAGCAAACCAGCAACGGAAGTGGAGATTTGTTAACATGACAGAGAAGCTCTATCTTAGTACCTTTGCTGTAGCATGAACAAGGCATGTGTCATACATTATATAATAGAGAGTATTATATCATGTGTTTTATAAATAGTTAGGAGTGAACTCATATGCAGAATTCTCAGCACCATCCTTGCCATTGGTCCCAGAAGAGCAGCAGCAAGAGACATGGATGGAGCAACGTCAGGAAACCCACACTGCTCTCCCTAAGACTGTAGAGACTCTGGTTTAAAGCTCTCTTCAACATTCTCTGCCTTCTGAGCATTGCTTTTATTTATGAAATCACCGCTATTGTAGCATTTACAAAAATTGCGACTATTTGAATGTTTCCAAAAGATTTGCTATATACTAAAAGCAAATCTTAGACAATTCTCGGTAAATTATTGAAAGAGCTTAAAAAAAAATAATCCTAACATATTCCCTGGTGTTCAAGGTTAACACTTTATACTTCATCTACATTATATTAAAAACATTTTTACTGGAGTCCATAAATGTTACACATTTTTAAAAGGCAACGAGCGCAGCGGGAATAGAAATGTTGCATAAAGCCAGACACGAGACCTGCAAGCAGTAAGTGCTGCCTGTTGTTTTTTTATTTGTTGAGGGTGCTGACTTGAGATTGCTTCTGTGAGGTCAGAAGCAAATGAGATACCCATTTTTCTGGTTATATCTTGTCATTGGAAGCAGGCAGCCCCTAAAGTTTTCCTGTGGTCAGCAGGAGACCCTGAGCCCCAAACTCCCATGTTGGGAGCAGTGTCTCACCGCGGTAATTCTCTTACTGGCGGGGAGGCTTTGCCAGTTTGGAGCCTCAGAGGACCTACCCCACTTTCCTGTGTACATCCTCCCAGAGCATTTTGCAAGTTGTGCCCTACACAGCATTTCTACAGCAGCAAAGTGCCAGAGTGGTGCTTCTCATCTCCAGGCTGTAATGGAAAATATTTTTCATCCAGACCCTTTGGAACTTTTAGAGCTCCTGCACAGTTTTTTGCAGGGAATGTTTAAGGCTCTGCGAAGCTGTGATGTAAACTGGGTGCAAATAATGGCTTTTTGCTGTAACCTAACCTTAATGAATGCCCATGGAGAAAGAAAGAGGGAAAACAAGACTAAGCTTTACCTGACACAAAAAAAAAAAAAACCCAACCCTAAAAGCAGAGATCTTTCAGCCCCTTCTGTATATTTTGCTTCTGAACTTTTAGATACAAATGCCACAATGGCTCACATGCTTAATTTTGGAGAACAGTCCTGCTGATATCAAAGTGATTGCACAAGTCAGTGCAATTTCAGCATGAGTATTGCTGCTTACTCATTGCTGTGAGATGAATATCCTCTGATTTGATCCCAGCATTGCCACTAAGACTGTAGACAGCTCTACTTGATCAAGAAAGAAGAATAAACACATAACAACTCAGTTTTGGTAGCATCCTCTTGAAACATGAGCTGAGAATCATAAACTGGAAACTTAAAAGAAGGCCCTAAATGGCTCCAATACTATTTAGAGGCATAGTTTTGGCTAATTGAAAATGCTGGACAATTGCAGGTGCCACTGACTTTGGTTCAAAGGATAAATGTTCTTTTCTGAACAAGGCTATTCACTCAAGATCTTAAAAGGTGTCTGTGACATTTAGAAAACTTTCTGTGCTTGAAGCTCAGGAGCTCATCTTTTAACTAGGTGTTCAAAATTTCATTTCTTTTTTAAGCTTTTTTGTTGGGGGATACAGATGCACCTGCGCTGATGTGCTCATGGATGCCAAAGGAACTGTGGCTTGTTGCTGGCAGATTTCATTCCAGGATTGCTTGGAGCAGTAAGCAGAAGTTCCTGCAACTATAAAGTTTCATTTAACAAAAATGAAATATTATTATTCATGTCATGAGTAATTGAATCCCCAGATGTTCTCATTTTCTATCAATGGCTGGAGACAATATGACTCTAGATAGGCTGTGACAACATGAATTGATTTCTTTCTCTTTTTTCTTTTATTTTTTTCCCTTTTTTTTTTTATTTCAAACCTGCAGAGTAACTGTGGGTTTGTTGTTTTTTTTTTTTAGCTGATTGCTTGGATCTGACATTACAGGCTGTGCAGCTGTAAAAAAGACCTTCTCATTTTCATTGAGAATAAGTAAAATAAAATATCACAGAAATAGCATTGCTCTTCCCTGGTCCTGCCCCTGTTTATTTCTGCAGAGATAACAGGGACAGAGCAATTGAATTTGGAAAGATGTCTGCAAGAAGAGATGGTTGCTGCTAACACTGAATATTCAGAATGTAATAATAAAAGTAATCGGGTTACTAAAAAGCCACCTGTTACTTTTTTTCTTGTTTTTCTCTAAAGCATACAGTTTACTTTTTTGTCTCTGAATTTATAGCAGAGATGGGAAGTCAAACTCCTTAGAAACCTTATTATATAAAAGGTAGTAATTCCTTGTTAAAGTAGGAAAAGAAACCACACTCACTAACATTTCTAATGCTGCTAAAGATGAATGTTTGCACAAAGGAACAAAGGTAGAAAAACTTTAAGTGCTTGTTAAGGCATGCTCACACAGTGCATATGAGCAATAAGTCTGTTTTGCTGAACTGTGAAATTGCCATGAGTAATTTCTCTAATAACAGAACAGATATTGCCCCTGTGACCCCAGAGAAGCCCTGGGCTCAGTGCTGCAGCCAGTCCTGCTATCAGCAGAAACTTGTGCAACCAAAGCATGGGCTGCAAGCTGAGCACTAGAAAATAAAAGAAACTTGGTGGATAACTTGTAAATGTTCTGGCTGATTTAAAAGTTCAGAAAATGATTAATGATGAAGGTACTTTATTTATTGATTTTCCCCCATGACCTATTCTTCAGAGGAGCTGAACTATTATGTCCAGAGCTGTGTTTGACAGCTGCCTCCTATTTCCAAAGACAGTATTCATTCCACTATGAATGGAATGTACAGCAGCAGAAACTTTTAATTGGCGTTTCTTGTTAGCTTTCTCCTATAGAAATGATGTAGTGCTGATGCTTTCCCTCTGTGTTATGGAGAATGCCTCTGGAAATAACAGTTCTGTAGCTGGAGCAGGAAAAAAAACCCAGAGAATCCCTTGGGATAATGCAGCACATGCAGAAATAGGAAAAGAAATCATATGAGAAAAACATTCAGTTAAAGCAGCAACTTATGTCTTCTCTTTCAAAACTTGCAAGGTGAAAAAGAGCAATGTGGTTTAAAGGGGATATTGATTTGGTGGAGCTATGCATGAACTCGTGCCACAACCCCAGTACTTCTCCAGTCTCTGAACCTCTCAGAATTAATGCAGGGGTTTTAGACTGATTGCTTGAAGTCTTTCTGTAAAAAAAACCCATGTCTGATGAATGGCAAGGACTTGAGGAGATTAAAAAAAAAGAATTAAAAGTTTCTTTAAAGAACTGAGCAAACCTTTGTCAGCTGTACTTCCTTGTAGTGCTGTATAGTTAGAGCAAGGCAGCCAGAGACGCAACCTCATTTCTTCTGCCTTCCATTTTGTCTTGTGAGTGATTGACTTCCTTCAGCAGCTCCATCAGGTAATGTGACATAAATGGGAAAAAAATTCCCACCCTGAATTCATCTTTCTGTGCCAGGGACATAGCAGACATTTTTAGTTATTCATTTGAAAAAGAATTCTAAGCTCAGGCAGATGTTGAAAGTCTGGCATGAGAATTTGGTTGCTGCTCTCTAGGAGGTTTTCAATTTTTTATCTGAAGTAGGTGATATTTTATTAGCTTGTGCTGTGGGGCTTTGTTAATGGTTCTGGATAACAGAAAACATGGGGCAGGAGCTGGTTATCTTTACAGCAGTGTAAGAGGTGTTGTTCAGGAGAAAGGCAGTGGTTTGTCTCTTCATCTGGAGTTATCTGGCATCTGCAGCATAAAACAGGCTAGCAAAGTTGAGAAAAGCAGTCTTGGAAAGAAATATCTGAAGAAAACATTCCTAACGCCATCCCAAACCTCTTTTCAGAGAATAAGGCAATACTTTCTATCCTTGTTTTCTGTGATTTTATGGTCTTTATAACTCCTTCTATTCTACCTTTTCAAGAGATAGGAATGTCCAGTTTTTTTCTGACTTTCAGCTGTGATGCTTTCTTTGGATTAATTGAAAAATCAAAAAACATATTTCCTTTCATAAATGTAGTTTTGTATTAATTTAATTCTGTAAGACAAAGCACAGATTTAGAATTGTGTCTAGAGTCCACAAAAGCAATAAATAAGGAAATAAGGACTACCAATAAATAAGGAAAGGCCACAAATTCTCCCCCCTGCCCCATATTCTGCATTCATCAAAGCTGGTCTCTTCTGACCTTCTAGAGGCTTATAGGATTTATGGTCTCTATAAATCTTATGGTGAAACATCAAGTCTAAGATGAGAAAAATCACTCTAATATGAGAAAAAGACACACAAGACAAAACAAAAAGCCCTAAACCTCCATCAAAGCCATCTTTGATAATATTCTGCTGTGTGAGAACATCTCTGAGTAACTAGAGACACTTGCACAGGGTTTTCCTCTGTCCAGTACTGCCAGTGCAACACTCACCAGTGGGCTGCTGCTCTCAGCATCAATGCATCAGTCATCACTTGCTTCTCACACCAGGATTTTTAGACCTCATTGCATGTAGAAATTCTCAAAATGTGCTTTCCTAAAAAAATCTGCTTCATCACCCATCTCTTTTACCAGTGTTTCCTGATTGAAAAAAAAATTAAAAGAAAAGAAAAAAGGGCTTTTATCACACATCCCATATGTTCTTTATGGTGCTGAGACTTGATAACTAAGATATGATTTTACAATGAAAAATCCCCCAAGGAAGTATGCAGATGTACTGTGGAAAGATACTGACACTGTGTGCTTTATTTGTAGGAAAGGTATGAACACTTTCTCCTCTTCTTTTTAATGGCAAAGAATATTAAAATAAAAAATAGGCTTGTGTCTCTTGTGGAACTCCTGAGGATATGTCCAAGTGGTGGAAGAGCTACATACATGCTAAAATGGTACTCTACAATCCATTCCCCTGATATTTGGAAAAGATGACTATCATTGATGATATCACTATCTCTTTTTTTTTTTTTTTTCCCAGTTAAATCTGTAACCTTTTGAATTTGAAATGAAGGCTGCAGCTAGGGAAATTCAGCAAGATGCTAGCAAAGGGGGCTATTGATGGCATGCTCCACACTGGAAAGCTGTCTTGTTATTGAATGCAAATATGACTTAGATATGTAAATTACATTCAAGATTTCATCAGTAAGCCTTTAATATATCTAGAAAGTATCTTAAAGCATTTAAATAAAATGTTAATTGAAAGTATGGAATAGTGTTAGCAAGCTCTTTCAAAGAAAGCTTCAATTCAAGGCACATAACAAGGAAGCAAGTGCTCTGATCTAGTCAAACAGAACCTCCCATGGTAAAAACCTATAATTGTTTTAAAGTTCTCCAAAAACCTACATCCCTGTTCTCATCTCATCCCACACACTGTGATATTCCTTATGTTCCTCACTCTCCTCTCTCAAAGCTGACTTTCTTTGTAGCCTTCTCCCACTCCCAGCGTGCTGCCTTCTCTCACCTCCCACGCCTGGAGCTGCCTCCTGCTGCCCATACAACAAGCACTTTTCTACACATCCCAGCCCTTTTCCTTTCCTTGAGCTTGTCTGTGTCTCATTCCTTGCAAAACCATCAGGATGTCTTGCCCTGCATCAGAATCTGGAGGGTGAACTCAGGAGAGCTCGGTAGTAAGCCAAGCGGTGAATTTAGATCTTCTGAGAGGGATCATCAGATGGAGCAAATGACTGATCTTCATATTTAAAAATAAAACCACTTATTTTAAAGGCTGAAGAGAGAGGGATTGAGTTAGACTGCATCCCTCTGGTGCTCATGGAAATGCTTGTACAAGCAGCAGGGCAGTTGAGCTGTGTTGGCTTTAACCAGCTCAGGTCAAATTCATCAACAAAAGCTTTAAATTAAAGCCCTAAGAGCTAAAAGTGTGGGAACACAAGCACGAGCATCTCTTGCTGCAGCTCTGCTTTTGATTGTCATTCCTTACCTGCTCATTAAGCAGAAGGATTTTGGAAGTATTTGCTAAGTAACCTTCCTGTCTGCAGATGGTCTGCAACAGTGACAGCAGCTGTTCCAAAAACAAGCAGTGAAGGGAGGTATTATTGCTCTTTAGCTATGTTTACAAATTTGTAACAAGACTATTATTTAAAGTGTGGGTTTTTGTGTCTGCACACAATATGTTATTACTGAAATGTTGCTGGATTGGTGGAGGGCATCAAAGGGATGTGGCACAGAGAGATTTCTCTGCTTTGGCTTGGTTTCTTTCTTCCAGGGCTTGTGTGAATCTTGTAGGTTTAGGCAGAGGCTTCACAGATTACTGTTATAACCTGTGACTTGTGCTCCCATGACCAGGGAGCTGGGGAGAAGGGCAGCCACATGACACTGCTCAGCTGATGGGAGTTTGCTGGGGAAGAGCTCAAGTTCAGGAAACAGAATTCTACACTGAAAGAAAAAAAAGAAATAGAAATAAAGCGCATCTAATCCTTGCATGTTGGATGCACTTCTGATGCTAGAGAAAAATTGCCAGCTGGGAATGATTTTGCAGTCTATTTTCACACATCCCCACATCCACAGACCAAAGGAACCCAGCCTGCTGTGTCTTAGGGAGGCTGCTGGAGGACACTGGGATGCTCCTGCAGCATCAGCCTGGACAGGGTGTGCTGCTTTTACCATGATGCCTCGTGGTTATGACCCAAATGCAAAATCCATGCAGAAAGGACCTTGTTCTTGAAGGTCAGGACCCAAATCATAAATTAGGAGTTAAAACTAAAGTCCTCATCATGCTTTTCTGGTAGAAGTTTCTCATTTTCAGTATATCTTTTCTGTTGTGCTTTACATAAAATGGTTGCTTTGAAGATGTTTTTTGCTTTGCAATTTAACTACGAATGGAGGTTTCTGACTGAGTTTTTCTATGGGAGGTATACACACAAAAAAAAAAACACCTAAAAAGGATGGGAAATACATGTAATAAAAAATTTAAATATAAATTCTAAACTTTCTGGTATGGAAGTGAAAATGCAAACAGCCTCATTTCCGTTGGAAACGTTGAGTTTCTGTGTGGTTCCCCACTTGCATGATTCATAACGGGTGTTTATGTTATGCCTACTTGGCTTTGAAGCAAGCCAAGCTTGAGCTCTCCACCTTCTCAGGTGAAGGGATTCATCCCACAGTTCCATATTGGAGAGATATGAATCATTCCTGTCTGTCTTCACTGCTGACTCAAAGGGAACTTATGCATCAGGGTCCATGTTGGAGCCAAGTGGAGTTAAGGAGAAAAGTTTCACTTTTGTCTTTGCCATTGTTTCAGTGACACTGAGATTACAGTTTTCATTTTCTTGAAACAATACATCAGTGAAGTGATGAACATGACCCATTGTGTGGTAACATTTGGCAAACCATTTGGCAAAAGCAAGGCATATGAATTGAAGGCTATGGTAGTATGAGAGTGTGTCGTGCCGTTTTGAGCATTTGTTATTAATAAAATACATAATTACCTTTCTTGGAGTATTTATCATACTGTTTGTATGTTAGGAAGCAGAACCAGAAAAATGTGTTTAAGAATTGCACCTTGCTGAACTGGTTTAATTAAAGGTCAGTAAAATGCAAATAGGAGAAAAAAGATGATGCAGGTGGTTTGAATTTTTTTAGATTGCATATGAATACAGAAAGTTGTTTAATGTAAGACTGAAGGTTGTACTGGGGTTTACTGGAAGAGGAAGGTGCATATATTGTAGGTATTTCCTGTTAGGGGAGATAGAAGAAAAGATTATCTTTCTCTTTAAAGCCAAAATTCTGGTATTTGCAAGACTGCTCCCTCAAATAATGTAGCCAACAACTGCTCCGAGTAAGATTTCCCCTCTTCCAGTCTGCTGTCATTCCTCTAACCTTTGAATACACCTGTGTAATCAAATCAGAAAGTAAAGGTCTATCATTTACTTCTCTTAATACCCTTGGACAGATTGCTGTCTCATTAGAAAGACTCGACAAAGTAATTCAAGAACTGTAAGGCGCTAATAAGACGCTGTCTTTAAAAATGGATTGGCTGAGTAGAAAGTCTGGCAGGTCCCCAGGATGAATATCTGGCCACAGGCTGGAATTATTTCTCTGCTAATCTCCTTGGTGTGTTCAGAGGATCTATTTGCATCTTGAGAAGTGGGAGGTTTGGAGGCTGCTGACCCATGAAGAGCTCCCATCTGTGGATCCAGTCTGCAGCGATGCCAGGCTGTAGATTGAGTGTTTTCTGCAGCTCCAGCCCATGGGCCAGGGCAGCACCTCTGATCAGAGGCTTATTCAGAATATGTCCAGCCCTGAACTGTATTTACTTTTCATTAGGGTGATGTATATGATTAATGTAGCTTTGTTTGCTGTGCTGAAGTGAGCTGTCAGAGCTTAGCCCTGCAATTTTTATTTTTTTTTCCTAAGCAGGAGAGGAGTCATTGGATTTTGGAAAGAGAATGGCAAAGAGAGAGCTGAGAAAATCAGAAACTCTGCACCTCACTGAGAAGTGACTGGGCACAGCTCTTTAAAACACAGGGTTTGCAGTTGTACAAAATTGATCTGGAAGAGATGCAAATTCCATATGGACTAAATTCAGATTTAGATTTAAAATGCTACTCACATGGGCACCAGCTAATACACCAGCCAAATTCACTCCATTATTAAGTTAAGAGGCTATGAGGTGACCCTCATGAAATGTATTAACATAATGTCAATAATGAGTCTTTTTATAGGAAGGTGTTGAGGAAATGCAAGCAGAGTTTGTAACATGGTACCACGCTTCCAGCCTGGCTCGATTCTCGGTTCACAAAGCTTTATGTCACAGATCCATCTGTTCCCGGGAGATGGGTGTGAGTTGATGCCATTTTCATGGGCTACTTTGTTTCTAGCTTGGAGCTTTCTGAATTCTCTGGAAGTTGCCTGAGACTTGGTATTTGTTGCCTGGGGCTCTCTGTTGCCAAGGCATTCAGCATGGAGCAGAGATTGCCTTCACAGGCTGGGTGGGACCTTTACTTAACTCTATCAAGGCTCATTAAAGCTTCAAATCTCTGAATGCACTTTAAAAATTGAGTGACAGGAACTTCTGGGAAAGTTTTGTTGAGAAGCCTGGCATAACCGAGTAATTATAATATAGCAGTACTTCATGTGCAACTTGATTGTCACAGCCTGTGTCAAGAGAACACATAATTTCTGAAGGATAAGACCATATGTTCCAAAAAGAGCTTTCAGAATGTGAGATACTTGTTTTGGAAGTTATTTTTTTGCTCTTCATAAAAAAAAAAAAAAACAACAAAACCAAGAAAACCCAAAAAACCCCTGTGTTATGAAATGAGATTAAAAAAAAAATCCCCCACACTTAATTAAACTGATCCTTTGAGAAGAAGTCCCAAACCTGTAGGATAGGCATGTTCTGAGGTTACTGATTTACTTCTGGGTGTGTCTGAAAAGAAAAAAAATGTTGCAAAAATAGTTGAAATGACAGAGTTATCCTAAATATGAGGATGCTTTCCCACTTATACAGTCTCATGCACCAGTTGAGGACCTCTTGGCACATAATGACAATCACCTTGCTGGGGATAATTGGCCCCTAAAACAAGGCATGGACAGGAGAGTCCACCAAATGTCCAGACAGATTTGTGTGTAGGAAATGGAAATGTTACATGCTGTGGTTTACATCAGCATCGACTATAAATGGAGGTGACTTCAGTGTCTTCCATTTTCAGCTGTATCTAAATCACCTGTAGTGTCCTGAAACTTTTTTTTTCTTTGTGAATGCAATGCAGAGAGGTGATCGGGCATCGCTGGTGTTTAAAAGTCAGAGCTGAACCTGAGCTGACATTTCTGAGGATGCAAGACTTACACAGAATTCTGCCCCAGCAGGAAGGAATAATATTGACTAACAAGATTTCAGCCTGCTTTTGGAGACCCTGAATGTACACTGTGCTTATATTTTTAGCATGAAGATTTTATTTTCATTGCAATATTCTAATAGTGGGATGGTGAAAACTTACAAGAGTCAGGTTGGGTTGGGAGATTTTTTTCCAGTGAGGGACAAGCACACAGGCAAAAGTGATTTATGTCCCAAGAGACTGTAATATGTAATTACAAGTACAACTTGATTGGCTAATTAAGATTCTCCATGTATGGTTTCCAAATAGATTTTTTTTCTGCATTTTATAATGAAGAAATGGCCAAACTTAACTTACTTTGCCTGGGAGAAGTTTTACTTATATAGATGCTAAAAAATGGGATAAAATCATTCTTGTAGATATTTGCTTGTTCTACTTGTGAGACAGGTCATTGTAGCTTGGCATAGTCAACCTCTTCATTTTAATGCTAACTTTCTTTAAATTAGGGCACCATATTACAAAGTCTACCTGTTAATTTACCCACTTTCAACACTTGGAATTTTCTAAATTATTAATGCATGTTAAATTTTACTTTTTTCCCTTAATGTTGCATATTTCAAATACCATCTCGTCTCCAGATTGCTAATGAATATTTATTAAATAGACCTGCTGAAATAGGTCTGTGTTGGTTTGACATTGTTTCGGACTTGAAATATTTGCTGACCCATGGTTCCCATAGAGTATTGATTGAGACATTCCATAAATCTGAACACCATGTTGTATCTGCATATTTGACACCAGTTCTGCAGATGTGCTCATCTGGAATAGCTGTTCAGTGCTTCTTTTATGGTTATTAGAGAAAAGAAGGCATTTTCCCAAAACTTTTTCCAAGGAAGACATTTAAAATAGGTTACATGGATTGTTTCTTGCACAATGGAGAAAAGGTCTAAAGTCATGTGAAGCAACTTGCATCTTGACTCTTTATGAGAAGGTAAAAAACCAAATAATTCCTTAAACCCTTTCCATTATGCTGTCTCACAGAATAATATCTAATAGACTGACACATGCTAAAAAAATCACCCATTTTCCATGATTTGTCAAGTTAATTAGACAGATTCTGCCTATGTTCATTTTATGTTCCAAATCTCAGTGATTTGGTTGGCTGGGTTTTGGCAGGGCAACTTGCAGAGCCTGCAGGAAACCACCTGGTCTGCAAAGGCTGCACTGCCTGGCATTAAGAACAAACCAATTCTGCAGAGCAGAGCCTCCATCAGGCAGATCCCTGGTAAATTCTGATGGGTAAGCAGCAAGAGGTATTCCAGAAGTGATGTGAGCTGCCTCTGCTTAACAAAATACCCACCCTTTCCCCAGTTTTAGCTTGTCCCAGTTCTCATTTCCTAATCTACTCAAACCACAAGAGAACTGTTTAGCTAATGAATGATTGAAAAGTATGAACACCGAATTCAATAAGTCAAAAAGAAAACAAACATAAAACCCCACAGAGATAACAAAATGTATGCTTAAATGCATCATTCAATTACTCTACTCACTCTTTGCTTCCCATTACACCCTCCTTTGTCAGTACACTGTGTATCTAAATGGCAATCTCTCTGTGACAAGGAATTTCTCTGCATGCCTTTACCTGCTGGTGCAGAACACTGTTGGTACTTTGCAAAATCAAACAATAAAAAGAATTGATTGCAAGCAACGTAGGACTTGCATGATGGCTAGTGAAGCTTCTCAGGATTTTCCCTAAGAAGTACTGATGCAGCCACCAAAGTTTGCAGATCTGAGCTTCTCTGGTCTTTACGAACAAGGCAGTTTTAGGTAACTGCTGTTAAAAAATTTTAGTTCCTTAAGTCTCCAAGGGGGATACAAGCCACAGAAGGATTGTGATTGATACAGCATTATTCTTTGTTTTTTCCTAGAGGATAAGTCAGCCAGGAATCATGTTGCTGTTATTTGCTGAAAATTGTTTGTCCCCCAGGATGTGTGTTGTATCAGATTTTTCATCCAAGATTTTCTTTCTAGAAAGTTCCTTGAAAGTTGGTTCATCAACTTGGCACAAATGGAGCAAACTCCCCTCAAAAGGGAGTCTGGAACTAGATGATTTTAGGTTTTAGATCCCTTCCAACCTAAGGCATTCTACATTTCTTTTCAGCTCAAAGACTACCCCATTGTTAAATACAGAAGTTCCCTTGCCTCAGAGAATGGAGCCATCTCCTTTGTCTTGCACCATTCTTAGGAGGTCTTTCTTAACTGCCTGTAATGCAAATAATTCAAAGGCAGAGCTAACATTTGTATTATTAGACTGCATGGCATCAATGCTTCTTGGGTTCTCAAAATCCTCATTTTCAATGTACTAGCATCTGAAAATGATTGTATGATCCTCTAGAGACTTTGCTTGGATATTGCAAGCAGATGTCAGAAAAAAAAAAAAAGAAAATGGATAGTGGTATTGATGAGTCCCATCATAAAAAGATAAAATAAAAATGTCATTACCTTTGCATTGCTGTGTAGCTTAAGATGATGAAATGCTGCAGTTATTATGGAAGAAAAGGTCTTTTTGCATCCTCCAGCTATAGTCTATTGCACAAGATTAACACCGAGAGTCTTTGCTAATTAGTTTTTATGGTCAAACAGTTTTCATGAAGTTGGTTTCAAAGAAATCAAAATTAAACTCTTCATAGCTCTGAAAGGTAGAATTATGGAATATGAATGCATAGATAATCTTTACAAGCTAGAGGAAAATGATCATTGAGCAACTAAAGCTATAAAAAAGACCCAGCAATATCTCAGGTATTGCAATATAGTCTGTTTGGGTAAATGATGACACTAGGAATTTTGGAAATGCAGTTAAATCAGGTTGAGTGATACACAGGGTTATAATTTGTCAGCATGCCCTGATAGAAAGCTTCACTCTTTACTCATCTTTGTAAAATTAAAATATATAAGAATAAGATGCGGTGGACTGAATTTATCCCATCAGAACTTCCACAAATCAAAATGCATAATTTTCCCCTCCACCATTTTCCTTAGCTCCTTTTCACATTCTTTTGTTAGTTTGCTTTACCTTCAAAATAAGCCACATACTGGCTTCATCCCACAGCATTAGTCCACCTTCTATTTGAAAGTGTAATGACAAAACCAAAATGTGGTGTTGCTTTTCTAAGTCAAACCACCTTAATTTACCTGTGTGTTTGTGCAGATAAGCTTTACTAAACTGTGGCCCAGTAAATATCCTCCCTCCAGTGAGCCTGTAGCAATTACATTTCACAGACAGAAAGGGAAGCACTGGATTTAGTACAGTTTTCAAAACAACTTGTGTTTATAGCAGAAAAAACATTTAAGCATTTAGGGGCTCGTATCCTAGTCACTACCAATAAATTTCTGGCTCCCAGAAGATTTAGCAACTTAAGTACTCCTGAAAAATCTATCTTTTGTTCACAGGCACTTATAGCTGAGTCAAAAGCATTTAATTCTTTTACAGAAGTAAGGGGAGGTCATAACTTTATTGAGGGCTACATTTGGAATGAAGACCATCCTTTATAGTGGATAGTGGAGACAAAAGCATACAAATCCAAAAGAACTAGATATCTTAACTGTTTCATTAATTAGCTTTGCCCCATTTCAGTACCACCTGATCCCTTGGACAGATGAGAACTTTACCTCATAATAAATAACTATGAAACATCAGAGACATGCACAAAGGAAGTTCTCATAGGCTGGCTTTGCTCAGGATGGTTACATAGAGACATGTTGTTTTTCTGATTGTACTGTGGAGCCCTACAAAAGAGATGTTTGCACTTCTGATAAGGTTTGCATATCTGAGGTTCCTCATACACTGCTTTCTTTGGTCCCATTGTTAATGTTTGCATAATTAAATACTGGGATGATGTTGGGGATTATTCTGTCTTAGTCTAGTTTATTCCAGCTCTAAGAACCTGCAAAAACTTAGAGTTGTCCTAAAGTAGTACAGGGTGACCATGAGATCCTTTAAATGGAATCTTAACCTCTTGTGCCAGGATTTGGGTTTTCTTTTTTTGTTGTTGCTTTGGGGCTTTTACCTAGTCTTACAAATTCCCAGCATCATTGTTAAGAAATTAACACACATCTAATAGTAGAATCTTACCCCTTCAGAGACATATCTGACCAAAGGTATTCAAGGTAACCAGGTCTATAGGCTATTCATGGTTTCAAAGTCTTATCAGCTCCATTTCAAAACAGGTATATTCTCTCCCAGGCAATCTCAACAGCCTGCTGAGATCTTCTTCTTTTTTTTTTTTAAGATTGATGACGTAGGCCAAATAAATGTAAAACTTGATTTTGAGATACATCACTTCAACCCCTGTGCTCAAAGCCAGGTTGGATGGCGTGTTGAACAGGTGTCCCTGCCCGTGGAAGGGGATTGGAACAAGATGATCTTTAAGATCCCTTCTAACTCAAAATTTTCTGTGATCCTATGATCCCAAAAATGCTTCAATGACTGTCATTCTCTATTCAAGACAGCACTATCCAGTAATAAATTCATCTATTAGCACACCAGATTAAAGGATGTGAAACCTTGAAATGCAACAAGAGGTAATTTAACAAGAGGCTAAATTATGGAGTGACCCAGATACACCCCATTAATTAAAGAAAAAAACCCAAACATATTTCAAGTGTTTGGAAAAGTTTCTTTAGTTGTCATAAAATTGTTCAACAGACTCAATACAAGAAAAGGGGCTGGCACCATTAAATCATTAAGAGAAAACACTTCTTATTTGCAAGTTACGATTAATTTTTTCTGAAGCTTAAATGCAATAAACCCCTGTTGTGTGGCAGAGACTGTGACATTCTGTTACAGGTTAATTTCTTTCCTTGCAAATTAGAAAATAGTGTGACTTGCAAAACAGGAGAGAGAAGGGGGAAATATGCCAGCAGCTGTGCTTAGACTTTTTGCCTTTTGGCTTCTTCTTTCATTTTCTAGTCTGCTGCATTTCTTCTTTCAGTGATTTGTATGCTAGATGCCAATTTGAATTTCCAGTGCATTTAGCATCCTACAACACCAGGGAATTTAAAAGACAATTAAGAATATACAGGGCATTAAAAAAACAAAAAGATCTATTTTTCAACAGTCCTTTCTATCTTTTTACCTCTCTGTAATCACAGTGATAGCAGAATCCAGTAAACCATTACCACAAAGAGCCAGTCACACGTTTATTTTGCAAAGGTGTGTTTATAGTGGGAGCTAGATGGGGCTGGCTCATCGCTTGCAATCTGTGGAGGGCTCTTTCACAGATCAACAGACTATAAGATTGTTTTCCTGGATATGAGCCACTGATGGACCCATACAGGCTAGTAAGAGTCATGTAAGAGTCTTTTATCCTGTCTCAGCGGGGACATCTTCCCCATGGGCTTCACGAGAGAGTGTTTTCCTAGCAGCGGATTTAACGGGGGGAGAGAGGGGATGGAAAGAAGATTAATGTTTCTGCCAGTTCCCCGCAAGTTCACAGAAAATATTGGCTAGAGCAGGAGTGGCCCAACTCCGTCATGCTCCAGCCTTTTCTGTGTACTTAGAGTGGCATGTTTTTAATCAAATGTGAAATATAGCTTTTGCAGGTCGAATGGATTAGCCTTCCTTGTAAGTAACTCTGCCTGCTTTAGTCAAGAGTGCAACTTTTTTTTTTTTAATGTTTCACACTTGAGGTTGTCGTCTTTAACTTCATCAGTTTAATGGGTCTTTGGAGTTTTAATTGTTGAAGGTGAGAACTGTTTAATAACCATATACGATTGAGCTTCTTCCAAGTACATGCAGTGAAGACAGCAAGGTAAGAAATTCCTCAGCTGCTCTGTCATAAAAGCTTGGAAAGGCTTGAGACAAACAGGGGGTTCTGCTGCTTTTTTAATACCATATTGGGATTACAGTGATCCTAAATATTTAAGTTTTCCTTGCTTTCGAAGTGTTTAGGAAGTGAATATCCTTGGACTCAAAAACTGGGAAATCTGCACATGACAATGTACATAACTGATTTCCCTCCTCTAATGCTGGTTGTTATTTATCAGAATCTCATCAGTCTCCTGTTCTTATACAGTGCTGAAGTTATCAAAGATAACAGGGAGGATTTTCAGCTTCCTTATTTCTGGGCCTCAGAATCAGCTGAGCCTCTAATAAAGTTAGGCTGTTCGTATCAAACCATCCCTTATCAGTAATGCACTTTGAAAGCTGTTCTATCTGGTTAAATCCAAGTGTAATAATAGACCTCGTACCTGTCACATCCTCAGGCTGCTATAAAATGTTGTTGCTCCACTAAAATAAATAGTTCAGGTGATTTCTCTGTGCCAAGAAATTCAAGTAAATGTTAGAAATTATTTTAAAAATAATTTGATTTTCAGAGTTATTGAAAGTTTGGTTAGTTTTTTTTTATATTAATCACTACCATATTTCAGGGTTAGATATGGTATGAAATGGCTGTCAATTTTTCTTGCAACTCAGACTTTGAAAATTTTTTATGTTATTTGTACTTATCTTTTATATTTCTGAGCTATGGTTCAATGTGTCACTCAGATAAGTTTCTAGGAGCCTGTTCATTTTACTAAGTGTGGTTATAAAAAAATTAAATTAAAAAAATTCTCAAATCTTTTAAAGCTGTCTTTATAGGAATCCATGGACTTAGAAGACTAAAGAAAGACAACAAAGTACAAATATAGACAAAGATTCATGGGCTGAAAGAGGTCTCCTGTTTTAAGATGAGGTTCTGTTTGCATAGAGGTAGATAGGAAATTTTAACGTTCTGTTTATTAGAAACCAACAATGAGGTCTCTGAAGACCCTATCTGAGATGACTCCCTGTCATGTCAAAATATGCTGCAACAGCCAGTAATGTGACAGCAGACTGTAAAGACTCCAGCAGTCCTGACATTTTGCAAAATTTTCAGGCCATGGAGAACAGGGTAACATGGTAACTTGGCCTTTTACCATTGGATTAAAAATACAAGACATAGCTCTTTGATTTCCATGAGGATCATCTGCTAGTCATTGCAATGTGACAAAATTTATTTCTTACCATAATAGATTTATAAATCATCTTAAGGGGCGGGGGGGGGGGGAGGAGGGGAGCGCACCCCAGTAGTACTGCAAAAGGTGTTGGAACCAGATTCTCTGTGTTGTATTCCCAGCTCCTTGCACATTCCAGTCACGTATCTTATCTATTCCTCTGCCTGTCTGTCCATTAAGTAGGAATAAAATTCAAAGGATGCCTCATGTCTTCTGCACTTTTTTAATTTGACTGTTGGTTCAAGGCCATCTTTCAGCAAAGCATGTCAGCATTTGTTTAAGTCTCGCTGCCTTTAGAGATGAGCGCAGTGTTTTGAGAAACTGAGGCCTCTGAAGCTGTGTGAAAACAGTGCATCCTCAGTATAAATAATATCTCTTGCTTTATCTGATTAGTGATGGGCCATGCTTTCTTTTCTTCCCTGCTTTTTAAAGCAACTGCCTTCATTTATCACCATCCAGGGACCTATTTGGGTAGTCAGTGGACAGAAAACACGGCATGAATCTGTTGGAAAAATAATTTGGCTCGTGTAGTTCTTCTAAATATAACTCACTGATCAAAGCACAGAGTGTCTTTTATAAGTCCTATCCAAAACAGATATTAGATGAAGAATATACTGAAGCCTTCAGACTTTTGACTGTGCCTTTTCAAAGGCATGCCATCCCGAACGTACCATCATGTGATGCTGTTTGAACTGAGCAAACATTTTTCCTTCAACTTCTTTCTCTTGCATTTTACAGCTTTAAAAAACAACAACAACAACAACAAAAAATCCCCTTCAATTAAAATGCTGGGGATTTTTGAAGGCTGTTGGAGAAGAGCAATTGTACTGCTATGTCTTAGAACCACTTTTTTTATTTGTAGCAACTTATGGACATAAATAAACATAATCTGTTTCAGGGTTTTGTGGTACATGAGAGTCCTTGCAGCTGAAATGGAATCCTTCTGAAATGACAGTTAATAAAAGGTATTTTTGATTTAGCTACTAACCAGTTTGTACTGTAACAAGTGTCTCTTTCAGGTGACTCTTACTGTCTTGGGCAGAGATACAGATGTAGGCATAAGAATATGATTAAACCCTGGTGAATCTTTACCAATTACTGAGCACCAAACCATCATTGAAATGCTTTTCCAATGCTGTGGTTTTCTAAAACAAAATTATTAGCTGCTCTCAGGGTGCAATCACAGGAGAGAAGAACGTGCAGAGGCACAAGGCTTTCCTACAAGTGCACCAGGGAGAGAAATCTGTTGTTCCTGTAAAACTGCCACAAACAACACTAATTAATATACTGATTTTACAAGTGATGTAGGGGACTTATGCAGACAGAATTAATTATTACGATCTCTTTCTTCAAAACACTGTTTCTAAGCTGCTTTGCATGATTACAATGTGAACCTGCCCTACAAAGGAGTTGCAGATCTAAGATCACATCCAGACGACAGTCATGTACTTTATCAACAGTTTGAAGATGAATGTATGCACACACCTGGTAAAATTAGGGAGCCTGGTTTGGAGAGATGCTGTCAGGATCAAAGCCTGGGAAGTGTGACACAGTGAGTGAAGTCAACACGCTCCAGAGGAAAGGAAGACTTTACCAAGTCAGTGACAATCCCTGTGACTGCTCCCTTGCTTTCCAGTTTTTAAAGTTTTTTGATAGTTCTATGAACTTTACCATGTCATTTTTATCAGAATGAAGAGAGGGATGTAGTAAAAAATCCTGCTGTGATTATGCTGGAATTGCACTCTCTTGGTGTTGAATTTACTCCTGAAGTACCTGCAATAATCGGCAGGAGCTATTCTTTAGTGAGCTGGGTTTATTTGTGGTTTGGGTTGGGTTGTTGTTTAAGTTTTTTTAGGGTTTTGTTTTTTGGTTGGTTGGTTTTGGTTTTGGGTTTTTCTTTTAATGTATCTAATTGGGTTTCATGCTTCAGGGACCTACTTATAGAATTACAGCAAAAATCAGACCTTGCAAGAAAGAAGAGTTTGCAACAGACCAAAGGCCAGATTGTTATTTCCAATGCTGGTTTTATTCTTAGCCTTACATAGTGATGCTCCTCATGTCTGGAGCACATAAAAAATGAGATATTGATGACTTTCAGACTCCAAAACCCTTCTGCTTGTCTAGAATGCAATTATATAAGTGGCAGTAAGTGATGCCTGAATGAGATTAATATAGGCTGCTTTGCTCCTCACTGCTACAGGTAGAAATGAGAAGATCTAGGGAATGACTATTGAAAGTATTAAGCAATTAAGGTGGGTAGTAAAAAGTGGAGACTGACTGGGTTTTCGTCTTTAACTTCATGATAATTTGAAGAAATCAGTAGCTGCATTATATAAACCATCAGATGTGATGATGCATTACATATATAATTCTTATTTCACTCAAGAGCAGCTTCAAAAGATCTAATGCTCCTTCTCAATCTGATTATAAGCAAATGGAGAATATTTAATGATTCAAGTCTCACTTTACAGCCTAAATGTTTACATCCATCTAACTTAATAAAATTAAAAATAGAGTTTTTGAAATTTAAAAGCAATTTAGTATACAAAATGACAATAGTGTACAGGTAGAGGTTCAACCTCCACTGATAGGTCATGTCTCTGTAGTGGTTTGGTTTGGGGCAGAATCTGTTCACAGTTTTACATCTCTATAAATTGACAGTGACTTCATTAGTGCCACTATACCTAATCTGCGTAATTCAGGTAAGAACTGAGACCCGGGAGGTTGAAAAGCACAATGTCAAATTGCAATAACTCTGAAGCCAATCACTGTATAATTTCCCTTAGGTTCCATGGGTAGTGAAGTATCTGGATACCTGGATAAACTCTGAATAGTTGGGGGAATATAAATTCTGAAGGTTGAGTTGAGGAGCTGAGCTTTCAGGAAAGGAATGTTTGCTTGGGTTGTTTGTTTGGTTGGTTTACCACAGAAAGTGAAAGGATTGCATTTATTATATTGCTGTAATTCACAGGACCACAGAATAGTTTGGGTTGGAAGCAACCCTAAAGTTCATCCAGTTCCCACCCCCCTGCCACGGCCAGGGACTCTTTCCACTATCCCAGGTAGCTCCAAGCCCTGCCCAACCTGGCCTTCAACACTTCCAAGGATGGTGCATTTACAAATACCATGGGAAACTTGTGCCAGTATCTCAACACCCTCCCAGTAAAGAATTTCTTCCTAATGTCTAATCTAAACCTGCCCTCTGTCAGATTGAAGCCATTGCTCCTCGTGCTGTCACTTCATGCCCTTATAAAAAGCCATTCTCCACCTCTCTTCAAACCCCTTTTCAGTACTGGAAGGTGCTATAAGGTCTCTCCAGAGCCTTCTCCTCTCCAGACTCAAGAATTCCAATTCTCTCAGCCTTTCTTCATAGAAGAGTTGCTCCAGCATTGTGATCATCTTCATGGCCTCCTCTGACCTTGTCCTTTTTGAGAACACGAGATGTGTCCTCCTTCCAGGGCCCAGACCCTACCAGAGTAGAGGAGCAGGATCACCTCCCTCAACCTGCTGGCCAAGTTTCTCTTGATTCAGCCCAGGACAAATTTGGCTTTCTGGAATGTGGGCACACCTTGCTGGGTCATGTTGAGGTTCACGTCCCCCAGCACCCCCAATTTCTTCTCCCCAGGGCTGCTCTCAATCCATTCTCTGCCCAGCCTGTGCTTGTGCTTGGGATTGTCCCAACCCAGGTGCACTTGGCCTTGTTGAACCTCATGAGGTTTTCATAGTTCCATCCCTCAAACTTGTCCAGGTCCCTCTGGATGACATCCCTTCCCTCCAGGATGTCAACTGCAACATGCAGCTCAGTGTTGGTGACAAACTTGCTGAGGTTGCACTCAATCCACTGTCTGTGCTGCCAACAAAAATGTTAAAGTGTGCCCATTGATGTGTGATAGCCCATTCACTACAAAGTAAGCCATACCAGTGAAAAAGTCTCACTCCTTTCTTGAAAGTATAATATTAAAACATATTGAACTTAAATAAGTCCATCGAATTTCATTGTGGAAGAATCACTTGAAAAATTACCTAAACTGACACTAACAGTGCTCTGGGAAATGAAGCAACAGAACAAAATTCTGATCTTATTTATACTGATATAATTAAGGAAGATTGTAGGCTCTTTGGTCTTTAAGGTGCATGAGGAGGGACAATGGGGGCTGCAATAATAAAACTAATATACCAAAGAAAATCACTGACACTGCTGTAAAGCTGCTTTATGGGTAACAGTAAAGCTGCTCAACACATAAAGCATCCATAACACATTTTTCTCAGGAGTTTGTTCACATAATACACACACAAATGTGGGAATGAGAAGGTTGATTATCTTCTACATTAAAGTCTTTTTTATGTCTCTCTGGAATATAAAGCAGCTGTAGGAAAGAATTTACACCTATATTCAGCTCTCTGCTCATGATGTCTGGAACATAGAGGTGATATGTGTGTGAGTGAGTGGGAACAATGCCTATATATATATTTCAGTGCCAAATGGGTTTTTCTGCTTTGCAGTGCTCATAGGGAAGCTTGAGCACAGGACTTTGCTTGAGCACAGGACTTTGACAAGCCCCCAAATTGTGCTGGTACCCTTTCTAGGAGTGGGTTTATTCAAGGCAACATGAAATAAAATCTGCTAACCTTGTCCTTGCTGCAGACAAAGAGGGGATGGTGGCGTCCCTTCCTCTGCAAAGAGGAATCTGGGGTGTTGAGCTGCCAGCTGCTCCTGCCATAGGTACATCTGAGGATGGTGTGGGGGAAGGATTCAGATTTTAGGCCAGACACTGTGGATAAAGCAAAATGTCTGCTGTGAGCACTTATGTGCACCGTGTAGGGCAGCTGGTGTCACTGCTCCTGGTTTGCTCTCTTGAGGCCTTATGGAAAATCCCATCTATTATGTTGCAAGGAAATAGATCAGTCTGTCTGCAGCTCCTCTACACAGAGCAGCACTGATAGCCATGTCATCCTTAACTTCTCTAGCACTGCTAAAGCTGCTATTTCTCTCTACTAAAACATAAAAAGTAAAAAAAATAAATTAAAAAAAAATTTAAAAATATTTTAAGTGTGGCAACTGTGCACATAGCTCCTTTTGAAACTTTTGAAATGCCCAATATTTCAGAAGTATCCACTAATTAGGGCTGCCAATTGCAGCCCTAATGCTTCAGATTTTTCAGATCTTCTGAGAGATTGATGCTTTCATTGATCTTTAGGAGGAGTGGACAGTCTGAGCATCTGAAAATCTGTGAGACAGGCAGACGAATGTTGATGCACCAGAGGGAGAGTGTGGAAAGACCATGCTTTGTTTGATATTACTAATTGTTTTCTTTTGGCAATTAAGTATTTTTTGAAGCAAGTGCCTGATTCGGTGAGAGATGAAAGGGGGGATTAAGTGTGACCCACTGAAACTTTTTTCTAGCCCTAGCTGCTTATTATGAAATTAGTTTTTGTTTCAGAGTAAAACACACAGACAGACTTGGCGGTATGGAAACTATCAATTATCTGTATATACAGAGAAATCCCTTTCTGTAAGATGTCATCTTATGTGACAGTCTTCTAAATATATTCTTTTGAAAGTTTTAATTATTTGGTGATGTTTTAAAAAATACCAGGGAAAAGGAAAATAAATAGATTGTGATAGAAAACAATTGGAAATATTGTTTTATTCTTTTATTCCCCCAAAATATATTCAAAGCCAATTCTTTTGGCCATTTAAAAATACTGCTGCTGGTTTAGTCAAGAGAATTATAACCCTCTGTCAAGAAATGTTTGAAACCATTATGAAATATTGATTTTACTTCCTTTTTTGTTAAAATAATAGTAATAATAATAATACTGTGTTGTTTGCTTCATTTTCTCCCCCAGCTGAGGACCAATTACTCTGAAGTTGGGTGGTAGACACAGACTCCAGCAGGAGAGTGTTTGTGTTACTGTGATTATCAGACACACAGACACTTTATGGAATGACCTGACTGTAGTATTTTGGGCACCTTTAATCTAGACTTTTTCTGCACTAAATGTCTACCTGAAATACAACCTGACATACCTCCAAAGAATTGGGACTTAATTTTCCACACAAAACAAAAATCAATGAAAAAAATTGGACCTTACAAACTACTTACTTTAAAGGAAGGATGAGACTTCCAAAATAATTTAATCCATTTATAAAATACACAAGAAGAAAACCAAAGATCTAGGATGTCAAAAAGTTTGGATGTGTTTTTAGGAACATGAAAGGATTTTATAAAGGGTTCATCCAGGCTGCTGTAACTCCTTCCACAAGGCTGATCCTTGACCACAGCCAGTCACCAGCTCCATCTCTGTGGCTTTGTAGATGATCTTTCTCTGTAGCTGCAGCTCTCAATGTAAAAAAGGAGCAGCAGAAAAGGACACACAAAAGTAAGCAAAACAAGAAAAAAAAAAAAGAGAGGAAGAGAACAGGGCTCTTAACAGTACAGCTTGATTTGATGTTTTGCCTGAATCTTCACAAGTGTAAATATTTGACTGCATTTTTGGTGGTTTTTTTATTCCCCTTCAGGTAGAGTATTTGTTTACACAGCATAACATTTCCTCCTTCCTCTCTTCTGTTCTTTCACTTCACGAGTGAAAATCCGCAGGTTTTTTGGCAAGGGTTTAAAGATAATAACAGTAGTAAGTGTGAATGCTGTTTTGCCTTGAAATTGTACGAATCACTGTCCTTTTACTAAAGGCTTCCATAGGAAGGAACATTTGAACTTTGACCCATTCTTTTGCAGCCTAATGCCAGCAAGACCCCAAACGGACCTGATAAGCTTGGTTAACAAAACCATCAGATTTTTTAATGTGAACATCCAAGTTTTAAATCCTTGCCCAGGTGAGACCTTCCTTACAAAGAGGAGGGCAATTTGGCAGCTAATGCTGGAAGTCTTGCTTGACTACTATCTCTTTCATTAATCTTAATGAATGCTGGAAGCACATACACCAAGAATATTGCCCTCTTTTACATGAGAAAAATAGCACAGAGTTCTATTCCCAAGGGGAAAAAAAATTAAAAAAAGTATTCCCCCTACTTCTAGGAATCACATTCATCATTTAATCTTTCACCCAGCCACCATTGCCTCCAGCATGTGTTGCCTCCTACTACGTGCACATGGTAGGATTGTTCAGGTTCAGGGGAGTTTACCTTCTCTTTGGAGGTTTGTGTTGGTTGTTTAGCAGGCAGCAACAAACAACTACACATGTGTTCTTTCAGATGTGTAGACGTAGAGATATTTGGTTATAAGCTTATCTGGTTCTATATGATGGTTGATTTTAAATGCATTAAAAAACACCAAAAAAAACCAAAACCCAACCTTAATTTAGCCTTAAAAATCCATTAACAAAAGCATGTGTTGTCATTTGGGAGGTTCATACCCCATTTCTGGGAATTTGCACAAGGGAATAGTCACAAAGAAGACTTAACACTGCAACATCTCTGACATTAAAAATCTCCTTCTTTCGAGTGGTTTTACTGAAGTGAAGTATATAGCTGTAAGATTTAGGAGTAGCTTAATTTAAGAATATTGAAACCTGATGATTGAGTGAAACAGCTTTTCCTAACGAGTACCTTGCTCCCAAGGTACAGAAGATGACTTGCAATTTTTTTTCTTAATGAAAATGGAATAGGAGGAATTAGGTCTCACAGTCCTGTTTCAGAAGTGCTAATGCAAGAAGCAAATCAGTAATGAAAGTACAAAATTTTTTTTTGTCATGTAAAGGAAAGTTGCTGAACCTGTAATGACTGACAAGGGCTGATTTTCACATTACTAACAATTTTCTCTGTGTATTTTATTATGAAATTATTGGACACTTAAATACCTTAATAAAATAACCAGGTTTGAAAGACCAGCATGGGATAGTGTGGAAGATGTCATGCTGTCATCTGTGCCATTTCCCATTGAAAAGGTTCAATCTTATTTATTTTGACTTATGAGTTAGGAAAGAGCATCTTTTCTAGAAAAACGTGCAAGCACCTTGCAATTAGTTGTTCACACCCATGGCTTCTCCAGGACAGAAGGTCATCTAGGTTGATGATTTTTCTGTCTTAAATTGGCCATATTGCTTGACTTATGGGACAAAAAATTATTCAAGACAATATTCTTTTAAATCACACAAGACAGGAAAAACCCACTCGTTTGTCTGGAAGCAGGTAGAAGGCTGTAGTAGAGCAATTGAAACAATTGGAAATTATTTGGGGATGTAATTTGTGGCACCCAAAAATATTTCCTTGATGAATTCCTAAACTCTAGATGTTCTGAATGCTATTAGGAACTTTTAAGCTATATTTAGCTTTGTGCCCTTGAGGTCATCTATGAAATGCTGTTCTCTGTCTGTGGAGAAAGAAATCCTTAAAAACAAGATTCAATGTCTCCTTGAGTTTTCACACTGAACTAATCCTCTGGGAATTTCATTCTCCCTTCAGTTCAGCTGTTTTGGTCCTTGGGAATGATTTCATACCATTTGAAGTAATGAATCCAACTTCTGTGATACTGACATACTCAATACTGATTTTATGTAAGTGCTTCCTAGGAAGTAGTATGTAGCTAGACTGAAATATGGACAATGTGGGTTCCCATTAGCTGAAATACCTAAAGAAATTGTTATATTTAGAATTTTGTTCACTTATGCTTAATAGAGCTCCACTTTGAGTTAGGGAAAATTGGTTTCATTTTCTCTTGCTACCATTAATAGCTATCAGAGTTGAAAATAAGGCTTTAAACATATCATTAAGGTACACTTAAGTAACTCGCAACTGACAATTAACTCAGCATGGTAATACATTATCATAACATTTTTCTTTGATAGGTTTGTCTCTTAAAAAGATAGGAGGAAAGACAAAGGATGGTTTTGTAAGAATCCTGATGAAGTTTTTTTTCAATTTTAACATAATCTACATTTTGTTATTTTATCAGTGAAATGTGTTCCATCATATATGTTCAGAAAACATTTATTTGGTGCTTCACAGAAAGGTAGAATCATAGAATGGTTTGTTGTTGTAGGGGATCAAATATCATCTTAGAGATGATCTTAAAGATCATCTAGTTGGTTCCCAACCCCCTGCCATGGGCAAGGACATCTTCCACCAAACCAAACCAGGTTGCTGAAAGCTGGTTTGATGTTAAGCATTTGTAACAGACTCTGTTCAGGGGGTGTCTGGGTTTTGTTGCTTGGTTTCTGTGGGTACAGTGTTCAAGTGGATGGATGCAGAAGAGAATTTGCTATACGCTTCACAGACCTTAAAGTTTGGGAGATTACTCCAAAAACCAAAGAACACAAATACAGGCAGAATTCAGACCTGCATTCAAGCATGGTTTGCTTTCAGGTTTTATTAAAATCCTCTTCAGCAGAAAGCATGATGAGTTCTAGGAAAAAAATCTGATTATCAACATTTCAGCATAACACACCATGTGTTTTCCCTTTCAAGACAACACTAAAAATCCAGCACTGCACTTAACTGGGAGCACTTTTTGTGCTGATTTTAAAGGATGGAGTCAATGGTGAGTAAGTGAGCATGGAGCTCCTCAGAACAGGCACCAAGGACTGCCACCTCCCAAAGCCGAGCTTTGTGAATGTTACGGTGACAGCAGCAACTTTGGTGACATCCTCCACTCCTTGCAGAGCCAATGGGCATTGACCTTATCCTGTCAAAGTATGTAAAAAGCAATGTGGGCAGCACTGGCTTTGTGAAAACTGGGCACATTTATCCAGGACGTTTCACCGCATTACCACAGAGTCACTTGTAGAAGTGCAGCTCAAATAGCTGCTACGTGGTCAGCTTTTTGCACTGAAGCTAGAAATGCAACAAAGGCAACACTAATGTGAGTGAATGTTTTTGCAAATGCTCTAGGAGCAAACCCACCAGTGCCAGGAACACAAAATCCCATCAGTTCTGTGCCCCAAATCTCCTCTCCTGCTTTCTTGCAAATCCAGTCTTGAACATATTGGTTTGGAAATTGTACATCTTAGGGCTATGGCAGTCTGAGCAGTTGGTTTTGTTTTGAACACCTTTGCCATGCTTAACTCTGCAGAACTTAAAGAAATCAGACTAGTTGCATGCATTCTCCTGCAGCTGATAGTTGCACAGCATCCAAGCATTTCCTAGTATTTCCTAGCTCACTCTCCTCCCTTTGCTCCTCAATCATTTCTTGAAAATTCCTTCATAATAACCTTATCCAAACCATAAATATGAAAGTCAAATAAGCCCAAAGGAGATTTATCATCCTCTGACTCTGCACTCCTTTTATGATTAATAATGACATTGATTCCTTTGGAAATGAAACAAAAATTAATTTAAAGGTTCTGATTGGTTTTAGTATTAGGTAAACTTAACATATTGAATGAGCGTAAAACAATTATCAGTCTTATTAACAAAATTAGCTACAGCAAATTTACCAGAAGGAAACTGTTGCTATTTAGCTCCCTAATTATGTCACTATTCTTTGTGACCAAATGATATAATGAAAATAATTTGATCTACTGGTGCTGCATAGAGAATTTTCTAGGAGCTGCTGAATATCATAATCTGTTTCGAATGTATGTTTTCCTGCCCTTCTACTGTTTCAGAAAGTAGAGGTCAAGGGCTGTAAAAAACTTTTCAATAAAGTGAAGTTGAACTGCACTAGGCAGAATATGGAATAGATTCTTTTTCCTATTATGAAATGTTAGATAACCCTTTCCTTGAGGCCAGAACCCTTTGACTTGTTGAAGTGATCTATGGTGTATGAATTTCAGAGTATGGAAAAGCATAGGATGTCTTTTATCCTGCCTGGCACTAAGGCCAAGGATTGGATTTTTCCATGCTGTGCTGTTGTCTGCCTATTTCCTTGCACTGTGCCTCAATCCAAGCACACAAACTTGGCAAGTTTTTCTTTCCAGCCCTGAGATCTGATAAAACAGAGAGCAGTAGGATGCCCTCTAGCCACAGGCATTTCAGCCCAGGGGGACAGTCACCTGGCCAACCTTGAAGGCCACCCAAGCATTGGTGATACACAGAACTTGGGGTGCCAGCTCTCATCTATTCTGTGTGAGTTTCCTGTGCTCATGGGTTGGAAGTGCACTGGGGTAGAAGCAATGAGAGCTGACGAAGCTGATGAGAGAAGTCAGATGTGATCTCGGAAAACTTCTTGCAAAATGTCTCTACTGGCACTCCTGTACTTCCACCTCAGCAAGCATTTAGATGGTGGGGTCTCCAAGCATTTCTGTCCTAGCAGATCTGTCTACCCTCCCTGGCTTCATCCTGACTGGTCAGGATACCACCCTCACTGTGTCTGTGTTCTCATTTCTTCCCTTTGCCATCTGCCTTCCCGGAATTGCCATCAGTGGGCAACTTGGGTCTAGGCACATTTCCTACCCCATACCTATAACAGCTGTCCCCATTTCTAAGTAGAATCTTTCCCTCTCTCCTTCCCAGTGCAGCTTTGTGAACTGGAAAAGGAGATTAAGACACTCTGGTACAGGAAGAAACCTCCAGCATGAGAGTGATCTGCATATTGTAAAACTGCCTTAGATTGTAACAATGAACTTCAGTATGATCAACTCCAATATTAAACTACACAGAAGTGAATGGGAAAGCTGCTGTGGAATAGAAACCCCTTAAGTACATCCCCTGGCTGCTTGCTTAATGCTTATGAAGATGCTCTGAACTACACAGCTTGTTTTGTTGCCTACACTCCAACTTTACATCTTTATGGTTTGTGTCCTCTGGGAAACATTTTTATTTTTGTTTCATTATTTAAAGCAAGCCTAATATTAATGACAAGGCTGCTGTGCATTAAGGCACAGTGCTACCAATACACATCAACTCATAACTTTTGGTGAGGCTTTCTGCATAATTTATGTCCAAAAGAGAGTATGCTGACACAAAATCAAGGACTTAACCATGTTTACTGTTGCTTGTGATAATTAGATAATTTCGTACTGGAACTACTAAGCAACTGAAGTAAGGTGGGCCTCTGATCAATTGTTAAATTTATAGTCTTCTCTTAAAGAATCAAACATGAAGAACTTGAAATATGTTTTGTAGCCTGTTCTTTATATAGCATTATCAGAAAACCCAGATGCTGTACATAAGATACTTGGGTGCCATCAGATGGACCAGTGCAAGAACTGGCAAGCAAAAATCATGCCCTCATAGGATTTGCTCAATCATCCCCTAATTGCTCATAAATATAAAGTTTTATAATTATAATTATAAAGTTTCCTATGGTATTTCTTGAAAGAAGTGTGTTAGGCCCCAGAAGAAGTTCCAAATATCACAATTTTTTGATAGTTTCAACACTTCTAAATGTGACTGGAAGATAAAAGGCTTTAAATGAGAAATCAAATCCATACATGCTCCTATTAACCTCTGGTTTGGCATATTTTAAATCACTGCACACATTTCTATATTTTTTTCTGATCAGCCATGCTCTGGCAGCTGGTTAAAAGCATGTAACAACTCATATGGCTCAACTTCTCTAAGAAATAAATATACAGGGAGTGTGGTGTCAATGTGAGAAAGATCTAGAAGACTGAACAGGCACCTAGTTCAAAGGCAGTAGGGGAAGATGACTCAAGGGGTAAAAAAACAACAAACCACGTTCCATAAAATCTGTTGTTTTAGGTGGGAAGCAGAGGCATTTTTCCCTTACTGACAGATTATGGTAGAATTACAAGAAACATAAAATCATACTTGTGCAGTCCTTAAAGAGGCTTTAGATCCAGGAGAGCTAAAATGCACACCTTCTTGCCCAGATAAACTGTATAAACACTTAGTCCTTTGCTTTGAAAGGCATTTTCCATCATTTCCATCATTTCCACTAGCTCCTGTCACTCCTCCTCAAAATTATTAAGCATTATAGACCAGAGGTGAGAAAAAGGTTCCTGTACAATCAAAGCATTAGTTTTGGTTGCTCATTGTGACATTCCAAAGGGCTCTTTTGATTTCCTGATGTGATTTTTTTTTTCTTTCTCAATCTGGATAATACCTACTCTTCTTTCTGCACCTTTTATAGCAGCTCTCCTTGTTTCCCTTTAGATATCCTGAAGTGACACATGAGGGTGGTGGACTCTTGCTGAAGCTCCCCTGTTAGATGGGAATGTTTGTTGGGTTCTCCCTGAGACGACGAGAAGTGTAACCTTGCCTGCTTAGTGTAGGGTGCTTTTTCTGAAAGATGGGTGTTCAGTGGCAGGTACATACTGCACAGTTCAGAAATGGCATACAAAATCAAGCCATCTGTAGAATATATTAGTGAACATCCATCTCTGACTCTCATCAGAGCATGGGGGCTTTAAGAGAAGCCATGACTTGGGTTTTGTGGGGGCTTCATATGTTTTCCTATTAGCATCCTTTGCTAGGAAAAGAGAAAGAGTTATTCCCCAAATCCAGATTCAGAAGGGATGGATTTTTTTCCAGTGGGTCAGAGCCTACCATGCTTCAGTCTTAACACACAAATTCATTTATACAAATCCAGTTTTTCAGTCCCTGATGCAATGTGATTAGGAATAGCAGAGTTCCTGCATATGTTGTTCCTGCACTTTGTTTTCTCAGTTGTATCTATGAGTGAAATGCATTCAAATGCCAAAAATACGTAGCATTTCTGAAACTGATTGTTATTAATATTGTTCTGTTTGGGTTTTTATAGCTGTAAACCTTTTTGAAGTGCCTAGCAAAAAAGTGAGAGGAGCAGCTTTGGAGGGGGGAGACAACTTTGAAATCCACAGAGCAGAAGCTTTAATCTCCAGTTGTGACTGACATCAAACAAAAGTGCAAAAACTCCCTTTGTTCTTGAGCACAAAGGGTGTGTTTGTTGTTTGTTCAGGGTAAGTGAAAGGCCCCCATGAAGTCCCACTGAAGATGTTTAATGAATCTGGCAGCCTCCACGCTGTCTCTTCTACAGAGTAATCCTAGAGACAGACCCATCACACATAATTTAACAGTGTGACATGACAATCTCTGCTCAGGAGACACTTTGGAGAGGGAATATTTTATTACTCAACAGCACAGCCCCCTCAGGGTTGGTGCTGTGGGGCAGAGCTCTTGGTGATGGGGGCCACACTTTCATCTCTAAATTGAGGAGTATTGCTCAGGTATTGCTTATTAAGCTTCTTTGAACTCACAGTTAAAATCTAGTGAATTGTACTCTCTTTAGTGCAGGGGGCAGGGATTTTGGCAGCCTCAGCTTCTAACAGAAGTCAAAGTCAGGAATATCTAAGAAAGGAGGAGGCTTGCTACCAAAATCAGGTCAAACAGGGATGTGGATATTAGGGAAGAAAGAGACAAATTGTATTAAAATTGGAACAATAATGGAAAAGACTACCAAAAAAAAAAAATCAAGTGAATGAACATTCTTAGATGTCAGATCCATTAAGGTTTACCACGTATATGTCATCTTTTATCAGTTTGTCCTACTTGATCGTTCCTTGGATGAGTGGAACAGGAATAACCACAGTGTGTATCTTTAACCTCCCTTGTCTTTGCTATGATCTAATGTTTAGGGCCTGGGTATTGTGGAATCTGGGCTGTTTACTGTCAGGTCTCATGTCCTGCTGCCAGGCTAGGGATGTTCTGTGTGGCTGGGAGCACCTGGAGTAGCTGGTGTGTGCTTTTATGGTCTGGGCATGTATTGCCCATGGATAGGACAGAGGGGGCTTAAATCCTCCTTAGATTTGAGTGCTCAGGTGGGTGCTTTCATCTTCTCCCAGTTAAATCAGTTTTCAATCCTGCCTCATTCTGCATGGGGGCAATCCATTTCACCATTTCCTCTCTAAAATGGGCATAACCTTGTATAGCTATTTTGGGATAAACTGTGGAGTAGAGTGTGACAACTCATGGCAGCACCCGTGAAGAAGACACTGTTCTCTTGGGGAACACCATGGTTAGGGTTCTTTTATTTCCCTAGCTTCCTTGCAGCATCAACCAAATTTTGTTTTTTATCCCCTCTGCTGGATGTAAATGCAAAATGCATTTGTAATGCAGATGTCAGCCACTCCTGGGAGTGCTGAGGGTCTAAGCACTGTCTGCTGTTGCATTTGATCCCCCCGCCAAAGGCCAACCAGAGCCCCAGAAAACCATCAGACATCAGGTCTGATGACTGGGATTTAGACTTGGTACCAAAACAACCTTGACACCCTGGAACACAATACACAGCCCCTTTCTAAGAGCTTCTCTGCCCAGCATCACTGTTTGAAATATTCCTTGTTCTCTCTTAAATTGCCAGAATATTGTAGGATCTATCTAAAATAGCAGTCCCTGTTTCCCTCCCTTCTTCCCCCACCCGTTATCAAATCAGACGTCCAAAATCAAGTGCCTGTGTGCTCTGCTGACAAGCACAAGGGGATTAGGGAGTGACGGGTTTAACAAAACTGGCTCAAGGTTTTGTAAAATGCATCTTGGAGCCTGAGCTCTGAACGAGCCATAAAATTCCTCCCATGAGGTACAAGTGAGGTTTCTACAAGACTGGATCAGAACTTAATAATGTTTTTTCCTAGGTTGTTTTTTTTCCTTGCTTTCTAAAAGGTGCCAGAAAACCATCTGACTTTTTAAGATGCTGTAAGACTAACAATGGCTTAATGTAACCATTGTGTAAAAAATCGCAAATATCTTTTACCACCATCAGAAAGAACTGATTTCTGGGCTGCATGCAAACCATTTGGGGCAATTAGCATGTAATTTAATTTGCATTAATCAGCAGAAGGTCAGCAAGAAATTAACTTCGGGTGTAGATTTTACATATAACAGCATTTGAGAAGAAGGGAGGAACTGTTTTTACAGGGTGTTAATTTGGAGCTAAGTGCATTCAGCAAGTTTGGCAGGGCTTGGCCTTGCAGGAGAAAGATGAATGATGTGGATTTGAGAGCATTGAAAGCACAAAATGATGTGGCAATTTACCAAGCATTTAATGTTGCAATATATAAGCACTTTAACAGACTTCTTGGCACTTGTAATGATCAGAGCACAGGTTTTGCTGAAGCACTGAGCACTCTGCTAGCACTGAAGGGCTGAATGTGGACAGGGTCCCACTGGGCTGCGTGCACCGACCATGGGCTCTGCCAAATGATTCAAGAACACAGCCAGATATCCCAAAAGCACAGATCTCTCTGCGGCTCTAAAGCATTTCCTTACCGAAAGGAATTTAGGCAAATTATTTATTTTCTTGTGTGTCCCTTCAGGCCTCCAGCCATTCCCTCTGCAGCCATTTCATTTCACAAAATCTCCTGGGGCTCCATGAGCCTGTCATGTGAGCAACATGGTTTGTGTTGTGAGGAACCCACTGCTGATGACACAGAAATTGGGGTTTCTTGACAAATGTTATCTGATTATGGGAAATGAGATGCTAAGTCTGGTGGTATTTGGCTATGGTGAGGTGGTACATAAAATGTATGTGGCTGATCTTACACCTTTTTCTTTGAATGAAAAACATTCATTGCTTTTGTGTGGTGTGCAAGGTGTCTGAGAGTCTCTTGTATTTCCTGTTTTTTCACAGAGGGTAATCTCAAGGGTCTCTGGAGCTGCTACTTGTCCATCTGTACTTCACACATATCTTTGTTGCAGCAGGGTTAGAAAGAACCACAGGCATCACTGCACAGCTTTTTTTAAGACAGGATGCCATGGCCATGCATGCAACCATTGCCTAGATATTACTCCAGAATCAGAGTTTTTAGAAAAAGTAGACCTAGAGGCCTCACATCCAGTCATTTATTCTCAGCTGAGATGCTGAGGTTGACCCCAGTTCACTTATGCTTCTTGCCTCTTCAGAGGGAGATCCATGGTGGGTTGAACTGAAATTGGATTGGAAGTCCAAGGGGATTGATTTTATGCTTGTGGGCTTCTTTGTTAAGTTCCCAAACTTAAATGGCATTAATCAGACCAAACCTTGTCTGAAGGAACTGGCTATACAACGACTTTTGGCGTGCAAAGTACACCACTTTGGAACTCAGAATTAGGATCCAGTTTGATCACAAACTGGCATCATATCTTTATGAGAGAGCTTAGTTTTTCTTGAATTTTCTCACTCTGTGGCTTAGGATGCATTTACATCATCCACTGAAAGATTCAAGCTACTGTCCATAGCCTACCTGCCATGGCCAAAAGCTATTTGTGAGTGGACTTACCCAACTTCTTGTGTTGCTTCCATTGCTTTAGCAAGGTTTTGGTATCTTGACACTCCATTCCAGCACGATATCCTTAAACAACATTCCCCACCTGGCTCACTATTAAAAAAAAGTATGTTTAGTTTTTTGGTTGCATGACAGACTAATAAAAGCAAATTTGACTTTAGAATCATAGGTTATATAGGTTGGAAAAGATCATCAAATCAAAGCATTTACCCAGCACTGCCAAGCCCACCACTAAACCATGTCCCCAAATCCCACATCTCTATGCCTTTTAAATCCCTCCAGGGACGGTGACTACTTCTTCCCTGGAGAGCCTGATCCAATGCTTGATAACCCTTTCTGTGAATAAGTTTTTCCTAATATCCAATCTAAACCTCCCCTGGTACAACCTGAGGCTGTTTTCTCTCCTGTTCCCTGTTGCCTGGGAGAAGAGCCCAACCCCACCTGGCTACACCCTCCTGTCAGGGGGTTGTGGAGTGAGAAAGTCACCCCTGGACCTCTTTTTCCTCTGCAGTAAATACCACCAGCTCCCTCAGCTGCTCCTCACCAGATTTGTGCTCAGACCCATCCCCAGCTCCGTTCGCTTCTCTGGACTCGCTCCAGCCCCTCCGTGTCTTTATTGTGGTGAGGGGCCCAAAACTGATCACAGGATTCAGGGTGTGGCCTCACCAGTGATGAGCACAATCATTTCCATGGTCCTGCTGGCCACACTATTGCTGACACAGGCCAGGATGCCCCTGGACTTTTTGGCCACCTGGGCACATTCCAGCTCATGTTCAGCCGCTGTTGACCTGCAAACCCAGGTCCTTTCCCACTGGGGAGCTTTCCAGTCACTCTTCCCCAGGTCTGTGGAGCTGTGTGGGGTTGTTGTGGCCCAAGGACAGGACCCTGCACTTCGCCTGGTCAAATTTCATACAATTGACCTTGGGTCACCAACCCAGCGTGTCCAGGCTCTGCCTTTCTACCTTCCAGCAGATCAACTCTCCCATCCAACTCAGCGTCATCTGTGAACTTACTGAGGGTGCATTCAATCCCCTCATGAAGATCTTTGAAAAAGATACTTCTTTTTTTTTTAAATAAAGATACCTCCTTCTTCAAAAATTTGTGCTCTGACATTTTAAGGAGTTCCTTAGACTTAGAATCAAGGTTTGTGCAGAGTTTTCATCAAAGGTTTTGAAATGCATCCATCTTCTGGGTGTTTTCACAGGGTCTGATTTATTTCTTCCTTCCCACAAACCAGGATCTTAACTCTGAATTACAGACCCTACAAAACTCTCTGAGTTTGGGCACTTAGAATCACGAAAAATCGCTAGTCATTTTTTAACATCTTGCACAAAACTGTCAAGTGTCAGATGACATGAGAAAGGTCAAAGAAAAATGTGTTGTAAATCTAACTGAAGATTTATATCCTAGCTCTTTCATTTTAATCAATGTTAATAGATTTTTAAAGCCAAAAAAAGGAAGAAAGGAAGAGTATCCTTTGTACAAAAAATGTTAGGTAGAGAGTTTAAGGTATTAAAAAAGTGTGGTGATTTTATTTTTCAATAATGAAATAAAACTGATTAGTGATGATAAGAGCTGAGGAAACAAGTCTCCGTGCTAATCCATTTTTAAAATAGTAAAAATTATGTTGTAGCTATTAATTTTATTTTATGGCAACTCTGTAGAAGTGATACATTTCCATCCCTTCAGAGCATTTTTAAATAGAAAATCTGACTTTTACCAGGTAATGAATCAAGCATTCTCAAGCAGTATTTACAACCAAAGATCAATTCATCTGATTTAAATTATTCAACTTGCAGTTTGTTTCCCTTCCACATAGGACAATACTATATTACCTGCTTTTTTAGGAAACTTGGTGGATGGTGATTTTTCCCAATAAGTCTTTACTTCCTGTTGGACATGTGTCACAGGACAGTGTAAGGTCCAATTCCCACTTCCCATTCATTGCCAAATGTTCACTTGGTAGATGCATCCACTTGTCCAGATGCCAGATCCCAGAAATTAGACTCCTTTCTGTTTTTTACTTGCTTGTGAGTTTCTGTTCAGCATCACTCTCTGCGGTGAGAGCTTGTTTTTAAATATCCACTTTCATCCCTACTTGTTGGATGCCTTTCATGGATGTGTGAAATGAACCTTCTGTGTAGAGCACCATAAGATCACTTTAAAATAGGTTCAATAAAAATGTTAAATGTGGTTCTATTTCTAATTTTATCTTAAGAGGACGAGTAGCCATTAAAATCTCATCTGTAATTATTAACGTTTTTCATGTTCATTGACATGTGTTAATACAAACAACTCATACATTTGTATATATTGTGCAAGTTCACTTTCTTTAGATTGTGCTCCCAAGAACTCAAGGTCCTTGATATCCCACATCATTAGAGTCATGATCTTGGCATTACTAAAGTGCAAAATAAAGATATTCCTGTTTAGACAAAGCAGGTTCTGCTTCTGCTTTAAATAGATTTTAAATTAAAGCAGAAAATGAATGGTTCTGTAACCAGCTGTGTTTGTTCTCTCTCTGCCTTTTCTCTCTCTTTCTCTCAGATCTGGTGCTCTGTTGCCTCTTCTGTTACTCTTCACTCTTTTGATCAGCTTTCTCCTCCTTCCCTTTAGTTGCAGGCCAGATGTTCTTACGACATGTAGATCTTTCCAAATACTTTATTTCCTTTGTAGAGTAGCCACATCTGAAACCACAGCCTGGCCAGTTGTAAGCTGTTTCAAGTGATGTATTGTCTTTAAAAAACACACCAAAGTGCATTTCTCTGTCAGAATTTGTGAACTGCACAAGCTGAGAGTTTTTCCTCCTTCCCTGTCAAAGGTGGGGGAAGCAATGGAGCACTTTTTTTTTAGGTAGATAGGAGAGGTTTGTTCCTTCTGTCTCCCAGATGCTGAGATGCAGAGTCAGCCCTGCTGAATGCTCGAGGGAGGCAGCACACACCTCTTCTATTGTGGGTACCAGTCCTGCTATATGCTTTAAATGCAAAACTTTTTATTCCTCAGCTGTCCAAGTATTAATCTTCAGCATTTACACAACATTTTGTATTCCTGTGTTTTCTGTCCGTGCTATTTAATTTTCATGATGCTATTTGGATACTCCCAAGTGAAAAATGTTAGAAAAGACCTTTTGCAGCATGCAGACCAACAGTAATTGCCACCCCTATGACTCAGACAGAAAATCTAGGCATATAATTTAAAATATCTACCAAAGCAGACAAAAGGAGATGGGGCAAATTTTGGAATGGTTTTGTTGCCAAAAAAAAAAAAAAAGTGATTTGTTGTATCTCCACTGCAAGAGCTTGAGACTAATCTTCCTTTTCCGGAGCACAAAGATACTGTGAGCATGTTTAAAACACACAAGGTTTACAGAGGTAGTATCTGTCCTGAAGATCTGTCCACATCTGCATTAATGGCTCTAAAGCTGGTCAATATGGTTTCACCATGAAATTTTATTTAGATACTTAGAGGTAAAGATCTGAGTCTCTGTGACTTGTATCTTCCTAGCCTGGAACAGTAAAGAGACATCTCCACCCGTATGTATGTGCATAATACAAATAGCAAATGTCACAGTGTTTCTGCCCTCCTGGTAGAAATGGCAACTGGATGAAATAGAAACTGATAGAAACACTAGCCTAGATGTCTGATTGCTAGAGCTGAGGACAACAACTGATCTCCCATCTGCAATTATGTTAAAGGCTGTATAATCAAAACTCAAAATCAACAGAGGAAGCAGAGACAAAAGTGTGATGATTTGTTCTAGGTAAAAAATGAACAAAAATTTCAATTACAGCAGAGGTAAAGTGTGATGAGATACAGCCTTTTGAGTTACAGAAAATTCTTTGCTATTCACATTCACCAATTAAGTGATCCAGAGTAAAATGATTCTAACAGTAATACCTGGGCTTGTGTTCCACTATTTCCAATAACACAAAAGCTGCAGGCAATGAGTTGCTCATTATTCTAGATTTTAGGAGAAGATACCTAAATGAACTGTCTTCTTTCTGAAAGCATGCTGGAAAGATTCCACTTCTGAAGCTGAGGCCAATTTCCTTTCTACTTCAAACTTTGCACAGATGTAACATATGAATAAAATCACAGAAAGGTTTGGGTTGGAAAGGACCTTAAAGATCATCGTGTTCCACTACTCTGCCATGTACAAGGACACCTTCCAGTAGGCCAGGTTCTTCAAACCCACATCCAACCTGGCCTTGAACAGTTCAGGGGATGGGGCAGCCACAGCTTCTCTGGAGAACCTGTTCCAGTGCTTCACCACTCTCACAGTAAAAAATATCCTAACAGCTAATCTAAACCTGCCCTCTCTCAGTGTAAAGCCATTCCCTCTTGTCTTATCACAACATGCCCTGCTCAAAGTCCCTCTCTGGATTTCTTGTGGGCCCCCTTAGGCACTGGAAGGTGCTGTAAGATCTTCCTGGAGCCTTCTCCACAAGGAAATAACTCCAGATCTCTCAGCCTGACTTCACAGGAGAGGTGCTCCAATCCTGTGCTGTGAGCATCTTCATTCCCCTCCTGAGGACCAGTCTGTTTCAGACCCGGGGTGTCCAGGGCTGGGTAGTGCTGTGGAGCACAGGGATGGACACGTGCTGGTGATGCTGAAACAGGAACATGGGAATTCTCACCTTTGCTTTAGGCACTTCGGTGGGATTCGTCTTGCCTGATATATGCATTTGAAATTTAGGGATCTAATCCCTTTGTAGTCAATGGAGAGATGTGGTAATGCTCTTTAGTATAACTAATCTCCCCACAGTGACAATAGAGAAACCCTAGATGACTAGCTTAGACTAATTGCTCAGCTTCAAAGGTGGGATTTAACCACCTGAAACAGTAAAATGCTATCAGATTAAAGTGCAGCTTTCCACACCTATACAAAGCAAATGTGATTTGAGCCTAAATAACTGCACAGAACAGCAGATAACTGACTTAGACTGCAAGTGCCTCTTGTGAGGAGAAGAGGTATTTTAAATGTTTGTGCAAGCCACAATAAAGCACTGATTTATACATCTTGCAGTGTTCTGTGCTATGGTCACACTGCTCTGGAGTTTATTGGCTTTTTTCATTTTAAAGATGGAGATGTGAGCAAGAGGTTAATTGGTTTGCATGAGATCTGACACGGGGACACTTGGTAAAATGGGGACATGAATCAAAGCTTTCTATTCCTCTCATGATTGCAGTCATGATTTTTGGTTCATTGTCCTGAACATTTGTCCACCATTTCTTTGTCATGAAATCTAGTCCATCTCTTGGCTGGTAGAAAGACTTTTATTTTGTAGGAAAACACCACTATATTTTGGGCTTCTGAATACTTTTAAAATACTGTAAACCAGTATTCCTTGACCAAATGGAATGGTCAAGAAATAATTTCAACTAGAAGTAGAGAGCAGAAGGAACACTTTTAATTGGCATAAATTAGTCATTGTTACTGGTTTGCCTCTGAAGTTTTGATCATTTTGCTTGTGTAAATGACAGTTATTCCAATTGCCTTTCAAGGATTTGTAGCGTCACACAATTAGTTTAGCAAACTCATAGCCATATGTGGAAGGATTGGCTTTCCATTAAATACAGGGTGATGAAATCATTAGATTTCCACTGTATGTAATTTGTGTAGAGCATTCTGCAATATATGCATATCAGTTATGAATCTACAATCAGTTTTCATATTAAATGTTGAATTTAAACCCACACCTGGACTTTCATCCTGAAAGAAGCCAGATACCCCTGTGCATCTGGTTTAATCTTCCCCTCAGCCATATTATTTTAAAGGCACTCCTGCTTAGTACATCTTACAATTGAAAAATAATACTCATATTCCCTCTCATTCTCAGCAGCTGTGATCCCTCCACAGATGTTGTTCTGTCAGACGTTTCATTACGTGTGATAGAAAGCGTAGGTTCTTTTTGTCTGTCTGTGTTACTGCTTTGTAGATTTTATTTTCTTTTTTTTTATTTTCTTTTTTATTTATTCCTTTGGCTGTAGATGAGTCCTTCCATAATACTTCACTTTATCTCCTGTTGCTGCTGCTTCTCCTTCTTTCCAAGTGCAGAAATGATCAAGAACTTGCAACTGCATGGAGCCGCCCAACAGAAGCCCATTGATTCCCCACCAAAGGGCTCTGTGTGAGCCATTCTGCTCCAGCCTGAAAAGAAAGCTTTGTTCCCTCAGCTGGTAGTGTCTTAAGATGCTGATCCTTGCCATATTTTCTGAAAACTGTAGCAGTTCATCAGGCTGTTTGACACTTCCCGTTCAGCTGTGTACTCTCTAGCACACCCTGGTATTTGTTGCTGCTCGTACATCAGCCCCAGCAGCCTGAGACTGCTCTGGGCACCACGGTGAGCTCTGGGCACCACAAGTCATTTGGAGGTGAACAGTAAAGGAGCTGAAATCTGGAGTGCTGGTGGCCACGCCTGAAATGGTAGTAATGGATTTAGTATTTGGGGCAGGAGGTATGGGATTTGTCATGTTGGTTGAGTATTTTCCTGGCCGCCTTCCATGACTGTTCAGATATTTTTAGCATGAAGTACAAGCTATGTTGTCTCAGTTGACCTTGGAGCATGACATTTTAACATGGAATTGGTTTGACTTGCTAATCATTAAAATGATTTATTATTTTTTTATTGCAAGAGCAACTGAATCCCAGTCATGTTTTGCAGATGAAAAGGGAAGCAAATTGAAACCCGTCTTCCCTTAACTTGCAGTCCTTCATGACACCCATGTTTCCTAAGGTGCTGTCTTTCTCTCTACACCATTAAAAGTAGATTATGTCCAGGTTTGTTTTTTAATTTGTCTTTTAGTCATTTGACAAATATTATATCAGAGTGACTGAAACTAATCCCAAGGTTTCACAGTGCTCAGTGAGAAGTGTAGAACAAAAGGATTGTTTCTGTTGCAAACAATTTATGACCTTAATAGAAGTTTACAGCTGCCATCAGAAAGGCAAGATCTTGCTACCAGTGTATTTATCCTGGTGATTGCTCTCTCTTTGCCTTCATTCCCAGACTCAGGTTTAAAGATCAAGCCCCTAAATACCAACTTCTGTTAAGGAATTAGCAGCAGTAGCACTGCATCACAGTTTCGTAGCAGTATATTTTAAGGCCGTAGTATATAATGTAGGAAAACAGCTTAGGACCAGCCACAGACACAGCCAAAAGCTCATGAAAGTTGAATTCAAATTTTGAAGTGCAGATCAATTTTTAGCCACACTGGACTTTTTGACAAGTTGTCAATTTTGGACAATTTGTGTTTATTGAGTTTTGCACCTCCTTAAGTTAACATGACCTGAGAGGAAATTACAGTCATTTTTAAGATGCATTTTACTGCCACAGTGGTGTAGAAAAGCTTTTGACTGAAAAGAGCATCAAGGACTTGTTGACTTTTTCAGTCTACTAAATAAGCACCTGCTCAAGTATCTGATGTACATTAAAAAAAAAATTAAATTAAATAATAAAAAAGAAAAAAGAAAAAAAAAAAAGAAAAAAAAAGAAAAAAGCCAACCATCCTCCTGAATAGTTCAAAGATTTACCCAGCAAAAGCTGAAACCAACACGTGAAAATAAACCTCTCTTTGACTACCTTGGCAACTTGGAAGACCACAACCTGCTCCTACAAATCACATGGCGGATCTCCCAAACAGGGCCAAAGAGGCTGTTTCCCTGAAATCTGTGTCACACTATAGTTCCTTTCATGCATAGGAAGTGAGTAAATCATTGAATAATGCAACATCCTTCCCCGTCTGCGAGAACTGTGCCAAAGCCAGGCGTGAGGGTCTGGGTTAAAGCAAACTCAGTTACTTGGTAACCGAGTTGTGTTTTGGAGGGGTCAAAATTGGAGGGATTTTGGACTTGTGTTTTTTTGGGGTTAAAATTGCCAAGAAAAACTGAAAACTCGAGGAAGATCCCCAGGTGCCGGCATTAATACTCCCCAATCGCTCTGATGTGAGCTGGCAGGTCCCATAAAGCCACTCAGCCTTGAACAGGGAAGGGAAGTAGGGAGAGAGTAGAAGCTCCAGCTGCGACTCCAGAGCCCCAGAAAGAGCCTCTAACCCAATTCCCTTAAAGTGCACAAGCCTCACGAGCCACAGCATCTCTTTGCCTCTGTATTCACTGAGTTCGCAGGGCAAACAAAAGACCCATACCAAGCATGCATCCTTCCAGAGGGGGAAAGCTTTTCCTCATTTGCCCATAGATTTCCCCCCCTTTTCCTTCAGTTTTATACATAGAGATTTGTATGTGTACATATATATATATATTATTATTTTTGTTTTAACAGCGGAGGGGTGGGGTGGGGGGGGGGGAATGTTGCTAATTTTTTTTTTTGGCTGGTAATTAGGAGAGCTAACACCAGCTAGGCTAGAGTGAACGCAAACAAGACCCCTATAGGCAGCACAGTGCATTAATGTAAAATATGCCCAGACAACATAACTTGTCAGAGAGGATTATTTCTGCTTAGTGAATCTGCAGGGGCCCCTTTGCTCCACCACTCAGCGTCTGACTAGAGAGAGAAAGAGAGAAAGAGTAGCCATTAGTGAGTAGCTACTGTGGCATTGATGTTTGAGCGCACTTCTGAACTGGCTTTTGTTGAGAATATCGGTGCAGAAAGCATGCGCTGTCCCAAATCCGCTGTTACTATGAGAAATGAGGAGCTGCTTTTAAGGTATGTTGTCTCCTTTGTTTTAACGCGTGCTTTCGAGTTGCCTGGGCCCGCTGCAACTATAACCGTGCTGTGTATTAAGTAGTTTCCCTATTTAAAGGAAAAGACAGGCATTGCTGGGTGCAAGTGGCATTTTCCACTAGTTCGGGTCGCACATTTCATGTATAATGACAAATGTACGGAGAGGGCAGGGAGGGGAAAAAAAAATATATTTATCTTTTCTTTTTTTTTTTCTTTTTTTTCCCCCTTCCTAAAAGAGAGCCGGTATTTCTTTTATCACCTCCTTTGCAATATTTCTGCCTGCTTCATTATTATGCACTGGGCATGGAATAAGCATGGAAAAAGCTCGGGGAGACTCCATATTAGAGCTAGTGCCCTAAATACCACTTTAATTTTCACTTAGCCTATGTAAATAGTTTCTAATGCTTTACCTAGTCTCTACCGCTCAAAGATGTTTTAAAAATACCTAAATACTCCTGTAATGTGGGGTTACACATCTATTCTCTAATAATGCTCCCAGGTTTAGCGGGAGGCCAGCATCGACTACTCTCTTCAGAGACACACAACACGCAGACACGCACACACGCACACTCACACACAGAATTATGCTGGAATTGGCACCCCGCTTTGAAAAATGTAGTCTTTTGTTTATTTGCTAGCAGACATTGTAGCATTGAATACATCTTTTGGTCTGACAATGGGACAGCTGAACAATGGTGTTGTCAAACTAGCTTAATGTATGTCTGGCGATGGGGTGGTTTGGGTTGTTTTGGGGTTTTTTTCCTTTCCTTTTCTCAGCCCTTTTTTCATTTCCCATAATCTTTTTGTGTTTACAGTAGAATTTAAAGTGCGTTGCCTGTTTTGTGGTGGTTATTTCAGTTGATATCTGCTGCTAATAGTGCAGGGAGGGGGAGGCTTGTATCTTACAATTATGGCTATTGCATTAAGTTGCAGATTTATTACTAACCTCTCCTTTAACTGTGGTGAGAAAACTTATTGATTCTGAAAGCTTACAATACTGCTGTCAATCTGGGAAATACATACTTGCCAAATCTGCCCTTGCTTGATTTTATGCCCGATCGTATCAACTTTAACTGCTGTTTTGAAAATACTGTTTCTAATTTTGTTTAGGTAATGAAAATGCAATAAAAATGATAAATCAGATCTCAGAGTAGGAGCCCATGCGACTTTCCATTTTTATTACATTTTATACATTAGAATTTTTAAGGTCAGACAGAATAATTTACCTGAATGATTCCTATCCCCTAATCAAAAAAATTATTCAGATGACATTTCCTAAATTATCTTTCTGTTTCAAGAACCATCGTTTAGCATTAAAACAGTTAACAATTTTGGGTTTGAATTTGGAAAAATGAACCTTATGCATTGTGAGAAAAAAATTGTTACAAAGCTTTTGAAAAATTTTGAGTTACTACTTGGACAGCAGCTTAGGTCTTAAATAAAATGAATTGCCATTACTCTGTGGAGTTTCTTAAACTGTTTCAAGTCTTTAAATACTTTACATGTTAAGTAAATGTATTGCTTTTAGCAATAAGTTTAATGATTTTGTAAGAGAAAAGATTTATTTATCAGTGGCTTCTGGTTTTTGCTTTGATCAATTAATAGTAGAGATTTTGTTCTTTTTTTAAAAACTGGACTCTAGTGCATGATTTATATGGGTTGAGGGGTCTCTTGGACCCCTTAATTAAAACAAAAAGACATTGAGGATTTATTGGTAGCAGTCAGAGCCCTCTAAAGCATGCATTTCAGCACAAAAATATTTGGTGGGGAGACTGAATACTTGCTATGCTGTTTTGCTTTTATTTTGTCATTGTATCTTCTTCCCTCGAGTCTTGAGATGGTGCAAACCAATAGCAAAGAGTTTATGTGAACAAAAAGGTAATATCACATAAAATACTTCTTGAGAAGCCAAGAGGTTATGGATTATCAGGTGCTTGCATGCTGTGTGTTGTGCATAAACATGAAGAAAGCAAGGATAGTGTTTAATATTATGGGACCATGACATAATTCACTTCCTTGAGAGAACTTCTTTCAAGACAAACATTAACTCATTCCCAACCGCTCTGCTCTGCCTGAACTGCAGGGTGGAAACAGTGGCATGTTTTTATAAAGTTATTTTTCTATCATGTCATGTTGCAGCAGCCTGAGCTTTCTAGCAGCTACTGCCCTTTGTGAGTGGCAATAACGTGAGTCCCCCACTCTCAGTTATGTGGAAATGCCCCTTCAGGGATAGCCCAGAGCTGCGTGAATGCCACTTCTGTAGCAGGCACCAACAGACACCTGGGCAGAAAAACCAGCCACCACTTTTAAGGACTATTCAATACTATAACTGTTTCCTAAGCTCTCTGCTCACAGGTGAGTTCCTACCAAACTTACTTACTGTAGTTTCTATGTTTTCGGATAAAATGTTTCATGAAATACATATACCATGATTTTTTTTTTTTGGTCTTGGATTGAAAATTACTTTGTGTTTTTCCAAGGGTATTTTCTCACATTGCATTCACATCAAAGACTGATTTTTGAATTAGTTTGTGTGAATCCTACTTAAAAAAAATCTTTCTATGCATATTTACTGAAATATTGCTTTCTGAGCCATAACAATTATTATTAACATCAAAGAAGGTGAAGCAAAGCTGTAGCACAAGTAATTTCTTAGCATGTTTAAGGAAAGTAATGGCTTTTGAAAGACTGCATAGGTTTAGAGATCTTATGCCTGAGCATCGGAGGTGTCCTCAGTGCTGCCTGTTTTGAATCTCACCCATTCACAAAACAATGTGGTGCCTTGCAGTTGTCAAACTTGGCAACATCTGTTTCCACACAGAGCTAAGAGAGGTAATTCAGACTCTACATGAGTTGTTATTTGTTCTTGCAATGACCAGGTGTAATGTCAAAACATGAACACCCTCAGTCTTACCTGTTAGAGAAAGAGCACGGCAGATCTTAGCCTGGGACGTGGCTTTCCATGCTTCCACAGGGAAATGGAATTGAATTATATTCATTTATTAGCCTGGAGTCTTTGTGTGTATTTATTTATTTAATTACTTTCACATTCATGAGCCACAATCATCAACATGCTAATATTTTCTTTGTTAAGAGCAGATGACACTGACACGGTTCTGTCAGCAAATTTAAGTATGAAGGGACTGAGATCTGCCTGCAGATAAATACTTGGGGGTGAAAAGCTGGATGTGAGCTGGCAATGTGCACTCACAGCCCAGGAAGCCAATTGTGTTCTGGGCTGCAGCAGGAGAAGGGTGGCCAGCAGGTTGAGGGAGGGTGATTCCCTCCATCTACCACGCCCTCATGAGATTCCACCTGCAGCATCTTTTCCAAGTCTGGAGTCCTCAACAAGTCCTCAACATGGAACTGTTGGATTGGATCCAGAGGAGGGCCACAAAAACAGTCAGACTGGAACACCTCCTCTAAGGAGACAGGCTGAAAGACTTGTGGTTGTCCAGCCTGGAGAAGGGAAGGATCCAGAGAGATATTGGAGCATTCTTTCAGTACCTAAAGGGGGCTTATAGCAAAGATTTTTTTTAGCAGGGCCTGTTTCAATGGGACATGGGATTGTGGCTTTAAATGAAAATAGTGTTGATTCAGGCTAGACATAAGGGGGAAATTTTTCACAATGAGGCTGGTGAAACACTGGAACAGGTTGCAGAGAGAGGTGGTGACTGCCCCATCCCTGGAAACATTCACAGTCAAGCTGGACACGGCTCTGAGCAACCTGATCTACTTGAAGCTGTCCCTGTTCGTGTCATGAGAGTTGGAAGTAGATGACCTTTAAAGGTCCCTTTCAACCCAAACCATTCTATGATTCTATTCTATATAAGATTACAAACTATACCTTTGGGGCTGAAAAACAAAGCAAGTGTTCAATTAATATTCATATCTAGAAGTTTTACTGCAAGTGTAGATTGTGCTTGAATACTTAAGAAGTCATTCAGGAGTGAATCAATACTAATTATTGTAATCAGGAGGGTTAATTAGCTGAAGATGCCGCTGATGGAAAGTTCACTGCTTACAGCCCTGAAAACACCTAAGTTGATGAAATCTGAAAGCAAGATGTCTAGGAGGACTTTGTGTGGAGAGAAACATTTGGCTTTCCTTTGGCATTTCAAGAGCCAGTCATTCCAAAGGGGAAACATAGCTTGTACTTTGTATTTTGCATGATATTAATTCAGGGGGTATTAGAAGATGCAACTAAATCTGTCGAGAAGATATTTTGTGGTCGTCTCTCAATAAATGCAAGTACCATTTTGGATAACCTGTACTGTCTCTGCTGCATTCATTTGTAGATTACCATAAATTAATATGGATAATCTTATGCATTTGAAATCTGGTTCCAGCACTGTTATTTGGAACATTTTTTTTTCCCTCCATTTGTGTTCAGGCACAGGGACTTCACATGGTACATGTACATAAATTACACATGCTGTGTTGCTAATACACATATATATGTGTGCACGCATACATGTGTGCACTTAAGTTTAAACATTTTTCATTGATGTTGTGTATTTCTATAATCCTGTGCCCTTAAAACTCCCACTCAGTTTCCATCTGCAAAACAGTATTCAACTACATATGATTCAGAGGACAGTTACTGAAAAAGGAGTTCATGAAATTTAAGTTAGATGACAAGGAATAAAGACTGAAAAGAAATGACTGAAGAAAATCCTTTTCTTTTCCCTCAATTAGAGCAGTTGTGTTTCTTAAAGTGAGCATTACTGAATTCAAACAAAATCCAGCTGTACAAAACCTTTTCCACAAGTGACTTGCAAGAAGATTTTTTATTTAATGCTGGGTGTTTGGGTTTTGCATTGGTTTTTTTGTTGTCGGTTTTGTTTTTTTTTTTCCTTTTCCTCTAGTTGTACCTCTTAACCAAGACAAATATCTGGATATTAATTCAAGAAAAAAAAAAAAAAACAACTTACAGAAACCCCCCCTCTCATTCACACACACATATAAACCCCCCAAGTCAAATGATGCTTTCAGAGGAGAGAAATCCTATTTCAAAACACATCCTTCTTTCCTTTCTAATGACATTAGAGATTATCACGTGCAAGTGCTATTTATCTTTGCAACTGTTTTTCCTATGACTGTTTTACTGCTTCCAACACATTTACTTGTATGTCAGCCATAGAAAAGGTAACTGAAAATGGCAGTTGTTGAGAAAGCATGTCGCCATGCCTGGAATGACATGCATTATCAGGGCAGCAGGAGTTGCTGGCTCTACAGCCCATTTCTACTTGACCTGCAGAATGATTGGCTGCCTGGGATGGTGATGAATCACTGGAGTTTATGAAACAAGACTGCTGGCATCCACACAGAGGAAATAAAAACTGGATTTTTTTTTTTTTGTTTTCCCCCCTCTAACATTCTTGCTGTGACAAAAAGCTTTTTTTTTATTATTATTTTTTTACGTTTTGTATTGCTTCTGTGTTATTTTACCCTGCAGCAGAAGCAAATGTGTCAATTAAAGTCGCTTTAGTACCGTTCTCAGCAAGTTAATGATGCACTGAAGGTTAACTATCTTTATTGGATGGAAATGGTCAGGAATTCTCACAAATTTTCTGTAAATCTTGATCTGGACTCTAATGTTCTCATCTCTCACTTCAGTCTTGAGACTGAGATAGCATAACTAGTAATCAGCTCGAGCAGGATGTAAAAAGGATTTCAGCTCTTCTCACGCACAACTTTATTTTCTCTGATAGTATAAGGATCAGTGACCATTCCTTGGGCTAATATCAGTCAGATCCATCTTCAGCATTTCTAAACTAATGACTAAAATGACATTTCTGGAAAGCACAGACTCCCAGATTTGCACTCACTTTCTAGGTGGTTGGTGAAATTATATTGTGCATTAAGCCCACGTTACTGGATTAGGCTGCTATGAGCCTGTGCTTGCAGGAAAGCACCGTGGGGCTGTAAATCTGCCAGTGCACTGACAAGGCTGACACAGCGTGGATCACAAGCTGCCCTGTAAAATGCAGCCAAGTAAAAATGATCCTTCCATTTCAATTAAAACACCCAAAAATTGTGTTCGGGGGTGGGGGAATGGAGACAACTACTTGGTTGTCTCTCCATGTAGCATACTCAGTGTGCTGATGTTACCCTGCATCCCTTATTCAGGTAAAACAACCTATTTTTAAGTTAACTCTCTCTGATTCAAAGAAATAAGATTACCAATAAAATTGCACAGGAAGTTTTAAAACAGCAGTTATATGATAATAAAGCACTTACAATGCTTTTTGCTATTATATGAGAGAGGGTTTTTCCTCAACTCTCATGCTTTGCTGCCCAAGCTTTTTCTCCACTAGTTTTGAAAAGCAGTTTGCATACTAACATCAGTTATTAGACTTTTCCACCTTCCTCCAAATAATTCAGCTGCTGCTGGACACTGCAGAGGCTGCAACACTCTGGTTATTTAAGGCACAGCTTTCCAATGCCCCTTGTGAAAGAGAGGAGGGCAAACTTTAACCAGTGAGAAGGGCAACACAGGGAACTGTTGCTTGTGCCCTTCGGTGTGTGAGGGGTAAATGCTGTCCTTGCTCGGGAGTTCCCATGGCAGCAAATCAGCAGGTCATCCTCAAGAGCAGCCTTTGAGGATGCCAGACAACAGTCTGTCACCAGGAGCAAGAGAGAGCAGAGAGTTTGAGGAAGAGGGAAAAAAAATCTAGAAAATCAGAGAGAGGACAGGGAAAATTACAAATAGAGGAGGGAAAAGTAATGGTAATCAAACACAGATCATCTGGAAATTGAACCTTGCGCATGCAGATATCTGTGGATGATAGGATGGCTGTGCTACAGAGTGAAATTAAGATTCAAATCCAGCACCTGCCCTCCCTGGAAGCTGCAGGTCAGCATCTGAGGGATTGAGGGCTTCTAGAAAAGAAACAGAGAGTTATCAGAAAACTTAAAATTTTAGAGACTCTAAATTCAATGCTACAACCTCTTGATTTCATTTTCCTTCTCTTCTGCCTAAAAAAGATTTATCTTCTGCTAAACTGTGAGGAAGAAGCTCACTCTGAAGCTTGAGAATTTGCCTGCATCATTTCAGCCCACATTTAATTTTAATGAGAGAGTTATATAACCCCCTTTAAAAATAACAAAACACTAACAGAACTGCATTGGCAACACCAGGTGTTCTGCAGTGCTGCTCCAATGAATCATATGGAGATTTGTCTGTGCACGGCTGATGAACATACATTAAACTCAGTTAACCCCCACCCCTTAATAAAGCAATCCAAAGTGACCAAAATTTTTCCTAAAGAGCCTTTCTCACAAAACAATGCCTAACTAGATGCCTGCCCCAGGAACCTCATGGTTCCAGCACTCCTCCCTTCCAAAGTTTTTGTCTCAAGGGGTTGAGTTTTTCTTTAAAAGTTGCTGATGAACTATTGTGACCTTTCAAAGTGAAACACTGTATGTTAACACTAAGTTTGGTTAAATGATTTGGTTCAGAAAAGAAAATCAGTGTTCTTCTTTGTTGTGCTGACCCCCAAATCCCTGAAATTAAGAACAGCACAATTAACAGGTATCTCTGGGAAAAATAAACATGTGACTTCATCAATGTTCCTTTCAGACAGAGAATTAGTGGGAAAACTGAACCAGTGACTTGAGCTTGTTAAACATCTTGGTTCAGATGCCATTCTTGACTCTAGGAAGTCCCTCAGCCACCAGCTGCTGGAAGGTGTGAAGGATCACCTGCCATATTCATGCTTTTTCTCTTTCCATCCCTTATCAGAGTCAGGGTCATGGGCTACGTGGACCTTTTGATCTGCCTTATGTGGCAATTCTTACACCGTTAATTTAAGGAGGAAAACACCCAAACTACTAAAACCAGGCATGGTGCAGTTTTCTGTCCATCCAAATGCCTTATAGTTACTGCAGGAGCCTTTTCTTTGTGTCCTTCATGTCTGATATTAAATGGTTTCTGTCTGTGAAACAAAGATAGCTACTTTGCATATTTTCAGGGTGATTGTTGTTTTTGAGGATTGACATGTATGCTAGGCACTTCATGAACAAATGAAAAAAGGAGACCTGTGAAATTTCCTACCTTAAAGATGCCACAATTTGTGTTTAAGGTGAAATCCAATCATTTGCAGTGTGAAAGAAAGAAAGACACGTGGTAGAAGTGAGGATGAAGGTTAAGCTCATAAGGATCTTGCTGCTAGAAGTGGAGTGCAGTAGGTTAATGCAGATATTGTAATAAACCTCTCAGATCAGAGGTCTTCACATTTTGTTTATAAAAATAAGTCTCCTTTTGGCTTCTTGTCTCTTTTGATGTCCCTTACCCACATTCTTTCTTTGCTGATGCCACATTAGAACTTCACACTTAACTTTGCCCATGGTGTTTGCAGTTGGAGATGCCCTCCTGATCCAGGCCATCCTCATCATCTACTTCCCTCATCCCGCCTCTTTCCCAATAATCAGCCTCTCCAGAATGGCAAAACTCTCCAGAAAACTCAAATTTATATAAAATCAGAGAGATTTTTGTGTCTCCTGTGGGTGTAGATGGCAGGGAGGAAGGGTTTTTTTACAGTGGGATTTTTCCTCTGCTCTTTGAAGGAATAGGTGAGGCTATTGCATATTGTGAGGATGGAGCAACACAGACAAGAGAACCAGATGTGTGATTTCTCCTGTCCTAAATTATAGGTTTTCACATGAAGATAATATAATAGCCAAATCCAAGAATATTCAGTTCCCTCTTCCCTCTTTGGAAAGGTGTCTTTTTTTACCATAAATAACATGTCTGCTCTCTAGTAAGAAATCAGGTCTGCCCAGTGCTTGCAGTACCCCAGTTTTTCTCCTTTTTGGGCAGTAGTTGTTGATAGTTAGCAGGTGAGAAGATAAGGTAATCCATTAGAAAAAAAAAAGAAAAATGAAAAAAATAATGTCTGTTACCAAGTCAAGATAAGACTGGGTTGACAAAAGCTTGGGTCTTGTGTCTATATGCACAAGGCACTAACACAAGGGTAACACCTGTGGATCAATAGTGATGCTCTTCAATAGGACTGCAAATAAACAACAGGACAGGAAGACTTGGTCTTGCAAAAATTTGCTTGTTTCTGCTTTCCTTCAGTATTCTCCAAATGTAGTGCTGAGCTCAGGAACAGCCCAGCTGGAGCAGAGGTTGGATTGGACCTGAGGATGATGATTGACTGTCCCATGTAGTTGGTGCTGTTCAAAAAGGAGGGTGTCCCTCTAAATTAAAGGCCTTTCCAAAAAAAACCTCCATTCCATGTAGTATCTGCCCCGTGCCATGATTTGTTGCCTAATTGTTTTAGGAAAGATTGAGTTATTACCCACAAAAGGGAACAAAGGCCCTTTACCCACAGTGGGATGAAATCACCTCATCACTGGTATAAAATAGGAAGGGAAAAAAAAAAGAGAAGTGAGTGGGAAGTTTTACTATAGCAACCAAGTTTACATAATATCAATGCGCTTCAAGTGAAAGCTCTAGAAATGCTTAATTTGAGGGACCTTTTCACAGGACTAATTTTAAATGACGTTTATTTCTGAAGATTACTGATGAGCTACAGTAGCCTACGGAAGCGGAGGGAGCCTCACAAGCACTATTTTAAATACTTAAAATTCATTGATCAGCTTTAACCAATATTTTCATTTTCTTTTTAAAAGGATTGCAGTTTTATGCAAGTTATTTTATTCCTCCAAATGAGTGGAAGACTGTTTTGTGTTTGGTTTTGTAAATACAAAATCCCTACTGAAAAGTTACGGTTCCATAATTCAAATTTTTATTCCAATATTAGACATAACTGACAAAGACAGTTTTGTTCCAGGTAATCACAAATGGTAAAATGGTGTAGAATTGCACCCATTACTTTTTACCCTTCAAGGAAATGCACTACTTTTTGCTCTAATTGTTAATGATTTTTACACCATTCTGTAGTCCTGCCCAAGTGCTCGTGTGCTTTGCTTTGCTGTTTCTTCAGGCCCCCTCCCCTTCTTGGCCCTCCAGAAGTCTTCTCCTAAGATTTAGGCTGATATAAGGGCTCCCTTCCTTATAGGGAGGTAGGCTCACATCCCATTACACAAACCAAAATGCTGCACTGCCTGCTCTTAGTCACACCACTACTTCCAGGCTTCCATGGCTTGCCTGGAAGGTTATTCCTTTGTGGAAGACAGCAACCACCTCGTTTGCATTCACCAACTCCAGCTGGACCAGATTCCTTCTCCCCCTCGCATTAGTGGAAGATCCTGAGTGATTCCACTGGAGTCATTCGAGCCTGCTCCAAATTTACACCGCCCGCCACTGAACTCTGCTTCTGCTGCCTCTGTTAGAAACTTGCTTTGATGCCAGAGATAAGCTGAATCCCAAGCATGTTCATTGGCTTAGGGGAGAATAAAGCAGAGGATTTGAACTCTCTTCATACTGCCTTGCAGGCTTGGGAGAGAGTGAAGTCATTCAGAAACTTTCCCTTGAAGTGCTTCCAACGGTAGCATTTCCTTGGCCCAAAACTTGGGGGCAAATTGATTAGAAGAATGGCAATTAATTATAGGGTGAGGAGGGGGTCTGGAGGGGGGATGTGATGTGAGTTACACATTGGATTTGGGTCTGGAAAGGAAGGGGATGTCTGCTCTCTTTGTCACTCACTGAAGAAGCCACAGGCAGTGATGTCAGAGTGAGCTCATACACCCAAGTCACCCGCTCAATCCTGGCCTTCTGCAGCTGAACTTTTTGTAGTTTCTTTTTGGATTTTTTTCTCTGAAGGGGTGTGCAATTTTCAAAGGTTGAGTTGTTTGGAGAAATTGTATGTAGCTCTGTGTTTGAAAAGCTTCTTGAACAGTGACTAATCTGCAAAGGTGAGGTGGAACTGCTTTATCTGCCCCACTCAGACGGATGGAGAAACTGAGGGACACAGAGTAAACGAGCCAAACAGGGTCTGGGCCTCTGAAATGAGGGGAGGAGGGATAGGAGGCAGCATTTGTAGCTGGAATAGGATTAAAGCCCAAGAATTGATGATTCCAAATTCTAGGTTCCTCCCTCAAAACTGCCATATGCTCCACCCGTTGAAAAAGCTTAATATTGGCGGGCAGCAACAATGCAGCTACTCTAAGCCAGTGTTTAGAGCCATTGTCTGATTTATGCTGTGAAAATAAATGCAGTTTCACTTGCCACTCTCACTCCCCATTTCTCTCTGTACTGTAGCAACACATCAGAGCTTCCACTTTTCCCTTAATTTTTAATAAAACTTGCTATTTTGCACACATGTGCTAGTCAAGAATCTGACATAAATGTTACAAATAACAGAGCTGAGCCTGTAACAGTGTGTGAAACAATCAGGATTTTTAGTTTCTTACCACTTACCCTCTGCCATCGAGAGTTAATTCATACACAGACACTACATAATTTATGTTTGAGAACCAAATTATTCGAATGCAGTTTTTCCCTCTAAGCTCTCCTTGAGTCGTATCTCAGTATCTTTTATGGAAAGGGTTCCTTTTTGCATTTGACCCTGTTCCTGCTTCTAACTTTTAAATGGCAAAAGCAAATGTGCTTTGAAAAGTGTGTTACACTGTAGTTGTTAAATAAAGCAATAACCTATGCACTTGTAATGCTTTCTCTATGACCTACTTACATACTACTTCACCCTCCTTATAGTATGATTAAAAGCTGCTTTGAATCCACTATTCCCTCAAGGGATTTGAGGCTAGAATTTAACAAACTGCTGAGAAGGCTTAAGTCAGTAAGAGGGCTTCCCTACAGCTTCTTCCAGCTAATTCACATGTAATTAAAAGGAAAATAAATATTTCAAAAGAACATACGTTTTAATGAAGCATTTTTAAGCACTTACACCTTGCATAATGGGGCAAATTTATAAGGATCTCTCTATTCCATATGCAGATTTTAAGCAAAATTATTTGTGATTCTCTCCTCCTCCCTCTTTGCATCCTGTGCGAAGCGTGGATTTACTTTTCAGTCAGCAGCAGTGGGACTGTGGTCCTTAGAAGTGACAGGCTGGTGAGACTGAAGTCCCTTAGATTTAGCATGTACCAAAAAAACTCGTGATGAAGAGGTGCAGATCCAGCCGCACAGGGCGAAGTGGGGGTGGAGACTTCTTAGTTAAAAGAATATCCTCATCCTCACTGAGCTGCCCGTATTTCTTCTGAGCTAAAACCTGTCCCTTCTGCAGTGGCAAGATTTTAAAATTGAAAGTTAATCCAACTCTGCTCTGGGCCGGATTAACCACCATGGAGGCCTCAGATCAAAGACCAGGTGGCTGCATCCAGCTGGAGAAAGTTGTGCTGGTTTCTCCTTTCATTTGGACTTTGCACTTAATTTTTTTATCCACTGTGTAGTCAGTCCTGCACTGTGATGGATGGGTGGCGTAAAGGAATCACCATGAATTCAGTAAAGAGGAGCCATAGCTTTGCTTTGTGCCTTTCTAGGGGGATGTTTAGGTGCCATGGTGACGAGGACAGTATGTGAACATATAGAGCAGAGCAGATTAATAACACTATAGATATCTGTTCAGGATTGCAGCTGTCCTACGGGGATTATGCTGAGGGCCAAGTGAACCTTTTCTTTCTTTAGTCTTGCAAAGTAGGCAAAAATTTTAGCAGCCTGAGGGGGTTTTCTTCCTTTTTAACTATTTAAAATTAGAAAGTCTCCTAGTGCAAGAAACCGGACTCTAAAAACTTGCTCATTCTGTATTTTTTTTTTTCCCTATGAAATCAACAATGGTCAAAATTTAAATAAAACTTGGCCTGACTGATAACACATTTTTTATATGTCAATTTAGTTTTTATATTAGAATGCTCTTTGAAAAGTTTAAGCATAGTAGGTTTTAATTTGCATTTGCTACTTTTTGCAAGCGTTGATTATCCATAACAAATCAAATTATAAAACGTAGGGAGAGATTCAGATGGAGAAGCACACACAATGTTGAGGAACGTTCTGTCTGTCTAGACTGCTCAGATCACCTAGTAATCTTCGTAAATATGTTAATATTCTTTCGCCTGGAGCGGCTTTGTATTGAAGCAAGCAGGTCTCGGAGATGGAAAGGAAAATTTATACAGATTTTCAGGGGGCGGTGGCGTGGAGTGGGGGGGCCTCCAGCTATTTGTATGTGTGGAATTTTGTGCGCGTCTTGGTGGTGACACTTCCGAGTGCGGCCAACTCTGAGAGCAGCGAGGTTGGGAGCGGGTTTTTGGGAGGTTACAGCCACGAGAAAGGATTTGCCGTCATTAGTTATTCAAATCCCTCTTTCTGATCAGCGAGGACAGAGTTACTACCACTCTCTCGCCAGCCAGTAACATCACTCTGAGCATTTAAAACACTGCCAAGGTCTGAATGGCAGGAGTTTGAGTGGAGAGCGAGCCTGCACCCAGCCCCTGACCAAACATCCCCAGTGCCCCCGGGCTGGCTCCGGCCGCGCCGGGGGGAGCCGTGCCCGGCGTGTGAGGGGGCAGTGCCCGCCCCGGGGCCGCTGCCCCGCCGGGCTCGGCTCACCCCGCTCGGCCGCGGGGCCGGGCAGCGCTGCGGAGGCGCCGGGCGGGTCGGGCCGCCCCCGGAGCCGGGCCGGGCGGAGCGGCGGAGCCCCGGGAGGGCAGCCCCCGGCCCGGCGGCGGCGATAGGCCTCTCCCGGGGCGGCGGGGGCGCAGGGGTTAACGGGGAGCCGCAGCGGGGAGATGGCTCCGCCTCCCCGCTCAGCACCTGGCGCTCCACCGACAGTTGCCTCAGCAGTCGATTTCGGAGGGGATTGGCGGAAAAAACCGAGAGGGGGAGAGAAATGTGACAACTGCCGGGGCTGGCGGCTGCCGCGGGGAGGCCTCCGCACCTGTGCCTGCCGCTCCGCCGCCCGGCGCAGTTGTGGGATCCGCCGCGCCCCGCCGCATCCTCCCGCCGACCGCCGCGGCGCCCCCGGAGCCCAGCATGACTTCTTCGTTCAAGCTGGATTTCCTTCCGGAGATGATGGTCGACGGCCGCTTGCTGGTCTCTGACAGAATGTAAGTGGCGGCGGGGCTGCCGCCGTGTCCCCCCACCCCACCCCGCCCCGGCTCCGGGTACCGCCCGGCACCGAGCCCCCGGCTCCGGCCGGCTCCCTCCCGCACCGCCCGCCCTTCCCGGGGAGGGCAAGGGGGGCTCGTAGCCCGAGCCACCCCCCCCCCCCCCTTTTCCCAAGTCTCTTGGTGGTCTCCGTGCCGTGCCCCCTCCCGGGGTGCTCAGCGTCCCGCAGGTCGGTGCCGGCGGGCGCGGGGGGCTTTCGGCTGCCGCTGATGATGATGATGATGCAACGTGGAGAAACGCGCGTCGGTCGCGCGTAGCTGAGCGCTCTCCCCTCCGTGCTCAGCGGAGCCCTCCACAGACACCTGTCCCCTGCAGCCAGCCCGGACCCACCCGTGCCTTATCACCCCTTCCCGGCAGAATAAAAATGCCCTACCCCCCCACCCCCCGCAAATTTTCATCAGTTTTCAAATTCAGATGAAATGCTAAGCATCCACTGGGAGTACCTGGCAGAACGCAAGGATTTGGCGGTTTGTTGTTCCCCCCCCCCCCCATACCGTCCCCGACAGCTGCCTGGTACGGAGAGTGTTAATTAGGGTGAGGATGGTTGTTTTACATGCAGTTGAAGTGGGGATGAGATGTATTGGAAGGAGCTGAATGCTGGAATTTCAGAAGGAGAAGTATTCCCCTAGCCCGGCTCTGCTCTGTTAATCTCGGTTTGAAAGTTTCTATTATCATCCTCTTGGGCATTGCGAATTGGCAGGTATTTTCAGGTAACCTAAGCTTTGTATGAAAAAGTAAAAACTAGAAATGATGAAATAGACATCTGCTGAAAGATACGAAGTGTAAGGACTGTGCTGCATTGTTTTACAGTATCCAAAGTATCTTTTATTTTGTTGCTTTTTCTTCTTTCATCGGGATGGCAAGCGTGGTTTGAGTTACATTAGAATAAAGCGAGAGGCTTTGGCATTGACTCTGCACTGAAGCTGTTCTGGTTGAGGCAGCACTTAAGTTACAAGTGTAAATAAACCCGTATGTGCAGCAGAGAGTGTCACCTGCAATTTGCACAAATCAGGTTGCATACTGTGCCCCCATCTAAGGCTATTCAGACTTTTATTGCCTTTTTTACTGGTAACCAAACTTTCTCTGAGGTGGAATGTCTTTCCCTTGCACCAGCAGTGTTCTGCATGGAGTCATTCAGTAGTGGCCAGTTGTTCAGACAGCTGAGGTTTAGTGAGTGTGTGGGAGAGGGGCAAGAGTCAGGGGGGAAGCTACTTGGTGACTTACACTATTTTTACAGTCCTTGAAGGACAGCGAAGTGTGTAAATGCTGCCTCTTGTCTTAAATTTGTGATCTTAGATTCAAAAGTGTTCTGTGCTGCGTTTTGCTCTTCCCATTGTAAAATCACAGATTTTATTGGCATTAGTTGGTTTTGGTACAGGTGCTGTCAATTTCTTCTGTTTTGCAGAGAAGTCGCAGAGGTTTGCTCATTAGGGTACAAAGTAGCAGCTGAACATTGGTATCTCTTGCTCTGCAGCCCTCTGTAGGCACCTGCCACAGCCAAACTTCCCCCTGTTTTCATCATCTCAGCTTTGATTAGACTTTCTACCCGCTGTCCTTCCAGGCAGTCAGAAAAGATCCTGCTAACAAACATCTCCAAGCTCAAAGGCACTATTAACTGTGGCTGATGATGCCCTGTTGTCACTCAAGCTTATATAACTTTATCTCCAATTTGCCCCTCGAGGTGGGGGAGTACCACGTCAAACTCTTTCTTCTGCATTGCTCTCTTCGTACTCCTTTTCTCTGTGAAGCATCCATAATATATCTTAACACAGCTTGAAACACAGTCAGTGTTCATTAGATGCAGAGCTTAATGTGTGTCCAAAGATACAAAAATTAGTCTAGAGAAATGTCAGCACCTAAGTGGATCTTGAAATGCAGAAGTTTGATAATGGAGTTGTTAAATGCACTTGTAGGGGTTGGCATTTTTGAGGGGGAGGGGTGACTAAGTAATCTCTTGAAGGAAAAAAACTTTACCTCCTGTATCATCAGTGGTCATGATGTGATGTGCTTCCTTGTATGAACCAAACCTTGCTTTGCTGCTGATCTAATTGTGGAGATGGTATGATTTCAAGGGATCCTGTGTCGTGCATGCAAATTAATATTGACACTAAATTGCCATGAACTCAGGGAGCTTCTAACAAAAATAGTCTTGAAACTAAATGCTGTGTTTGAGAGCTTTGCTGCACTGCCTTTCTAACACTCTTGCCATTCCGCTGTTTAAAACCATCTTTACCTCGTCCTTCTTAGCCAAGTGGTGACATATATTTATTTGCAAGTCCCCAACTCTCTGGGCTAATCAGTGCTGACGAGGATGCAGTTTGATTACGCATCAGGGGTCAGGGGCACACGAGCACCTTCCCCTTGAGCTGCCCCCCCAGGCGAGCGGCGAGCCGCCAGCAGCGTTAGCGGGGTGGCGCGGAGCATCCGAGAGCACGCTCCGAGTTACCACGCTGCACAAAACTTTTAACCTCGCCATCTGCTCCAGCCATTCCGTGCAGCTCAGTTCACTCTTTAGCAGAAAGGAATTGCTTATTTTAGAGCAAGGCAATTAGCAAAATATACGTGTAACATTTCTTTCACAGCACAAATTGGCAAAACTAGATTTTTTTTTTAATACGCCGGCGGCTTATCAGATGTTTTGGGAAATTGGTAGCATACAATATCACTTACACTTCTTCTTTGCCCATTAAAAGAATGTTTGTAAAGGGATTTATTCTCAGAATCATCCATTATTTCAATGTGAGAGAAAAAGGGGATTTTTCAAGGAATAACTTTCAGTGCATACCTAGTGTGAAAGTCAACTGCCAGCCTGATAATTGCAAAGTTAAAATGCTCTTACCTCTGTGAGAATGTTAATAACTCTTAAATGCTGCTTGCTTTCAAATTTTGCTGCTGTTACTATATAGCTAAACAGGAATAAAATAGAACATCAGATACATTGAGCATGACTGTGTGTAATTAAACTGTATGCATGGCATCAGTGTACCTGGTTAGTGACTGAATGGCAATTTACTAGTAAAAATTAATTAATGACATGTCATTGGAAAATAGATACTCTAGGATATGAAGCATAAAAATGCATGAACTTCTGTTTTTGAGGACAGATGGCAAGCTGGATGCTCTAACCATGGTAAATGCCTGCAAAGAGCCCTGCTTGGTGAGTGCTCTGGGAAGGATCAGGAATTGTTTGACCGCTGTTGTGCACTGTGGGGAAGAGGCATTTCTGAGGAAAATACTCAGACACACGTAGGTGAAACATACAGATGAAATGTGTGTGTATCTGGACAGGGTAGGAGAGGGTTAATGGTTACTAAGTGAGGTTATAAAATCTGAGTTCAGTGTAATTTGCTGATTTCACTGGCTCACATGTACATGCCAACTGGATGATTGTGAAGTGGTTGCTTTGAGGATTAAATACTCATTGTTGTAACCCCTCCTCATGTTGATTTCCGCAATACCACAGAAGATTTTTCCATTCCATGTTCCACATTTCAGTGCCTGGGATTACCTTTCATGTGTTTGTTACTACTGAAACCAACTCAAATTTTACTTTAATTTTTGGTAGCTGGATCTAATGCCAATAAGATACATTATGCTTCAACAGTGTGCGTGCAACTGCACGGGTTACAGGCAATAATGTGAAAAAATATGAAGCCTTTGAATTTCTTTCTCTTCTAATCAAAAATGAGTCAAAATCCGATATACGTGCAATATGCTGATTAAAAAGCCAGTGAAGATCAATTTTTGATATTTTTGTTTGTACTTGCTCTTTAATAAATAAGAAATGTCATCATTCACAGGACATGCTTGCATTTTAAAATCCAGAACTTCATTTTCTGCAGTAAACCTGCAATATAGGACTTTTTTTAAGCAAAACCTGGACATAACAAATTTATGTTTTTAAACTGAACTGCAGGGAAACTCAACATCCTGTCGAAAATAATTTTTCCACTCTCTGGTCTTTTTTATATCTAGAATATCAAATCATGATTTCCTAACTGAAAATAGACAGGCATTTTTAAGACCACTGTCTCATCCTTATACTGGCACTTTATTCTATCTTTGATTCAGTAATAGCTTTATTTTAAGTAATATGACTTTTACTTAAATTACTTGTGTGACATATTCCTTGGGCCACTACTGAGGAAAAGCAAAGCAAAAAAAGAAGAAAATTTTTGAGAAGTGCCAAGGAGCTTCAGAAAGGAAAATAAATCTTTGCATGTCTATTAAGCAATTACAATTTCATGGTGTCCTTCTCCCCATCATCTTTTCTAGAATCTCATTCAGAAGTTAACCTACGATAACTCTCAGCACATCAATATTTAAATATATCTTTCACTTCCTATGATACGATCTCACAAGTTTTAAGCCTCCCCCACACGTATTCATCATCCAAATTAATCATCAGTTATGATTGCTCTAACAACTTTGATAACTCTAAATATTTCATTGGCATTTTAGGATGTTTGATATCTTATGAGCATTTGGACTATTCAAATTTCATGATTAATTCATGGATTAATATAAAAATGTTTGACCAAATCGATACAGGGAAAGGTGTACAAAATATTTTCATTTTTAAAAGCACCTGGAATACATAGAGTACACTTGGGCAAGACAATATTCTGCAGAGAAATCATTGTTTTATACTTTAAGCAAATAAAAACTTTTTTCCTTCTAAAGTGGAAAGGCAACATGTTGGTTTTCTTTCTTTTTTCTTCATTTCCACACACTGTTTCCTATAGGGCATTATTTTTTTCTGTGTTCATATAGGTGCAAAGTATGTTGCATCTCCTACATGATTTCCTTTGATTAAAACAAACTGGTGGCAGGGCAAGGTTAACCAGAGGCTAAAGTCACAAAAAAGGGAATATACGTAGAAAGCAAGGCTCAGTTTTCCTTAGCAAAGAAGTGGGAGAACAAGAAAAACCTTCATAGGTACAAGAAAAATGCAGGAACAAGAATGCCTATTTGGAAAATAAAAACTAATTGGAGCAATAAATGTAATGTTCTCAAGTAATTGTGAAATAATTATTCCCCTTTAGAATCATCATACTTTAATTGCTTTCCAACGCGTTCCTGCGTTCTCTGTGGCTGTGGAGAGGAGGAGAAGGCTTGTGTTCCCTTCAGGATTTCATTTTTCATTTGCAGTAAGCTGCTGGCTTTCTCATAAAGGTTTTCAGAAATATGTTGCATTAAATGCTGTTGTGCTCTTCCATATGGTGTTAAACAGAAAAGGTGAATGGCAGATGCTGAAGGTATAAATTCCCTCCTAACATCCAGATAAAGCACCTTGAGATTTAGTGGTGCAGTTCTCCATCCTCTGTATCACAGATTTATAACCAATCTCTCATTTTCATTGAGACTGGGTTACGTAAATAGGACACACTTCAGTAGTGTGTTGTCTTTGCTCACAGCTTGATTCTTGAAAATTCAGCTGACAATAGTTTAAAATTATAATATTAATAAAGAGGAGATCATCTGGCCTTCAAAATGACATCTGAAAGCAGCTTCTGTTTTGCTAAATCTTAATTACTGTGTTTAAATGAATGCCTAAATGAGCCAATTCACAAAGGAGTTGCCTACTGTACCAATAGTGCCTGTTTGGTGATTTTTTTTTTCTTTCCATTTCCACAAATATAAAAAAATAGTTTCTATGGATGAGAACAGCTGTGTTCTCTTGCCTCTTACGATTCAGCTGAAGAAGGCTGAGTATCTTGAGTGTGTTCTCTGCCCTGGGATGGATTCTCCCTTGCCTGCCAAATGGTGGCAACACTTGAAGTCAAGTTCAAAAGCGATGCTCTGAAAGAAGCATTGGTGTAAGAGCTGTGAGGAAGATCCTGCACCAGCCTCCTGGGCCATATTTTGTGACTTTACCCATGGCTTACTATCAGGGGCAGCATGTTGTCACAGCTGAGGGCAGGACTTGGGGCTTAGTACTGTGGAGAGACTTAGTCCATGCCTGTGGTTAGGGTGGAAGGGATGTGCTCCTGCCCACTTCTGCTCAGCTTATTCTGGAAGCAGGGAGCTGTGTCCAGGTTACCCTGGAAGGAGACACCATGCCCAGCTGTGCCCAGCTGTGCCCTGCTCCCCACTGCATCAGGCATGGACTCATCCCCTGTGGAGGAGCATGCAGGGAATTTATGTCCTTGATTTCCCCTCAGCCCGTGCATAGTGAGCCACTTCAGGTTTGCCAGGGAAACAGCAGCAGCAGCAACCTGAGAATTTTGCTTTATGATTTTCACATCCCTGTTTATTTCTTAAATTGTTGTGTGGATCTTACCCTGGGGTTTTAGAGTTTACAACCATGGTTATTCCAGAGATGTAGCTATTGCTCTTTCTGGAAAATGGAGTTAGTGATCTACTGATTTTTTTTTTCATTATTATTATTATTATTATTGTTTCCTTTTTTCCATGTGGGTTAGTGTGACAAGGAAAATGTAGTCCTGGCAGAAATGCTTAACACTGTCCCAGCAGTCATAGGTAGTAATTCATTGCCATATTAATTTACAACTTTTTCAGTAACTGTCCACTAAAATTTACTCACTCCTCAACAGCAGTGGAGATTTTGAGAGGAATATCCAGACACAAGCACCCTGTAGCTGGTGTGTGGAGCTGGGTATCTCTGTGACAGGAGAACTATGACCCTTTCAGTCCCAGGTTTTACTGTGCTTTCCCTTGTACTCTCTTCCTACCTCCCATGTGCTTTGAAGCAGCTCCAGTCTGATTGCAAGTCACAGCTGACAAGAGAAATCTTTTGTTTCATAACCCTGAAAAATAATGAAAATCCATCATCCTCTTATTCCAAAGGCGTGACAATGTCTTCTTGCTTAATATGTAAGTGCTCTTCCCATTTCTTGCTCCTCAAAAGCTTTGCACCACTGAATTGCTCAGAAATGCAAAAAAAAAACCAAAAAACAAACCCAAACATCCGCAGCTTGCTTGACCCACCACTTGTTGTTGACTCCAGGGGCACTTGGTCCAGTGATGGTTTCTGGCCTAGTGTGAGATAAGTGCACTTCATTTGCCTGAAACAGGCCCAGTAGTTGAAAATTATTAGCTTCTGGAAGAGGACAACTGCATTTGAAAATCTACAAAATCAAGTGATCCTTTCCCTTCTTCTCTTTTTTTTTTTTTTCCTGGCTCATTCAATTGCTTGGCTCTGTCAGCCTTTGCCTGCAATTTATTGCTAGTGAGAGAGAAATCTGGTTCTGCCCTTTATCAATAAATGCTTTTATATATTTTTTATATTTCAACACAGATGGAATGTAGAACAAGCATTAGGAGTTTGAAATGTTGTCAAACATACTCCATGCCCGGTGGCTATTGCTTAGAGAAAACCCTGTTCTACACCTTGTTCTCATACAAGATGCTCTAGAAATTGCAATTTACATAGTTGGAGTTTGTCTTCATTTCACCATGAGTTTTAGTGAACTTGATCCCCTTGTTGTGTCTTCCAGGGAAATAAAATACTCTTTCATTTTATCTGAAATGTCTCTCTATTACATATAGAAAAGCTGATAATTTGATTAGTCAGTGAATGAACTTTCAATTTTTTTCTTAATTTAGTTTCATTTTTTTCTTCCAAGATCTTCTTGCTTAGAAACCAGTTTCTCATATTCTAATGGCCCTATCCAAACTATATTAAACCCCTGCTGTCCAAAACAAAAACCAAGCAAACAAACAAGAAAAAAACCCCAACAGAGATACAAAAAAAGAATTCATGAAATCCCAGTGACTATTTAGGTATGCATTTAGTCTTTAAAATTGATTCCAGAAAATATCTTGATTGGGAAGATATTCAAAGATTTGACCACAAAGCCAGAAATACTGAATTAAGGAATAACCACAGATAATCTAGATGAATTCTCCAGGCAAAAAAAAAAATGCAGAAGTCATTGCCTTTGTCCTAGTCTGACCCACATCATTCAACTTCTTCCTCGAAGCACTGAATTTTTAGGATTGCCAGGTGAGCACTGGCTTTTTCTGGCAGGTTCAGTGTTGCCAGCTCCTCCTGGAGATCAGTATTGAGTGGGAGGGGACCAGGGGGAAGAGGAAGGAATAAAATTAGCATTTAATTTTGCAGGATGTGAAAAAATCAATGACAAGTGAAGCAATTCTTAGAAAAAAGATCACCTCTCTGGACGCGTAGAGCACTATTATCTGATGTTTTATTACCAGCTATAGCCTGTAGTCCCTGTTCAAGCCAAACTTCCGCTGGGCTTCCAGGAGCTTGGCTTGAATGAGGAATGCATAATGCTGGGCTTTGCATCCTGTGCCAGGCTGCCCAGCTCTGAGCCATGAATTGCAGTCATGTACGTGGGTTTTGCAGCTTTTTTCTCATTGCTCGCCTCAGAGTGAACTTCAGCATGGAAACATGAGGCAAATAACTTTTCAGACACTGTTCTACCTTGCTAGCAGAGTGCCTGTCTTGATGATGAAGTGGAAGATAAGTCAGTTTGAGTTGGGCAGGTATTCTTTTGAGGCATGTTCACACATCTCAGGTAGGGGCAGGGGGGGTTCTACTCCTGTTGTCAAATCTTTTTCCCTTTGCCAGAGAGAAGGATTCATCTCAGTGCCTGAGGGCTCTCAGCTTTCACAGATATCTTTATTGTTTGGCTGCAGAAGATAGAGTACAACTTCCCCTTTTAAGTTGGTTTGTTGTCTGTGGAGAAGAGAGTAAATGCAGCAGCTTCATAACTGTGCTCGGATATAGCTGAAGAAAGTCCAGCACTATATTACAGATTTTTAAAACAATTGGGTTTGCCTGATTTCATTGTCCCCTAAGTGCAGCCTAGTATCTCACTTTGTGGACCACATTTATTTATCTTCAAGACAAGGCTGTGTAGAATAGGAAAAGCTCTGGGTTCCAATATCTTCTTCTTACCATTCCCATGTCTTTGCTGTTCCTAGGGTGTTTCACTGGAATAGGAAGAAGCTTTGTATAGGCTTTAGTATGTATTGCACAATGTAATGATTCAGGGTCTGATTCTGGCTATTTTTGAGCCTTTTTTCTTCCTGCAGTGACTATTTCAATGTGGCCACATAGATGTTGACAAAGAGTTCTTTCTCATTGTCATTGGAAAGTAAGACAGCAGCAATTCTTCAATGCAAACCCTTCCTTTGAAACCAGCATTCATAGAGGAATGAGACCTGTTTCCAGCAAGCTTACAAGGCTTAATGTGGCCTAAAGAGTCTTCAAGAGCCCTGGCTGATTTCTGTGTTTTCAAAGTATTGTTACAGGCTCCTTCAGGTCACTTCTTCTTCCCCCACATGCACAGATTATCGGATTTGGGAAGAGGTCCCTGCAGCAGCCTCAGTTTTTCTGTGTTGATGAACAGCAGGCCAATTGTAGCAAGAGATACACTCTGGAATTCAGAAAGGAGCAATTTTCAGCTTGCTCAGATGCCCATATTGCTGCCTGGAATCTCTGCAGGAGCTGGAGACTATTTGGCTGATTCTGTGCCTCTTTGCTCTCTCTGTCCTCACCTCTGCATCAGGGGATGCTTATCCTTTACTTTGCTGGCCTTCAGAGGATTTGAAGGTCTCTGAGCACCCCTTGGCTCTCCATTTCTTCTCAAGTGGGGAAAGGCAGCAGGGAGGACTGCTGCTGACTTCAACCACTCAGGCCTCTGATTTTCCTGTTTGGTTTGGAGCCACATATCCAGAGTGAATTTGGAGATAAGAGATGCCAGGCCTCTGGGTAAAATGAATATTGTGGAGCAGGAAAAGGTATGTATTTAGGCAAGGCTTTCATATAAGATGCAAATTCAGGATTACTTAGCAGAGAAAATGATCATTTAAAATTAATTTTATATTTAAAAAATGGAGCATCATTTGTGTTAACAGGAATGAAGGTTTTATTTTTAAGCTCAGCAAAGCCCCAGATCCCAGAACATGCAAAAATGCTGCTGAAAATTTCTGGACATGAACCTGAAAGGCTTTATAGAAACTTAAAAATAAATAAATCAACTTCCCTCTTCTTTCCCAAAACTCTTGGTGAAAAAAAAAAAAAGGTGTAAATATTTAACAGCAAATAATCACATTGCCAAGAACAGCAAACAGCCTTTTTATTCAATTCTATAATGTGCTGTAAATAATGAAAACCCTTATAGATCTAGCTGGATTTTTTTTATCAGTGAAGAAGCATAGCATGTAGCACTTTAAAAATCCATCAACATAGCTAAAACTCTTTTTCCAGTCTCTTACCACTTCATGCCATATTTTTCTCTGTCCCTGAAATATGCAATTTGCCCAGCTTATGTTTGTTTAAAATGCTGGAAGCCTTCAGCCTGCTCTGATCCATCCATGTTTCAAGCAGGAAGCCTTCCCTGCTCTTTTCTACCTTGTGAATTAAAAACCATCCTGCCTTTTTCTCCCTTTTCACCATCCTTTCAATATCCACAAAAACACCACTGTGATTCCTTCCCTGCTTCTCTGGTAGATGAGGTTCTTACAAATACCTGCAAAACATTTACTTTGTTTTCTTCCTTCTTTGATAAGTAAGAGAAGTGTATTGAACTTGGGAGAGAACCACCTAGAATTTAGATCTGAAGTGCTTAATGATTTTATATTCTTACCATTTAGATAGTGATTCAAATTTCAGAAGTCCCTGAAAGCTTGACCAGCCTTTCTGGTCTGTGTTCTTTGACCCAGCAGACTGGAATTATCAGCCCTGACTGTGATTTTCTAGGTCTTCTGGGGATCTGTTGCTTGACAAAGTATAGTTTTTCTTGCTCTTTTTTTTTTTTCGTAATGGATGTTTTAGTAGGTTCTCTCAGCTCTGTTTTTTAAACAGTCTTGTCTACAAGTTGTGAACCAAATACAATACTATCACGTTGTTTTCTTTTTTCCCACAACCACAAGCTGCCCTACTTACCCAATGCAAATCACTGTGGATCTACACAACATGCCTTTCTCAAGGGCATCTGTTAATTCCATGTGACAGGCTGGGGAGTTTCAGCCAGGAATGTCGAGCACTGAAAGAAGACCTGGTTAGACTCAGTAGGATTTACATTTGAAGCAATCCTCCCAAATTATAACTTTGACAGACCTTCTGTGTGAGCAGTTTGTTCTTTAAGTGAGACTTTCATCATTCCCCTTTACAGTAAATATATACAGCACCAAGGTAGGTGATGCTGCAGGAAGACACAGGGACCTCAGTAGATCGCAACCTTTTCTCAAAGCACTTGACTTTTTATGCAATGAAACTGATGGTAAAACTCAATGAAAATGAGTGGTTTAGAATCAGCTCCAATATTCAGGTCCCAGAAAGACTGGCTGTTATAAATAAATTAAGGACTGAATCCAAAGCTCGTTGAGTCGATGGGCAGGCTCCCTTTGATTTCAGAGCACTCTGTATCTGTGATCCAAACGCACCGCGAACAAATAAAGACAAAGAATTTATGTTGATTGGACATATTCAGTGTGACAAGAGCTTAAGTCTGATTCTCCTCTTTGCTTATGAAACACAACTGTGAGCTTCTCCCCGGGGTTGCTGGAAGACAAGTATTTTGGTAGCTGCATGCTAGGACTCCCAATTAGTGCAAGTGCTGGCTCCTAGCTTCACAGTGCTCTATGAAATGGAGAGAAAGTTATGGAAAGGGAGAGAAGGTTATGGCTGATAACAATGCCTTGTGGGGTTATCCTGATTTGCCTTCAGGGCTTTAAAGGTATTAATTTATCCTCCTATTTTTATTTTTCTTAGTTATTTTTAAAAAGTCGTCTTGATCTGATTAATGGCATCAAAGCACTTGCAGTTAAATTGTGGGCCGTGGAGAAGAGGTTCTCTGCTGGCTGAATGCCCTCTGCTCTCACCCCTTGTGCTGGTTGGAATATTCTGTGGCATCAAGCTCTGGGTCTGCCTTGGGACTGCTCTGGGACTTGTGGGCATTGTGTAGGTTCTTCTTTCTGTGTGTAAAACCTTGTTTAGAAAGTGGGTTTATTTTCTTAGTCAAGGAGATCAAGGCCCTCCAAGGGATGGATATGTTGAAAGTAGCACAACAGTAGAATCAAGGTCACTTGTGTCTCAGACTGCTTCTGGTTTACTACTGAGGTAGATGCTGAATAGAGAAGCATAAATATTTTTTCCTTACGATATAATTAACTTGCATGAAGTAGAACTCTGATAAAAATTTATTTCTTTTAATATCAGATACGTATATCTTATTTTACCCTAAAATAGTTTACTCTTCTGCGTCTTCTGTACAAATCAAATGCTTGATTTCTCTTTTTAAAATTCTTGATCATGTTAGCTTTGAAGCAGCCTTCAGTCTCATTTCCAAACTGAAGCTGGTTGATTTGTCTCCAAATTACTTCCCCTCATGCAACCTTGATACCTTTTCACTTCCTATCTTTTTGTTCTGATCCAGATTTACTTTTGCAACTGCAAAAGGCATGATCATTTGAACAAAGTGTACTGAGGTGTACACCTCTACACTTTTAGCTACTGTGTTTCAAATTCTTTTATAGATCTCAAATTTTCCAAGTAGCTCCAATTAATCTTTGTTCTGGTTTATTTAGGTTCCCCATGCAAAGAGTAGAATAATGGGAATAGTAAAAGCAGAATGTATGTAGGGGTTAGTATAAACCTCAATCCTTTTCCTACTGAACATGAGCTTGTTGAAATGCCTCCACTCTTGGCAAAAGACAAGCTTCGTAACCTAAGAGGATGTGATTTGAGTGGAGTTTTCATGCCCCATGTGCTCATTGTGTTCTTGCCACTGATGCAAACATTATCTATAATTACATTTTCAAGAGACTGAAAATTGCAGTCTTTGTGGAACAAAAATGCAGCTGAAGAATGGAATGTATATCCTCTCCACCCTCATTATAAGGCTTCTAAAAATCAAACTATAAGGCCCAGTACCATAGCTTTCAGATACAGGAAACCAGCACTGTTAGCCTGCAGTAGAGCATTTTCACTGAAAATTAAGGCCTTTTGATAATCAAGCTAGTGCTTTTATATCTACTAGCTTGCCATTGAAACTAGTCAAACTAAAATTTGTAATTCAGATCAGTATAAATAAAGTTGGAGTAATTACTCTGTTTGCTTATTTACAATATTTTAATGGGTTTGAGATTTAATTCACAACTGGCAACATTAGAAGATTTATTAGACAGATCATAACATGGGTGTAGAAACATCCTACCACACCATGCTGTGGAGCAGCCATGTTTTCCAGGAGGGAAACAGCAATACTGAAAATGATGTTTTCATGATGTTGTCCTGGACGCCGAGGAGTTTTAGTGCTGCTGCTCAAACTCCACATCTCAATAAAACCTCTCTTCCTTAAATCACTGTTACCATCTTTATTCCAGTAGCTGAAGAACCAAAAGTAGAAAGGAGAATACATATCCTTGATTTTCTGTGTAAAACAAGCACTGGAAACTTAAATAAAAGTTTCTAGGTGGAGACAGCTAATCCTGATATCCTGTAGCATGCTTTTTAGAGTACAAATTAATGAAATCACAGTGTATCAATCACCTGTGTTCATAACACACATTTTTGGGTGTTCATAAGTTCTCATAATACTTCATTTTTCTGTTATGAGCTTCAGTTCTGAGTAGGGTTTTCCCTCCAATAAGGGGGGCATTTGAATGTTCTCTGATAGTGGAATTTTCTCCAATACAAGGGAGATAAATGTCTTTGGATAGAAAGGCACATGCTGTTACTGGTTCTGTTACTTACTGCATTGAGGAGTGTACATAAAGGTGTTGAATGATCACATCAATGCTAATAAATAGATAAATAAGGGATGGTCCTGAATCCATGAGAATAGATGCAGGAATGTAGGAATTTTTTGTTAGAAACACAAATAGTCTGGACTAAAATTAGTGTGTATTCATTTCTTTCAAGCTGGTTGGTTTTTATTATTCTAAAGGAAGTAATAATTTGGTTGCCCTTCCTAGGTTCACAGTTATTGTTAAAAATCAATTCTAAAAATAATTTAGATGAAACAGTGTAAGTCTTATTAGGTATCTGTTTACGACCATCTAACATTATATGGGAAGGGCTCTTGGAAACATCATGTTGCAGTCAGGTGACAATAAGGACAGCTAGAGACACATACTTTACACAGTTGCTGCCCAAGTTGGTAATTTGGCCTCCAAGTTCTGCTCCCTGATTGCTGCAAGTTATGCCCAGGAACACTGTAGTGATTGAGTGCTGGAGTTCCCAGGACAGCATCTATTCTTAGTGGTCCAGCAAAACTTATTAAGAAAAGTAATTAGAACAAAGCTCAAGTACATTAGCCTCTTTAATGCTCCTGAATTCTCAGAGCTGTCTTCAACATTGGCAGAGGCTGTTTCCAGTAGAGAAGCTGAAGCAACTTTCTTTGCTGAAGTTAAATCCACTTTGGCATCGTGGTGGGAATTTCTTCTTGCATAATAATATCAAGACCCAGACAGACCAAAGGGTGCTGTATTCCAATTAGTGAAAATAACTCACTTGGCTTTTATTTTTATGGTTTCTTATTGGGTTTTTTTTTATTTCTTATTTTTATGATTGTTTATTATTTTTATGGATTTCTGTCAAGGTACAAAGTTCTGTGTTTCTGCCTGCTTCTTATGTGTGGTGTTCTTCTGCACCGTGTCACCTCACACCTTTTCTGTCATCTCCTGAGGGCCAAGAACTATGGTGTGTTTCTATAATTTTCAATTTCCCTTTCAAGAATCATTTTTTCTCTCTTTCTTCTTTACCATAAGTCTGCCATCTTAATTCTGGCAGGATGGAAATGTATTTTCTTTTTCTGCTTGCAACACCACTCAGCATTACATTTGCTCAACAAATCATCTCCATCATCTCCACTATCCTCCTGAATATTTGTTTCTCCGTTGGAATCCAAAATGCAGTTGCAAGCCTGTTCAGTCTTGTCTGAGGAATCAAAACCATGTCTCCTTGGGCTTTCACAAAGTCTTTGGGGGGATCTCTTTGATATTTAAACTACTTCAGAAATGTGAGTGGCCCTATTCCTGAGATGGGAACATTCACTAAACACCTTCAGTGTACAGGGAAACGTGTTGTATGAGAGGAGCTACAAGGAGTGGTGCTCTTCATTTTTTTGTTATAATACATCTATATTCACTCATCTTGGGTACTTATCCCCTTCCCCAGGCATTGCCCTCCCTGCTAATTCTGGTAGAGTTGGACAAGAGTTAACAAAGTGCCCTTTGAGCTGTAGGATGTCCCATTAGGCAGGAAAACAGGTTTCTAGGTTTTACAAGTCCAGACTACTCACATTCGCTTACTGAACAAGCAGTCTATTTATAAAAGGGCCTACAAGCTATTTTTTCTTCCCTTATGCCAATTAGTGACAATTTTTAGGTCTTCTGCCACACTCTGGTTTCTTTTGTCTTTGTTCTTCAGTTGCCTTCGAGAGGTCTTTTGATGCTTTCTGTGCTGTTGCTTTGTAGGCCAGACAGTCGCGTCAAGTGTCACGCCTGACAACGTGCAGTGTGTATAGTAAATTTAATAGAATAACACTCATTTGTTCTTTATCTCGAAAATAAAATCCTCTTCCAGTGGAAGCTGCTGAGTTGCAAGGATTACACAGCAGCTCCTGCTTCTGGGAACACCTGGAGGACAGCTGGGAAGACCCATCACTGTGGCCGCACCAAAGCTCTGCTACTTGGTTTTCCTTCTTAGCAATTCTTAGACCTATGGGGGAGTGGAACATAATTTTCAATGAATTGGCTTGTGCCTGCATTGAATCAAGCTTGTCCCCTTTCAGATATTTGTATTGTACATTTCCAACGGCACTGAAATCATGCTTCCTAATTTTAAAAGATTCTCAGGACTTTCCCAAGGATGAGAGGAATTATGTCCCATAACTCCTGAGGAAGGCTGACTTTTGCCTGGCACTGCAGGCAGGATTGATGTTAGTTTCAAAACCAACTTTTTAATAAAATACACTGTTTGAATATAAATATTACAGCAGTCAGAAAGGAGTCTGCTGCTACCTGCCTTAAAGTTTCTGTTTCCCCACACTGAGGAGCTGAATGCTGATCCTCGGGCTATTCCATTCTGTGATGCTAATAGCACTAATACAATATCATTGTGTCTGAGGCTTCAAAGATACCATACAAGCATTTTCTTATGATTCCCTGATCTTTGCATTTATACCCAGCTGTTTGTTATTCAGTTCAGCCATCAGCATCTAAGTCTCAATGGACCATGTAATATGCAGCTGTAGCCAGATGTAATGCTTCCTATTCCTAAATGTTTCTGTTAGAAGCTAAGAGTGGCAGGCTAAAGACGACTGATAACAGTGTTGCTTGCATTAATTTAAACTCTAGAGCTACAGTGATTCTGTTTGGCAAATTTATTCCATGGCCAACAAGCAGAGCAGTGTTTCCAATCTCCATCATTGCTAGTAGTGTTGACATTAAATACATCGAGTATGTCTGCACTGATACACAATGTACTTATGGTGCTAATTCAAATAGGAGAGGGATGTCCAATTTGCATAAACAAATATATTTTCAGATACAGTTCTATTTAAGAGAGATAAAGACAGGAAAACGCTTGTTCCAAACAATGGCTCACAATAATTTGGAACAGTTCAGCAAATCTTTGCCCTCTTTTAATTTTTGTTCTCCATGGATAGCCAGGGAACTTTTACAATACCTTGTTCATGCCATGGCAGATCTTGCTCTGCTCATCTTTCCTGGCATGGGTGGTGGTACAGAAGGGAATTGCAGTGTTTGAGTTTTCTGCCACAGATCACACTGAAGCATTTGGCAAATCACATCAGCAGGTGTCTGATTGCATACATACCCAGGGAAACTTGGTTAAGCTCTTCACTAGAAGAAAAGTTGAGAAAGTTGTTCAGCCTGGAGAAGGGAAGGCTTTTGGGAGGCCTTGTAGCACCTTCCACTACCAGGGAAGAGGCTACAAGAGAGCTTGGAGCAGGACTTTGAACAAGGGGCTACAAAGGAAAATGGCTTTAAACTGAGAGAGTGCAGGTTTCTATGAGATATTGGAAAGAAATTCTTTACTGGGAGAGTGTTGAGGCACTGGAACAAGCTGCCCAGAGAAGCTGTGGATGTCCCATCCCTAGAAATTTTCAGGGCCAGAGTGGATGGGGCTCTCAGCAACCTGGTCTGGTAGAAAATGTCCCTGCCCCTTGGCAGTGAGGTTGGACTTGATGATCTTTAAGGTCCTTTCATGCCAAAACCATTCTGTGATCGTTTCTAAATTTATGCCAATGGGAGGTTAGAGACCTCTAATAAACTTTGGACAGAAGCATTCTTCACAACTGCAACGTTCCTTGTCAGTGGGGACTCAGCATACTTCAAAATTTTTATAGAAATTAAATTTTCTCTAGGGGTTTTCATTTGCTGGGTATCTTCACAGCACACACTTTGGATTCTGCTTGGTCATTTCATGTTGTTTAACTCAATGTAAGAATGAAATCAAAATTAGATGTGTAGTGTTTCTTCCCTGCCTCTAAACCCAGCTTCCTATGTGTGTGTGTATATATATATAATAATAATTACTCTGCACACTAAGTAATCTTAAGTCCTCAAGGTTGCTGAGTGATGGGCAGTGCTCTCACCTCCTCCTGTGCTCCGTGCATCTCTGGGGTGGTTGGTGCTGCACAGGCAGATGCAGCTCCAGTGCTGGGTACTCCAGGCTCAGGTTGGATTCCAGCACTACACAGAGGATTTGATGTGATTGTAATGAATTGCAGAGGGGAAGTGCTTGTTTGAAATCAACTCCATAACTGAGAGCACAAACCATTGCAAAGTCAACAGTTTTTCTGAGTGGCCACCGCCAGCCATCTCTTTTGAAAACACTAATGGGCTGTTTAATTAGGTGATGAAAATTGTTTACAGTTGGTGATCCCAAGTTTTGTCATTTTAATAATGGTTGAATTCAATCTCTTCTTTGATTCTTAGCAACTCTCTCATTATTTCATAACCTGCTTATGTCTAGTTTAATTCATTTGCCTGTATTAAAACCGACCCTCTTGTGCAGTAGTGGTGTTTGCTTAACTGCACTGTGTCATTGCAATACGTGGGGAGCAGCTAATATTCAGCAGTGGATGTTGAAAAAGTACAACCCTGGAAGAGAATGTTTACATTTGTGGAAGATGTATTCCTTTTGAGTTTACTATATATGAGACCTGAAGATAATCTATCCAATAGCATGTGCATGGCAACTGTTCCTGTGTATCTCTTACTGTGGGGTGTGCTAGCTCTCCTCTTCCTCTTCCTCTTCCTCTTCCTCTTCCTCTTCCTCTTCCTCTTCCTCTTCCTCTTCCTCTTCCTCTTCCTCTTCCTCTTCCTCTTCCTCTTCCTCTTCCTGTTTAATAATACCTGTCAATTTGCAAATCTAAGAAGGAACAAATTAGAGCATGTGGTTTAACCCACTTGCTCATTCCCCCTCTGCCCCCAGTGGAATGGGGGAGAGAATGGAGAAGCTGGAAGTAAAATTCGTAGATTGAAGTAGTTTAACAGGGCCAAAAGAATTACAATAATAAAAGAATACAGAAAACAAACGATGCACAATGCAATTTCTCACCACCACCTGACCAAAGTTCCTGAACAGCAGCCCCCAAACAGCTTTGCCCCCAGTTTATAACACCACACAGTGTGGAATATCCCTTTGGCCACTTGGGATGGGCTGTCCCTGCTGTGTCCCCTCCCAGCTCCCTGTGTCCCCCAGCCACGCTGCAGGAGGGGAGGTGTGAGAAACTGAAAAGTCTTTGTGAGATGGTGTAAACCCTGCTTAAGCACAACCAGAACAGCACTGAGTTATCAACATTATTCTCATCCTAAATCCAAAGCAAGCACTGTACCAGATACTGGGAGGAAAATTAACCCTGTCTGAGCAAAACCAGGACCTTATGTGTTTGATTTGATCTTCAGTGGTTGCTTTAGAGCAACCAAGTGCAGGAGTTTTCTTTCTCTCCTAATTTTCTGATATTTGTCTTTACTTGGTGAAGGTGGACTGGATTATTGGAAACTTAATATTTTGCATTTTGATGCCTTTGGGCTCATTTTCCTCTTCACCATATCTAAGCATACTACAAAGACCTACAAGTCCCTGTCTTAGCAAGTATACAGTCTTAACAACAAGCAAAAAAAATTGTTGGAATGTGACCATTATATGTAAAGCACACCTGAATGACAGGAAGTGCATCCAGACTCATTGGATGGCACTGGCAGAGGCCAGGAGGTGCCTGGTTCCCAGCCTCTTGGTCCTTTGCCATCTCAGTGGACTTGGATTTTGATTTTTGACAGCATGATATGCTTTGTATTTTGCCAAGAAGCTCAAGCAGAGGCATATAAACAAATTAGCAGATGCTGGGGGAGGAAACATCTTTTCAGTTTGGGTTTTCTTCCCTGTCTATTTCAAAATTATGTCCTATACAAGTCTTTGGATGTAGAAGGAATAGGAGCCTTTCAGTTGAGTTTTGGATACCACTAAGATAGAACCCCATGCAGTGGGTTTTTTGAGGAGCTGGAGACTGGTCTGTTCAGAAGCCACATCGTGGTTGATGCTGGATATGAAATCTTACAGCATTTCTAAACCTCTTTGTGCCTCCTATTTTTGCATTACAGATGTAAAGGCGTCATTAATATAAGCATGCAATATGCTGCATGGGTAATTAAAGCAGGCTTTATGGGTGTACAGACACTTACTACCATATGTGACTGCAGTTAGATAAAGGTTGTGTTTTCTGGAGCTCAGAAACCATGTGGGAGACCCAATCCCATCTTCAGAAGGCACTTCATGGCTTCTGAGCCCCAGGACATCTGCAAGGACATCACTGAGATGTTTTCAAAGAAGTCCTTCTGCAGTTCAGCTGCTCAAGAGTTCTTTAGCCTAAAAGTTCACAGAGAAAGAGAAAACCCTGGGTATTGCTTTAGAGCAGGTGTACATGAGTGACCAGGCAAGTGTGTGAAAACCAGAGTGGTGAGAAGGATGTGCACAACAGGGGAGGCCATTTCCAGCATGACAATATTCACTTCAGGTGTTTCCCACCACCATCATGTGTACTCAGCTTTCTGAAATCAAGGAAAATAGGCAAGCTGAGGATTGTTGTATTCCTGTGTTTCTAACATTACTGGACTTCTGGAAACTACTGTGATGCTGTTGCAGTATGACAGGTGGTCTATTATATAAATAAGAACAGCTAAAGAAGAAATTGTTTACATTCAAGGCGTAGAACTACATGAATGATTCAAAGGAAATGCAATTTCTCCCATTTTCCGACTGTTGTATTCTTGGAAGGGTCTTTAAATATGCATAGAAAATGCAAGCAAAATAGGTTTTTTTAAATTTCTAATTGTGTGTGCCGTTTTCTCTCTAGGGAGCAAACAGATGAACCAAAATAAATAAGGTTTATTCTACAGCTTTAGTGATAAAGATACTTGACCTGAATAATAGTGGGAAATAATGAATGCATATGTTTGCAAGAAGCTGTCACATATCTTTATTATGTGATCAATACCAAAGAGTTGGGATTATGGTCACATAGTAGTGGCACACCTTTAAAATATTGGTGTTCACCATAAATGCAATTTAAGAGTACCATTCAAACCCCCCAAACAAAAAGGGATGTTTTTAATAGTTTCTCCTCCTGACCTTTGTGTCTTAGTTACACACTCATGAAAGTCTGTCCCTCCTTTGAAACTTCATGTAGCAAACTGCATGAGAGAACAGGTTCTTGGGCTTTAAGAGTCAAAATTCTATCAGCTTGGCTATTTTCAAAGCTAGAAAGCAAAGAGTTAAAAGGAATCTTTGTATTTCTCTATTCCCAAATGGCCATTTAAATTGAAACATAATTTTATGAACATTACATCTGAATGCCATTTCTTTTTACAGGATCCCTTACCTCTGGGACACTGGCTTGGATCAGGATTTTTTTTTTCTTGCAACAGCTGTTCAGTGCATGAAATAAGCCAGTGGATGTGGTCCAGTTTATAGTGGGAAAGTGTCCATGTCCAAACCACCATCTCAATTGGCACTGAGTATCATCCTTGTCTCAGCAAAATGGCCAGAAATTGAATGAGCATGAATAATGAACCCTTTGCAATTGTCCAGGTCAGGTTGACAGCAATTTTGCCTCTGTCTATTGATAAACTTGGCAAAGGTGCTGCATTTCCAGGCACACAGAGGCCTTTCTTAATGGTTAATTCTCCAAAATAAAATGCACCGAGTTTGAAGCTGCTGTCATTCCTAGTGCTGATGAATACATGGATGGAGTTTTCAGAACATTTTAATACAGGGAAAAACTTCTTGCCCTGAACAGTTTTCATTTTAAAATCCCAACCACAGGAACACTAAAAGGTGGCTTCATGTTGCAGTAATCCAGAGGATGAGATTTAAATAGTATAGACTGTCACATGACCTAAATTTTCAAATTTGGGTGTCTAAACTTAGACACTGAAAATCAGGACAATTATTTTAGTCTTCCTACCCATTTTTGCAAGCACTGAAATACATTGTTAAATCTCATATTCATTTTCTATGGAAGTAGTGATGGTTTAGTTTTAACTTAGTGCTTTTTCTCTGAGGAGCCCTGAGCAGTTTTATGAAGTGTGTCAATGTCTCGGTAAAGAAAATTTGATATTGAAGCCCAGAAAAGTTGAATCTGTGCTCTCATCTTAATATAAAACTGTCCTTTCAATGCAGCCTGGAGCCCTTGGAGGTATTTTTCAAGGAGGATTTTATTTCTTGGCATCCTCCATAATCACTGGAAAATGAGAGGCTCCAGTTCCGAAATGTCTTATTGGAGCCAAATGTTGTTACTCTGCATTCTGGCTTTTGTCTGGTGTCTGTAGAGGGAACCCAGATCTGGATTCCTATCCCTAAAAGTATCTTTGTGAGTACCTTCTTTTTGGGATTAATGCAGTATGAAAAGATGACAATTCTTCCATGGTTGCCACATGAAGGGCATTTGTCCCTTCAGGCCCCACTTTTTCTTATCCTAGAGACATCCATTGATCAAAATGCTGGAGTGGGGCTGATAAATCTTGGATTTGTCAAATATTTACTCAGGCCTTTCCCTTTGAAGGGCCTGGTGGGACACCCGTGTGTTGCACAGAAATGAGACCAGGTTTTTGTGTCAGGTTTGTCTTTATGTAATCCATCTTGATTGTAGTCAAGTTAGGTGAAGAATGTGGTGTTAATTGGCTGCTCCCATTTGACCCATTTGTCTGGGCTGAGCCCTAGAGCCAACTAGAAAGCAGAAGGCTCAAGAAAAGCAAAAGGAGCATCCCAAATGCAGGCTTGTCTCAGAAGCTCTTTGTCAAATACTGGAAGTGAGGATGGAGACTTAGGGTTTATGTGGTTTGGGAACTTGTGAAAATATTCTCATTGCAAAATGTCTGTCTTATCCAGCTGGTTTTGTAGAAGTCCACCAGCTTTCTGTCAAGGAGCAGTGCTTTGCTCAGGGGTGGAAGCAGGTGAAATATGGATCTAGGTGAGCTAGCAAGCTACCAAGTGGGTCACTGGACTGGCCTGATTTGAGAGAGAAACCTGAACCTTGGTGTCTCCATGTCAACCAACTCACCTGCTTGCCAGATTGTTTGGTGATTTCCTGTGCAGTGCTGGAAAGAGTAGAGCCTTTCCATCCCTCTGTCTCAAAGCCAATGAGCTCAGGACTCACTAGGACAGTGCAAGACAAATCTTCAGAATTAAATCTTCCCTGGCCTGTAGAGATCATATGTCTTGTCTCATCTCATCACTGCCCCCCTATCCCAAAACTTTCTGTCTTAGAACATCAAATTCATCACACCTTTTCTAAATAGAAAGTAAAATTGTTCATTTAAAGGAAGGCTATACATTCAGTTCTGCATTTCTTCTTTTTGTTCAGTAGATTTGTTTCTCATTTCAGACTCATTTGAGACCTGAGGCTGTGCAAGATCTTTAGAGAAAAGACCATTTCCTTGTACTGTGTTTATACTAAACCTAATTCTGGGGACCCTGACCCATGAAAGGTCTGAATAGCTCCTACAACTCAAATAATAATTTGGGAGATATAGGCTTAACCTCTGCAAAACCAAATGCATTTGCTGGTTGTTGTAGGGTGAAAAGGGAAAAAAAAGGACTGTGGATAAAGAAAATGGCATTTGGTAGGCTGCAGGAAAATGGACCAGTCTATTAGGAATTAGTGCTAACAGGCCTCTAAGTTTCTTTCCTCAAAATTACTGCAGTCAAAAAAAAAATACCACTTCACATTTGTGCTTAATTTCACCTCTGTTTATTCTCCTCTCCTGTTCCCTGAAGAATGTAGATGAGGTTTAAGTTAGTCTTAATAGTAATAGGTTTGGAATCTAGCACACTTTCACAAAATTAACTTTGCTTCTGTTGATCTGGGAATTAAAATGCTTCATTAATTTAGCAAGTCCTGGTTTGACAGCCAAATAATGCATTTTGTGAGTTGTACTTTTAAGTCTGAAATTCTTATCTGCAGCCCTCCCTGGATGTCTCTGACATTCAGAGCAGCTTGCAGATCTGCATGGCCTGGAAAGGAGGAAAATGTGACTGAATATTATATATATGTACAAGTGCTCTAATACAGTTTATATTAATATGTTGTGTCCAAGCCTGTATTTAAGCACTACTAAGTAACCTGTTTCTTCCCTCCTTTACAACATACACTTGTATTTTTTTTTCTTTTTCCTTTGTTGGTTTTTTTTTTTTCCTCCTCATTTACCAATGCAGCTCTACACAAGCATCAATGTTTTTGGTAAAGGGAAAGAGGCTGGGAAGCATGATGGATTTCTGTGCTGTACACTGGGGCTAGGGGAAGGGAGCAAAAAACCCCAAACATGTCTGTATTGGAGGAAGAGATTTGTTATCTCCCTTCTTCACACCAGACACCATGTGGTACTGACTCCTGGGAAACTGAGGAGATGCTGATATTACCAAGTTCTCAACTGTACACATCTATAATAGTGTTCTCATGTTTCCTGTTCCAGTCATTCTGCAAATGCTCTTATCTTGTAGATGTTTTCCTTGAAAACATCCATGAATGACATGAACCATGCTATGATCATGTATCAGGCTTGCAGACTGTGCTATTGCACAATACACACCTGCAGAGGACTTGTATGGTGTCTTCAGAGTTTTCCCTGACACAGAAAATTAATCTCTTTTTCACATATCTTATAAACATTCCCCCTAATCTCTTTTATTTGATTGTGGCTTGTCTCAGGCTCACTCTGGTCTGGGCTGTAAGGCCCATGGGCACAACCCAAGCAAATGTCTACAGAACACAACCATGAAAAGACTTCAGGATTCTCAAGGCTCGTAAAACTAACTGCAAACCACTACAATATAAAACAAATTGAAACAGTTTCATTTTATTGGTGTCTAAAAATGCTTATTCCCTTTTAGTGTCACCTCAGAGTGGTGCAGACCAGCAGTTTCACAAGGACATAATATAAAAGCAGGTACAGGTTCCCCAGCATGAGGCATCACTGGATTCCAGGTTATAAAGGCAGAGAAGTTTTAGCCAGACCAGTAATCCTGCTGGATGATCACCCATCACAGAGTTATCAAGATGGTAGATTCAGCTTAATTTGAACTTTGTTTCTTTGCAGCTCTGTGATTTACACCTCAGAATCACAGAATATGTTGAGTTGGAAGGGGCCCTTAAGGAACATTGAGTCCAACTCCTGTCCCTGCACAGGACACTCCAGGAGTCACACCCTGTCCCTGAGAGCATTGTCCAAACACTTCTTGAACTCTGTCAGGCTCAGTGCTGTGACCACTGCCCTGGGGAGCCTCTTCCAGTGCCCAACCACCTTCTTGGTGAAGAAACTTTTCCTCATATCCAGCCTAAACCTCCCCTGACACAACTTCAGGCTATTCCCAGTGTCACCGGTGACCTCAGAGAAGAGATCACTGCTGGTGTGCACAGAAATGTCATGCGAAGACAATCAAACTGTAATTTTCTATTTGTGTGCCATGCTGCAAAAGCAGGAATTTTTATCCATGCTAGATGAATAAAATTTTTGGAATTTCTTTTCTCTGCTCTAATTACCATAAGTCAAGATGAGTCTGTAGATTCTGTAGCCCAGGTTAATTGTGTTTTGCTTGTGAAGGTCTGTGGAGGGAAAGGCAAGGTGATGTAGCAGCATGGCACTCTCCTTTCCCCCCATGCACTGCTTTACAACCTCAGTTATTTCAGAGGTAGCTCCTCTTTACTGTGGTTCATAGCAAAACTTAATATTTCTGTCTATGTTTTGGGAGGGGTGAGGGAAGAGTTAATTTTGCTCTTCTGTTGTCTAGGAAACAGTGGTTGTACTTACTTCCCTTTTGAAAATAGATAGTGAATTCCACATTCAGGGAGCAATGAATAAGATAAAAAGCCACAAGATTAGAAGCTTGAATTAGACACCGTTTGAGAGAGCAAAGATAAGTTTGTGTGTATTCTGGAAACTTTTTGCTTGCACTGGAGTGGAGTGGGGAGAAGATCTGCTTTTAAAGAAGGTGCTCAGGGCTTTTAGGCTCTGGGCTGTTGGCACTGATTCAGCAAAGCGTTTAACTAAGTGCCTAATTTTAATGATGTAGGGCCCCACTGAGCCCAGGGCTGAGGATGTGGTCCGGTTTGTACATTAAGCACTTTGCCTCCCACCACTTGGAGAATTCAACCCTGTGCACATCGTGCTGAAAATTAAGAGAAAGAGAGACACCAGCAATTGCAATCTGGGCTCCTGTGCTGAAAACAAGCCATCCATCCAATTTAGGGCTGTAAATACTAAAATTGGAGATGGGGTTAATGATTCAGAACAACAGAACAGGGAACAGGATTTAAAAAAAAAAAAGCCTTGACGGTTGTCACAATGGGCAGCAAATGACAAGTGCATTTCAGTGCAAGTTTAAGACGATTATACTTGGAAGATGGAGCTAAAATATAAAGCGAGGGCTGTATGCAATGCTGCACGTTCAACTGGAAATGTAGGTTATGTACTTGGTATTAATTCATGTCCCAGTGAACAGGGAAAAAAAAACCTTTCTTCGATTCAGATGGGACTTGAGCTGTAGATTTTTCTGACTAAGAAGCTCTGGATAATTCTTTTCTTATGTATTATTAATAGTTCTATTACATTAAATCTTAGGTGTTCAGAATGATCCACCAGAGGTGTTTCTCGCCCCATTCTTAATCCGTTGTTCCCAGCTGAAGTCTAGGGTGCACCTGGGTAGGTGAATCTGGGCTTGGAAAACTGGCACACGGGTGCATATAAAGAGAGACACAATTTTCAGGGCTAATTTCTTACTAGCATTTCAGCAGATGTGTTTTCAGGAGGGATTTCAGTGTAGTCAAGGAGGTGCTGCCCTCCAAAAGGAACTGTTTGAAGAATTGCAGAATCCTGGGGAAGAGCTACTAAAACAAATGAGCAGGAAGGGGGAGGGAGTGATGAAAAAGGAACATGTTGGGAGTGGTGAAGCAGAAAGATCCTGGCAGGGAGTGAAGAACAGGTTTTCTGGATGTGTTTAAAGGTGTAAAAAAGGGCAGCCTCAGAGACAGTAATGCAGATAGTAAATCTCCTCCCAGGATTTGTGATTACTACATTGTGATTAAAAAAAATCCCAACAAAATATAAAACCACTCAAAACCAATACAGGACCAAAAAAAAAAAAAACCACCCAAAAACAAACCAACCAGAAAAAAGAAGTCACATGGAAAATCCTCCTGTCTCGTGTGGTAGTGATCACAAGCAGTCCCTTGTGAATGTGGTCAGCATTGCTATACAAATATGCATGCCATGCTTCTGAGCAGCAAATTCCAGCCCCCTTTGAGGGGAGCTTTGTGAGAGGTTTTGGAAATAAATATAAATGCAAAACCTAAAAACCAAGAAGGAATATGGAAAGTGGAAAATGCTCGGGAGGATTTGTGATGACTTTGCAGCCTGGAAGTAGGATGCAAACTCCCAGGTTGGGAGATGTTTCCGAAATGGCAGTCAATTAAAATAATATGTGATAGAGGGTTGACAGTTTGGGTGTTTTCAAATGATCCAGCTGTAGCTGGGAGTGCAGTGGGGAAGGTGCTTAGCTGGATGTTCTCCTATGGCAGTCGTTAGTCACCTTTTCCCTTCCCATCGAGCAGAGAGAGCCCTAATGACAGTGGATATAATGATGCCTTCAGGGCTGCTTAAGGAGTAACAGGGCTCCCATAGCAGGGTGCAGCCTGGTTCCCTTAGTCTCAGCCTCAGTGGTGTGTGGAGGAGCCAGGACATGCCTCGAAGGGATTGTCAGCCCCCTCCTCACCACTCCAGAGCTGTTCAACAATTAGTGGCTGCTTCATGCACATCGCCAGGAGTGGAAAGGGAGCTCCAACTCCACCACCTCACACAGGGCTGGAAGTCACTGGCCTTTGCTGTAAAGAGATGAGAAATGTGAGTTACTGCTCAGCGTGGCCTGTGCACTGCACCATAAAGGGTTACCTGGCAAGGTCTCTATGAGAGGCACCTGATGAGTTTTGCCCGTGCTGCTCTTCCCTCATCTCTCTGACATCAACTATCCTGAGCTGCTGCAGCCTTATGTAAGTGCCCCAGCTCCCCTAGCAGCCTTTTTTTTGGGGGGAAAGGTGCTGATTCACCCTGCACACAGGTGCTGCAGCACAGTTTTTGTTGCAGCTCTCGAATCAGGCAGCACCTCTGTGGAGCAGAGCGAGGGAGAAGTAAAGAGAGAGGAAAAAGTTGGAGCTGGAGGAAGGTCACACTGCAGCACTCATGTTTCTACCTCTCCCCTAGAGATGCTTGCAAGGAAAAGACAAACCTGATGGATGGTTGTACTTTCAAGAGAATGCAATGCAAAGCAGGTGGTTCCTGGCACTTAATAGACCCAGGGTTGTGTCTGTGCTGCTTTCAGAGGTTCACCTTCAGCAGGCTTTCATCCTGGCTGCCACGGGTCGTGCTGACAAAAGACACAATGGCAGAGGTTGTGGAGTGAACCACCCAAGTGCCAGGCCCCAGCAGAGCTGTGCCTACTGCAGAATACCAGCACTGATGTCTCTTTGCTGCCCCAGGTGATATTTAGGTTATAATTAGCAGAACTCCGTCTTGCCCAGCTGCAGCACCACCTCGCAACAGTGCTGTAGGTATTCACCCCATGCTGTATTTGGTTGTGCTACAGAGGTGGTTTCCTACATATGTATCCCTGTATCACAGTGGCTCACGGACACTTAGGGCTTAAAACAGGAATTATTGGCCTTGGCTCAAGCAGCCAACTCAGAAATCTGAGTCTGTAATCTGGGGTTCTTCTGTGCCCCTTGGTCGAGGAAGAAAGGGCATCCCAGGGCTGGATGTTCATCCCTTCCTGAGCCATTGGTGTGCAGCAGATGGAAAAATGGCCTTGGAGGGCCAGTTTCTGTCCCTGAATAGAGAAGGAGCCAACGGGGTGACTCACAGAGCCTCAGGCATCTGAGATGGGGCAAGATGACATGTGGAAAGACCTAGGGATGTGGGTAGAAACCAAGAAAGGGAGGCATTTTAAAAATGTGCTGTTTTAATGAATATTTTCAAAGCAAAAAAAAATTGAAGTCCCAGAGTAAGGCAGTCTACAAAAAAATGCCAGACTTCAAAAGCCAAAAAGGGGGAGATGCATGGCTTTCAGTGTGCAGAATGCAGAAAATATAAAAATATATTTTTGAAGACTTTTAAAATTCAGAAATCAGAGTCAGGAAGAAAAGAAAAGGTGAGATGAGAAGGAATGAAGAAGGGTTTCAGGGTTTTCTTTGTTGTTGCAGTTTTGTTTTTTTCACTGCTCATCAAAGCCTCCTTCAGGACCTCTTCATCAGCCGGCTCTGAGGACCTGTCCCAAGAAGTGCCTCCTCTAGCAAGGATTAGCTGTTTGTTGTGAAGATGCTAATTTCTGATCACAGTTCTGAGAGTGTATTTTCTTTCCTTGCTGATAGAAACTATTTTAGCTTATAAAAATAATTAAATTTATAATCTCTAGATGTAATTGGTGATTATGCCCTCTAGGTGGAAAAAAATGCTTTCAGATGAGCAGAAGCCTATATTCTCCATTCAGATGACTTAAATTCCTTAATTTCCACAGAAGTGGACTGCAGAGAGAATAGTATCCCTCAAGACTGCTCAGAAAAGGCATTAGCAGCCATTTCCTAAAGTAATTTATAGTACTGGTCACTGTATTATGCCAACTCTAACAAACTCTCCCCTCCTTTACTGCTAGCATGGTTGTAATTCCAGTTACTCTATTGGGAATTTGGCTCTTGGAAAGCTAAGTGATTTATAAATTTTTAAGAGGTGATGCATACAGCTAATCTAAAGGAAAATGGGCTCTTGCAGCCTGTGCACCTGCTGTCTGGGAGGGGAGAGGATTTCTTGCAGAATTCCTCTGCTAAAATGGGAAAACTCTGATCATCTTTAGGGTAGCTTGTTTTAACAGACTGATGAAAGGCCATTGCTCCTGAAGCCTAAAGCCTTCAGTTTACTCAGAAATTGTTAAAGCCCAGATACCTATTTTTGAGGCAGTGAATCATCATACAAACTTCCCAACTGCTGGCTATTTTGTGTGAGGGAGCAGTTTTTTGTGAAACTGTGGTGGCCTTTATTTAGGTCACACCTGGGTCCCTTCTCCTTGCATCCCTCCCCAACATGCTTTCAGTGTCAGAAACAAACTCTTTCTAGGAAACAATTTGTTAACAGCCTCCTTCCTTCCAGCTGGGACTTCTGAGCCCTGGAGAAGTGTGGTGCAGAAGGGATGCAAGGCAGGGAGCATGGGAAGAACCCCTCCATGGTGAATTCATACCACAGTAACTTGGTATTTAATTTCTGGATGAATGCAGTTACTTGTGCTGGTCTGGAATTGCCTCTGAAGGACTTCCTGTATGGATACCCATGGCAAACACACACTTCAAAACATGTCTTAAAAGAATTTAATACTAATCCATTTACCCTTGGTCCTTGACAATGTCCAGGTCAAAAGTTACCTGGTGTTCCCACTCCTCTGACACAGATGGCACCTGAAGCTGTAGAGAGATGGAGGAGAAGCTGCTCTGTGCCCTTCTTCAGTTGTTAGTGTGTCATCGTTGCTAGAGAAACACAAAACCTTGGACTGGGATTCTGGCAGAATAAAAGCCTTTCAATTCATACATGATCACATTTAAAGGAGGGGGAAGGAGGGACCTTGTAAAAACCCTGTTCATCCACTAGAGAGCATATAGGCAGTGCTTCTCCTTGGAGAAAATAAAAATGTCAAGCTCTTATTATGCACAATAATGCAATGCAGTTTAAATGTTTACTGCTGTTCTACCCACTGCAGTTACATATGGAGCAAAGATATGTGAAAACTGGAAGAAGGCTTTGCAAATATATAACTTTTCATGTTCAAAAGCCTCTTATCTTCTTGTTAGCGTTTAATATCTTCTCGTCCTTAAAGAGCGTTCCTATTCTCCCCATGGAAATATTAAATTATTTACAAAGTTCCTGAGAAATACAGGGGTGGGCTTGAGAAGGTGCAGAGCCGATCTCTGCAAGGGCATTTTGTGGCTTTTAGAGGATTCCAGTGTTTCATTTCTGGCTGATGTGGTTTGGAAGAAGCTTCTGCAAACAAACTGATGTGAAGCTGCTCATTCTGCAGATGATCAATGCGAGAAGCTGGCGCTGAGAAGGTGATATCCTTTGAAGTCTAATGATATTAATGTTGACTCTTAAATATTTCATAGCTGTTACTCTTTTGTAGTGATTTTAGTGCTTGAGTTAAGGAGCACAATTTTTTTTCCTCATCTAATTTCCATTTTTCCCCTCTAAACTGCCTCACTCTGTGTGTATGCAATACACATCTGTAACTTCAGATTTAAACCATAGGGATCTGCATGCATTAAATGGATAGTGGTATACCCCACTAATCAATTAAACTTTTTTTTCCCCCCATGGGTGTCAAATTTACTTTTCCAAAGGCTGTTTGTTAATGCAGTGCATGTTAGAGGCAGTTTTTTCTGTGGAATACGTTGCTGACTTTCTCTGTTGCCCTAGTTAACCTTATTCCATCCATCTGTAGGTTACAGATGATTCCACTTGCACTTGTAACCTGCTGTGAGAGCTAGGCATGAAAAATAGTATAGAAACCTCAGGTAACTCCTCGGATACTAGTCTTTTCCTCTGGATTTTTTTATGCTTGTTTTATTTTGTGGGAGGTAAAATCCTTCATAATGAATTTGCTACATTCGTATAAAGCGATATGGGTTTGTTGTACATTCGTTATCTGGCCTTTCCTGGTATTTTTTTTACTTTTTGTGTGCCATGATTGTGATTTAGCCAGTGGCAAAATATTTGTGTAGTACTTGGGTACTGGATGGATTTCTAGTGACACTAATGGACATCTGGTCAGGATTTTACTTGCCATCAGCATCAAGCAAAACTTTCTTTTTGTTGCCTTTTGCAAGTGATCAATGGATCCACTTAGATTATAACCTGGAGTTAGGAGTAGAATTACATGTTAATATCTCTCATTGCAATAAAACAACTGTTAGAATCCATTACTTTTCTGGGGAAAAGAATGGGATTTGTTTAATTTTAACTGCCTCAGTAGTGTACTGGTGCATATATAAATGCTGATGAATGAAATCAAGCAATTAGAATTAGAAATTAATAACACAAGGCATCTAGTCATTTCAGCGAGTTTGCATTTTGATTCTGATTGATTTTCCTAATATTTGCTAAGTGCATATGTATCCACAAAGGCTTTATATCCATATGCTGTATTTTTAAAAAGCTGGCATGTTGACTTCTGGGAGCTAGATCTGTTATTTGACAGCATATTATGATTTAATTTCTGTTATCTGAAAAACTGCACCATTAAAATAGCTGATGCAGAATTTAAGTATGTGTGTTCATTGTTCTCTTTTTCAAGGTTTTTGGAAATTACACTTGCTGCCTAACAGTGTAAGGTTGGTTTACATTTCAGGCAGGGTTATTTTTCCTCTTTGAATGACAGCAAGTGTTTGTGTGCATGTATGCAAGTGTGACATGAAAATACGAAGAGAGCTGCCTTACAGTTCTGTTTTTGCTTTTTAATTGATATTTGGATGATATAAAGCAAGCAACTGCCATATGACAATAAAGTGGACCAACTTTCCCAGCTGGATGTCATATTTGATGAAGTATATGTAACCAGAGAAACTGTGAATTATGTAAAGTGCTAAATAGGATTGTGGGTGTAACTTATTACCCTGAGGGCTGGAAGATACTGCTTGTTATTTACTTGCACTTTCTGAAGCAACATTATCCTGGGTGTTTCTCAGAAGTGCTAAACTTCGTTATTGGGAAAAAAAAATTAGAGAAGTGAGTGTCGTACTTCTGGTTTCCTATGGAGAAGGGGTGGGAGGTTTTGGAAGGCTGGCTGTGAGTAGTATAGAGTATGATTTCTTGAGTTCTTGTCTGCCATGCCTTGCATGTGCCTGCTCTGCTGCCACCAGGTAGGGACCAGGGCAAGCCAGATTTCCTGATAGCTCCTGATGGAGACAGATGCTGCAGTCTGGGTCCACTTAGATAAGAGTTCCTTGGGCCTCTTTGGGGTGGTGGCTTTGTTTTACATTCTGTGTTTACCTCACCAAGGAATATTTTATTTACTTGTTGACTGTGTCCCTTTGTGGCTCTGTGCTTGGATCTTGGTTTTGGTTGGTTTTTTTTTTTCAGTTAAACTGAATCACATAATTTATTTTTACATATAGTTCTTGAAAAGCCAGTGTACTAACATCAGGCACTTGCTTTGCAGCATAAACCTAATGCAGCCTCTCTAAAGCAGACATTTTAAATTTTAACTTCAATATAAAACTTGCTATTTTTTTTCTGCTTTCCACACTGCATCTGCTGTTCTTCCTCAGGATCTCTGGATTTGTTGTTGGGCCATGTGCAGGCCATTCTTATTTACCAATTACCACAAGTGTCATAGGTGATCTGTGGAGTCAGCCAAACTTTCTGCAGTAGCATTCAAGTTGTGTTGGGAGGTTGTAACCACATGACGGGTGTACGAGTTGGTTTGGTTGTAGGAGGAAATAGTCTTAAGAAGGACCAGATTTGGTGAGGAGCTTTGCTCTTGTGCTAAAAATTGTTGCTTTCTGAGGCATTAGAATGGACTTGTACAAAACCTCGCTGCTCAGAGCAGATAACTGGAGTCATAGTAGGCATCTGGTTGGTTTGTGGGAGGGATGCATGTCAGAAAAAAGTTCATGTCCATCAGTTGTTGGGTGTTTTTTGGTAAGATGAGGCAATATTAGCTGCTGGATCAGGCCCTGAGCTCAGGGTTGTCTCTGCTGTCTCTGGCCCTGCAGGTGAAAGGACAGTCCAGGGACCTGCCAGGTTTCCATCTTCTGGCAGAGGCATCTCACCCTGCCTGTCCCTTCATTAACTGGAGGGGACAAAAGTGAGTGATGCTTTAAATACTCAAGTTTTGAAATAAATACCTTCAGCTTCTTTCCATTTCTTATCGCTGCACTTTCAGGGTTTTTTTTTCCTCCATGTTTTTTGGGAAAGCAGATGGTGCTGTGCAATGGGAGAGATGGAAGTTTTCTGCTCTTCTGTGTGTGTGAGCAGTATGCAGAGGGGAGAGAGTCCAGGGAGAGGCAGCAGTGTGGCTGGGAGAGGCAGCCTTGCTCTTGCTGACTCTTTGGTGAATGGCAAACCTTCTCTTCCCTAAAGAATTGTCCAGAGACTTTCTTGCTCTTGCAGCTAGCAAAAGGCACTGTCTTTTTCAAAATCGTGCTGAAGGAACAGGAAAATATCAAGAACTAGAAAACACCTGCATTATCCCATCTTACAAAACCTTCCTGACTTCTTGGCAGATGAAGGGAAGACCTGGTGCACGCTTCCAGGAAAATTTAGGTTTCAGCTCATGGGCATTTTCCTGTATAAAACCTTGTTCAAAGCATGTTGGATCAGCTTACAGAGCAGGTCTGTGGGGTGCAATACACTGGGAACTGCTTTTTTCCCATAATCCAAATGTTTTGGGGGCGAAGAAAGGAGAGTGCTGTTGTGCTGGTGACTCACCAGAGTCTCGTGCTAATGTGCTCTTCACTTTCTCATGTGAAGCTCTGTTCCAGCATGAAGACAGAATGCACCACACCACAAGTGCTTGCTACCATGAGCATGTGCCTTTCTTGGTACCTGTGCTCATTTTGAGCTTTAGGGTCTGCAGAGGGTGAAGAGGACAAGAGAGTGTTACTGTGCTGGTGTGGTGGGAAGGCCTCACAGAACCCCTGCAAAATGACAAATGCTGTGTCAAAACCTCATGAATCTAATAGCTTGTAAACAGTTTGTCCTTCTTCAACTTTCCAGAAGTATTTTATTTTCACATAAATTCTGTGTGATACCTATGAATACACCTATCTCCAATTACAATTCTATGATTTTTCACTCACACATGAGCCTAATTCTCAGTTTTCTATAGTAGCTTTGAGACAATGTTAAAGTATTTGAAAATTCAGAAATTTAAATACTGCGGTTGGAACTTTGTTCCATCTGTCAGAATTCAGGCAGTGGTGTAGCAGTTGTTGCCCAGTAATTCCTATTGCACAATGCAAAACAATTAAGCTTAGCAAGAAGGTGTTAAAAACATGACCAAACTGAATTTTCAGTTGGTTTCCTGTTTTTAACATTTAGATTCAAACTACAGTATGAACATAATGCTTCCCATCTGGGTCTCATCAGTTAAAACTTATCTTTTGGTAAATCTAATGATGAGTTTTTTGCTTACTAATTTCACTGCAAGATCATAGGCTTAAAAAAAAAACCATTGAGACACTCAAGGGAAAAGGAAGTTTGATATGTGCTGTGTGTTTATTTCAACTGCATAAGCAGCTTAAAGAAAAAAAATGTTATATTTTCCCCTTCTTATTATTAACTTGTCAAAGGTCTTGGGCTAAAAACTGGAAAACTTTATAGCCTTCAGTGCACTGTGTTCAAATTCTGCTTTCAAAAGCTTAAAGTAATTTTTAAAATCAATTTACTAATTTCCAAAAGGTTTCCAATCCCAAGTGTCCTAGTTCTGTAAAGTTGTGTGAATCTTTTCCTTTTATGTTAGTTAATCATTGGGTCCTATATCTAAGTTGTTAGTTATGGGGAAGAATTACCAATATAATTCTCGACAACCACCATTATTATTTCTGCCCTTCCCAAAATAATTCAGAGCTTAATAATACCATCTTTAAAAGATACATTTTTTTTCAGTTTTCATCCAGCAAGTAACCAGTGCTCAGACTCAGGCCCTTTTAAAATACCTAGTTCTGCTGGCCATAGTTGGACATTCAATAATCTCATTTTCACTAGAAATTCTGGTTTTTTCCTAGAAGTTTTCATGTGACCTCCTGCTTTCAGTTTGAATTTCAAGTCCAAGTGATTTATTTTTTTCATATACTTGTTCCTAGCATTTGTTCTGTACCAAAATTCAGCCTTTTCAACATTTCCAGGTTTCTTTCGCTGACTGCGTTCTGCAGCGAGTTCAGCCCCACTTTTCTGTATTAGTTAACCTTTTGCCCTCTAAATATTCTGTAATGGAAATTTTTCCTGGTTGGCTCAGGTTTGTGATAGTCAGAGAGCCTGGGCTGATAAGGAAACCCCGCTGCCAGCGTGCTGAGGAAAGCATTAAACCACAGCTGTACTCCTTAGTGCTCCTGTCTTTACCTGCCCCAATCACATACCATTACACTTGATTTATCCAGTGTAACGTGATCCTTATACAAAGCCAAGCTTGGTTGTCATAAGGCCTTCCATTTTCATGCCTTTCTTATCTCTTTTCCAGCTGCATTTTCCCCAGTGCAACAAATAGCTCTGGCGTAAAACTTCCACAGTAAAAGGAGCCAGGAGAGAATTTGTGCAGGTTGGGTTTTGATGGAACTTAGACAGATGTATGTGGTTGGGTTTTTTGTTTTTTTTTGTTCATTTTATTCTATTCCCTTTTAGTCTCCGCTTTCTGATTTCTTTCCATGATATTAATCACCTTGCTTACCCCACTGCTGGAGTGCTGGAGACATGAGCTGTGAGATGCACCATTCTGTGGCATATACTGTTGTCTGCATGTTTTCCTGATCTGCCTGCAAGTGCCTTGGGAACCCAGCTGCAGCCACTTCAGGCTGCCTTCTGGGGGAATGCAGAGGGCAATTTTGCATTTCCGTGAAGCTGTGTGTTTAAAAGCTAAATAAACCAAAATTGGCACAGTTCTTCCATAGTCAGTCCCACCAAGACACCTTCCTTGTCAGACTTTGACATAAAGCAGCTCTTAGCACTGATCTTTGTGTTGGATGGAGCTTAGAATGTGTTTAGCAAAGGAGGCTTCCATTCATGTGCCCCTGCAAATTAAAACTATCAAAGAGCTTAGAGAAACTTAAAGCAAGTTGCAAAATGGGAAGATGCTGCTAAGTTCAGGTGATTAGAAATAATGTCATGCCTTTATGAGTCTTTAAATTGATGGAGAAATACCAGATTTCTGCGACACAAAGGAACTTAAAAATCTAACCACACATATTTCTTTGTCTTAGGAACTTTCTTCCATGTTTTAATTTTTTTTCTTTGAAGCCACATAGACTGAAAACTTAATTTTTCCAATTTTTAGAAGGGAAACCCAAGTCTCCTGTGCAATATAACTGGTTGTGTCCTTCCAGTTTAGATTTTGATTTGTACTGAGTATTTTTGGATGCATCAAAAACATGACTTGCAGTCAGAATATGTGTCCTTGTCAACATTTCAGTAAGCAGAGGTCAAACCAGAACATGAAAATACAACTTGCATATTCATAATTGCATAAATTGTCCCAAAAGAAGGTCTTTTATTATATGCTGTCCATTTGCATGCTTAGTTAATAGTTTAGTGGGCACCATGAAGATGTCAGCTGCTTCTTTACTGATAAATTTTACTTTATTTTGCATAAGCCTACATACTTTTTCATACAAGAGAATTAGTGTAATCTCTTTCAGAGTGATAGTGGCATGAGTTCAGTGCCTAACAAGAAGGGATGATAGCACTGGATATCTGTTAAAAAGGAAGAAATCTTTGAAATATTCCTTCACCTATGCATTTAAAGTGACTAGAGATTCAAACAGTCTTCAAAACATTGATGCAACTTTACTGTGTCTGTAAGTCTATAAGCACCTGCCTCCAAAACAAACAAACAAAAAAACAAAGTGTGAGAAAAGAGAAAGTATTTGAAAGGTAAAGCAACTATAAACAGTTACTGTACTGAAGGTATGGCAGTTTTTTAACAGTGTGGATAAAATAAATGGGGCAGGAAAATCATGGGAAAGATAATGTAAACTAATGAAAACTTATGTGGTTTCCAATTAATAGCTTTTAGGAGGGTTTGGGGAAAAAGCCATTTCATAATAGAATAAAATAATAAAGACAGGTATCAGTGGTAGTCAGGGCCACAGATGCAGTCATCTGAAGATGAAAAAACCCAGATGTGATCCAACATTGCTTTGGTCCAATTTTTGGTGGCATCTTTGTCACCAATGACTCAGGAACGTTTGAGGATTTCTGCTCTAATCAGCTCCATGCTGCCCTGATCACAGTGGTCAAAATTCTCTGATATTCTTAGTCTGACTACAGCAAAGCTAAACCTGCCTTCAGGGGGGAAAGTTTGCAATGGTGAATCAGGCCAACCCTGGGAAAAGGTGACAGAGTTGCAGGAAAGACAAAATGTCAGGAAAAGGACAAAACCCCCACCTGCTTACTAGTGAAAGCAAAGACAGTGACCTGGTTTCCCTTTTTTCATTAGGATGTGGTTTAGCAAAATTGCCACCGTGTGCTTGCAGAGGTGATGAGCCCCAGCCACACCCCAACAGCCAAGCCATGCAGAGCCCAGCATCATCCCCACAGCAGATCATCTAGAGCTCTAGGGGCAAAAAAAACAATCCAAGAGGCAGCAGATAACTCCTGAGAAACACAGGGCCCCTGCCAAAACCCCAAGTGGGGCAAAAGCACTTGTAGGAAGCAAGAGGCAAGTCAAAAGCAGAGCAAGGGCCGTGGCAGAGCCTGCACAGGTTCACCTGCCCTGTGTTCGTGCCTCCAGCCCTCCCAGGCACAGCCACTTGCCAAAGGAAACTGCAATTTTTATGCATGGCTTGAATTGCAGCCAGGTAATTACCTTCAGGAAATTTTCATGTTGCTAAATGATAATCTATAGAAAGTGAATGAGGAAGACAGGCTGGAGGAAGGAAGCTAAAAATTTTGTAGTATAATACACAACCATCTTGATTTAGAAGCTACGTATAGGAAGATCTAGGTGTGATCTTCAGGGGAATAGTCTGTGCTGTAAGTGCTAATCCTGGGAGGATATTTTGCCTTTGGTGAATATACACAGTGTCTGCATACTGGGCTCAACACACTGAATTTTGATCCTGAACTACCCAAAATCAGCATTGAACAGTATTAGCCTATTGTAACAGTGCTGAGTGTCAGAACTTTGCATGTGGCTTTTCAAGAATCCAAAAAACACCTCTGCTGAAGAGGCTGTTTCCTCGAGCTGACTTTCACATTCACTTTTGTTTTTTTCACTGCTATTAATTTATTTCCTGCATTCCATTAAAAATGGCATTGACAGGTCAAGGAGCATTAAAATGATTTCATTTGCAAAAAAAAAAAAAAAGCCAAAACCCAAACAACAACAACCACAACTGAAAAACAGCAGCAAAACCCTCTCTGCCTTTGTTGATTGTGCAATTTACCAAAGATTTACATTTTTAGCATCTGTTGCCCTTCCATTATAGTTTTCATCTTGCATGTAAAATTGATACAGCAGCATAAACAATCTCTCAATGACTGGAGAAGGAAAGCTTAATAATAGCTGTGATTATTTTTTTGTCCAAAAGAATATAAAACATCCTGTATTTTTTATGATGTCACAACAAGTGGAGAGTTTGACATTATCACATTAACTGCTAATGTATAAATGCAGCACTAATGTACTAGAATTAAAACTTTGTATAATGACCTTCCCTTGGTTCAGCTATTAAAAACACATTAATACTCTGTCTTGCAAATTGGACCTGATGCAATTTTATTCATCAATAACTAGTTTCTGGGGGTTTTTGTTTGTATGGATATCTGTGTTTATTTTCTGGAAAATTATTCTGACTTTGTCTTTTGCAAAGTAGAAGTTAACAACATATGAGGTGCACTTATATAGCCTTTATTTTTATTTTATTTGCAAGAATAGTAGCCAGAACAAGGAAACTTGGTCTCCCTCCTTCTATCTCATACTCAAGTTGGCCAGCTTTATTCACTGCTGTGTGCTCCAACATATCCAGTTCTAAAATTCGTGTATTACTCATCTCATGTGCAAATTGAGACTTAATTAACAGGTGTTTGTACCTTCTTTCTCATCCTCCTAGGAGTCACACTATGTGAGTGCAAAGCAGTTGTTGCTGGGACATAAGAACATTGAAGCAAAGGCTTTTTTGGAGATGGGGAGCAGTTTAAAAAGGGCTGCATGGGGGGGTTACTTTGTTTATATTTTTAACATACTTTGGAATCTTTTTAAAAATCCCTGTTATGAAGCAGGTGGAGACAAGACAGCAAAAGATACCTACCTTATAAATAAGTGTTATTTCTTGCATCCCCCTTCTGCAAGCTACATGCATCAAGGTTTTATAGCTCTTAAAAGCAAGCTCTGAGGTAAACAAAAAGACTGCTGGAACAGCAGTGGGCATGTCGAAGCACACTTGAAGATAACAGCTGTCAGGACACAGGAGATGAAAATGCAACCAAGTACACAGGCTGCAGGAAAACTTGGCCTTGGGCATTTTGCTTTCACTTCAGTAGTTTTAACCCTTTGTACTACAGAAATTTATTTTTAAAGTTGGAGGAGCACAAAGGAGGAGAAAATCCTTTGTGAGCGGTTTCTGAAAAATGAAAATACACAAATAACTAGTAAATATCTGCTGGGTCACTGCTATAAAGTACAGGCAGGGCTGCCTTTAGACAGCTTGGCTTTTGTCTGATTGTGAGCTGTGTGTTTCCTCATACGGGAACTACCGCCAGCCCAATTTTAATCAGTTGCAATTTTGTTTTTGCGTCTAAATTAGAATAGCTTGGATTGAAGGGGAAGTGAAAAGAAATGTCTGTCAAAGCATTTCTGTGAAGCAAGAACTCTTTCACTTTAGTTTCATCATGCATCTCCAGTCTGATATTCTTCATTTTACCCAAATATTACCAGGATTACTACTCCAGTGTATTTTATATCAGCTTTCTGCTTGCAAAGCTAAACAAACAGTTCATGAGCCTTGCTGGGAAGTCTCCCCAAAGACCTTGCTCTTTAAAACATTTAAGTACAAGTGTGACTCAGATTGGTGATGGAGAATGGAAACTTTCAGTTCTGTTGTTGTCTAGAATCCACCTTGATTTGGGAACAACCAAAAATATTCCTTCCTGATGACCGCTCGGGGGCCTCTGCGAGGAGACTCGGCGGTATCAGTTACTGCAAGTAAGCAGACACAGATTTGGCACATGCCTCAGCAGAGACCAATGTGCCTCCCTGCCAAGCTGAGGGACTTCAGCAGGACAGAGCTTGATTTGTGACTAAATTCCAACCTGTGACCCAGCAAAGCTCCTGTTGCTCCTGCACTTTCCACCTGCATTATATGCAGTTAGAACAAAAGTGGCTAAATGCAAGTTTCTGCTAGCATCTGTTCCCATGCCTGTTGTCTGAAACAAAGCCTAATTATCACAGCCCCTTCCTTCATATTTTCTTTCGACTTACCCAGTTATCTACAGCTTTGATATCTAGAGCATAAATGCCAAGGCTGAAACGTGCATCCAATTAGATGACTCTTGACTGACCTACATAACAGTTCATTCATGAGATAATGTGACCTGGAGTCATGGAGATAGAAGCCAGTTGATTGAGCTGGCTTGGCTGTGTACACTGCAAACTGTCCAGTGATTGAGGAATCATCTAAAATTAGCCCTGCACTGTACGTTGTTGAGAGCCTTTCAGACCCGGCTCTGTTTCGGTAATATTTTTTTTATGAGATGGGCGTATAATTTGTCACATTGTAATTCTTTAATGCTTAACTTTATTAGCATGAGGTACTTGGGTATCAAATAAAATGGGCAATTAAGTGATTTATGCTTGAGGTCTGGTCTCAGTTCAGGGCATAGGTAGCCAGCCTCCCTTGAAAGGGCGAGAGAGCGCACAGCATTTACCACTTCCTTCAGAGAGCTACAAAATGGTGCTTTTTGAAGATGAACCTCGTTGTGCATGTAAATCCCAACTGCCTATTACTGCACTGCAAGTTAAAATGCATTTTTTTACTCAAGGTTATTGTGTGTTTGTAGAGAACCACAGGGTGTTTTCCTTAGCTTTTGCCTTCTACATTTGTGAACTTGCAGCTTTCAGCTGCGAGGGGAAAAAAAAGTTAACCAGGGAGCGAGTGGTTTCAGCGTAACGACTGAGCGACAGTTCTTGTATTGCTAAGCCACAAAGGAAGCTCAGATAAAGGTTGTAGGTCGGAAAGAAACCTTGAGGAGCATGCTCGTGAAGTGAGGCACTTGAAGAAAGGCTGCAGCTGTCACTTCCACATCTGAGGGGGCTGTGAGGTATTTCAACCATTTTCTTACTCTATCTTGTCTTAAAGATTTGTTAACAGAATAATGTGAAATTATCTGGTGTCCTCTGGGGTGTAAGTCCTTCTATTTTTATTTTTTCCCTCAGTAAGTGTGGTAGGAGCAGTCTGTGCTCTGTCATGTCCAGTTTCTCTCAGATGGAGCTGCTCTGGTGCTGACTGATGCATGTCACAAGGACATTTTGTACAGGGAGGCTGTGGGCTCTTCAAAACACATTTGGGACACAGCACCAGGGTTCCTGAGGCTTTCTCTTTTAGTAGATGCATCTCGTGGGGGTTTTACATGCTCTTAAAGAGCAAATTGCTTGCTGCCTCCTTCTCTGTCTCTTCCATGGTTCTGTGGTTAACTCTGTGCTGGCACAGTGGTGATCCTCTCTTGGGGAGGGTGAAGATTAATCAAAATGCCCAGGAGGCAGATGTCAGATGTCCAGCAGGAGGTTTCCTGAGAGTCTTTTTTTGAATTCCTTAGGGGTTCAGGGTTTTTTTTTACTACTTGACGTTCTATAAGAAATAATAAGGAAGTGGCAACCTGCACAGCAGTAAAAAGGCATTTAATTTATTCTTTCACATCGTACATTTTGCAGTGCTTTTGTATGATCCATTTTATTTTATTTTTTTTTATGATGCATACACATTATTTGGCTTTGTGTGAATAAATTGTTTGGAATGCTGGAGAGAGAAGCAGCAGAGAAACTTTTCTATTTTGCAGGAGTTTTTTGGTTCAGACAGACCACTTGGGCTCCAAGCTGAGGCTGAAATTGCACAGGGCCCAATTAGTGCCTGTTACCTTTGCTGTTTGCTCTTGATCGGTTGCAGAGACAGAGGTTTAATTAAGCAGAAATGGGGATGTGGAGTTAATGTTCATTATAACTAAAATCGAAACAGCTGTTTACCTTGCTGAAGCCTTGTGTGCTAATGTCCATAAATCTCACCTCGAGGAGAGCTCCGAGCAGCCAGCCCTATACATGCCTTTCCAGATACCATGTGATATCATTTTACATACTCATTTTCACAACATTTCCTAATCATATTAATTAACACATTAGGGTATAATTCTTATTGTCTGCAGAAATTACTTCAATTAAAACTATTAACATATTATCGTGATTGTTATGGTATTTGCAATTTGCTTTGTTACTACTCAACAACTACTGCAGCAAACCCAAATGTTTGAAATCAGCATAAAATTGTCATGGCTGCTCTTTTCCTCTTAAATGTCACATCAGGTCTCACTGTAAACTTCCTGAATAAGCTCTGTTTATGTGCTGGGGTTTCCTCTGTGAAAAAAAAAAGATATGAGAGGCCATGACTCCTACAAGTTGAGAAATATTTTGTCTTGATTAGGCTCTGCAGTGCCTAACAGGAGTGTGATCACTGTGCAAGTAATATGGAAAGAGTAAATATCTACAGTGGAGAACAGGACAGTAATAGATAGAAAATGGTCACATTCATGCTAAAAAAATTAGTAGGATTTTTGCTTTTTTTCTTTTCTTGGTCAGAGCTATGAGTTTCTGGTATGGCTGTCTTGGAAGAGGAATGAAGGCATCAGGCTAGCTTTAATATTGACCATTTTCAGATTCAAAATCTTCTTACAGGCAAGTGAAATGTGCTGCCTGTGTAAGAGGCAAAAATTTTTTGTTAGTATAATTGAAATCTTAATGGTCTCAAATCAACAATCAAAGATTGTTATTATTATTATTATTATTATTAATCCAGATCTAATTATTAAGAGAGAAGAAGGAACACTGTTATGAGGGAGGAAAGCTTCAAGAACACATTTGAGATGGATATAGACATTTCTGAGTGTCTACTCCTATCCAAGGTGTTTTTCTTATCCTTACTCAAAAAGCTTTAATTTTTGGAGCTGAGAAGTGCTGAGGGCAAGTAGTCAGATACCAAGGGCATCATTGGGAGGGTTACCTTGATAATGGGGGTTTCTTCTTCCTTTTTGCCTTTATGAGCATGATATTGATGGTTTCCTAATCCTCATTCTGGGCTCTTCTTCTGTTTTAATGGTTTGGTGGGTGGTTTTTTGGGGTTTTTTTTTGTTGGTGGGGTTATTTTTGGGGTTTTTTTTGTTGTTGTTTGTTTGGTTGGTTTTTTTAATGTTTTCTAACATTCTTTTGCGCCTTGCTTATTCTCCCTTGGATTGCAATACCACCCATTCAATATGTATGTAATGTCTTACATATCTTTCTACTGTTTCTGTCTTACCCTAAAACCACAGATTTGCATTTTGTTGGCAGCTGTAGGTGAATTTCTGTAGCCCTGGGGTCTTGAGTGTCAGGCTGTGCCCTAATATCTGCTCGTGCCTCCACTCCTCTGCACTGTACCTTGTGTAGCCTCTTCAGAGCTCTCCATTATGATACCAGGTCTGTGTTCCTCTGCACTCTGTTGTTACCTTGGGATCATAAATATTTCATCCTGTGCAGAGTAACTGCAAGTTACTGCTGTCTGTATAAAAAGTGCACATGAACCACATCATTATGCAAAGACAAGCAAAAGCAAAATATATGAGGCAATAGCCACCTGGCCATTAAGAAAATTGCTGCTGCAGCTGAAGCAGCTAAAATGAAGCTCCAAGTTGGGCAATACCAGTGTAGGCAAGACTGACATGCCTGGGGCTGAGGATGTGCAGGCTCAGCACAAAGCCTGTATCCTATTACTGGTATCACTGGGCTACAGGACATGAATGAGATCACTCTTTGGGTGGGCCCTTACTGGCTGGGTGACACAGGATGTCCTTTCTGGTCTTGGGTTTGTAGCAACACCTTAAACAGTTGAAAGGGAGTACTTTGCCTTTACAGAGCAGGTGTATATTGGTGTAGTATTAGCAGGCAAGTTGAAGAGAAAACAAGAAATTTTATCTAACTGAGGTAGATAATTGCTATCATTATTCTAAGCCATATGTATTCTATTCATCTTCATGATATTGCTGTGACAAAGCTGGTTTCCTCCTTTACAGATAGGGTATTTATCTTACAGTTGGCCTAGGATGCCTCTGTAGTCAATGGAAAAACATTTCTACCTCCATTTTAGTCCACCTGAAGTCTGAATTGCCCTCTAAAATGATTATTTCTCTTCATGGACTAAACAGGAAATCCCACACACATAAATTTAATAAATCTGAGCCAAAGAGATTAGAGATTTGTCTGCAGCAGATGAGTTTCAGAGCCTGTGCTTTCACAGCTGTTACTAGTAACTAGCTTAGCTTAAATTTATTTCATATATGGAATATATAGGTGACTGCTATGGTTTAGACTGTACTGTTGTTATACATCAAATGAGACATGTCCAAATGGCCAAGCGTGGAATTCAATTTTCATATTTCGAATGAGAAGATAATGCCCTAATCAGGTCTTGTCTGTCTAATGTGCTCAGTGGCACTACTCAATTCTTTTCAGTTTGGCTACCACTCCAAACTGTTCAACCATCTGCTGATAGCAGCCGAAAAGATGACAATATAATAAATTACCAGAAAAAGTTAAGATGCCTAACATCTGCTCTCCACCAAGCTCGAGCATCTTCCCTGAATTGATGTTCTGTCATCTCCTGACACAGTCAGGGAAGATTCCTGCTCTGAAGCTGTTGCAAATTCCAATCATTTGCAGCTGGACCTACATTCCAGGCATCCATCCTGGGCCTAAATAGGGAATAGCAATAGAGAAGGGAAGAGACAAAGGCAGGAGAGCACATAGTTCCTCACAATACCTTAAGAAGTCCCTGGCCCAGGTAAAGGCCTTCATCTACTCATTATTCATTATGATTAATGAAGAAATACCTACTGATGGCAAGCAGAAATTTGCAAGACAGAAATAGAAACTGCTGCCTCTTCAGAACCACATGATTGTCTGTCCTGGAACTACACTGTGCATAATGTTTTAATCAAATAACAGTTTGCTCAGTAGCAATGGACCACATTGGTTAGTGCAAACAGAATGCAAACATACTCTAGATAAGATTATATAGCTCCAAAGGTGCTGGTAGGCAGACACTGTTGAGAAAATATACACATAATATTTATTTAAAACATTCCTGGAGCCTCCTTTGGTGTTATTAGTCTGTCATGAAAATCTGCAAACACATACTTATCAGAAACTCACTGCAAAACATTAGGCAGTTAGTGAAGTCAAATATAGAGGGTGGATGCCACAGCAGAGCACAGTTAATGGTTGAGCTGTGACTTAACTTACATCCAAGTGCAAACATAATTAAATTAGAAAAAGTCCTGAACCAAATGTAGGAGGTGTAGCCTGACTGGAATGCAAAGACGAACTTGGATCCCATCCTACTGCTTCAGTCTCCTGAAGTAGAACTGGGGGAAAGAGGAGTCCAGAGCTGAATCCAAGTTAAAAGGTGTAAAGCAAACTAGTAGGTGCCACAATGTTCTGCTCATTATTGTGATACAAACTCAGACAAAAGTAGCTGATCTAAGAGAAAAGACTTATAGACTGGAAGGTTTGGTGTGCGTTAATTTGGGAGATTTGCCTTACATAACTAAACCCAAGTTGTTTTCTAGTTTCCTTTTCTAAGTTTTTTCAAGTCTAAAATCATCCTCTTAAGCTATTATTTCTGTAAGCATAATAATTGATTTCTTCTCTGTTCCTGATTTCTCGGACGTACACAGCCCTATCAGCTGCTTACACAGTGAAGAGGTGAAGGAGGGGCACTCCTTCAGCACAGATACCTCCATAATAATCTGTGATTTTAAGCTCAGTGAAATTTTAAGCTCACTGGATCTAAATTCACCTTAAGCAGAAGGATGATCCTTGTAAATAAATATGAAATCATATAATGTAGTTAAAAATAATAAAAGAACAAATAATAATAATAATAATAATAATAATAATAATAATAATAATAATAATAATTAGTGTAAATACCTAAATACTCCAGTAGCCTTTATTATATAGCAAAGCAACTGGATTTGATCCTGGAGAGTTTATTCCACACTGTATTCCCATGAGTCCTGCTCTGCCACAGATCTGTCATCCATCCATCCATGAAAACCTATTCCTTCAGGTCTAGATTAGAAAATGCTCCCCCCTGTCTTTTCCTTGTAACTGTGGTGTTCATCATTCCCTCTGCTGCTTCTCCTTACCTCCTTCTGTCTCGTGGTTAGACCTTGGGGTGCTGGCTGGTGTTCCATAGAACCAGCAAGTTTTTCGTCAGCTAGGCCCAGTAGAAGCAGTAATGAAGTTCTATTTTAGCTTGTGTGATTTGGCAAGCAGTGGCTGTGATGTGATAATACCTGAAATAAGGAGCCAGCAGGCCGGGCTGGCAGCAGGAGCAGGGAGCACCACGGTGCTGGTTTATCTGATTCTTGCCATCAGTGCACCTGGATGTGTCTAGGCACAGACACTCAGGTTTGTGTCACACTGCACCAGCCTGGAGGAGTCTTGAGGGGTTGCTCAGATGAGCTGGTTTGGTTTGTATGCACCAGTCCTGCTTGGAAAAGGTGGGAGTGTATAAATCTGTGTGCAGTGTGTGTCCCTGACTGACAGATTTAACCTGGTGCAGAATTGAACCTGCGGCTGTCACTGTCTCATCCCAGCGTGGTGACCAGCTGTGCCTGACTGATACAACAGGCTGTTTTCCCTTTTAGAGGTATTATTTATAGTGTTATCTTTTGGAGTAAGGTGTGAGACTGGTGGATTTGGCTGGATAGCAATGCCAGTATGTTCATCTGCTGCAGGGTAGAGGTGATGTTTCTAATCAAGCTGAGGCTGAATGGACTTTCCAAGAGGAACAAGGTGAGATTTCTAAACAATTTAAAGGATTTGGTTCAGAACAGGCATTAATCAGTCATTAAAAAAGCAATTGCAAATAACCATTACTTTCTGTCCATCTCTAGTGTTTCTCAAGCATGTCCCTGGAAGCTCAACACCATTCTGCAGCTTTAGCAGTAATTTGAATGCAACAAATCGTACCTGCAAAGCACAGATGTTGAAAGCTGAAAAATCTGAAGGTGCCGTATGTTTCCTGTAATTGAAAGCAGGTGCCCTGAAGGAAGCAGAGATTCTGTTTCACTTTATGAAGTATCTAGTTGGCAGAGCAGGAGAAAAAAATACCTGCTAAAACTTCATTTACTAGGACTGGATAAAACAGATTAAAACTGTTGTTTTATGACAGTTCTTGGGCTCAGACAAGGGATCAAGGTCCTGTTGTGTTGGGCAGCACTGACAAAAAGGAATTAAGTCACAGGGTTTGGAATAGTAAATAAATGGAACTACATGTATTTAAAGGATAGGATGAGGGGAAGGACCATGATACAGAGACCTCTTGGAGGGATTCCAGAGGAGAGCCAAGATGATTAGAGGGATTTTCCTATGAGGAAAGGCAGAGAGAGTTGGGGCATTTTCATCCTGAGAACAGAAGGCTCTGGGGAGACCTAATTGCACCTTCCAGTACCTGAAGGGGGCCTGGAGAGAGCTGGGGAGGGACTTTGACTGGGACATGTAGTGATATGAAAATGGGAAATGGCTTTAAGCTCAAAGAAGACAGGTTTAGATTAGATATTAGGAAGAAATCATTTCCTGTAAGGGCAGTGAGACACAGGAACAGGTTGCCCAGTGAAGTTGTGGATTCCCCATCCTTGGAAGTGTTGAAGGCCAGGTTAGACCAGGCTTGGAGCAACTTGGTCTCATGGAAGGTGTCCCTGCCCATGGCAGGGGGTTTGGAACAAGGTGATTTTTAAGGTTCCTTCCAGCCCAGCCCATTCTGTGACTGTGTTGTATGATAACCATTCCTTGTGCAGCACTGAAACCAGGCCCAGCATCTCCATCAGTTTGGGCACTGGGGTTGATGCTGCATCCCAGGTCTGCATCTCCCAGTGGCCCCACACCCAAACACTCCTGTCATTGTTTCAGTGAATGCTCAGTATGGGAGGCTGACAACCTATCTTTTGCCTCAGTTGTTGTTTATAAAGAATCCAGGCCTAAAAATTATTAAAAACTATGAAAATTTGTGCTTTGGAGGATTGATTTTTGGGAAACAGCCTACAAGGTGAGGCCTGCAGGGTAAGGAACAGGAAAGGTCCCTGGTGAGTTGTAGCTGCAGCTCCATCTGCAGAGCTCACAAGCCTTTAGGGAGGACTTCTTTGTGTGTCTGTGCCTCAGTTTACTGATGGGCAGTGGTAAAAGCCCCAGTGATCCTCTGAGAATTATTTAGTTGTTGTTTGTGGGGGGATTTTGCATGGTTTGTGGTACTTTTAAGACATGTAAGATCCAAATGTTGAACACCCCATGAGATTTAGCAGAATTGTATTCCAGCTGAATGCAGTCTGTAGGTGTAGGTAGTATTTGATACTTAAAGGCAGAAAAACAAAATAACAGAAAAGCACCCCAAATCATCCAAATTTACTGATGCCTCCAGCCAGTTTTTTAGTGCTGCAAGCCAGGGCTACATCCACTTCTGTTCTGTGTTTTGGTGGTTCTAGCAGGCATAGAAAGACGAAACAACTTTGATCAAAGCATTTTTCATCTCTTTTTCTAATGAAACAGATAGTGCCTGGCACAGAATCATTGTACAGTTATTTCATCTCTCTCAAAATACTTTTTTTAAGTTCTGAAAGTGCTGACTGACCTGTGTGCACCAGGCTTAAAGCTCTTGCTCCCATTTAAAGACTCTCCAGCACTTTCACTATATTCTTTCTCTTTGGATTGCCCACAATTTTTTTCTTCCATCAGAGGAAGAGGCAGAGGCAGACATTTTCTAAGACTTTTTCTTCTTTAGTCCCTCCAACCACTGAAAGAAAGAAAAAAATGTCCTTTGTTCACATTGTGACAGAGAACATAGATTTTGCTGAGAAAATAGTGAATTATGTTTACCACCTTTTTCTAATGGCCAAGAATAGATGGGAAAACTTGGGGAGAAAAAAAGTAGAAGAAAAGGCCAGATATTTAATATATATTAGTCAGTTTTTCATTCTTTTTGACAATCTTATTTAACTGACTTAATATTGGATCTTAATTCCGGCCAAAATTTTAGAAACTAGGAATTTAATGACCACATCATTTCTCTCTGTGTAGCTTCCTATACATGAAAGGTCAATGTCAGTCAGACTGTACCATTTGGCATGAAGATGAATATAGAAGCTAAAGAGGATTTAAAAAATACATGATCTGGCATTTGAAAGTGGAGTCTGGGAGTTGAGTCCTGCTTTTATTCCTTTATCTTCTGGTGACCTAGCACTTCTTCTCTAATGGGGTGTGTTTACAGATTTAAAACTTTTTTTTGTCCTACTGCATGGCAGTGAGGAAAGTCCTGCAGGGGCTAAGTCAGATTTTTAGGTAGGTTGAAAAAGTGTCTGGTTGATGCTACCACTCTCCCTAGAGACATTTCTGTGCAGAAAGTATGTAAAACAGGGTTAATACTCTCCACACCTCACAGAACCTGAAAGAGAAGTCCATTTACCTAAAAATCTTTGGCAGGGCTGTCTGGTCCCCTTGTTTCTTGTTATTGACTGTAGAAAGAAGGGGAAGTGTCTGGGTTACTAATGTGGTATTTACTGAGGCTTCTGCAGCTCAGTGAAACCCATCTGAGCATTAGTGCCTTAATTTTCCCATGTGAAACATGGGTTGTGTCTTGCAGTGGAATCGTGATCCTTACTGCTCCAGTGTTCAGAATGCCTGGAGAAAGAAGGCAGAGTTAAAAGGCAAGGTGGTATATTCTGATCAGGGTGGTGCTTGCTCTAAGAACTGCAATACACAGTCTGAAAGTACAGCACAGGCACTGTACTGGACATACACTGAATGAAAAGCACAGCACTGAAAAATAAATTAGCATTAGATGCCTTATAAGCCATATTTCTTCGTGCAATGGTGCTTTTAGGTGGTGTTGTTAGGTATCTCAGGAAAGGAGTTGAATATTTCCAGTCACTCTTGGAAATATCCATTTTAATGTGCACAGCAAAGGTGGAGGGACCTTGTGTTTATGATTTGAATACTTGCAAGCAGTCAGGGCTCTGTGCAGAGTCCCTCTGCATCTGCTGGCTTGCTATTTCTTATTTTTAGTCACTCACTTTTGATAATTGCATCAACTTCTCAATTGAAAATACATATATATTAAATATGGCTCTGTTATGCATTGTTAAAGAGAAAGAAATATCAGTCTGGCAGCCTGCAGAAATGTTCTTACGAACATTCTAACAAATGTTGTAAAATTTCTGAATTTCCAAGATTTTTTATCAAATGAAACCTGGCTGAATAAGCCACATCTTCCTGTCATCCATTTTCCTTTCTCTGTAATCACACAAAGCTCCCTTCTGGCATGTGTGAGTCTTTTGCACTTCAGTGCCACACAGTTCATGTTTTCCTTGGTCTGTCTTGCCAGCTGTGTGACCCCATCAGAGGGTTTGAATTGTAGTGAAAGCATTGACATAGTTAAAATGATTGAGAGCAACACAGTGATTGGATTTTGGGAAAACCTCATTGAGGATGTAAAAAAAATATTTCTTTTTTATTCTGATTTATGTACCTTGGATATGATTCATAAGTTTGAGATATTCATTGATGGTCCATGGACATGAAGCACATCAGAGTAAAGATACTCTGGTGGTGTCTGACCAGCTTATCTGGTTTTTAAGGGGTTTAAAATGTGGAGTTGAACCTGGGAATCAAGCTGGCCAACAGCTATAAGTTAGAATCTCTTGTCTCAGGCTGTTTATAATTTAGTCTCTGTCTTGCAAGTCATTTGAACAGGAAGTGGTTCCACAGCACACATTTAGCATTCACTCATGGGGTTTTCCTTTCTCTGTCTGCAGTGGCTTCTCCTATGGAAGCAGAACTAAAGGGTCTGCAAAAATTTGACCTCATTGGTGTTAGCAGATGCTATACTGAATATGAAATTACTCTAACTGCACTTCCTTGGGGGCTGCTAAAAGATTTCTGTAGCTTCAACCACTGTGATGTGATGTTCAGGATGACTCCTACTTTTATAACTGCATATTTAATTGTATATCTTAAAGAGTGGAGGGTGCTACTGTAGAAGAACTTCTCCCTTCAAATGTATGTTACCTTGTTTTAGTTTTCTCTTTTATGGTTTTGCCATGCATATGTAATATCAGCTCTTCCAGAATAACTTTACCATATTTAAAGTATGAGCTGAGTTTGCAATTTGATGTAACCTACATTGAGGCTTCTCCTCTGTTTCTACGTGCAGAGAAATCTTGTATCTTCTTAGGATGCCTAGGTTATCAGGCACTATAAAATATCCATCACTCATTCCTACATCTAGTATGGCATTTTCAGACAACAAAAAGTCACAATCCCTAATTGCTGCAAATATCCATTTGCAGCAAAGTGGGACAGATTTTTTTAATGAAATCTGAGATGGTCTGGTGATCTTCAGCCTCTGCAAGACAATTGTTCTTTGCTAGTAAATAGCATGTCATTTATTAACACTAAAATACTTTGATGCTTCCTATCCTGTCATGTAAGACTGAGCTGCTGCTGGGGTGCACGAGGTATGGTTGTGCTGCCCCTGGAATAAGAATGCACTTGTTTCATACTTTCTGATATTTCACTTTCATCCCTCCATGATCTGATGGCTTTCTCTTGTCACTTCTCATTTTCATAAGGTATTGCTCCTGCTGTTGGTAGTAGTGGTAGGATGACCTGGTGGCTGAGGTGTGAAGGTCCCTCAGGAGATCTCCAGCCCAACCTCCTGCTCAGAGCTGTGAAATCAGCTCATGTTTCTCAGCGTGTGACACACCTGTGTCTTAAAACCTCCCCAGATGGAGACTGCTCAGTGTCTCTGGGCAGCCTGTTCCAAAGGCTGACTGTCCTCATGGGGAAAATGTTTTTACTTCTATTCAGGAGGATACTCTCCTTTTAACTTGAATATGTTGCTTCTTGTCTTCCTGTCATGCCATGCAAGGGACCTGGTCTTGTTCAGCGTGGAGAGGAGAAGGGTTCAGAGGAACCTCCAGGTATTTATGGGAGGATATGGAGAAGACAGGGACAATATCTCAAATTGGTAGATATTCCCATAACAACTATCAGTGAAGGTTGCTCTGGAGCTGTTCACACTTTGAGAAGTCTTTGAAAGAAGATGCTTTAAAGAGAAGTGATCTCGTTTCTGCCAGTTGGCAATGTGTGTGAATTTAAGGAAGGATTCTGTCCCTTCTTCTCATCTTTGACTCAGGGAATCCAATCTGCACTGCATGACATCTTGCCTGGCTGATGACAGAATCTGCCTGCCACTGAGTCCTTTGGGCATCCCCAGCCTGCTGATACATGCACTGAGGCTTCTTCTGCTCCTGGTTTTCCAAAGGATAGAAGGGTTTTCCCCTGGATTTGCTAACTGCATGCACCAAAGCAGGAGTGGTTGTCTCCATTTTTGCATATTTCTGAATTTTCTCTGCAGGAGCTGTCTCATGTTAACTTACTGCCTGAAGTTATACAAATTACTGCTGCAAATGGTTAACACTTAAGGAGATGGGGAAATTGCTGTTCAGACAGTACCTATCAGTCTGGGAGCAAGTACACAAAGACTTGTTTCACTAAGACAGAGTAGCACCCAAAGGCAAAGAACTATGTTGGTGTTCTTGAGCTATTTAATAACATGGGGTTTGCTTGTTTGGTTCTTTTGTTTCTTGTTTTGTTTGGTTTTAATCTGCCAATAAATGCACATCTATTTCAGCTAATTTTTGAAAAAACAAAGTGGGATTATGCTATTATTTCCTTGTTATATCACAAAAGGCTTTTGCACTTTTTTCATAATCTTAAAAGAGAAATGAAAGCAGATTACAAATCAGGGCTGACTCTCTGATTTGCATTTCTAAATCTTTCAAGACCCTGTTCCCCCAGCATGGCAAATTACTTAGGTACCAAATTCAGACCTAAATTAAACAAACCTCTGCTGTATTTTGCTTCTGATCTGAATTAAAACTTGTGCTTTAATGAAAAGAATATCCTTTCCAGTCCTTTTAAAGGATTTTCTACATTTTTAGGTATATGTTTCTACTGCTGATGCATCTTGTGCTGCATCCAAAGCACCCTGCAGGTTTCACAAAAGCATAACAACCTCTTCACCAACAACATTTACCTCTGAATCTGGAGGGTCATGAAAGTAAGGAGTAGAAAGTACAGAAAGAGGAGGATTTGAGATTTTACGGCAAATTATTCTCTAAGTGATAGACAGAGTGCTTCCCTTCCTGGAGCAATGCTTAGTAGCTAGATTATGATGCATTTTAACTTAAGATATGACTAAAAAAGAGGACTAAATCTTTTTTAACAGCTATTTAAATTACAGCACAAGCTGTGTAAAAGTATGTGAATAGATTTACTACACCAAAATGAATGTTGACCTAGCCTAGTAGCTTGATTCCACAAAACCCAGTGAAAATGTAAAAGTGACAATAAATAAAATAATAGTGAGTGTTTAAGGAGCTCATTCTTTTCTTCCTGTAGCCCTGCCAAATGTTTTCAAACTGAAACATGGTGACTTCCAAACTTGAAGTAGCACCTACACATTTGTTTTAAATAGATTTTGTTGCATTTCTTTTCCACTAGGGAAGAATTTGGCAGGTTTTTTTAGATCCTCATATACTGGGCTATTTTGAGAGAGAACTAGATATATTTTCTTGATAGCACTATTTGCTGCTACGTTATTTCACCCTCCTGTACATTAATAGTGCTGAGTTATTAGCATCATCCCACACATTCTGTGTTGATGCCAGCAGGGGTGAATAAGAAAAACATCTGCCTGGGAGGTAGAAACGTGTTTTTATATATGAATGCATAAACATGAAAATTCTACACCTTCTGCTTTGAACTCACACCAGAGAGCACAGGAGAGACCTGTGAATTTCTGCAGTTGGGAACTGGCCCTTGTGTAAATCCAGTGGGAGGAGGTGGAAGGGATAAGGTGTCTGTCCACATCCGTGTTAATGAAGAAGAAATGTGGCAGAGCCACTGCTTCCTCTGGGAGTAAAGCTAGGGATGTTGTAACTCTGGGATACACTTGCTGTCACTTCCTCAGCATTCATGAACTGCTTTGTCACTCATTTAAGTATGTGTTCTGTTGCTTGAACTTAAATGCAGTGCTGGGAATATTTAAGGTAATGCTGATCCACCCCTTTTATTTATTTTTTTTTACAATGGCCTTTTTTTCTAATTTTTTTTAAATATTCTAATTTTCTCCATTCAGCATGGATAGGGTCTGTTAAGCGTGGCAGCTCCTGATGGCTGTACAACTCCATGGCATTGATGAAGAGATACAGTACAGGAAAAAAATTGTTTAAAATAAACAAGGAGCAATTCTTGAGCATTTTTATATTCAGAGAAGTGCATCTACTTAAATTTCCCAGGACACACTGAGCTTTTACTAAATATCTTAATAGGCTCAGGGGCCACAGTGGTCCTCCTGTTGATACTAGGGAGTTTTCCATGGAAAAACAGGAATGTCAGGAGAAGAAAGCAGCATTAACATCTTGACAGATGCGTGTTGTAACAGCATCTTTAGACAGAGCTCACGTGCTTCTCAAGGAAGTTGGTTTTTTCCACAATAACTTGAATTTGAACAGTCTTGTATTGAAAGGTACCTATGATAAGATCAGGTCTTCCAGAGTTGTCTGCAGAGCCTTTCAGGAAAAGCGCACACCTCTGTCTCTCAGTTCTGCCCAAAGTTTGCATTACTAAGGGCAAGATGGAAACAGAATTCCCTCTCCTCTTTAATCCCCCCCCCCCGCCCTTTATCCTTTTAGGCATTTAAAAATGTTGCATTTTATACCATAATGGAAAGTTAATCAGAAACCTGGCAGATAAGAAATCCTACAGCCAGTGGAGATGCTGTACAAACAGCAGAGCTGTGAGTATTTAGCAACATCACAGTAGCCTTGTTTCACATTTGCAATTAATACACGTCTGTGTTTGCATTTGTTATAGGACTCTTGACAGCACCAACATAACAAGAAAAACGAACAACCTGAGTAATAAATCTCTGGAGGCATTCAGCAAGTGCCATAGGGCTCATTAATCTTGATTATTCCCCATAATAGATAACTTCACAAATCATCTATTCTCCCCAATCGTGCACATAAGGATAATGTATATGTAATAGCCTCCCATACTGTAAAACCCCAAATAGAATTTCATTTTTTAAATATAAGTCTTGACAAATGCAAGACAAATATTTATGGAAAAGGATGGGTACGAATAGCAATGAACTGGACTGAAATAAGTAGAGCAGTGACTGTTGTGAAAAGCTGGGGTTTGGGTTTGTATGGGGGGAGGGGGTTCCCTTTACTTTATGATGTCTCTATTTGAATCAAGAAATTCATTTATTTATTTATAGCCTGAAGTAGATGGGATTTCCTTGCTGAGAATTTTGGCCTGGGAGATAGAGCAGTCTGCAGCTGCAACCTTTATGCATGCTCCTTAAGGAATGTAGACGAGGGGAAAATAGAAGCAGCTAAGAAATACCCTGAATTCCAAACAATTTAATATTTATAATTTATACTGCTGATTCCTTCTGTTTCTTGTATCTTCCCTAAGCCTTCCTTTGAAAACAGAGTTATCAAAGAAAACCCTAGTTCTGATTTGACATGGTCTTCACCTGTTTACCAACTTTTCTCAAATACAACTGAAATTTGCCAGCATAAGAGATCTGTGAAAAACATCATATTTAGAGAAAGACTGTGTATGATCCTTTCAGTAAGAATGGCAGAGGTGCTCTAATATGCAGAGTTGCAGGCTGTCCTTCAGCTTACAGATGCCTTGATTACCTTAAAACTGATTGTTCAAACAACAGAAAATAAAGGAGCCATATTAAATTTTGAAAAAAATATGCAAAATATTATCGTTTAAATGCAATCAGTTTTAAAGGATAAAACATAAGCAAGTGAGGAGGAAAATAAAAGATTTTTTTTTCCCCAGAAGAGGACCAGTATTTTTTATATCTTTGTAATTGTAGTGACCTTTACCTCATGCTTAAGAGTAGGTTCTGCTGATTGAAGTTTCAGAAGTGTAAAGCTCTATTCACAGCTGAGCCTTGCTCTTACACAGTATAAAGCAGGAGATTTGATTGCCCTCATCTTTGCCCACATACCCATTTGGCCACCTTTCTTCTCCCTTCTCCCTCCATGTGTCCAAATGCTCTCAAAACCCCAGGATTTTGTTCTGTGACCTGGAGCACCAAAATAGCAGTTTTGTGTGAGTGGAAAGGATTTTACACAGTAGCAACTGAACAGCTTTAGGGTATATTTCTTATTCTTGTTCACTGTTCCTCCTCCACCTTTTGTATCAAATACTCAGGATTCATTTCCTTAAAATTTATTGGAAAAGAGAACATATGCATCATCTTTCAGAGCTGAAAGCAGAACAACCTGAAATTTGGATGTTTCTTTTTTCTGCTGTACACTTTGTTTGTGCAATTCTATTTCTGTCATTCTTTTGCATATGAATGCATAATACCCATCTATAAAGTATCACAGTCTTTTAATAGCCTACACTGCATGTTGTGTCTCTGTTCTAAATACGTATGTGTTAATCATATCCACAGGGAAAATGACTTCTAGCAAAGAGGTGAAGAATGGGTCTTGCCTCTAAGAAGTTTTAAAAAGTGGAGGAAAAAAAAGTGAAAACATTCACAATCATCTAAGTTTAAGTGGACAAAGGATCCTGTATATTTGACTTTTGAGTTTAGACATTTCTTTCTTCAGACTTCTGCAAAGAACTTTCCAAGACACTTCTCTTTCAAAGAGAAGTGCATTTTGGCTTGAATTTTTTCTTTTATATCAGCACAGTCTCGTTTGAAATACAGTTTTGAATCAGGCTAAATGGGTTGTATTCTTAACTGTCTGAGAAAAATTCAAATAACTCCATTAATGTCTCTTGGCCTCAGTTTCTCCCTGTATAAAACTATACTTATAATGCTCCATCATCTTTCTAAAAGGTTCCACAGTCCTCTGATGAAAGGAATTATTTTAAGTTCAAAGTGTTGCTCTTGGTGAAAGAGTGATCTTGTTTATTCTTGAAAAAATACTTTATATAAACATCAAAGAGTTTGTATACACTTTGTACCAAGTGTTTAATCTGCCATAAGGTGCTCCTGTGTCTCAATTAGCAATATTTTCTCATCCATTCTTCCATGAAAAGGAATGTGTTTGGTGGTGTGGATGCCGTGTGATACAATTCCATCAATGTCAATATGTGCAGCAAACTAAATGCAGTGTTTGACATTGGCCATAATTTCCTATTCTGTACACAAGTTAGCATAGCAATGGATGTAAAGTGAAGCAATGGATGCAAAGTGATCTGGAGTCACTTATAATCATTCTCCTTCCACTGCCCTGCCTGGCTGATTTCCCCACAGAGCCAGGAGTCAGTGCTGGAGGGCAGCTGGAGCTTTGCAGTTCAGGTTGTGCCGCTTGCAATCACCTCCAAAAGTGGGAGTGTCTTTGTCCTATGTGGAAGGAGATCATCAAAATATAGGGGTTGTTTCTTTAGAAGTTAATGCAAGAGGCCACTTCTTCAGGTGAGAATTGACACTTGTTGACCACTTGCTTCTTCTGGAAGTATGGAAGAGAACACCAACAGGCAAGAAGGTCAACACAGGAGAATAGAAGGTGGACTTGATGTAACCTGCCCCTTGTCTGGGTTGAAAAGGAATGAACACCACAAGTAACAGGAACCATGTTTAACATGATTCCTGATGGACAATGTTTGTTTTGTTTAAACAGTCTTAGTCTGATACTATTGTCTTTTCCTTTTTTTTTTCTTATCTTGAAAAGTCATTAGAAAACCTTTACTTTCTTTGTAATGCAGATATAGCGGTACAAAAGAGGATACTGACCCTTCTGGTTTAAACTAGGATTAATGGGCTTAAACTGGCAAAGAATATAGTTAAACAAGGCCAAAATATGAATATTGGGACATCTTGGCATCTCTGACTGATGATGGAGAGGACAGCACTGTATTAAAGCATTTTAAGTTCAAGTACCCAAAGGGTTACAAGGAGAAACTGGTCCCCCTCCAGAGCTTGCTGAAATGGAGTTATAAATACAACTAAGTAAGTGGCAAGGTTGCTTCTGGAGGGATCATTTCCATCTTTCAAGATAACATGTACTATTGTAGGGAGGCAGCACTTAACAGTCCTTCCAGTGGTATTTCCTTTTACCTGAAAAATCATCTCCACAACCACTTTGTCCCGTGCTTTCTTCAGTGGGATTAAGTGACCAAAACCCTGTTCCAAATGTAAACCAAAAAATACATTAGCTGGTTATTTTTAAGTTGTTTGGAAACTTGACAAGTGAAAGCAGCTCTAAATGCATCCAGATTCAAAACATGTTACCCTGAGTAACTGAAATAGAAGTTGTAGTTGTGACAGACTCCCAGTGCTCACATCTCAGGACCTTAAAAGATAAGAAACACATGTTTAAACTCAGATGCCCAATTTAGAAATAAATTTATACAGGCTCTCAGTCTCTAGACTAGGACCTGTGTTATGGAAAAAAGTTTATATAATGCTGCTTTCATTATAAATGGAGGCTAATTTTCTCAAAAATACTCTTAATAGTGAGCAAACAAGTAAGTTTAGTACCAAAAAATATTCTCGGTGCTTCATTGCCTTGGGTTTACAATATCATTTGCACGTCAAATTATATTTCATCTTATGATTTAGTAATGTCAGAAGAACAGATCTAATTCTCTGTCTCATGATACCCTTAAAGATGGAAGATTGCTTTCCATGGAGTGTAAAACTCAATTTGTAGTCATGTGTATAAAACATGACTTTATGGCAGATTAGCTTGCTGTAGATTTAGTTCTGTCTGACAGTGAACTGAAAAATATTAGCATTTCACTGAACACAATATTAATGGCAAGAAGAGAGTATTGTTGTAATGTAGAAAGTAGAATGGGATTTTTGAAAGTCGAGCAGAGGAAAATGTATTTGGAGATTTGCAAGGAGTTTAGGTGGAGTTGGTTCAACTTTTTTCTCTTCCTCAACCTTTCCGCCCACTCCCCCTGCCTCTCTGTGAGTCATTTTGAAAAACAAAACTATATTTGCAGTTGTCAGATTGACCTTTCAATGATTTTAAATAAAACAGCAATTATTGTACTGGAAAATGTCTTTGTGTTTCAAGTGACTGTAGTAAAATTGAATTTTTAGATATTTTAAATGCTGGTTTTGGTTTGTAACTGTCTTGCTTAGCAGTCAGATGTGATGTTTGCTTTTTCCAGTGGAAGGAGAGAGTACAAGCAGAAGATTAGAGGGATCATTTCTGTGCAGTTCATTATTTATAGTGCTGTGAAGGCGGTGTGATGCTGTGGTGATGGTGTCAGTTTGTTGAAGCAGGTGAAAATCAACTCCTGGGTGTGACGAGGCTGTCCCTTGGAGTGCTGAGTACTTAAAAACGGTCCCAGCCCAGTAAAGTGCCACTAAAGCCATCACAGCCATTTGTGGCACTGAGGGTTTTACTGGAAGACGTGGAAGAAGGAGAGAAATTGAGAAGGAATCCAAGCAGACACTATAATTAAATGGCGATCAAGAGGGGAATGTTTTATGGAGAGTGCTCTGTGCTGTTCCTGTTCTTGAATTTTTGCAGCCTATCTTAGATGTATCTGCCAGAGCAATCCTACATGTTTGTACAGAGCCTGCTTTTATAATGTGACTGATAATAATGAAATTCTTTATGCCTAACTCAAAGCCAATATATTCAAGATACAAATGATATAGGAGGGTGGAAAAAGCACTGCAACAATTTAGCTGCAGTTGTAGAAAGGTTCCCCATGCTTCTGTTTTAACTGAATACTTTGTATTTATTAATTGTGTTCATTTTAATTCCACAGTAAGTCAAATAACTTTGTGTGAAAACAGCATAATTAAGCTTTGATATTTCTGCAAAAGTAATAACTGAATTCGATCTGCTTTTAATCTTTCAGGCTATTCATTGTATCTATCCCTTATTTCTGAAGTTAATCTTTTCTCATTTAGTTCTCTTTGATTAAAAGGCAGTGGAGGTCTACCTACTTTCTTGGGTCAGACACAAGCTCTGCTGTCTTTTAAAATACCTTCCAGTGTGATTACAGGTCCTTTGTTTCTATTGAAGAAAGCATTTAAGATTGTAAATGATGTGCTAAATTGTCCCATTCTTTACAGAATATTTTATACATATTCCAAAGGTTGAAAATTAAGAGTCTGCTTTTTTTGAATTATACACACTTATATAAATTAATATTTTTCACTAATTTTCTTTTATTTTTAGCTACAGCTTGTAGACTGAGTCCTACAAATATGCATGTGATTGATTTTTCTCACCAGAATTTTTTTTGTTGCCATTGCTTTTTGCAGTCCTCAGAGGACCTGCTTTGCAGAATGTACCACATACAGCAGCATGCACTTGTGGCACAAATCGTGGTGTGCAGTCAGAATAGGGTGTGAGGAGAAACTCCTTGCAGCCCCCTGATGTTGACTGGTGTGTAACTGGCTTGTACAGGCTGAGTTCCCCCACGGAAACCAGCTGTGGTGGTGGGGCCTCAGCTGAGCACAGTGAGTTGCACTGAATTGGAGGGGAAGAAAAGAGGGGGACACAACTCCTGTTTCCACAGCTGTCCTGCTGTGATGCTGATTTTACGAGTTATCACAAAAGGTATTTCGAATCTCCAGGAGATGGACTGTGATGGTGTTTAATGTCATGGTGGTAGTGCTGTGGGTTTACTGTCAGATTTACAGTCTGAGAACTTGGTCCTAAAATTTTGTCTTTAGAACATCCTCTTCTATGCCAAACAGTAACAGGTTTTGTTTACCATTGCAAGGAAGCTGAAGGTAGTAGAGAGGGCACAGGGACCTGTCTACAGTGACTTTCCTCCCTCTGTCTATATCCCCTGGCCCAGGCAGAGGTCAGGACTGCACACAGTTTTTCCTCCAGAAAACTTGAAAAACCAGAAGAAATTTGTTGTACAGCCTGGTATTTCACTTGTGCAGGGTTGAGCACGTGCCCCACACAAGCCTCACACAGGTCTGTAATGCTCATGTGTGCATCAGCACCTGTGGCCATTGTCTGGCTCCAGGACCCAAAGGCATCATCACAGCCTTCAAAACCATCCTGCTTTACACCATCTGGCCTGGATGGGGTTTGTCATCTCCTTCCTCATGCCCAGTACAGTTTTCTCCCTTTGCAGCACTGTCTTTGTCACAATGGTAAAAATGCTTTTGAAAAAAAAAAAAACCAAAAAAGATACAGGGTCAAAAAGATACATTTGCCATAAAAATCCCAAGGGGACTGGGGGGACCAAGTGATGGTCCCCCAAGCCTTGAGGGGACCATAGTGATGCTGGTTGTTAACCCTCTCAAGAAAAGCATTTACTGAAATGTCAACATTTATTTTAAGCTGAACAGGCCCGGACAAGTGCTGAGGGTTTCCTGTGGTTCATCTGGCTTGCTGACAAGTGCTCAAACTGTAACAGCCAAGCCCACAGCAGGGCTGTAAATAGGCAGGTAGTCTTCAAAAACACATCTTACTCCATTGCAGTGGCAATATCTGTATGTCTCAGCTTTCAGAAGATCCTCTGTCACCAAATAAGCTGCTCCACATTTCACAGTTAGCACAAAGATCCACAGAAAAGGTGCCTTCACCTTGTGGGCTGTGCTCCAGGAAAGGAATGCCAGAGATGGTTTGTCTGCCCACCCAGAGCAATGAATTCACCCTTCCCCACCACACGTCTCTTAATAACAGCTTAGATGCTGTTACTGTGTGGTGACTCTTAGATATTGTCACAGAAGTTTTATTTTGCATGCCTGGATCAAATCTTCCTCATGTAAGTATTTAGAAATAAATGCATGTGTGCATTTTTGAAGGGCTCACAACATGCCTGACAGAAGCACCTTTTGTCTGAACAATTAATGAAATTTTGGCGTTTATTTAAAGCCCTTACAGATCCCTTGAGGCTTTAAAGGTTATTTGTAGTAATTTCAAGAGGCATTCCAAATACTTAAAAAAAAAAAAAATAGACACAGGCTTTAAATAGTTAATGAATGCACATAATTTACCTAAACAGTGTTTTTATAGATCTTTGCAAATATGACATTAATTAGGGAAAGTAACTAAAGCTGAAGTGCCACAGAATGTTAATCCTCAGCATCAGTAATTAGCTGTGGAGGAGAATTTTTAAAAATGTTTCCAGTTTATATCATTTTGTTTTGGAAGAAACACAAATATGTGGGTTGAATTATTAAGAAAACAAACAAGCCTGAAAAGAACAACAAAAAAAACCAAACCTCTTAAGGAGTGGATAGGTGTATCTGTGCTGCTGCAATGAACCTTTGCAGGTCCATGGCTTTACTGGCTCTGGGATGGAAAATAAACTTGAGCTGTCCCCTTCCTGCTCCCTCTCCTCCCATGCCCATACAGGTGTGTGTATGTTCTGTGCCCCAGGTATCCTTTTATTTCCAAATTGCCCTGAGACCAGACAGTGCAGACAGCTGCTTGGCAATTAATTAGATTGTGTTTTTAACCAACCAGTAAAGGCAGCTCTTTGACTCTCTCCCTCCTGCATGCCCTGGTAATCATTTTGTTTATCTGCACAATTTGACTCGCCGCAGTGGGCAGTGGAAGGGCCGCCTGCATTGTTTGTCTGCTTAAATTGTTAAATGAAATGACTCAGAAGATTCAGGAAATTAATTTTTGCAGTCTAGATACATGGTGAAAAAAGAAAGCTTTGAAGTGGAGATGTCAGTGTAGCCACTCTGAAATTCATGAATCAGATGTCACAAGATTTTCAGAGGCTTAAAAAACTGAGAAATTTTTTAAATAGTTGCATCCTTTTTAGTTGCCGATTGATATCTGAACCTTAACAATTCATGTCACTCTGAGCTTTATTCAGTGGCTGTTTTATATGAAAATGAAAGCCAAGATACCCATATAAATAAGACTCCAAGAATCATGGCTTTTAAAATAAAGTGTAGCATTATTATTAGACTCATATAAAAATTGTACTAATAGCCAGTGTTACCTATTCTTTTCTTTCTCCTTTTAACTTTTTTTTAGTATGATTAATTTAACAGCTACTATCAAAATAGCCATAAACAATTTAATAAACCTAGTAAAACTTCAAATGCTTCTTTATTATGCATTCAAATAGGATTCTCAGCCTCTTGAGTCCTACTCTATACCCTTGAATGCTGCTAAGTAGTGCCATTAAAATAGCAATACTATAAGACCCTTCTCATTTATGGTGATTGTAAAATAGGGGCCAGACACTGGTTTCGATTCAGTTTGAGACATATGTTTCCACAATAAATGCAAAAGAAAATGTAGAATTAAACTATACTCTCTGTGGATATCAAATGGTTCACTTTGCCTTGTGGATGCGTGTTAATACTCTCTGTGACTTTCTTATGTATAGAGTTTGAATGTTTGTTTGCAAACAGTAAAAATTGATCTTCCTACCTAGAAAACAGGCAGAACTGTGGCAGAAGAATAGTTATGTCTTGCTGAAATACCATTAAGTTTCTGTGGGTTGATTTCTTTGAAGATTTAGTGTGTTTCAATAGTTGAGGATGTTCAAGAGGGAAAAGTTAGTACAATATTTTTATTGCATGCTTATTACGAAAGGCTTTGAAATTATTTGAAAATGTTTTTTTCAAGGGATTTGATAAAAAATTATACTTTGTTTTGGTTTTGGAAATTCAAGCCTTAAAGCCATTCCAGTAGTTGAAACATGGTATGCAGATTCTTACTTATTTTGCCCTCATTTTTGTGGTACATATTTGCAGGTAATAACTCAAGCTGGGTGACAGCCCAGTGAAATGCGAACATGTGGTTTTCTCCTTAAAAAAAAAAAAAGGTGAAGCTGTGAAGTTTGGTTTCTTATCTGTGTGAATGTACAGATGCAGGTGCATTATTCAGAGCTACATCTTTGTGACTGTAGAGATTTGTGAGATTTGCAGTGTCTTCTGAGCTAAACTTGTAAGGAGTCTTTTTGGGGGTCACTGTGGGCAGAGATTACTGGTGAAGGGCAAGTGGGCAGTACAGCACACTGCTGCTGCCTCCAAGAAGTCAGCTGTGGTTCTTTTCTGTCACCTGAAGTGCTGCCCTTGCATTTTTCAGGGGAGTTCTGTTTCAGCAACGCAGCTGGAAAGCAGAGTTTGTGACCAGGGAGTGCAGCAGAGCCATTGACTTTGTGCTTCTGAGTAAAAAGTCAGGAGTTGCTGAGTTCTTTGTCCATTTGATTGAGAAAGTAGATTTTCAGAGATGGCTGCAGAACAGCATTTCTGCCTCTGGTAGGCTCCTCCTTCTCATATGAAATGTGCTGTTCTGCACAGTGACAAGCTGATTAAGAGCGATTTTTTAGAGAGAAAATTGACCTACATTAGATGGAGAAGAGAAAAATACTAGGCTCTTGCATGAACATCCTTATACCAGTGGTTGTGCTCCAGTAATTAAATTCTGACAAACAGATGAACAAACAATCTCCAGGGGTAATGAGGCTCAGTCAATGAACCACAAGTGTTCACAAGTACTAACAATAAGAGAAAATACAATTGAAGCCCCTGCATATGTGTTACTCAAAAAGCAAGTAAAGAACTAATTAAAAGGATTTCTGTTTTCCTCTCCATGCTTTGCATTTAGAAATAGATTTATAAAGTATATTCTCCACATTCCAGCATTCCAGTATTCTTAGATATAAGCATGAGGGTAGCAAAAGTTATCACCAACATTATGTGCCTCTTTAAAACAGATTTGAAAACGTGTAACCAGAGAAGTGAAATCCTTCAAATTCAGTGTGCTCACCCTTTGCTTAGGGTGCATGAAATGCCAGCTCACAAAAATGTGGTTGTAGAAATTGAATACAGTTCCTTCCAACCTGCCTGGTGATAGCATATTTCACATGCTGAAATATAAGTATCTCTTTCTGCTCTTGGGGAAAAACGATAACGTATGCCATCATCTTAACTGTGCAATAAAGTAACTCAAATTGGACATGTCTGTAGAAAAGTGCTTTGTGTCATGTGATATAAATATCTACATTTTTTTAATGTCCTTTTTCTTATCACCCATGACAGAGGCCTGTCTCGCCACTGTCAGAATTGATTTTTTTCCCTTTGAAGTATTGTTTCGTAGTTCTTGAAAATATTTTTTCCAGCAAAAAAAGATTGGCAAAAGGACCATTTCATGTGACAAGTACAGATGGGGAATTGACAATAAATACAATATCAACTTTGCCTTTTGCTTCAGCTTCTGGTCTGAGAGAGTTAATCCCATCAATGACAGTCACATTAGTTTTATTGATATTTTGCAATCTGTCTTTCCTTTCTCTCCCTGGTTCACTGCAATCTGCTCTTGGTTAGTGACCTGTCACACCCTGCTGGTATCTAATTGCTGCATGTAATTCTTGTTTCATTTAAAGTTGTGCTTTTAGGGATCACATGAAGCATCTTGATGGACAGTGCCATTTGGTTCAATATAAATTATTTTCTTCTCTCTCTCCCTCAGCAGATCCCATATTTAAACTGTACTCATCAGAGTGCTCTTTGGCTGCTGTAAATGGTGAAAAATCACCAATAGGTTGATGCTTTCAGCTGCTCCAGAGCAGTGGACATTTTGGAGAGATTTGGAAATGCATCCATAGACACGTAGAAGTCATGGTGGGCTGGAGTGGCCCAGCTGAGAGGATGGTGCCAGGTCTATGATGAACCCTTAATATCCAAAAAGGAATCTGCTCCTGGATTATGGGACCCATAGCTACAATCTGTGTATATATTTTTTTTATTATTTTTTTAAACATGTTTTTCTTCATGGCGGTCAGTGATAACAAGCTCCAAAACCTTGAGCACAGTAAGGGGGAAACCGTAATGACTCAAAAAAGCAAGAGCTGATCTGAAATTGATTTGCAAAATGTTGAGTGTGGTTCTAACATCCTACTCTGGGGTTTGGTTTCATACTTGTTCTCTCTCTGTAAACAGGAAGAGTAACTTGAAAGCAAAGGGAGGTTGGTCTGTGTGCACAGTGGCACGTAGGACTTGTGCTTAACTGGGGAAAAGAAAGGGTTTGGTCTTTTTGTTTCTTTTTTTCTTTTCTTTTTCATTCTTTCTTTTTTTTCTCTTTGTTTTTTTTTAATCTGTATCTGTGTGCCAAAATGAAATGCCTGTATCGTAAGGTCGAAGGCAGAAAAGTTTATTTCCGTCCTCTTGAAGGTCCAGCCACACTGTACTCAACACCTCAGGAGCTTTTGTGTTATTCTCAGGGTTGGGGTGGCACTGCCTCTGGCAGAGACAACAGGCTCAGGGACACTATGACCAAGACATTGATGTTTCCTCTACTGGCATCCAAAGATGGACAACAGGTTAGAAAAGCAAATATAAGAGTTTTCTTCTTAGATACAGCAGTTTTTTATTTATATTGGGTATTTTTATTTATATTGGGTATTTATTAAATACCCAATACTCCATATTGGATATTTTTTGTCTAGAAAGGGAAGAAGGACAAGCAGACTAATTTTTGTCACTACTCCATTTACATAATTAATTTTTACTATTTATTTGAATATTTGCTGATGACATGGGCTGATATACTGATGTGGCCACTGATGATGTATTTTATGTCCAGGATACAGTGCTGTCTATCCCTAATATGAGGTTTAAATCCTGTCTCCATCATGGGATATGAGTACAGCAAAAGGACAGAGAGACTGAGTTGGTGAGGCACAGAAATTTCAGAATTGCAGAAAGCATTTAAGAATCTAGTATTCATTGATCCAGTCACTTAAAATTTTATGTTACCCTGAGGCTTTCTGCAGCATGGAACCTTGAAATAAAAGGAATTTTCATTTATAACTGGTAATAAAGGCCTAAAAATCTGGCAAGTTTAATTAGTGCGTTTTAGTAAAAGTATATTTTAAAGGAGTGAACCTGAGTGACTTGTAAGCTTGGCAGTAGATATCTTTGGAATAAACTACAGTAAGGATAGTTGGATGAAGGTCATATTTCAGCCATATAAAAATTGGTCTTTAATATTAGTTGCTGTTGTGGTGGTGTTCACACAAGAACCTCAAACCCTTCATTAAATGTTAAGTAAGCCTCAAAAATTCCCTTGTGCAGTTCTGTAGTAATTTTTCATATTCTTCTGTTGTGGCACAGAGAAGTGATTTTCCTTCTTTAAAAGCCAGAAATAGAATGAAAATTCCCCCAACCAGCAACCACTTTATTGCCTCTCTTTGTGTTCATCAGTTAAAACAGGATCGTTTTCTTTGTATATTCATGTTTTCTTTGTATATTCATGTTTCTTCTGAACTGTTTTCAGTCTTCTGTTTTATCTGGTGCATGAGTGGGTATTTCATGGTCTGTAGAGTTCTCCTTACCCTTTTATTTATTTATATTTCCTTTTGACTTTGCACCTTTTCTGTCACTCCTTCACCCAAAAGATGTTTCTAACCATAAAAAAGGTTAATGTATTTTGTCCTCCTGACCTATGTACAAGGATGCCGTGCAATTAATATTTTAATTTCGCAGAATTAATTTGAAAAAATAAGTATTTTCATGACTTCTCCCTGCTCTGAAGGAAATCCTCACCTTAAACCTTTTAATCTTCCATTAGAGAAAGCAGCCCAGACATCTTACTTTCTGAAGTCTGTGTGCTAATGCTAAATACACAACTTTGGACAGATAAAGGAGGATTTTGACTTTAAGTGAGGGGTATTTTATGTACAAACAGATGTCTCCATCCCACCCGTCTATGCATGCCCGTGAGCACACGCTCTTTCCCCTCCCATCCTCCCACCACATTCTTCCCTTGGAGAGCTCTCTGCAGCTGAGAAATTAAACCTCTTTACATATCCAGCTCCAATCAGTCCCGTTGTTCATTAAACCTTTGCTGTGGGATCCCTAAATGAGCCAACTTGTGTGTAGTGTGCAGTTTTCCCTGCTTCTTGATAGAGCAGTCCCCGTTTGTGGGGATTTTTTGTCATGGAGGTGTAGCCAAGAAAGAAAAACTTCCCCCCACAGCACAAGAACAAAGCACTGTTTCCTCTCTGCCTGAAATTTCTTTTTCTTTAGATGGTCCTACAGGGACCGAAGCCATTTTGCCATTACCCCTTAGTGCTACTTTATGTGGGATTTATAATGAAATTGCTTTGACAATTTGGATAATGATGGAACAACGCAATAATTGATGAAACATTTTGGGGTAGAATGATTTCCTTTGGGAGACATCAACTTCTGCATTAAAATTGTAGTCCTAACATAATACACTGAAACTTTAAATAATAATAATTTAAAAAAAAATAAAATAGTCTTTGCATTGCTTAGTGTATCTCACTGATTTTAGTTTTTGGTAGTTCTTAAAGTAAGATTGAAAAGGTCTCTGAAGCAGTAAAACCCACAAAGCTCAAGGATTCTCTCTCTGATAATCAAATAATCAAGGAATTACCCTGTCTGTATTAGTTCCAAGATAGACAGGAGTAATACTTTGCTGTAATTTTCACTAAGTTGAGTGAATGAGCTAGTGAGAAGTGTTATATTACAGTAACAGAGAAGGAGGGAGTCTTATTGTGGTTTTTAATAATTTCACTCAAATTTTTAGTTTAAAACTTATTCCCTAAAACAGTAATATATTTTACAATGTCTGTATATTTTTTATCATCCATCTAATGCTTTTTTAGTTAAAGATCTCAGAGCATTTAACTTCAATTACGTTATTAATGAGTAATCTCACAGAGCATTTAATGTAGATCAGACAATTACATTTACTAGTTCTGGAATATGGTTTCATTGATTTTTAAATACAAAGTAATTAACCAAAGTAGGCTGTACTTCATATTTGCAGTTTGTAAACAGGAAAAGTGAAATCCAGAGACCATAAAGCAAGCCAGAGATCTGATCCATATACACTACATACATTAAACCCTCTCCCGGTACTGGGATTGTTTAGCAGAACACTCAATCTCCTTCAGGACTGTTTGCATGGCTGGATTTTTGTCATGCTAATTTCCAACACTTTAACGCTTTAAGGTAAAGCAGTCAGATCAATTGCTAAGAAAAACTCTTCAGAGAAAAATTCTTACAGCTAGCTGTGAATTCCTGGAAAGGGGAGCTGAATCCTTGAAAGCATACCTGCACAGCCACAGAGAGCTCCTCGGGCTCTGCACAGGGTAGATTTATCTACTAATCAGAGTAGTTCTGCCACAAGTGCTTAAAGAAACCTGAACTTCATCTGTATCTCTGGCAATTGTGAAAGAGATGTTGAGTTAAAACATGTGACACTACACCAAACAGATATGTTAAAAATTGTACTTAAAGGTTAATATAATAAAAGTGTAGTTCATGTGAGAGTGATAGAAATATTGATCATAAAAATAAGTAGTGGCCTAGAAATTCAGCTGAGAAGGGGGATGGGAGGGAAACTAGTTGATATATGAAGAATTTGAGTTGTGACACTAAGATCAATGGCTGTATTTTCACCCAGTGAAGCATGAGAGCTTCAGATAAGGGCAGTTAGTCAGTGAAATACTGACTGACATACCCTTTTACTGTTGGCATTTGGTCTCCAATATTGATCTTGGCTGTCACTGCCAACAAAGTATACTGAGGCTGTATTTATGTTCAGATAATGTTGTGTTCAGTTTTATGAATGATTTCTAAAAGCAAGGTATATAAGGAGTTAATTCAAGCACCCTCCCTCTTTTATTTGGTGTTTCACAATGCCACAAGACATTACAAACTTGCCAATCAGGCAGAAGACAGATAAAATGCTGTAACCCACACAGATTCTATAAATCCAGAGATTTTCCATTCCTCTGCTGAGAAACAGTATTTTGTAAACAACAATTACATTGTTCTTTGACTATCAATGCTGGGAACTCCATTCCTGAGTGTGCAGAAAATAGCAACCAAAGTGATTAAAGAACAAATCTTTAGGAGGAAAACCCTTATTTCTTGTGTGAGTTTGGGGGAGCTGGAAGAGTTAAATTCAGGGCTTTTGAAAATAATTGTGATATTACTGCAAAACATGTTTACTGAGGGACATGAATCAAAAGTTTTGACATTTTATTTTCCTTTACCTTTTTCTGCTGGCTCCAGCTGAAAATCATCTGTGAACAAGTTCTTTGCTTCTGTTCTTTTAAAATGAACCTTTTGAGCTTGAGTCAGAAAGGCTGAGATGATTCTGTGCTTGCTTCCAATGTGGCTCAAGCAAAGCTGAGCTTAAGCAAAGCTGAGCCACCTTGGCTGGACTAAGGCTCGAGCTCTTCCTCTACTGCCATCTGAAGATTTTGCATGTCATGAGTTATTTGCTGGCTGCTTCAAAGAGACAGAAGGGTTCCTCTAGCAAAGAGAAGCACAACCTAAATCAAACAATTTTTCTGCTTTTCTCAGAGCATCATCCACAGATTTGTAACTTCTGGTTAATTTTTCTTGTGTTTGGTCACACCTGCAGGATTCCCTACGCTTATCATAGGGAGCAGACCCAGGCTGGTTTTTATTGTAGCCTGGCAAACCTTGAACTTCAAGAGAAGGAAAGTTAAGGAAAGGAAGCAGAGCCCAAGCAATGGATTCCCTGACTGCTGAGAGGGTCTGGTGTGCCTGTTCTAGGCTAGACTGGAGGGGAAGAGGTGGCTCTGTCTATGCTGTGACTGCATTTTTGTGGAGAAACAGTTGGCTAGGTAAAGTTATGTCATTTTTCCAAGACAACTTATGCCAGTCTTAGCCTTTGACCTTTTATTCAAGTTCATTTGCTTCCTTATACCCAAATAACTCTCTGGGATAATCCCAACCAGCAGAAGAAACATCACAAGAATGAGTAATGAACTTAGAGGCTTGGAGACATGGCAGCAGTGTCAGGAGCAAACTGGGAAATTGCATAAAGTTTTAAGAATGAGAGTTCATCACAACAGTAGTTTAAGAACATAACAGCTAAGACAGTGTATTTGCATGCAAAGTTCTGTAGCAGAGCTAAGTAACACTGGAAATAGCTTAATCCAAAAATTCTGTCTTCCAATTCTAGTAATGAAGCTGTGGTTAAACCACTGGGAACTGCCAGCCAGCCAATGTCAAATTAGAAGGAACATTTAATTTGAAAATACAAATTCAATGTGGTTTTTACCTGTCTTTGCTTCAGATTTTGTTTTATACACCCAGTGAAGTTGTGAGCTGAGTACCAGATAGTGCCATCACTGGTGGTACATTTGATGCTGAAGTTGTCTCTCTGCACTGGATGCAAAGACTCCTTGTGGTTTGGGTTACGACTGGAGGTTTCTCTGATGGGGTATTTGAAGTTATGACAGTCCTTCATCTTCTTTGAAACCCAAGGTTATACTGTAGAGAGCTATTCTAGAGATGCTGAAAGTTCTAAAAGCATAGGTAATGAGCATTTTAATTAAGCAGAGTGAGGAACCACTGAAATACAGATGTATGATATTACTGGACAGATCCTTCTCAGGTTGGATTGTAGTGGAGGTTTATCTTTCTGTGGATTTTCCTAGTGTTCCTGAGGGTGCTGTGACCACCTTTTAGCTCAAATATGGTGAATTATTATTGTTGTGAATGTAATACAGCATTATGTAGAGAAGCAGCAATTCTAGGGATTGGGTGATGCCAGCTGATGTTATTTTTGCATTCTTACCTCAGGGAAGAGAATAAGAAGGTTAAAATTGGAAATTATGATGCTTTACTCATTAAGGCTTTTACAGTTACAAATGATTATAGGGTGAGAAGGGATGCCTTCTGGACCATCAGAAGCAATTCTTAGCACTATGAGATTTCATGTTTTTCCTGAAATGGGAAAATCATTTATGCATACCATTAGTAGCTTCCTAGAAGACAAGGTGTTTTTCTGCAATAAGCTTGAAAAATGGGACTTTTCCAAACTTTTTGTTTCAGCTTTGATTTTTAAATCATGAAATTGCTTAGATGTGAGTAAGCAAAACCAAACACCTGTAAAATACATCTGCTGCTGGCAGCCCATGACACATAGTAAGTTCAGTACTGAGCTAATTGTTGTGGGCCCAAGTCAATCAGGATCTGATGGTTGTCTGTTTAAAGCAAGCTTTCCCTAAAATTTGAATTTTACATTCAAAAAACCTGTTTTCCGTTTCTCACAATGAGTTTTGAGGGCTGAGTTCCTGGAAAATTGACAAAAACCCTTTGGGTTCTTAGAATGTCCTTCCATTCGTGTCTGCAGCTTGCTCTTAGCAGTGCTCCTCTGCTGTCCCTCTGGTCCCTTGCTGTGGCTGTCACATTCTTGCCACCATGGCTTAGAAGCATCTCTCCTGAGTGTGCCCTTCCACCCAGGGCATGTCTTCCTGTTTACAGGAGCAGCCTCAGAGCACACATGTTGCCTGTTTTAGACATTGCCCCTCTCATTTTCTGGGAATTGGCCTCCTTGGTTCCCTGAACATATCAGGGGTTTCTGTTCCAGCCCCAGTGCAGGCCCCAGGGTTCTGTGCAGCCAGTGATCACCTTTGGACTTCACTCCCTTCCGTCTCTTCTTGGGTGAGATTTGCAGTCTGCAAAGCCCATGAATTTTTGGAACCCCATTACCACAGATTAAAAAGTTTTTTCAGGAAGCAAGTTCTGTTTTCAGAGACAGAAAAGAGGAACAAGGGGGAATGGAATATATGGGGTATGTATTGGTGTATCTGTTGGTTTTTGCAGTTAAGGGCCTTCTGCAAACGTTCTCTTCAATTCTTTTCAAGGATCTGATGCAGCAGGTGTGTCTTGGACTTGGTTTCATTTTTCCTCAATCCATCTCTGTCATGATTTAGAATAGAAAAAAAGGTGGTCAAGGATTAATGAAACCAGACATTAAAAAAGAAAAAAGGTACAGCACACTTCAGAAGCATTTTATGTTGATATGATCAAACAATCTCATACACTACTACTGACCTTAGCATGATGACAATTTAAGAGCATTAATGATCTGTATCACCATCTTCATCTGCCTACAGAAAAAAAGCAGAAGCAAATGTTAGCATAGCTTGTTATAGGCTGACTTATTTTCTGATTTCACTTTATTTTGATATTCTGTGTATCCTGTTCACTATTACTATTCACTGTAGCACCATTATCTTATCAGCTCCATTTAAACTGCATTATATATTGCACTAAAAAGGGCAATGCTATTCAGGGTTGGGAGTGTTTTGAGAGTTGTTTGCAGTATCTTAGATCAAACTTGTACTGTAAACGTGTCTAATGACCTTTTATTTCATCATTTAGAACCCAGCTTCTTATGTAAATCTATATGGACATACGTACATATCTAACATACGTGTTTGTGTGTATATATACACATATTTATGCACATCAATAAGCACAGGAAAGCACAGAGTGCTCCATGTCTGCCTTTCCAAGTGGCATCTGAGAATAGATCGTTGAGTTCATAACCCATCATTTCTATTCTCATAGGCACTGTAAAATTCATTAAGCTAACTAAAATGGCAAATTACTGGAGTATATGGAAGCGTGCCTCTTTGACTTTTGGGCTCTTGTCCATGTTGCTTACCAAGCCACTCTGCCTCATACTAGAAGGGTCTGATTTCTAAAGACTGATAAAGCGAGTCATATTATGTGTGTGTATTAGAGTGTAGCAAAAAGCCTTTGTTCATTCTGACTGCAGTGGAGCTGACTTAATGCCCTGTTCTGCAGCTGTTCTCTAACTACTACTCACTCCAGTATTTCTTCTGCAAGAACCAGTTTTGTCCATCCTACAGGTTTGTTCAGGAATGTTTACAGTGATGTCCTCTGAGGTTTTTCTAGCCTGTGATCAGCCTAATGAAACAACTGGATAGTTCCTAGTGTAGAAAGCTGAGGAATATCTTCTGGCAGCAGTTTTACATTGGGGTTTGATAGGCTGGAGTATCTGTACAAATCAGCCCTCAAGGTGTTCAGAGCACAGAAGCATTCATGAGTTTACTCCTTGCATCTCGAGCTCCCTTGTTGCAACTAAAGAGATGTCAAATAATTTCTTTAAGGTTTGGGGAACGACAGTCAAAGGACTTGACTTCGAAAGAGCCTGTCATTTGTTGGTTTGCATTTAGACACCTAAATGAGCAACCTAGTGTTGCAGGTCATTTGACATACAGCAGACTCAATTGACTTTGTTGGGATTATTTATGTTGAACACTTCTGATACTTGACTGCATCTTCGGGATGGCTGATAGGGAGCTGAGCACACTGGATCTAGCTTGGGCTCTGTGTGCTTAACACCACTGAAAACCCATTCCAGGATCTCTTGTTTTCCAAGTGCACTTTGTTGGTACACATGTCAGTGCTCCTGGCATGCTCTGAGGCTTTGCATGTCATCCTGCTCACCATCAGTTCACTCAGCAAGTAGTCCTTGCTTAGTAGCAAATAGCAGAGACTAAAGATGAAAAAATCTGCTTAGACCTTCTCCTCATCCCTCCTCATACACTTAGCAAGGGTAAGGATAAGGGGCTGAAAGGAATCCATCAATTGTCCTGGTTTGAAACTTATAAATAGCCAGATCATTAAAGGCGTCACTTACAAAACGGCTTTGTCACAAAAGCTATTTATGGTGTGGACTTTGGCTCTGCACACTTCTCTAGGACTGCCAGAAGCAATGTTTACCTACCTGGGCAGTGAGGCTGGCAGAGCTGGTAGCGATTCCTCTTCTCCTTTGCATTATTATAAATTCATTTTGGTGTAAAGGAGAGCAAAATCCGGCCTCATATTTTATGACTAAATAAGAAACAAAACTATCAAATGGCTAGCAAAATTTTCATAAAAGTGTTTTAGATAGGGAAGTAAAAATACTCCCAAAATCTTTAGTGCTCTTCAAGGGAAAGGAACAAAATGCACTTTTTATTTTTAAGATTTCACTGGGTTGCTGCTTACTGTCTTGGGAACCAAGAATGCCACAGCCCAATGCTGAAAACTTCTGCTTTAAATGAGTTGTAATGAAAAGATACAGGGACAGAGTGTTTGGTGGTTACAGGGCTATTAAGAGACTCAGCAGACCCAGATTAATTTCGGTTCTTTGCCTCAGACCTAGGTTATTACCTTGGTCAGGTTACTCTGTAAAAGGTGAATTATGCATGGCTGTCTGTAAGAGTGTCGTAGAATGGTTTGGGTTAAAAGAAATATGCTTACCTTAAATGTGGTCTAATTTCAAACATAAACAGACACCTTCCACTAGACCAGGCTGATTCAAGCCCCATCCCACCTGGCCTTGAACACCCCCAGGTATAGGGAACCCAAACGTTGTCTGGGCAATATATTACAGTCCCTCACCACCCTCATAGTAAAGAATTTCTTCCAGATGTCCAATCCACACCTACTTTATTCAGTTTAAAGCCATTACGCCTTGTTCTATCGCTAGAAGCCTTTGTCAGAAGTCTCTCTCTAGCTTTACTGTGGGCTGCCTTTAAGTACTGGAAGTTGCCTTAAGGTCTCCCCAGAGCCTTCTCTTCTCCAGTCTGAAGAACCCAAACTCTCTCAGCCTTTCTCACAGCAGAGATGCTCCAGGCCTCTAAGCATCTTTGTGGCCTCCTCTTGACTTGCTCCAGCAGATCCTTGTCCTTACAGTGCAGCTCAGGACACTGAGCTTGGCTTTCAGGGCTGTGAGTGCACATTGACAGGTCACATTGAGCTTTTTGTACACCAGCACCCCCACATCTCCCCAGGGCATTCTCTGCCCAGCCTGTGCCTGGGACTGGGACTGCCCTGACTCACGTGCAGGACCTTGCACTTGGCCTTGTTGAACTTTATGAGGTTTGCATGGGCCAATGTGTCCAGGTCCCTCTGGATGATCCCCCTTCCCTCCAGGATGTCCCACCACAGAACTCTGTGTTGCTGAGGCTGCACTCAATCCAGTGTCTGTGTCACCAAACAAGATGGTTGTCACAATTCTGACACCTGAGAAACTCCACTCGTCGCTGGTCCCTGTTCAGATGTCAAGGTATTGACTGCAAGTCTGAGTGCAACCATCCAGCCCATTCCTTATCCACTGAGTGGCCCATCCATCTAATCCAGTTTAGAGACAAGGATGTTGTGTGGGACAGTGCCAAATGCTTTGCACAGCTCCAGGTAGATTTCATCAGTTGCTCTGCCCTTATTCAGCAATGCAGTTTTTTAAGGATGGCATTGAAGTTGATGAAGCCCCCACATATGCTGCAATCCTTCATTTTGCGCTAGAAAGATTATGGATTAGGTGCTATTATTATTTCCTTATCTTTTTCTGTAGTTCTAGTGTTGACAGCAGACAACATGATTTGATTTGAGATCAATGAGGGTCTCTTCCATTAACCAAAACCATTTAAATCATGACTATTTTCTCTTTATTAAAAACACAGAAACTCATGTTAATCAAATCAATTATTACCGAAAAATGCTTTGCTAATCAAGTTAGGAGAGACTCTGCCCATTCCATTGTTTCACTGATGCATTGAATATGACAGGCCAGCTTAACTGAAGGCAGCCAGTGTGTACATATATACAAAAATATATATAGAGTGTGTATAGCACAGCTGATGCTTGCTGAAAGCTTTTGTGTGGTGAACCATGACATTAATAGTGAAATCAAGGTTTGCTAGCTGACAGACACCAATTTGCCAGAGGCCATCCCTCCTCTCCAGCCTCCCTGGCACGTTTGTGCACACACGCACACACGCACACACACACACACGGACATCTCTTGTCTGCTGATTTCTTGAAAATCCTATGCATACTTGCAATCTCTGCTCTCAAGACATTTGCCAGCCAGCCTCTCATAATGTCTTGTGTGCATTCCTGCAGGCTGAAAAAAAAAAAAAAAGTAAGAAGAATTACAGATGATTCAATTAAACTGATATTGTTCACAACAAAAATGAGAGCAAATGCAATTTGGGTCCTGTTCATGTGACTTAATTATCTCTTACCTCCCCACTCCACCCCCTTTTTTAGAATTTAAAAACAATTATGATATAATTGCCAATCTGGAGATCCCTAGATATGCAGTAAATATGCTTTGTCTCACTGAATGCTCTTTTTCCTGATTCAGAAATGGGACCTTATTAAAAATGCACACACACAAACACAAAAAAAATCACATAGAGTCATCAAATGACCTTCAGGAAATAAAATTCTGTAATCCTGTATACCCAGGAAAGACATACCCATGTATTAAGTGAGTGAATCTGCTAAAGTCATTGAAGATAATTAACTGTGTGCATTTATAAGATGTGCACACTTGCAACACTCAAGGCAAATCCCTAGAAGTCAATTGAGACCTTCTCTGATAGAGTCGTGGAGGTGCATTTGAAGACCAAACATGCCCTTTTTTTTTTTTTGCCTGAATTAGTAACATTTCAAAATTTACTAACAGCTTTTTAATGTGTAATCAGCTTGACTTAATGGGGAAGGAAAAAATCGCGATCATTAGGAAGCCCATACCGCATGTATGTACTCTCACGGTGGGAAAGTGCCTTGCAGTATACAGTAGTCTGGAGTAAGTAGGATCCATTACCCATATCTGATGAAGGTCTGTCAGATATGAAGCAAATTTAGAGACCTGCTTGTCCCTTCAGCTATTCATCACTGCTGAGTAGCTCTAGCGGCAGCCAGCGGTATTTTTAGAGAGGAGAATGATATGGAATTTCTCCGTGTGCCGAACATTAGCTGATCCCATTACTCAGAGCTACTCGGAAAGTCACAGCTGACACATCAGCTTGGTGGCAAAGAGGAGCGATTGGCTCACAAGGGAAAACACAGAGGAGATGTCTGAGGAGGGTGCATTTGTGGGGACATTGCCACGTTGAGGCTTTCATCAGCTGCGGTCCTCTGCTACTTGGAGTCAGCAGCAAAATGCAAAGATAATTTTTGAAATGTGCAATTTCTCAGGGTTCTGTGCAATTTTATCCAGGTATGCTGTCACATAATACATGTTTGAGTAATAAGAATACTAACTCATTGTTAGCTCCTTAAAGCATCCAGCAGCTGAAAAAGGTTTGTCCTGAGCTTTGGGATATTTTCAAAATAGTGTGGGCAGCTGACTATGAACAAGCTATTTTGCAAACAACCAAAGTCATCTGTATTATTATTTATCATTATTTCATCAAAGAAAATCCATTTAGTTTAATGCTCATTTGAATTGCTTCTCTTTAAGACCTCAAAATCCTAATAATGTGTCGAACACACTCCAGAATGTCAAAATACTAAATTGTATGTAATTTTCTTTGACAGTAAGTGGATGAGTCCTTGCCAGAATTGTTCCTCTTTACACCCAGTGTGAAGTCATTGCTTTTCTTCTGTCAAGTGATATTTGACTTTCTAAAACCTACTAACAAGAACACTGCTGACCTTCTCATATCAAGTTCAGCTCAGTGGGGCTGTGGGGAGCAGGGAGAAGTGGTCAGCAGGCAGTGGCCTTCTGCCTGTTCTGCTGCAGCCCCAGCTTCACGCCACCAAGAAACGAGGGTGGGTACTTGTGCCAAACATTTAAAAGCTGGACTATTCTTTAAAGAATGTCCTTCTTTTTGAATAGCTGTAGTACTCACCCCCGAGTGCTGCGATACTGAACTTCCAAAGCTTTGGGCTTACAATGAATAGCATTCATCTTCGCTTCTGGTTCTGATCTTGTAAAAGCTAACTCATGCATGCACAACATGATAGACCATGTTACGCCTCAGAGCCTTTTTCAGAGCTATCATCTAATACATTTTTTATAAGCCAGAGTGCATTCACAGAATTCTGCCTCAAAAGGCATTCGGATTTAATGGCTGCACTGAAATGTCTGGGCTGGCTACTTGTGCTTTTGAAACAAAAAGGTAGTGAAAATGTTGACATTTTTTATAGTAGCCTTTAAATTTCAGGACTTTTTTTTTTATTAAAGGTATGTTGTTTACAAGTAGAAGAATGTCTAGAGAAAAGCTTCTTACTCCTAGTCCTAAATGAAAAGAGTCAGAATTTTGTCAGCCAAGAAGGTGTATGCTCTGTGTGGAAGTGGTTGTTTGAGTGTATTTTATACCACATATAGGCACATGTGTATGTGCATCTGCAGAGAGGCTGATCTTGGAACAAGTTAGATTAGGAAAATATTAGGAGGCAGATTTCAGTGTCAGTCCTGCAACTTCACTCAAGTTAGCTGCTAACAGAAGGGAAGAGCAAAAAGGGTTCATGGATATAATTTTGTAACATGCATCAAAGTACAAAAAAAAACCCTCAAAAACTGCCATAATTTTAATTGATTAAGGGATGCTTGAAAATATATATTTACCCTTATTGAATCTACCTCAGTAGATGGACAAGTTTGCACCCTCACTGAGAAATTGGTTTTCTAAAGAAAATTGGTAATCTGAGGTAAACAACAGTGCTCTTGAATTTTTCTAGTCCTCTGCAGACAGGACTGCATTCATGTGTCTTTCTCTGATACATTTTGAAGATTATTTTCTTATATATCAGAAATTTGATTTCGCAGCTTGAGTTATTCTTGGGTTTGTACGTAACTGGAAATCTTATTTGTCTTTAAAATGGGGAGGACATTTGTAGTGGTAGAAAAATTGAGATTTTACCTCCTAATGCTTTCTTGGAGCCCCAAGATAAAAATTCTGTTGAAGTATTTTATAAAAGGCTTTTTCTTTTTTTTTTTTAAGATACTTCTAAAAGGCTTCAAGATGAAAATTCTGTGAACTGCTGGTTATGAGTGACTCATTTTAAAATCCAAGCTTGGCTCTGTGTGTGTACTTTGAAAATGTGCAGAGATGGAGAGTGTGTCAGAATCTGGGCCTTTGATTCACTTCTGAGTAAGGGAGAGAGAGTGTCTTCTGCTTTGTCTTAAGAAGAATAATTTGTCTTGATGTTATTGTCCTAAAGTGACTTTGCAATAGTAGTCTGTGTATTTCTGGGTCAAATTAGAGGCTAATTGAATTGTAACATTTGTGTGTATTTGGTGGAAAATTGTATCCAAATTTTATGCTATTTAATTATCTAGAGCTGTGTACAAGTTGCCACACTTTGGCTTGGCAGCTTGTTGCCCAAACAAATTGTTGACTACCCATTCTCTGGAAGTGTCCAAGGCCAGGTTGGATGGAGCTCTGAGCAGCCTGGTGTAGGGGAAGGTGTCCCTGTCCGTGGCAGGGATGTTGAAACAAGGTGATTTTTAAAGGTCCTTTCCAACCTAAATGATTCTATGATCTTCTGCCCTTGATCTCATCATACAGGCATTAATATTGTGCTTTTGGGTTTATTTTGATTCTAACAATGACTGCAAGCAGTCTAACTTTTTGTAGGTGTATGTCTTTCCATGGGACTTAAATATCATCTTCCTTGCAAGGAAAGCCCTGGGGGAGGGTCTGATGGACAGAAAGTGGCACAGGAGTCAGTTTTGCACCCTTGCAGCACAGAAGGACAATTTTTAGGGTATCCTAAAAGGGTAGGCAATGTCTCAGGAAAAGAGATTGTTTCTCCATCTGATACCTGAGTCCACATCTATACATTGTGTCCAGTTTTGAGCTCCCCAGGACAAGACACTGTACAAGACCTGCTGGTGGGGAGTTTGGTGGAGGTACACCAAGATAGTTAGGGATCTGAAATACATGATGTAGAAGGAGTGGCTCAAAGACATGTCTTATCGTGGCAGAGAAGGGGAAAGGGAAGTCCTGAAGGTGTTCTGACAGGTTACAAATACAACAGAGCAAGACACTTTCTTTTCACAGAGGTGCACAGAATTCCTAGGTCAGGGGGCCACAAGCACAAGGTGTTAGCATGGAAAGGCAAATGGTGATAAAAGAAAAAATTTTCACCACGGTGTGGTCAAACACCTTAACAGGAACCCAGAGGGACTGTCCTTGGAGATACTGAAATATCTGCTCAGCCCTGAGCAGCCCGATCTGGTTGGCCCTGCTCTGAGGGTGGCTTGACCAGGTGACCTCAAGATGTCCCTTCCAACCAAAATTACCCTGTCCGTGTGTGCTGACACAGGCTCTCTCTGTTTAACAATGCAGTCAGGAAATTTGAATGCCGACCAAAGAGAAGAGGTCAGTTCCTCCTGCTTCAAGAACCATTTGTGTGAAGTTAAACCAAAAAACCCCAAACGAAATGCCCTTGTTTTGAGGTTTGCACAACTTGGGACCCAAAGTGAGCAAGTTAGAATTTTTTGTCACATCCTGAAGAAGCAAAAACCACATAGCTGTATTTTGCAATGATTGCAGTAGTAATATGTGGTTCTTGCAGCATATGAGTTATTTGTAGCCACCCCTATTGCACTCCATGTTTGGACATGCAACAGGAAGAACTTCTTGGTTTCTATGGGATGAGCCAGTGGTGAAGTAAATCTTCAGAACCAACTAAATGCCCACCTTTTTGCTTTTCAGACTGTCAGGACGTGTAGAAGCAGATTTAACATATCTAACCTTTTAAAGCTCTAATTAGTATTAATTTCTGGTGCAGTAGTATTCAGAGTGCTCAATCAATTTCAGTCGCTTGATGAACAAACATGTAAGAGACCCAGACTTTGTTTCACCCTCTTCAACAAAAACAATTTGAATATTAAGCTGCCTGTGCAACTCCTGATAAGACCCACCCCAGGTGGACTTTGTAGGCAGTTTTAGCTGCCTTAAATGTTCATCCATGGAGGGCCTTTCAAAGGTGATGGAAGAAGAGTGGGCACTACAGAAGGCTGCCTCAAATATTTTAGGTGCTATTAGGATAATATATCTGAGATTTTTTGCCAGGAAAAGGATTTGTCAAAGACCAAATTTCTAGTAGTGTAAAAGGGCCTGGAGTAAGACCCAGGTATTGAGTCACAGTCCAGAGTCTGTGGTGATTTTATACTCTATCTGCTGTGATCCTGAAGATACCCCTCTATCTGAAACATGATGGGCTGCTTCGTATAATTTTATTTTGTCTGTTTTCTCCAGAAAAGTGTGGCTTTGTACACCTGTATCACTTCTGAAAGAGGCAGTCTGTCATTCTAGATGTTTTTAAAAGCAGCAGACAGCAGCCTCGCTCAACATTTCTGCAATAATGATAACAACCACTGGAATAATATAAACCACTTACTAATCAGTTTGCAAAGGCAGGACATCTGCTTTACACAATACAGAAGCAAATTAAGGAGGCTTTCACAGTATTCTGAAATTGTGTGTTAGACTTTAAAGAGAGAGAGAGAAAAAGAAACTAATGGTAAATAAATTGAACCATAGTGCTGGTTTTCATCCAGCTGTATGCAGCCCTAAAACAGCTATCTCAGAAAGGTACCTATTATTTATTAATTCAAGATGACTCCAAAAAGCAATTCCTCCATAAATTTCTTTCCAACAACTTTGTAATCTCAGTAAGTTCTTGGCAGAAGTTATGCTGGGGGAATATGTCCTCAATCTTCACTATTGTAATTCCAAGTAGGCACTGGCCTGTAGACACTTGGCTTTTTAAAGGTTTAAAGGGTTCTGTGTGCAGGTGTACCACGTGTTAGGTGCTGACTTTATACTACCCTGTCCTACCTTGCATTGCAGAAGGAAGAGAGGGAGACTGGGATTCATGGCATCCCACATTTAATGGGTTTGGTTTGTATGGTTTTGTCAAGGTTCCATCATCTTCCTGGTAGCAGCCCCAGAGCCAGTTCTCACTGCCTCTGAGGAGCTCCATACATCATCTCCTGAGCTAAAAAGTTTAATATTTTTCATGCATGAATGACTGTCAGCTTGTGTTCTGAGCTGTAGTGTTTGGGCAGGGAGGAGACCAACTCAGCTGCTTTCCAGGATTTAGTGTGAGAGTCACAAGTAAGGCAAGTGGGCAAAATTGAGATAGAGGTGTGATTTAGGATAGGCATTGCACACCAGCTTGGAAGCAGGTCACTGTATTTAATTCACTTTCTTGGATATGTATTTTAATAGACAGCTATGTCTGGCAGAGTTTAGAATGAATCTGAACAGAAATCCTGAGACTAATTTTATCACTGTCTGGTCCATGGCAAGGATGCTAGTTTAACCTGTTTCTTACTTGATCTAAAGTCTAGTGGGATTGGGATCTGAGCTTATGTTTCCAGTGGTTAGACACATCAGTACTGTTTGGTTAAGCACACTCATTTAAAACTGGGAGAATATAAGCCAGAACTGCACCTGATTGCCTGGAAAACCCAGTCATGGAATATACACAGTGCTGTGCACTGCATGTTTTAGATGGCACAACATAGAACCAAAATCTGGCAGTCCAAAGAAAATGAGTCCTTTTGGGAAATGCAGATATTGAAGATCTGAACATGTGCAACCTTTAACTAGGAGAGAAAGCACTTTAAGTTCATCAATATTTCCCTTTTTTTTTTTCCTTGAAGTGGGGAATGTACTGATTGGCTGAATTTTGGTAGAAATTGCTGGCTTTTCTAATGTTAAGAGTAACACTTGCCTACTTAAAAGAAAAGGGAAGGACTGAATCCATTTGTGGATTCTGTGTATATTATGCCTTTTACTTTTTCCTGGACATGCAATTCCCACCTTCATCTCAGAGTTAGAAAGTTTAAGATATAAAGCAAAACATATAATTACAAAGAATTTTTAAATCTCTTAAGGAATTGGTTTTCATTTAAGTCCAAAATTATGGTATGCAGGTTTTCTTTCGTCTCTTTATTTTTAAAGGTGGTGAAATATTTAGTACACTGTGTTACACTTCTAGATTAAGTGTGCTGGATGCCCATGATCTTTAAACTGAAATGGCACATGAGAGTAATAAAGGAGCAAGTCCACTATAAACTTTTTCTAGACCAAAAATTTGTGAATGTTTGGATTTTGAGGAGGAAACTTGATGTTTCTCCCAGCTGATCCTCTCATCAAGGATGACAACAGACTGGCTGTCTTCTGTAAAACTGTGGTCTCCTCTGATGTCCATGAGTTTCATCTGTCTAGAATTAAAAGATATCAGAACGCTTAGTAGTGCTGCACTGAAGCAAAAATGGGGGTTTTCCTCCCTCACTGGTGTAGCAGCTCACCAGAGCACTCTGTCTCCCCATTCCTTTAGCATTTGCTGACCATGTGGATTCATTGACTCTGTCCACACTTCTTAGTAACATAAAACACCACTGGGCTGCACAATACTGTCTACAACAGGCTTAGAATTTGCTGCATAATTTAGCCTAATGATTAATCTTCTGTTGTGCAGCCCTCTCTTTCTACCTGGAAACAGAGATAGTGCAATGCTCCAGAGCATCTCTAAGAATCACCACTGCTCCAGACACTTCTAGCACCTGTTTTTGTGAACTCTTAGGTGCACATTACATCAATACTTATTTTTGGACTAGAGGCCCACAGGGAGTCCCTGGCATAATATTTTTTGCAGTAATTCAGGATTCAACTCCCTGTGGTTAGGATATACAAAGATATTCTAAGGATGGCAGTGATTTGTGCCTTCTGTACAGTGTTTCTCAAACCTCAAAATGTCTTTCCCTCAGCAATTTAAAGGTTGCTGTTTCCTGTGACTGCAGGGGAAAAGACATTACTGTTTCTGTGAAGAAGTTAGTTGTGAACATGATAAAAGCTTCAGTAATTTCTCTAAGGGAAGGCACCAAACCTCATAAAAATATTGACAGAGCTTATGCATAGTTTTTCTGCACTTTGTTGGTTATAAATAAAATAAAGGTACCCAGATCGCATTTCATAATAGAAGACAGATGAGCTGAAAATTTTATAAAGGTGTGAGAGAATTAAGAATGATAATTTTCAGTTAACATTTGAATGATGTGGCTCTGTTATAAACCATTTAATGTACAATGCAAATGAATGCATCTGAAAAGGGAACTTAATGTTTGTGGGTTTACTGAAAATGAACACAGTATGTATTTAAAGGAATTGTTAGGGAAATGAAGGTTTAAGGCTAAATATGACTATTCTGCTCAAAAGCTCAAAAATGTTTTAATCAACTAGTGAAAACAGGTTCTTAAACAAATAAGAACCTCAGAGTAGTCCTTGGGGATATGTGAGACCACAAGATCTTGAGTAATCAGGGGGTTCTAAGGCAATGAGAAGAGCCCCCCATAACTGGGTTTGTGCTGTTGATGTTCACTGTAGAAAGTCCCATTTCATTCCAGATCTGACATGCTCAACACTCTCAGAGCAGCAAATTTTCTCCCTCATCAGGGAGTTTGGATAAGAAGGTGTCTCAAAAGCCATGGGCATTCATGGGAGAGGGCAAGAGACACCACAGCCTTTCATGTGGCCAGCCAAAGGCCAATGCCAGCCCCTCTTGTCAGCTTTTCCAGGGGAGGGTGTGCCTAGTTCTTGTCTGCTGAAATAAATTAGCTCTGTTTGAGGGGCAAAAATGGCAGAGATGGAAAAGCCCAACCCCAAAGCCCCACAACTGCCAGAGTCAGGAGGAGCAGCAGGGTCAGGGGCATCTGGCAGAGCAGAAGGCAGGAGCAATGGGTGAAAGGAAATTCATTAATTGCCATGACAAGTGGTGTCCAAAGGCAGAAACAGTAGAGTATCTCCTCCTGTTTAAGCTGGAAGATTAAATATTGCCTCATGATGAGTAAGTGAGGTCGTAGGAAGTCCCCCCTGGCAGATCTAATGACAGTGCTTCAAAATAAACATTTGTGGGGATACCTTTAAATGCTGATGCTTTCCTCCTCTCTGGGAAAACACTGAAAATAGCATTTTCTAGCCCAGAGCCACTGAGCAGGAGTAAGCAATTGCAATCTGTTGACATTGTATGTTAAAAGCCACAATCTGTATCTGGCAAGCAAGCAGAGGTTTTAAAGTTGGAGTTGAACTAACTGAGGTAAATAGGCAGGAATGGGTGCTTTGGTCTTTAATTTGTATTCAGTTTTAATAACATTTAATTGATTTTTGAAGTATTTTTGGAGCTTTCGAATAATTTGTAATGGTCTTTCAGAGCTTTAGATATAGAGCATCATATTTCCAGTTAAAGATTCATTATTTAATTAATGCAGCTCAGTCAAGTCCTGATAAATACGAGCACCATCAGAGCTATTTTTGTTTCCTGATTCATTTCTCCAACAGGACTGAGGAAACATGGCCTTGAACCATGTTTCTAATGGTGAACTAATTTCCTGCTGAATAGAAACAAGGAAGAGAATTATCTGCATATATTCTACTAAGGATTCTACCACATAATACAGAGATTAATAATATCATTACATTTCTCCCCCTTCCAAACACCTTACTTGACTTTACTAAGCCACACACTCTGAAGTAGAAAGCCAAACACTGAACAGAAATAGTAGCTGACATATAAAAAGAAGATTAAGAAAAGAAAAATAACACTCCTAGCTCTTTTTCAGGTGTACTGCTTTTATAACCAAAAATCAACCTCTGTTTCTAAACAATTTTTATGCTGTTTGGCTATTAGCATTGCTGCCTTTTAAAGCTCTCTGCTTTTTCTTCCCTCTCCTCTCACCCCCAGTATTTCATTTTTATACCTGTCATGAAATGGTTGGGGTCGGAAGTCAGCACAGAGTGCATCATTTGTACATTGTGTCTCTTTTCCTCATGCGCCTCTGCTGCCAGAGAAATTGAACTTTCATCCATTAAAAATCCATTTATTGTGTCTTGACTTCACTGAACTAAAGAACAGGACATTTCATCAAACAGTACAGTTTAAAATCAAATTAAATTGTACTAGTACCCAGAAAATGTGACATGATAAAGACCCCAGCCATTTAAAAAATCTTTTTAAAGACCTTCCTGATTTCACTTACTGGTACTTCCACATGTCCTTTAAAGTTCAAACTGGTCAGGGATGCAAGGACTTGCCCTGGGACCTAAAACAACTCCCTTTTTCTTTTTCTTTCCCCTTCCTTCTTTCCATAAAGCTGGTGGTGAGCACTTCTTACAGATTTGTGCTCCCTCAGGTTTGATGGCTGCAAGCTGAGTCTGGGTGTAAGTGGTCCCCTGGTGTGATGTCCCTGTCCTTTGAGATGATCCTGTATGTTGGACATCACTGCACTCCAGAACAGCCATCTAAGGTCATGACTTGTGTTGGAGCTCCCTGAGTGTGAGTAACTCAGTAGCAAACCCATGAAAATCAGGGGAGGCAATTCTTGTCCATCAAACTTGCCCAAAGGCCTTTCAGTTTGGTCAAACATATGCCCCCAAGAGTTGGGGGTTGCATGATATGATCTTCTGTAACAACCTGGTCCCTTTATTGCCATATCTACCCACAGCTTATAGGGGAGACCCTCCCCAAATATGGTTTTCATCCCAGTTACAGCTTCCACAAGGCTGATATGCCACTGGAGTCTGAGTTTCACAGATGGATGACAGAATTAAATTGTGCAACTTGCAGGGCTACATATGTGCAGAGTTTCTGGGAGTCCAGGAGTGAAACCAGGGGCTGAGAAAACACCCGTCTTCCAGACCCCAGTGCACGGGCAACAGCTGGAATTTGCACGGCTCCTTATTCAATTAATATTCAGAAGCCACTATTGCATTTTCCCAAGAGCTATGAGACAGTAAAAGCAAGCTGCTACGTCTGGCTCCACTGTTTGCCCTCCCCCTTATGCAGTGTTGGGTTGTTTGGTTGGTTGTTGGTAGTGTTTTGTTTCTATTTTAACCTCTTATAAATATGTGTTACATTTGGCAAAGAGGCAACTGGGGACCAGGAAGAGAGCAGCAAAGTGGTGTTTCAGAAGCCAAGAGAGAAGCTTGTTTGAAGTGAATTGCACCAGATTTTTGTTCAGATGGGAGACACTTGATTTAGTTTTTGCTTGACTTGCTTCCATGCGTAGTGAACTGCTGAGGTGCTTGTTTGTAGTTAAGATCTTTCTAAGGCACGGTTTGGGTTTACAGTCAAACCAACAACAAGAGGAAGGGCTACTACAGTGATAAATATTTATTTGGATATAATGTTCGCAATGTTTTTAAAATGTAAGCAACAGATTATATACAAATAAGTTATCACTGCCTTTCATTTTTGAAAAATGAGGTATATCTTTTCACTTATGTATTCTGAGTGGAAATAGATTACAAAATTATATTTAGAAAACACGATTTATAGACCCTTCTTTTGTTTACACATACATAAGAGGTGTCCATTCTGTTTGTGTGCAGAAGGAATACAGACAGTATGATGATTTTTCTGGCTCCCAAGCTGCTCAAATAGAAGATAAGACCAGGGAATGTATTACTTCACTGAGATTCCTGGACTGAGGCATGGTCTGGCCCTTGAATTGCATGTAGTACACAGGCTTCAGAAGAGTTGATTCCCTAGTAACATGCTTTTTTTCCTGCTCAAGGCCAGCCCTGGAGAAAGAGAGGTGAAAGAGAGTTACTAAATTTCATAGCTTGTTGCTTGCTGTCTTCAATGGATGATTTCAGCCTAGAAATCATTTACCATTTCTGGCAAAGTATTGACAAGTGGCTGAAAGCTAAAAGAAGGTTGTGAAAGTTGTTTTTAGTTTGCAACCAAAATGAGATGCTTGGGGGAATCTTGCTTGCTTCTTTTTTTGACCCATTAATATGGAGGGTAGTGACAGTGGGAAGCACTACAGTATTTTTTCATATAATTTGTTTGCAATGAGTCACATCAAATAGAAGTTTTCAATCATTCACTCCAACATATGCTGAGGAGATGCAGATCAAGGGTCTTGGCTTTAGTGTTTGGCTTTTTGATTTCAGAGTATCCATGCACACCAGTTGCATAATTTTAATGGAAAACCAGTTCTTTTTTCTGGTACCTCATCATGGTTTAAATAATTGATTTTGGTTTCTATTTGTACCCTTTTTTCTATTTTGACAAATTACTATTATAGTGTTCAGCTTTATCATTGTCTTATAAATTATATAACAACTGCTTGTGAATACCCATAAGTTTTTATTGTTGCATGTGAATGTTAATAACAACATTGCAGAATGGCACAGGGAAGGTTTAGCAGAATAATGTTTGCATTTCCTCTAGTAAAATATCGTTCCACAGTACAATTCCTGGATAATAAAGCCATAGATTCTCTTATTTATCTGTGTCATGGCAATGAATCATGTACAGAGCTTCTAAATAGAAGGTGTATGTTACATCTGTGATATGGATAGATAAAATCATAACTCTTCTAGATATTGAAGGGTTATGATTCATCCAATGCCTGAGAAAATTAGTGCTATCCCCAGAAATTCCAGCTCTTGCTTCCCATGATTGAATGAATGGGTATCACAGGCTTCCTGATCACATTTTGCAATATGTGTGTATGGAGCAAGCAGCAGGCACAGAGCTGAAGTGAAAAGAGTTGGAAGTTTGAAGCATTTTGGAGGTTGGAGGGACCAGTGTCTGCACCACCTTTTCTGTGTGGGAGAGTCAGGCTTCACTTATGCATGATGGCACCACCAGGGAATAAATAATATTACAAACAAAAATTTATGTCAAGTCTGATTTTAAAAAAAATTCTGTTTCCTCCAAGGAAGCACAGTTTATTTCCTAAATTATCTCCTCCTTCTCCAGGAATTTTTCTGCAAGGTGCTGATATCGAGACCATTGAATAATGTAAGTTGGGAACTCTGGGGTCATCTGCTCCAAACCCTAAATCAAAGCAGATCCAGTGAGATCAAGATGCTCAGGGACTTGTCATGCTATCATGCACAAAAATTCCAGGAGCAAAACACCAGATTAACTCTTTTAATTCCCTCTTGTTAATAATATGTTGTTGTTATGCTTTGCTTCTTTGTTTTAGTTTGAGAGGGTATTAATGTGTGTCTGAATGGGATTAAACATGCATAAATCTTGCAGTGACTGATGATTTAGGAAATAGTTGTTTTCTTCAGCTAGAAAGTTTTAATCCTGAAAAATGCTCCTAATATTTTTTGAAAGTTTAGTCAAAACCTTAGAGTTAAAATTAGGTAACGAAATATATTTTGCTAATAAAAAATCTATTAAGCATTAATTTCAGTCACTCTTTAGAAGAACACAAAACCCTCAATGAGACACCTGCTAGGAATATGCTAGGACACCTGCTTTATGTGTTTAAAATTCCTGCTTATTTTGTTTTGGGATGGCAGGAAAGTGGGGCAGATGAAAATCCTTGAGTCTGAACCAAACCTGATGCAGGAGAGGGACGAGACGGCAAGGCAGGAGTGAAATGAGGCATGGGAAAACGTGGCACAGCTCCTGCCCTTTTCCCTCCCCTTCCCTAGAAAGCCAGAACTGTGACAAAACAACCCAAAACAGCAAAGCCATGGGAGGTGGCACCCTGCCTTTCACCTTTTCTCTTCCCTGGCCCACAGAGTTCAGTAATTGTGTGGTTCTTCTCTCCTAGGAAATCTCAGCAGTCAGGAAAACAATCTTAGCTCTTTTAACACTAATGAAAGTTGAAGGCAGTAAACAAAATCATGGAGTAAATCATCCAGTGCTGACATGTCTTTTGGAAGCAAAGAGCCTTTTATTGGAAGATGTGAAATAACATTTCCGTCGTGTTTTCGCTCGTCTGATAATTAGAAATGATTTAGGACAGCAGTGATGGTGCCTCTAATGGGCACCTTGTGGGTGTTAATAAAAGGAAGAATACATTAAATGTAGTGATTTGTGATTGGGCTGATGGGGTTAATATTTTCTTAGAATATAGCCAGCCATTTTTCTTCCAAGTAGCAATGTAATGTAATTATAAGTACCTTAGTAGATGGACTCAATTGCTCCTATCATGAAAATTAATTTCAGGAACATGCTGAGGCTTTCTTTCATTTCTTCTTTATTTCCTACACTGTGCAGGGGGTAGCAGACACATACAAATGAAATTATGTTTGAGCAGACCTCACAGAGACCTGGCCAATTCTTGTGAACAACTGAAATTGAAATCTGTGGGAAAGGAGAGCATTTCTTTTTACATTCCTTGACATATTTTGCACCTGTAAAACTCCCAGTTTTCTCAGATGCTCTTTCAAAGCACTTGATAAAGCTAGACAGATATTATGAAGGGAATTATGAGGGGAGAATGAAATATGCTGAGTTTTTCCAAAATGTTTTCTCGGATGTAACTGCGCTATGATTGCAGCTTTTCCAATAAGTTTAGCCAAGCTTTATAATCAAGCTTCTTCATCACATGTAAATGTTCTTGCTGTAGTATTTCTAAGCATGGAATACATAAATAATATTAATTATAATCTCAATAATAATCTTTTATGTTTTTCACTATATTGCATGGCAAAATACAAAATATATAACTGGAATTTATAGTTTTGAGATACAAATCTCTAAATTTTTGTGCTAAGTGAAAGTGTAATATATAGAACAGTTGAAAAGGTTTGTTAAGAATAAAAGAACAAAAATCTACACTTAGTTATATTTTGCGCTTTCACAAGTAACTTTAGCCTTGAAGAATTTAATGAAATTAAATCAAATAGGACTTTCAGACATTGCTCTGAAAATATACACAAATATAGAGAGATATCAGCAACATGAAAGTGTTGGATTGCTGCTGTGTGGTTTGAAACCTTAATTACCAATACTCATTAGCAGATATACATCTGATCCATTCGGATTTAAAGCAGCTAAAAATGAGTCTTAAACCCGTGGAGGAAGAGGAATGTACAGCAGAACAAAGTAGTGAGTCTTGGTGTGTTTGAAGGCAGTTTGTTACATGCTTTTAAATCCAGAGCAGACACCCAGGCTTGGGATGTTTAGATGTGAAAGTGGGTCTCAATTTGAGCTGCTGGTGTAAATCCATATTTGGGCAGAATTTCAATGGCAGGTTTTGTAACAGTTTAACAGACCTTGTATTCTTCAGAGAATTTGCTGTCTGTGCTTCCTAGATATTAATATTTCCTGTTACTCTTATTGTGGGCTATAAAGTGTTAATGAAAGGAAAAAGAAAGTCTGAAGATTCTTTCCAGAGAGAGTCATTTGCATGGTGAGGGAGGGAGAAACACAAATATACTTGCAAGTCAAGGGAGAACTATGCTGGAGCTCATCATTCCCTTTCCTTTGGTTTTCTGGAGAGGTACTTAATGGTGTTTGAACATGACTGTATAGTGCCATTAATGTAACAATTTTCATTTGTACAGTGCAACACCAGAAAGATAATCTCTGTGTTAAGTACTTTTCCTTTATAATCCCCAGAGAGTCAGAACTCTAAAAGCAAATATTGTATTTACCATAGACTGTAAAAGGGGAAGAAATGAGGCTAAAATGCAAAGCAGCAGGGATAAAATAGAGTTCCTTTTGGATGTCTGCAGTGGTGCTATGAATATACATATACTCACTGTTATGCTTTTTATATTATCTCTAATTTGAAATAAACAACATGATTACAGATTAGATCACTCATGGCTTCAGTATTTCTGGCCAAAGCAAGAAAAGCCTGGTGCTAGCTAAGAGTGTAATCGAAGCAGAGATTGTTTCACTGTTGGTGATTTGTTTAAGGATTTTCATTTACAGTAATGAGTGTCCTTCTCTGCATTGTAACCTGGCTCCCCATGTCTCCCTTTGGAAAGCAGTCACTGCTTGTATATACCAGTGGAATGATGATGCAAGGCACTAAACAACAAAACAGAGCAGCTGAATGCTGCTTCCTGGCATCTCTTCCAGAATAGAAGTGAGTGGCAAAAATTGATGCCTCGCTGTCCTTGCTTTGATTTGCACAGGAGCTCTGGTGGGAGCTCAGCCGCTGCTGGCAGCTGGGGGACATGGAAGCTGAGTGTCTTTCAGAATTCATCAAGTAAACAGATAACCAGCTCACTCCAGAGGACAGTTCTGCCCTGGCTACTGGAAGGATTCAAGGATAAGATGACTTTTTCCTGCCTATGACTCGTGTGTTTCTTCTTATGAAGTTAAGCAAAGGAGCAACATGCCGTGGCAGCTGGAGACTATCACAGGTGCTTAAAAGCAATTTGACAAAATAGTCAAGAGAAAAGAGATCAACAGTTTACAGCATATTTATTTTTGGGTAATAGTTATTCAGACTGGAAGGGAGCTCTTGGGAATTCAAGCAGTGTTCAAGCAGAAATGATAAAACATGGTGCTAGGAACCTGATGTTCAAATGCTTTGAAGTTGCTGTCACTTAATCTGATTTCGGAATTCTGCCCAGAAATGATGCAGTAATAAGGGCCAGCTGCCATGGTTGCTTTACTTATTGGTGTATTTTTAGTGGAATCATCAGTTTAATGGTGAACAAATGCATTAAATGCAAATAAAAGGTGTGTTAAGGACAATTCAGAAGAGAAGTGATAAGAAAAAACCCTGTGAATACAAAGTAGAGGAATAGGGGGTAGCGTAAAGAAGAAAATCTGGTCAAACTTACAGAAAGTCCTTTGAATGTCCAGTAAAATAGTTTTACCGGTTGCTTGCTTCAGATGGAAAAATGATGGCTTTTCCCTTCAGTTCCCTCCAGGGAATGGAAGCTTTCCATGCTTTCAGTGCACATCTAAGGAGCTTGATGGACTTCCTCTTTGAGGTGCCTGGAAGCCTCGGCCATGTGTCAGGGTCATCTTTCTTGTGGGCAGCTCGCTTGGTATTGAGAGTAAAAGCCTGTTGTTCAATTATTCCTGCAATCCAAACTGGAGGTTTTTGTCTGAATTCAGGGACTCCTGCAATCAACAGGATTTTATTCTTCTTTTCAGGAGGCTGTTAGACTGCCACTGCTTGAAATCCATGCTTAGTTTGCTCATTGATAGTTCAACAGTAATTGTATTTACGGTTCATTTTGCTTGGATGCTCGTGACTCTAATCTTTCCACAGTGTCTGTGGCACAATTCAGCTCTGATGTATGTGTTCATCGTCCTGCTAAATGGAAAATCCCATTGCAGTTATGATTTCTGTCATCTCTATGAGAGTTAGGAGAAAGGATGCTGTGGATGTTCTGTGGAAAAAGAGTGGGTGGTATGAAGTAGAAATACAGGTTGTGACCAAATCCTCAATCTTCTTCACTGTGTAACTGTAATTTAGATGTGAATCTATATATGTGAAACATTTAATCATATAGTGTACCTCTCTTTGTAAAGGATTGAGGTATTGGTTAGAGAAACACCAAAGTGTTGCACAATCCTTCTGGGAAGTGTAATAAATGACATGGAAAGCTGAAACACACAAATTCAAATACCTGCAGTGTTACATACTTCTGTTTAATTTTTCAGTGAGACACTTAGAATGACATCTTTTCTTTTATAAATGCCAAGGAGAAGGATTTTCATGGAAAGCACTGTAGAACAACACAAGTCATCCATTTTACAGGACTTTGCACCAAGTAAGAATATTAGTTGGCTACTCAGAGGGAAGTAGAGCAGATGAATTAAATTTTCATTTAGTTTCTGTTGAGCTTCAGCAACAGAACTTTAATGCTTTTTAATTACATTCCTTACCTGGCTGGTGAGAGGGACTATATTAAACCACAAATACCTTAACATCTGGGGCTCATTTGTTGCAAAATGAACACCATCTCCTTTAATTCCCTATTTCTTTCTCTCTCTCCTCTTACAATATTTGCCTTGTAGTGATTCCCCTTGCTAATTGCAATCCATCCAGTGGTGTATTGGAAAGAAATATTTCAGTTGCATGATTTAATGCTTTTAAGTTTGTCTTGGCTTTGCTGACTCATTGGTCAACCTTGAAAAATCATAGCAGTGCAAGCATTGCAATGCCAGCAGAGGACTAGCAGGTTGCGCAGGGGACTCTGTTACTGATTAGTGTCATTTTTTCTCAGAGTTGAAAGAGCTATTGTGTTTAAGGCCATGAGATTTAGAATTAGGAGTAATTAAAAACCAAGGCTGCTGCCTTTATATTTTTTTAAATATGAAGGGCCCCAGGAGTCTCTGTAGTCATTAGAAAATCCTATTCTCGTGCTAAGCCTGTCCTTATAAGCAGTTCTGTTGTTGGCTTTCCTGAATGTAAAGCGGGATCTTGTTGAGAGTGGATGATGAGAGGGGGGAAATATCATAAAGGCAGGGGAGAAAAAAAGTGTGTGTGTGTGTTTGAGGGGCAGATATTTAGTGGTTGTGTGGCTGCTTTGTAATGTGTCCTTAGCAACTGGCTTTCTACTCTAATGGGAAAAATAGATGGTGGGAAAGCATTCAAGGAAAGTGGGTCACATTTGATCCATGACCTAAAAGGAAGAGTGGGGGGAAGGGAATAATCAGCTCAGATCATTAATGAGGTGAAAATTTATCCTTATAAAGCTTGTTCATTGCACTGGGAAAAATTGCTGTTCTGGTGTCTTGGCTATGTGATAAAAAACGCAGCTCCCACTCTCTGAAAACACAACAATTGCTCCACGGCTTTGTATTAAAAGAGAGAGGAAAAAAAGAAAAAAGTTGTTTGTTTTAAACACTCTCTAGCAACACAATGATTAGACATGACAGTTTGGCTGTGGGGCCTTTCTTTCAGTTCAGGAAAATGTAGAACAGATCTGAGCTGTCCTTTCCTAGTAAAAATGAGGTCATTTGTAAAGCTTTGTGTACATTTCTGCTGCACTCGTGGAACAGGGCTCACAAAAACAGCTCTCCTGAAGCCTCACTCCTACCTCCACCAGTGCTGCCATTTTTAAGAAATGCAGGCTCATTGACCACATAAGATGAGGAATCAGAAGCCGTGATTTAGACGAAATGGCTCCTCAAGGATGTATAGTTTTGATTTAACTGTCAGTGCGCCGCCGTTGCTGACTCCGAGCTTTTACAGCTGCGTGTGGCTACAGGGAAGCTCCTTGTAATCTGTTCCTTCTCCATGTGAGCTGTGCATGTGCTCTGAAACAAGCAATAGTACTCTGTCAGGCTTGATTATTCTGTCTGTTACATATACAATGTATTGTATACATTATATTCGCTAATCCCTGTTGTTCATAAAAATGCCCCAGGCAATTAAAATTTATTGAATAATAATTTATTTTATGTAAAAGCTAATACTAATTTTCATACCCAACTATTTTTCTCCTACCAATCAAATGCTATGTAGCTGCTAATATTTCAAGGTAGTTTTAATTAATGTGTCAGCCTAGTGCAACTCTATGGAAGAATGCATCATTGAATTAAATAAGAAAGGATAGCAAGGCGTCTACTGGATAAATGCCTAGAAAATATAGAGTAATGAGATGTGAGCTGGCACATTAGAGTTGCATTCCCTTCTACCTTGAAACTTCAGGGAATACATTCCCATTCTGCCCAGGAAATCCCCCAGATTCTCTGACCTTCTTAGAAGAGCAGCAACTGTTTCAGCCAACTGTATTGATATTCAGCCCAATCATGGAAAGATGGAAGCATAGACAATTAAAGAAGCATTAAAGATCTTGGGCTTTAATTAATGAAGGTGCTCAGTAGAAAACATCAATTAAAAATTCCTGACTTTGTAGGCTAGTGAACTCAAACCTGCTGTGTCCCCTTCTCCCCTTTGTTTCTTAACTGTCTATTAAAATAGTCTGTGATTGAGTGTGTCATGTTTCCTAACCTATGAAAATAGTAGGAAAACTAATAAAATTATGGGGCTTACTAGGGCTTAATAATAAAATTATTTCTACTTAGAAACCAGGCAGCATTGTTTGGGGCCTCAAAGATGCTCTTGCAATCCAAATAATAATAGTGGCTTTGGAAAGTACTTTTGCTGTATTTCATAATATTCAAACACTGCCTTTAAAAGAAAAATTAGAATTGCATCAAGTTAAAAGAAAAAAATATATTAGGAAAGGGTAGTTTTTGTTTTTTTTTTTTTTTTCTTTAATAACATAATGGTTCAGCATTTATGTAGTGGTTTTCTCTGAGTGTTTCAGAATTCTTTGTTGGGATGGGATCATAATTCGAAGGTGAGGGAGATAAGCACAGCAAAGGCAAAAGACTTACGAAAGAGTGTGGCTGAGAAACAGGTTTTTTTGTTGCATAGTTCTCTGCTCTTTACCGTTAGACACACTTCCCAGCTTTGTTCTTCTCTTAGTCTTCTCTGAAGGATGGTTATAGCAAGAAACTGATGTGCCTTAAAATAATCTGTGAGTAATACCCCTCTCAATGAATTTGAAATTGCTGGAGTGAAGCTCGGTGTTCAGAGCTGACCTGCTGCCCAGCTGGTGGCTGCCTATTCTGAGCGATTGTGTGGGCACAGGGCACAGATATCCTTCCCTGCCTTAGACCAGAATGAGCACAAATCCACAGCTCTCCAGTGGTGGCAGTCAGAATGAAAATTCAGGCTTCATCATTTCTTTCTCCGTATCTCTTACTTACAGTGACAAGCCCAGCAGGTTCAGCCTTCAAATCATTAAAATAAATGCTCATATTATTAAAATCCCATATTTGATGCTTGGATTCCCCTCGGTTTCTTGTATCAGGCAGCTGAGACGTGTGAGCTTGAATTCTGTGTTCTTCCACTGCCAGCATCCTGGTCCCTCCACCTGCCCTGGGGCAGGTTCTTCCCTTTTTCCATCTGTTGAGCGAAGGTGTCAATGACCATACAGAGAAGAGTTATATGGAAAAACAGTTGGAAAAGGGCTAGAGATCTTAGGGAACCACATGGTGTTACTAATCCTCCAGCTTTCCAAAGACTTGTCATCACAAATAAGAGTTTTCCACTTTCAGGAGCAGGAGGGAAAGAGAAAAAAGAAGGAAAGACATTAACCCTGTGGTGTGATGACAGAGATTTCTATAAATCACACTGCGTTTCACACTGCTGCTGACAGCCAGCCAAACCTGAGCTGGCCAAGTTTCCACAGGTCGAGTATGTCACAGGGAGCTTAAAAATACATCCACAACTGTTTAACTACCTTTTCTCTTGCACAAGGGTACTGGAGTTAAGAGTCTTTGTAAATTATGGAGTGGTCAAAATTATGTGGATGGTATTCCTGTTTTTTTCCCCATCTCCTCTTTTCCCATTTCTTTTGTAAAAGTGTCAGCAAGTCCCTAAGACCTGGGTTCGTTTTGCTTGTGAATTAAATCTCCAGAGCAAATAAATATCCACTAGGATAAGATTATGTCCAAAAAGTACATTTTAGAAGTTGTCTCATAAATTTAAATTTTTCTTACTGCAATTATTTATGATGACCTTAAAAGTATGGAGTTTTGGCAACTTTTCAAGCTGTATTTTCCTTTCCGTTTGGCAAAACAGTTCTGAATGGCACCCCTCTTTTGTTTTCCCAATACTGCATTTGCACAAAGTGTCCTTCAAACTCACAATTAAAAGTTCTTTGAAGTCAGAAGCATCCTCATGAATGACTGCCATATGACTTGGGAAGTGTGTGTGCATGTGTGTGTGCTAGGGCATATTTTTGTTAGGATTTTTCAGGGTATGATTATTAGGAAAATTTAAACCAGTTTTTCTCATTTTGTTTGTTTGAATGATGCTTTAAAGGGCAAGTTGCTCCTTCCCTAATTATGTGTAGTTGTTTATTTTCTTGTGAGCTTCAAAAGAACAGCACAGCCGACAGAGCAAAATATCTTATTTGCAATAACCAAGAAAAAATAAGGGACTAAGTAAAATCTTAAGCTATAATGAGGGTTTACTTTAAAAACTCAGAGTTGCTGTTGACTACTTGTCTGCCAGTGCTACTTCTGACCTTTTGTATAGCAGGTCTCTCTTTGGACATAAAAGTAAAACTGTTGGTAATCCAAGATACAAAGGAAAATTAATCCTTTGTAGATGCTAGAAAACACATTGCAATGGAATTTGGAGATTTCAATAAGTGAGAAATGAAGACAACTTGGCCTGTTTTGTAGTGCAGACAATGTGTTCCACACAGCATGCGTGGGGTTTTTTTTCATTAAAAAAAATTGCTCAGTATTCTGCCTTCACATCCAGTTTCTTTTCTTTAATCTACAAATCATGGTTGCATATCTGGTGGGACCTGGTTCTCCCACCATTTGACCCTGGCAGGAGCATGTATGTCTTGCCCATCTGAAGTTGAAGCCAGCCTCAAGTTTTACTCATTATTCTGTCTTCCACAAAGCTTGCAGGAGTACCTGTCCTTCTACATAGAATCAACTACCACTAATATTAGGTTTTAGAGGTTTTCCCACTCTTCTAAAAAGCACTAGAGTGAGTTATAAGTGTGTGGAAAACTCACTGGGGAAAATCACTTTCTAACTATTGACATTTTAGTAGAAATCTAATGAGCTACTTAGATTTTTCTCATTTGTTATATTGAGGAGCAGTTAGAAAATAATCAGAAAAAGGGAAACTTTTGGAATTTTTTTAAGCTTCCTTGTAATACAGCTTAAGGACAAAACCCTTTATTGATTTTGTTGTTGTTGTCCAGCAATCTGATCAGAGCTGAGGTCTGCTCTACAGAAAGACTTGGGCACTTTTTGACTCCTTTTTCTACCCCCTAAAACCTGTCTGGACAAAGATGATTTCTCCCTGGAGAACTGGGAAGTGTTTTCCAAACAACATTCATGTTTGCCTTTACTAAACAAACAGAATTTATACAAATTAGGAGGAACAGAGTGTTTTGAAGAGAAGAGGGGAAAAGAGCAAAAAATCTCTGCCCCCAACCCCACTCGCCAGTTATATTTTTCACTGAAATAGCAAAGTCCTCTTGTTTCCTGTCCTGCATGGAGACGTTTTGTTCAGCTACAGCTTCATAAGATTATACTTCCCAGTAACATTTGAGTTTTTCCCCACAATTCCTGAAATTTTCCCTGCCCACATGCTTTAATATCAAGCCTTTGGAGGGATAAAGTTATTCTTCTTTGTTTGCTTGTATGTTTAAGAATTCACCTTCCTCTGTTGCTGAACCAAGCCTGATCCTGGTTTTCCATCTCATCATTTAATCTGTAGCACCTCTAACACTCTTCTAATACCAGAACCCTTTTTTCAAAGACAGAGGAGGAGATGCAAGGATTGACACTACCTGAAAGAGTTATTCAGGCAAGGGACTGAAATTTCCACGGCGCCAAATAGTGGGATGAGAAGAGATAGAACCAACCTCTAGAACCTCTTGGTTGTCCAGACAGAGGCAGTACTGCCTCATGAATAGGCAGTGAAAATCTTAGCTTATTTTACCCACCTACAAAAATTTCTATGTTGTTCTCTGGGGTAGGATTGCCCCACTCCTGCCCTACTCCTGGCTTGTGGAAAATTATAAGGTAAATGTCAGGCAGTGATAATGGTACTAATGAAGCTTCATTGACAAGCAGAACTATGCTTCAAATAACAGGCATACTTCTGATTAACTGATTTCTGGTATTTCTGGGAAACTGCCAAAATGAACCCTCAGGTACAGGTGTAGGCAAACTCTTTCCCCTTCCCCTGGCAGGGTGGAACTCCACCCTGGCCAAATGAAGAGCTTGACTCCTTGAAACAAAGCAGTGTGAGCTTCATTTCCCTCTGTTCTGCAGAAATCCTCTTTGATCACCTCTTTGACCTCCAGTTCACCAAAACCATTCCATCTGTGGGAAGAAAAAAGTCGGCCACAGCCCCTCACAGATGAGTGGCAGCTTCTCCAGCTTTCACAGGCTTGGTTAACACAGAAGCAGGTCAAGACCACACCGTGCTGTCATCTGAAGCGCTCAGGGCTGTTACCCCGGCAGTATCACGTTAAACTCATCATGTATCAAGATGTGGTGGAGCAGCCACCCCGATGTGAGCACGAATGACACCCGAGAGCTCCGGGGGCCGTGCTGGTGTGTGCGCTATTCGTGTTTCCACTGAGGTCGGCATCTTTCTAACAGCCCGCTGCAGCTGTATTGGCGCATTATGAAACCGCCGCTTCAAAGTGCCTGGTGAAGCAGATCCTTCCAGCCCCGTGCTGCAAGGAAACAAGAGTCACACCATGCAGGAATGTGGCTGCGTGTGTCAGCAAAGTGCCTTTTCAGCCTGGGAGCTGAGTGCAAAAATTTCGAGAGGAATCGGGAAATTAAGTTTTGAATCCACGTCTCTTCTGTTTGTTAGGGATTCGTCCTTTCACATGGATGCGATGTTCCATGGTGTGTCTTGTATCATCTATATACAGAATTTCATTTTAATTTTTTTAATATTGTCTTTCCCTGTTGTTGGGATTTTTTTTCTCTCTTTTTTTGGACAGGTTATACATATGCTAATAGAAATATGCCTATTATTTGAAGCATAGTTCTGCTTGTCAATGAAGCTTCATTAACACCGTTATCACTGCCTGACATTTATCTTATAATTTTCCAGAGTTGACTGTTACATCTCCATGGAAACCCAAATTGCAATTGAAACAAGTGAGATAATAAAGGCATCCACAGAGGATTGACAGTATGCAAGCCCACAGTGTTTGCAGGCTACATTTGTTTATAGTTCCTTAGATAAATCCCTTGCAGTGGAGATTTTTATTACCTGTCCCCTATCTTTCCATGACTACTGCTTATTGCAAGGTTTAGAGCAACGCTTTTTTTTATTTTGCTTTTTAATTAGAGCAATAAATTTTATTGGACTCAGCAAGGGAGGCATTGAAGATGTAAATTCTAAAGTGATTTTTCTGGAATGAAATATGAAGATTTTTATATATGAATTTGGCGCTATGTAGGCTAAGGCATTCTCATGTTGATTTGGTGGAGGTTATTTTAGGAGCCTAAACTTAGGATCATGGAGTCTTTTGATATGCTGACTCTTTCAGTATGCAAGAAGGATCTCTTTTTTTCTGTACCTAAGGACTTGAGCCCTCTTAAGTTCGTGACTCTAAATCAATTTAGATGGTGCCTCAAAGCAAAGAGTCGTGAAACTGGAGTGGGTCCAGAGTGAATTAATCTGAAATTAATTTGATTTTGAAAGGCTCCATCTGGCTGTGTTTGGAAAAGGCATTTAGACAGATATATAAACAAATGATCATCTGTATTCTATATGCCAGATGTGGTGTCAAAAAAATGAAGAAATGGTTTTAGAAAAGGAATCAGCTGAGGGGGATTTTGCTATAATGATGCTTAACTTGTTGAAATCACAATTGCATCACACTTTGGACAATGATCTTCTCTTATACTCAGATTTGTAGAAGGAGAGAGCCTGGCTGAGCCTGATAGGATTTTTTGTTTTAAGTAACAAAATTGAATGTCACAGCTTCCTCGAATGGTCTATTTGAGATCTAACCAAAACTGGCTAAACAAAATTGGCTGCACCCTTAAAACGAGCAGGGCTGCGATCTTCCATTCCCTTTTAAAGGATGCTATTTAGGTTAAGCAGCCATGTCAGGCAGGTGCTCTTGGCCTCCTTCTCTTTGGGCTTTTGGGCCCACGAAAATGATTCCCTGCACTTTGTGGAGCTCGACTGGGACCAGGCCTGAGCATATGTGTATGTACACTCATGGGTGCCAGTCTTGAAAAACTCTGGACTCTAAATTACTTCTTGCTAAAATCAAATCAGTTGATTTTAGCACACAGAAATGGCTGCATTTCAAAACAAATGTTTGGAGAACACCTTTCCTGTGCCCTCCATCTCAACTCCAGGACAGAGTTTGCCACAAACTAGATAGGACCTTGCAAACCTCATAAGAACTTGTAGATATTTGCCAGCCTGGCTACAAAACTTGCTGAAATAGTCATGTCAGTAATTATGAAGTAAAAGAAAAAAAATTTGAAGCCTTCATTGCTGTCTTTGAAGTTTTTTGGAGGGCAAAGGAAGAAGGGAATTGAGTAACAACTTTGGAAATTTGGAGCAGTAAGTGTTTGAAATGGGGAGAGAGAGACCAAGGTTGTTGACAAGAAAACAGATGGTCCTACGTGTCCTGCATTTTAAAAGCCTGGTACTATTCTAATTCAGTTGTTGACATGTCACAAATACATAAGCATTTGGGTGTAATCAAATACCGTAGTGCTTTAAAAAAAAATAATACTGATAAATGTTTCCTGCCACACAGAAAGAAGTGTGCTTCATTGCAAATGTGTGTAATCAGCAAGGCAAGGCATTAATAATCCACACCATTAATACTGAGCAGTCAGCTGCTCCAGGTTCAACTTCATGTGAAAAAGTCCATCAATCCGTGCTCCAAAACTATAATGTAATTGTTCAAGCTCACTCTCATGTTACTGTCCAGCTTACAGTGATACAGAGAGGAAAAAGCACTCTTCAACTAGTCCCTTGAAGACAGAGCACAGATCTTCATGCCCCAAAAAAGTTACTGAGGAGCACAACAAGAGTGTAGTAGTAAGTTGTAGTAGTTGCCATAACAGAGGTTAGTTTAGACATATGAAAAATTATAAATTAGAAGCCTTTGTTATTTCTTAACATCCCAGGTCAAAATGAGATTTGCAGATGCTGGTCAACAGAAAACAGACATTTAAAAGTCATGATGTAATATCTGTTGAACCTTTCATGGAGCATATAGTGATAGAACAAGGGCAAATGGTCTTAAGCTGGAAGAGGGCAGGTTTAGTTAGGTGTAAGGAATTAATCCTTTATTGTGAGGGTGTTGAGGCACTGGCACAGGTTGCCCAGAGAGGCTGTGTCTGCCCCATCCCTGAAGGGGTTCAAGACAAGGATGGAGCTTAGAGCAACCTGGTCTAGTTAAAGGCTAGACCCTTGGTAGGGGAGTTGGAATGGATAGTCCTTAAGGTCCCTTCCAACCCAAACCATTCTGTGATTCTCTGTCTTAACTCTCATGAGACTTTTCTTAGAAATGCACCTACCTTACACCTGATGAAGACATACCCAATCTTGTTCAAGTGTTTAATGCAGAGAAAAATTCTGCCCAGAAAGCAAAAATGAATTATTGGGTGGTTGCCTAAGCTGAGCTTTATGTTGCAGAACATTATTGTTTAGCAGACCTCATCAAACCTTGAACTAATTATATCCCAAAGCCTACAGCAGCCTGGAAGAACAAGGGTTTGGGCTTGCATAGGCTCTTAGTTTATATCTTCAAGGACTTATTTTCATTCTTCACAAGTATCCCAGAAATTTATGATTCTCATCTGTACTTGTATAAGAGGGGAAATGAATTCAAAGCAGTCAGGGTGGAGTGGCTTTGACTTTCTTCAGCCATTGAAGGGCAGGCATCTGTCACTGGCTATTGAGCTTCTACTAGTTTCAGTTGAGTAAAATCAGTAGGCTACTGTAGGCAAATCCTTAAAAATACTGAAAATAGGCCACTGTAAGTTTTATCAGCGTAAACCAAAAGATGCTGCCCAGTTCAGACTTGTATAGATGGGGTGTTTAATTGTTTGCTTCTGCTATTAGATGAACTAACAGTGATATTTTGGTTTCCAAAATAGAAGACTCTAAAAAAGACAAGCCTCTTCCCATCCCTGTTTGCTTTCTCTTCTCCACTCATTCACTCTTGTTTATGTGTATTTTCACTTGTGTGAGTTGCTCCACTCACAGCACATGCACATCATTAAGCGCTACTGCATGTTCTAAAAAATAATTTGCTTAATAAAAAAATTTAAAATGGTCCATACAGCAGCAGTAAGAGTTGAGATTGTCTGAAACATGAAGGACTTTTTTTTTTTTTTTAAGATGTGTTTGCATGTAAGAGTATTTTTTTGAAGCAGATGTAGCAGATGTACATAGCTTTTGCAAAGCTTGAGTCTATGGTTCCAGGAAGCATTACCCACAGCACAACACTAGAATGACATCTTTTGGTAGGTTTAAACATGTACACAAGGAGTATCCAGGGTTTAAGTTGAAACCCCTACCTTAAATCAAACTGGTTTTTAATAGAAGTGGTGCAGGAATGCAGAGGCTGAACACCTGAAGAGCTACCCCCATCTGGAGCTGAATATTTAACTTTGGTGAGCAGAACTCTGAGGGCTAATTTTAGGAAGGTGAGAAGCCTTAAAGCACAAAGAAGTGTATGTTCTCCAATATGCACCTCCAGCCAAAAAGGGAACTGCATTTTAATGTAGCTCTTACTATGATTTCCTTTTGTATCCTTGATTTCTTTCTGTGATACTGGTGAGGAATCTGCATCTATACCTTTGAGAAATAACAAGTTTTATCTCAGGTGGGATCAGCTCTCTTCTGATGTTTCTCTAGCCTGTATTTTGTTCGGTACATTTTCCAATTCATATTGCCCTTAGTATCGTGCAGGCTGACTTATCTGCTTGAAAGGCAACTTCCTTCTGCTGCTCCTTCTCCCAGCCCAAATTTATTACCCATCAAAACATTTTCAGGTAGGAATGGCTCCCCCCCCCCCCCGCCATATTTTCAAGTATTTTTTCCTCTGGGATAAAATACCTTTATACCTTACCTAAAATTTGCAACTGAGGCATTAAACTGATTACATGTACTAAATTTGGAATTGATCAGAAAAAAAGTATTCCCTATACTAACAGTGGTTTGCGATGGTTTGTATGATCTACTATGTGGAGAGAGCTAATAAAGATGAGCTACAAGAAATCTCTGATTTCACCAGAAATATTAGTGTGGATTTTAAATTATCAGGGCAGGAAAAAGTAACTCATTGTCTTAAGAAAAATTACACTTCTAGAGATAATTTCTGCCAATGTGGAGGCAACACAACTTAAAACATCTTTGCATTTACCACTGAGTGCTTACACAAGCACTTGAGTATTATTACTTATCGAGAAGAATGAAATCTGAGCATTGTATGTCAGGTATTAAAAGCCATCAGGATTTTCCTGTAATTCATATGTGTGTGAGAGTGTAAGTGCGGTTGCTCTCTGCTGGGTGGATGAAGAATTGCTCATCTCTTTGTTAAAGTCTTTATGGGGCTGTAAGATGGATTGCAAGTCTTACAGCTGCTCCGTTGTTAGCCCTGCTGATGGGTGCAGGAAAGCCTGGAGATAATTATTTTGTAGATTTTACTGCCTATGTAGGACTGAACATCCTGCCATAGGAGGCTTTTTTCCATTGGGCATGATGTCAGGGTCATTTAGAAATTGCTGTTTAGGATATGCGTTACTTAATAATAATTATAAGTGTTATTAGACTCTAATAGTTCTGCCAAAAACTACAACACACTACAGCAGAAGCAGTTAATGATTTTTGAAACATCATCTTTCCTTTGAGCTGCTTTTGAGCAAGAGTGCTGCAAAAATACTGATGGGCTACAAGGCATCTGGAGATGACTTTTCCCCCCACAAAACACAGAGACCTGGTCGTTCACAGCTTAAAAATGTTGCACAGCTTCTTTTTCTGTTTGTCAGAGGTTCTGGCCCTTATTTTGCTGGCCAAAATCCAATGTAGGTAATTACCTTCTGTGTCTATAAATTGCAGCCCCCTGCAGTTTTCAATTGGGTAGGGTATTGTTCTACCCTTCCTGGCTGGAACTGTTGTGTGATAATGCTCCATGTCATTAAACAGCTGCCGTCTGTCACCTTACGATGAAGTCATTCCTCTCTAAACAATGAGTTTATAAAGCCCTTTTGGGTCCTTCCAGACAAAATTTGCTCGTAAACCAGCAATTATGATCTTTGGAGTACATTAAGGTGATGCTTGGCTGTCTCTCTTGACAGCAGTCAGAAGCCTTCAAACGGGTGTTGTCCCTTTTGTCAGTTTGTGTGATATCCTGGCAGTGATGCCACAGCTCAGATGTAAATGCTTTGTTACTGTAAAACCTTGGTGCCTGTAAATACCTCTGCACTGGGTTGGATTTAGTTGTCATTACACCTGGAACTCGTTTGTTATCATGTTCTGTTGGCTCTTAGAGGGAATTCAAATATCTTATACCATGGGACATGAAAAAGGCAAATCCCCAGCAAAACGGTAAAACCACAATAATAGGGTGAGGGTTGCAATATGAATTAACCAAAAAAGAACAGTAGGAAGGTACTGGGTAGGGTTAAAAACAGATTTGGCAAACAGGTGTCATGTAAATCCGTTTGGTCCCCGTTAACAGCTGTTTTTCAGCACCTGACTTGACACTGGGATCATTAATGGAAATGAATGTGGATTAATGCCAAAGCTCTTAACAGTGATGAATTTAAGAGAGTCTGTTTTGATTCAGACATTGCTTCTGAAGGCTACCTCTCTGTCCTTAGTGGGCAGTTCACTTTTAGCAGTCCTGCAGTAATTAAAGATATGAATGGGAGAGACCAAGAGGGCATCTACTGGATTTTTCTGGTGCTCCTGCTGAAGCAGCAGGGATATTAAAACAATCTCTAGCTCCTCAAGAGTGGCCCTGTCAGCTTGCTGAAATGATGGAATGGTAGTTAGGTTATTAGAAGAAAAATTGGCACAAATTGAGAGAGAGGATGCTCTGGCAGCAACCACAAGCAGCCAGCGACTCAGTGTCTTAATCTCTGCCCTCAGGCTGCTCTCTATGATACAGATGACACCTTGTCAGTGAAGATGATGTGCTGGGTCACCCCTGAGTCCAATGGGCTAAATTTGCCATGGAGGGAAGGATTGCTACAGCATAGAGCCACATAATCTAATTTTTCTTTCTTTCTTTCCTTCTTTTTTATTTTTTTTTAATGTATGTCATCATTTGGGTACTGACAGTAAGTGCCAAGGGATCCCATTCTCATTAGTGTCCCCTATCTCTGTACACTTGTGCTTTCAAGAAATAGTCCTAAGCTTTCACAAGGCTTGCTTTGCTTCCTTCTGGAAAGTTTTACATGTAGTTTCTCTTTTGTCTTATTACTTCTTGGGTACAGGAGAAGGGGAGATGGGGGAAGGAAGAAGCCACTTCCTCTGAGAGCCACTGTGTTGGCAAAGAGAAAGAAGGAAAAGCCCTACAGCTGTTAGCAGCCAAGTGGTCTTAGTGCAGAGCTGTAATGTCCATTTGGTGAAGATGAAAGCTGGGAGAAGATAAGGGAATTCATCTTAGAAGAGATCATTTGCAAAGGATCAAGCATATTTGGCTGGATTTTGTGTGGACCCAACAAGTTCTGTGACAAAATGAACCGTCAGGCAGGTGTGGTGTATAATTTTCTTCCTCAGTGGAGCCTTCCAGTGCACTGCAGGGATCCAACCTATAGAATCTGTAAAATAGGTGTATTTTTCCCAATGTTATCTCTCTGGTGATTTATTCACTTGTTCATTTTGTCTGCTTTGGCTCTAGTCCTATACCAGCTGCCAAAGCTGAGTGAGGATTCCACTGCAAGTGTCATTGCTCCAACAGTGTTCATGAGCTCCTCAAAATCCCAACAGTGAGACTTGGATTCCCACTCTGGGATGTCTGAGAGCCTTGGTTTGCACTGACATCAAAGGCAGTGCAGTTTAGGAAGGAGCCCAGCTGTGTTTGTAAAAATGAGTGCCCTCTCTGTGGCCTGAGCTTGTCTGTCAAACCACCAAAATGTTGGCAGCTCAGTCGAGTCCCTACCTTGTGGTAGAAAAGTATTTTAAAGAAAAGCCTAAATTATGCTTGGTTTTCTCCCTAACTCTGCAGGAGTTAGTGGATTGACAGAGCTGTCAATGGATGGTGGAATTTAGTTTGGAGAAGTTTTAATGACTTACTCAAGTTAATGCAGGCAGTGAGTGACAAAACCTGTCCCCTGGAGCTTGGCATCATAGTGTATGGTACTGATGCCTTGAGTCAGAGCTTTTAACCACCTTCAGCCAATAAAGCATTTAAAGAATATGACCAATGTAATTCAACTTTGGTCCCAACAAAATAAAGAAAGGGCTTAAACGTTTTGTGCAATTAGAAGAGTGCTTGGCCTGTGCCTAAACCTTTAGCTCAAAGCAAGAACTTGATGCTAATAGGGCCATTAACCTGAGAAAACAGGTGTTAGTGTTTGGCTTTGTGCTTTCCCAAAAATTGGCTGATTAGCAATGGAAATTGTGGGGCTCTTGGTGGTAAAGGTGGTTTTGGTAAAGGAAAAAGCAGAGGAATAAACTTGTTATTCTTTATTAAACATGACCCTAGCTGTAATTCTGGGCTAAGTAGCAATTGTGTATGGATTTCTTAAAGAAGGGATCCAACAGAGAGAACAGATGAAGGGCATAATTTAAAACTGAACTCAATACAAACAACACAGAGAATAAATGAAGTGAAAAGTCAAGCCAATTTATGAAAGAAAATAGTTGACCAAGCCCAGGGCAGAGCTGGGAGCTTAACTAAACTTCTACCTTTTCTTTCAAAATAACATGTAAGTATATCTACAGTTATTTTAAGCTATGGGTCAGGGATTTTTCAACCTCTCTGGTAGGGAGGTTGTTTGACAGATTGGGTTTTATGTAGAGGAATAGGAATTGAAAAGAAATAATTGAGTGATTTTTTAGAGGTTTAAGTGTCACATAGGTGCCTACTGCTCCATGAAAGTCTTGAAAGTTGTTCCCATGAAGTATCACTCAAGTGAGTCAATCATGGTTTTTCTGTTTCTTGACAATTTTAAGGGGGTGGTTGTTTGGATGGTTGGCTTGGTTTGGCTTAAGCGTTGTCTTTGTATGGAAGTGCAGTTTCTAAGGCCTAGAGAAGTCACGATTCCTGCAGGTGAACTTGTGACCTGCAGAACTTATTCAAAACAAAGAGCATTTACAAGACAAGACATTTGTACCTGAAATGTAGTGTAAAAGTTTGGACCAAATCTTGGAGTCCCTTACTCAGGAAAGATTCCTGCTAGAGTAGATAGGAATTTTAGCCATTTATGAGAGTGATAAATGCTGTTGTCTGCTGATCCGTGTTGAAAGCACTTCACAAGGGATGATCAAACTTCTTGCTGGTGGTGTAAAATGTGCCTTTAATATAACTTTCTCCTTCCTGCCTGTAAGCGGGGAAAGTGCTAAAGTTAATACGGGCATATTAATGCGAATTATGCTTTTAAGGAGATGAAACAGATGAAACGAAATAATTTGTCTTCACACAGGTTATAGCTCTGAGACAGGGGAATTGCACAGCGTTGTTTTCTTCTTGCCACTCTTAGATTTTTTTTTTCACATGTAAAATATGATTTTCATCTGGTTGTGCAGATTCTGAGCTCTTCCAAGTCCTCCGGTGGGCATTCACTCCTGAACAATCATCAAACAGAGAAATTCTAATTAAAGCCAAGTTTTTTGAAAGTGGCAGGTGGCTCTGAAATGCCTGAATTCTGCCATGATCAGCTTCTGACATTGCTGCATACAGGCCATTTGCCCCCTCTCCCTGGTGGAAAGATAGGGGGGATGCTTGAAAATTCATGCATCATTAGTGTTCTTTCTTGAAACTGAAACATCCAAAAATCATCAGCACTTTTGGAATTTCTAGCCAACTAATTAGTTGAAACTACTGTCCTTAATTATCAATAATGCAAGGGGGGTGAGGGGGGAGGGAGGAGGAAGTGATGTATTTTTACTTTTGTATTTAAAATTATTTATTTTCTGTGTAAGAGTATGAATTCTCCTAAACCATGATCTGTCATTTGTTTCCCAGATCAGATTATTTTTTGTTCCAAAGTTCTTTTTCCCTGCAAAAATGTGGTTGTTTTGAACTTGGATTTAGGACGTACATCTGGAGATCAGATAGGCCGAGAATTTACAGGGGGTGAAAGTGTTCAAAAATTTGATCTCCTTTTGCAGGGCAAAAAAAACTTTCTGAAGCAGCATTTTCATTTCCACAACAATGTAGGCAGTTTTGCCACTGTCGTCTCTTTGATTTGTGCTTTTTTTTTTTTTTTTTAAGGCAGAAATAAACAATATGCTTTAAACTGGGTCTCTCCAGACTGCTTTTCCTTTTTAAAGAGCGTAGGCAACTAATCGGCAGCAACCAGCCACATAGCTGGAGTGTTTTCCATTCTAGGCAATATCAGACTAATTTGATGCACACATGGATGCTTCACACAATCTGCAGATTCATTGCTGGCATCTTGCATTAGTCATCTGACAGATTGCCAAGTGTTTCATACTCCTTTCATGTGACTTTATTACAAAACACACACTCATAGACACACGCACTGCCTGCTTTCTGCCAGTAGCCAGTTTAGTGAGAATTCACTGCAGTTCTGTTTACAACAGCCATGGAGAGAAATCTGCACTTATTTGCCACTATCCTCTACTTTAAAATGCAGAAGTCCTGGGTTGTGTTGTGCCGCTCTCATCTTATATAATGACATTAAGCAGCAGCCTGCAGAGAGAACCAGACTCAATGAAAAATGTAATAGCATTGTTTTTTGTTCGTAATACTTATGCTATTAATTAAACACTGATTTTTTTTTTCTGCTTTGTGCCAATTGACATCATCTTCTGCATCTAGTGCACACGAAAACTGTGTAGTCTCCTAACTTGTCTTTTCTTTTTAATCTCCTTTTCCACTTTCTAGTAACGGCACAGCTAACAAGATGAATGGAGCTTTGGATCATTCAGACCAACCAGACCCAGATGCCATTAAGATGTTTGTTGGACAGATTCCCCGTTCGTGGTCAGAAAAAGAATTAAAAGAACTTTTTGAGCCTTATGGAGCTGTCTACCAGATTAATGTTCTCCGAGACAGAAGTCAGAACCCTCCCCAAAGTAAAGGTACAGTAGTTATGCTCTCTTTGCTTTCAGTTTGCTTGTTTTCCCAACGATTTTGCTTGCCTTCAGCATTTCCAAAGAGGTTTGCAGCTGAGCTCTCAGTTTTGTAATATGCTGTGTTGAGCTATGCAGCAGTCCTAAGAGGAGAGGACTCACAAATACTGCCTTCCTCCTCTTCTTAAACTGAAGTTTAATTGTGTTTCATCTGGAAGCATGCATTCCAACTGTGCAAAAAAAGAGAAAATATTGGTCTCCTTGTTTAAATTATCATTGCCAAAAATGTGGAAACCTGAGAGGTTGCTTCCCAGGATTAGCTCATGAAAAATATAATTTTCTATTTCCTTTCATTTCCTCTCTTTGCACCCCAGGTGGGAAATATTTTAAGGATGCAGAAGGGAAAAGTGATGGTTGTGGGTTCTTGCCACATCATTGCTCCAGCAGCAATAAAAATTACAAATAGTCACCCTTTTTCCATAATCTGATTTTTTTTTTCTGCAGTCATGTAAAAGAATTGTTTTTTGGCACTGATATTATTCTAAATGAAAAGGTTAGTTTTCCTTCCTGCATTTTTTCTATACACATGTAAAGTATTTATCCCTAACTATATTCCTTCCTTTCACTACGTATATCTGTGCTTATTTAGGCACATGAGAGTTTTGTGCATTACAGCTGTTTAAGTGTGACACGTGCTTAGATGTAAACTGAAAGTGAGTATTTTGGTTCACAGAATGCATTTTCCTCCCTACCTAGCTGTATATTTTCATTCAGCTTTGGTACATGAGAGCATTGCTACCGTTAGAAATAATTAGCGTAGCTCAGAGGCAGAACTGGATGTGCATGTGTGTGCCTGGCTGTAGGGCTGCTAGACACTTATTCCTTCTTAACTGCACTCCTGGCACTGACTCTAAAAACCTTCAGAGCACACATGCTATGGAGAATATCACAGAATGATTTTGTGGGCTCCCAGCAAAGTTAACAGTGCAAAACAGCCCTTGCTGGAGATGAGAGGTGCCTGCGGTTGTGGGAGGCACACAGCATAGCTTTGGGTGCTCCTGTGCTTTTGGGCAAAGCACTGCCAAGGCTTAGTCTATCTCCATTTTTCCTGGTACTGGGCAGAGGATCCTCTCAGTGCCTTCTTTTTGCTGCCCAGTTTAAGCAGTCAGGTGCTTTGAGTGACTATGGTTTATTTTGGGTTGCTTGCATCTCTCAGTTCTGGTTAAAGGACTTGGTGCATTGGTCTCACACCAGTGCCAGGGAGGGGGTCCAGCTCACTGTACCTTCCTGCTAATCAAATGTCTGCACTAGATCACTCTTCCCCCTTCCCCATCCCTGGAAGTGTTCAAGGCTATGTTGTGTGAACAACCTGCTCTAATGAAAAGTGAGCAGCCTGCCTCCTGTCCATGTCAAGAGGGCTGGAGTTAGGTGCTCTTTTAGGTCCATTCCAACCCAAAGCATTCCATGATTCTGTGATTCAGAAGCAGAAGGTATTTCTTGTTGTGTTTCAGTGTAGTCCTGCTTCCAGCCCACCCCCCACCTCATTTCCCAGGATTGATGTATTGTAGCATGTACCCCCCTACTGTGTTAGCACAGAGCCCTCACCAAATGTCTTTTTCTTGTAATGCTGGATAGGAGAGCATTAAGAGGTCAAACAACTGGATTTTCTGCAGTCCAGGCTGCTATGGATGAGCAAACTCCTCCTTAGTTTAAAGCACTAAAATGCTGAACTTTGAGACTCGTCCATCTGGAAGGAGCTGATTCCTGGGTCACAGCAATGCCTTCCCACTAAGCAGTAAATGAAGTGAGAATGATGTTGTGGTTAGACAGAAGAAAACCATTGATACCCATTTCTGGGAATCACTGTACCTGTCCATCAGGCAGCTGGAAGGCATAAGGATGAAGCATAGATCATGCAAATCATTATAGACTAATTATCAATGTTTGTAGTCCCCATAAACAATATCCTTTTTGAAAGGTTGCTGGGTTTTGGGGATGCTTTTTGCTTGGACTCTTTTCAGCAATGCAGAGATTATGCTTGTCACTTCAGGCATTATGTGTTAATTAATGAGTAAATGAAATTAATCCTGAAGATAGGCAGAATAACCTTCAGACTTACTTTTCTCTGGCACCAGCAGCAAGCTCCTCTGGTGGTCAGCTTTTCCCTTGGAAGCTTTGGAGGAGTGTATCTCCATGCTTGCTATCCTTCCTTCTGGTTGAATCTGCCAGCAAGGTTGCTAGAAACCTCTTGAGTTTCTTGTGGATGTCTCTTGACTAGGAATGATCTTTATTTTCTTAATCCAGTTGCACAAAGGATTCGGTGTGAGAGATTGTTCAGAATGTTAGAAACAAGCGAACAGAAAAATTGCCCTGACAAACATCCTACAGTCTTCTTTTCATCACAATGCATGACAATTCTTCACCTATACTATCCAGTAGGCATTTTAAAAAGAAACTGAATTTTCATTTTTTGTTTGGAGGTCATAGAATCATGGAATATCCTGAGCTGGAAGGGACCCACAAGGATCACAGAGTCCAACTCCTGGCTCTGTACAGGACAACACTAAAAATCACGTGTCATGTGGAGTGAAATTCCATGCTCCTCTTGTGTTTAAATACTCACACAAAACCACCATTTTTATTTAATTTGAGCTGGGTGGATTTGGGTTGTGCCAGGAGTTTTTCTGCTTGCTGACCCTTTGAATCACCTCCAGTTTTGTAGAACAGTCCATCAAAGGGACCTTGTGGTTGGGTGAGGTAGAAAAAAAAGTAAATTTTTCATTTCATTGCATGGTTGTAGCTGTGTGTAAGGCAGAACATTCACAGCCTGGTGTCACACAGAAATTTTTTTCTGAATATGCTGCAAGCCATGAGTTGTAATGACAGGAATGCAAGTTGGTGTTACTACACCACACAGGGGGAAGCAGTTAGGTTTTGCTCTTTAAAGAAAAGCATTTTGATTTTTGAAAGATTTCTCTCTTCTCAGACAAGGGTTGTGTATTTCTATGAGCTTGGCCAAAGGGGCTCCTCTAATTTGGACCGAGTTTTTCTCTGATGAGCTGTTTATGAAGCTGCAATCTGAGTCTCTCCCAATCCTGTCAAAAATAACCATAGGCTGCTTCTCTCTCTCCTGCTGTTATTCAGACTGTCTTTCATACCCTCCAACGACAGACGGCCTAGTTCATGTCTTTCCTCCTCTTTTGTATTGCTTGCCAGCTCTGCAAAGCTGAGGCTGGAGGAAGACAGGTAGAAAGCCAAGTTTACCTCACTCTGGAAAACCAGAGGAAAGCCATCTTAATTCCACAGATATATTGATACTACTGCAAACCTTGAGGCTTGGCTTTATTAATTGGGAACTTCAGGAATGGCTGCATTCTAGGAAATTTCTTATCCTTTCCAGAGCTTGCATTTCTCTGCGTCTTTTGGATGTGTGAAAGAGCTCAGCAAAGTAATTTGACTTTGTTTTTATCTCCTGTTGTTTTGTAAGGCTTTTTCCTCTTTCTGCAACAAAAGAAATCCAGGGGATTAGGTAAACTAAATGCAAAAAAACCCACAAAAAACTAAAACCAAAAAACCAAAACAACAGGGTAGGAAATTCTGTACCACTGAAATAAAATGGCACTTTTGGCTTCTGGGGGCTAAGGGGATTCAAAGTCTGGGCAGATCAGCCCTCTCTGTTCCCAATCCAGCTTGCTCCCTTTCTATAATTTATTCTGGGTGAATAAATGACTTTTTTCCAGGGTGGTTGTTAAAAAGATTTTTTCTAATACCTCAAATGCAGCAAGCTCTGTGTGAAGGCAGCACACACTGCCACCAAGATCTCTCTTCCTCCCCGCTGTTTTCCTAAGCCGGAAAGATTTCCTTGGCTACTTTGGTTTTGAAGTCCAAGTGCTGAAGCAAGCAGATGGCACAGGGCTACTTTTGTCTTTTGAAATGCAGCAGGAGAGTCTTGGGCCAGATCCACTATGTCCTTTTGGCACCTTGCCTCTGCTTCAATACCTGATAATTCTTGGAGGGATCAAGGTCCCCTAGAGCAGCTTTGTGAGCCTGAATCTCTTTGTGCTGCCGTAGGAATCACACTGCAGAAAGCAGGGAGAGGCACCTGTGTAACAACTGACTCGGTGTTTGCTTGCAGCCTTTTACAGACCCTTTATCAGATTAGAGGGAGGCTGCTGAGTGAACAGGGATGTGCTGTAGTTAAAGGCCAGTGTTTATTATTATCCTATTTAACATGGTAATTTAAGTCTACTGGGAAGTGAGCAGAGGAATCTGATAATGAGGCATTCATCTGCTGCATGCAGGAGAGACCAAGTGGGCAAGGAGGTGTACAGGTATATATAGTTACACATATATATATGTATAGAGAGATGCATATAGGAGGCAGAAGTTACCTGGCTTGCTTGAGAATCATTTCAGCCTCAGTTTAGCTCTTCCAAAATAGTCTGGTGCAGGAAGGGGGGTGATCCCTCTCCTCCAGCAGGTCCCTCTCACAGTGCCTGTACAGTAGGAGCAAAGGGAGCTCGGGCAGTCCTGCACAGCAGCAGAGCTGTGGCACTCACTTTGTCACACATTGCCATCCTCAGTGTCCTAACCTGCAGCTAAGAGCAGCCGTTCCTTGTTCCTTGGCTGTCCCTGTGACACCACACAGCCAATTGCACCCTCTGCTCCTTCAGTTTCAATACATTGTGTTTGGTAAAACTGTTTTAGATGCTCTTTAAAAGCTCCCTTCAGCCAGCACTCCAGGAGCCAGGGTTTCTCTACACTTCACATCTTATTCTGTGTTTTGAATGCTCTCAGAGGCCCACATGAACACTGTTTGGCTTTTGAGATCAGTTGAGTTGCACCATGAGCACATTTGCTGTTGAAATGGCAGGACATGTGCCCACAGGCATTGTTCATGTGTGTGTTAGACTAAACTTTGGTCATGGTGCCTGACAGGTATTTTGTTACTATGCAGACTTGAAACCTTTTCCTGCACTGTATTAAAAAGTGCCTTGCATGTTATTTTTTATCAGGTGCATTGTTCACTATACGAAGTTTCAGACAACAAAAACTGGCAAAAGCCAGATGTCAGTAAATATTACCACAATTGGGAAGAAGAGTGAATCATAAAGTTGAGGTTTTAACTTGAAGTTTCTGATTCTAGGGTGTTTAAATTTAAACCTTAAGGAATCTTAAATCTATAATTTTAAAAAGGTTGTAAATAGCATTATAGAATATATTCCAGATGTGAGCTGATTTTTAGAAAAGGTAATTCTTACCCGACAAATCTGATGGAGTTTTTCAAGAAGTTTCTCTGAAAGTGGACAGGTGTGAAATATAATCAAGCTGATTTCCCAGGGGCATTTCACAGTGTGTCACACAGGAGACTAATCCATGCAGTTGCTGGTGAAGCAGAGAAGGACCCATTTCCAAATGGGGAAAGGAGCTGGGTAGATGATGGAGGGCAGATTAGAATGGGGAAAGGTTACAGGCCAGGGGAAGAGAGGGGATGATGATTGGAGAGCAACAGGGACTGTTATTGGAGATCAATACTTTTTCACTCTCTATGTAAATGGCTTTGACAGAATGAACCACCAACTTGTTATCCAACTTTTTGGATCATGCAGAAGGGACTAAATGGGGGAGAAGCCACCTGATAACCTGGAGAAAACAATCAAACAAAGAAATTCTGCTGGGTAAAACGAACCGTGAGCAAGAAGAGTAAATTTTATTTTGAGTGAACACATGTGTTGAATGAGTGCATTTTTCAAAGATTTGAGAGCAGGAGAGGATTTGAAGAGTGCACATATCATAAAAGGACTGAGATGATGTTTTGTATCTGTGTGGTCAAAAAGGCACAGAAAATGTGAGCTGTATAAATAGAAGCATTGAATAGAGCCTTCAAGGAAATACTGCACCACTTAAAGAAGGATTTTTTTAAATCATGTTTAAACTACAGTTACCAATATTTAGTACCATTCTATAGAAAAGGGCAGAGGTCCAGGGAAGAGCAGCATGATTTTGTATGAAGTCAGAAAGGGTTGAGCCATAGTGAAAGGTCTACAGAGGTTAACTTGTAAAGGGCTTCAAACATTGACTTACAAGAAAGCTAAAAGGGGGAAAGCTGAGGAAGAATACAGAACTGTACCTTGGTTTGGAAAGAAAAAGTTGTAAGGGGATACAATTGAAGTTTCTGCAGTATGTTAAAGTGCATACCAAAGGCAGGAATAGATAAGCTCTTTCAATTAATATTAAACCCAGGGACTGCACAGCACAGACTTAAGACTGAGGAACAGCAGGCCAACAGAAAAAAAATTCAACTTCTCAAGTCAAACTTTCTTCCTCCACTTGCCGAGCAGAGAATGGCTTCCAGAAGAAGCAGAGACAAGAGTTCCAAAAGAAACTTTCCTTTTGCTTGCTTCCATTTAGTGTTTTGAAAGAATGCTTCTGGAACAGGATGTGACATGACTGCTCCCCTTGTCCAAGAGCAGTTTCAGCCCATAAACAGGACAAGGTGCCAAGCTGTCAGTGACTTAGCCATGTCCAGCACCAAGAGGGGCTGAGATTGGTGTCCCCTGATATTTTTGTATTGCTTTGAAGACAGGGAGCAGATCAGGGTAATATCCCATTGCATACTTGACTACAAACCTGTTGCCCACTTAAATCGGTCTCACTGTATACTCCCTTCATTGACAATGGCAAGAAAGTCAGACCCTGTGATAGCAAAAATTATCACAGCAAACCCAACCCAGTCAGACAGAGCAGAAGTAATGGAAGATATTTGTGAAAACCCTGTAACAGCAGCAGGGGGCTGTGGTTGCAGAATGGGAAGACTAGAGGATGGTGGGGGGAGTTGGGTGGAGGATTTTTCAGTTGTGTTATTTAAATATAGAGGTAGCACAGAAACCTTTCTTCAGCCTTGTTTCTAAAGTTCCTCTGTGCAGTGTGTGAATGACTGGAGCAGAATGAAGCTATTTTTACTTTAAGGCATCTTTTCCCTCCCTATTTTTATGGTATTCATCACAGTGGGAGCTTGGTCCAGAAATGAGGACTCTAGGTATTGCTGTAAGAAGTTAATAAAAATAACACATCTCTGAGGGATTAAAGTAGATCACTTTGGGGCTCATTGGCTGCAGTTTTGTAGCAGCTTAACTATGATTTACAATTGCATATGAATTTTAAAAAGTAAGCTAAGACCATATAAGCACATTATTAATTACATCTGTGATGAAAAAAAAGGCCTAAAATTTAACTACATGAATCTTTTTAGTTAAATTGATAGAAAAAATCATGTATAGACCAGCCATGAGAGGAGCAGGACTTCATATTCCAATTGTGGTTCTTTCTAATGTTCATATCTGATAAACACTTGGGGGGAAGGCAAGTTCAGTAAAGGGGTGTTTGAAAAGGAATTTTTGAACTTCAGTTCAGACATGCTATACTGTTGACAACTTCAGTACATCCTCCAGCATTTGCTTATAGAATATTTTAGAACACCTTTAAAAAAGAGTCCCAAATGTTCATAAAATATTAATGTGTAATCTGTTGTTTGTAATGACATCACTTCATTGGGATAAAAACCCACGTAGGCAGGCAGTTAAAACAGCCTGAACTTTCAGTAAAATTGAAAATTGCTTTGTTGAATGTGAATAGTATGCCAAACCTCAGTTTCTCAAATATATAATCTCAAAGGAAAAAAAACTGTAATGCATGGAAAAATCTGAGTCAAGTCATGCACACACTTGCACGCAGGAATTAATCAATAGATATAATACTCAGACATAAAACACAGGCATGTTTTAAGTATTTTCAAGATTGCTGCCTACATTTAAAATATATACATCTATAAAAGTGCCAGATAGTGTCAGTTTGGTATTTATGGTATCCAGTGTCTTTAGTTGCATATGAAAGCTTGCATCAATGAGATTCAACCATTTTATGACGTTGTGGCACTGAAATTCTTTCCTCCTCCAATTTTCTATTACATGAATAAACACACTATTTATCTACTCATCACATAAAAAATTATGTGAGTTTTGTTAAAAGATAAAGGCTTCAAAACAAACCACACAACCCTTCTATTTTATGTAGTGTTTCTTATTTTGTTCAGTTCTAATATCAAGATCATTTGCTCCTAACACATGAGGAGATTTTGCAAAGGATGTGGGGACTGGTCTGAAATCTTCACACACTTTGGCAAGGATCTCAAAGCAAGAAAACATTTGACAGCTGAGCAGTGTCAAAAATGAAGTGTAATTGGGAAGCATCCTTATGAGCATGGATTTTGAGTGTACTGCAGCTTCCAAATTTCTCATTTCCACCACAAACACAGCGGTTTATTGCTTTTATCTTCTGTTCCTTTCACCCCACTAAAATCGGTCACAGGTGCCTGTGCACATATATGCACAAATAAATAATAGCCTAAAATTAAAACCACACTGCAGGAAGATTTCCTCATTAAAAGATAGAAGGAGAGAGTCCAAGGCACTAAGAATTTCTGTCACTGCTGAGATGATGTGAGAGACATAAATATTACAATGAAGGGTCAAAATAAAAAGCTAAAGACCACATAAAACATTTTAGCATAAATATGTCATCATTTTTGCTAGTTCTTAACATGATATTTAAACCCCAGGAGGGCCTTGAAAGGATGTCTGCTATTCTTTATAATTTTGAAATGCATTAAAAGCAGATATGTATAGCATGCATAGCAGTGTAAATTAATTACTATTTCATTACTTCCATCTTCCCTGCTCCAGACCTTGTCAGCCTGTATTTTTTTTTTGGGATCAGGGTAGCAAGAGGGCAGATTTGGACTTGTTTTGGGTCTGGCAAGACCCACAACATCCTCAGTGTCAGACTTCAGTGATACAGATGCTATAAAAGGATGTGCTGTGCCAGTTACAGTATTGCTCTTTTTTTAAGACATTGGTTTCATAGTGCACTGTAACCATCAGCATATTTCAAAAGAATAGCAAATAACTCCCCAAGGATAAAGTCTAGTAGTGGCTTCTAAGCCTGGTTTGAGCTTAACTCAAGCCAGTGAGCTGTGGGTGGAAGGCTGTCTATGCCATATAAATCTCCTGGTCCATCTGTCTTGGGAAAGAATGCATTTTCAGGAATCTCTGTCTTTCTAATTGCTTATAAAAACACTCTGAGACAAGCCAGTGAATAAATTAAATTCGAATGTTTCCAGTGGATCTTTTCAGTTTCTCACTGAACCTAATTACTGTCTAATCTATGCCCATGAGTATGCAGTTTTAAGTGGGACGTTAGACTTTCACTCTGCAGATTAAACTCTGTGGTGCATAAATTCATTATTATTTGTGTAAGAGAAAACTTCAGTGTCTACTACCTTGTGGTTTTAATTTAAAATAACTACTGCATCCAATTCAGGCATTCTTTTAGAGGACTAAGAAGAGCTGTAAAGAGGTGGAAGATGTTTTCTAATAAAGCGTGTCTCTTATTCACCCAACTGAATTGGGAAAATTTATGTTTCAAACAGTAATTAAACTCTCCTTGTAGCTCAAGATGTCATGCCTTCAACTGCAATTTTAGGGAGCTGTACCACAATAGGGAGTAGATTAATATAATGTACTGCAGGAAACTTTTTGCTGCAAGGATGAGTGTGGCACCGTAAGGAGCAGGGCTGCTGCTTCAGCCAGACATCTCCAAGTGTTTTGCAAAGGGAGAAAAATAGCATCACTCCATTTTTACCAGCTGGAAGAATTGAGATACAGAGGCCTGGGGAGACTTTTCCCAAATTTTTTGTCACTTTGAGTAGGCAGAGAATGATGTCCTCTCTGTACTGGTGTCGTTTTGCCTAAATCAAATCTGCTCCCTTTATTTTCAGTGCATGAATCCCTGAGCTGGTTAACACAAAAGTTTTGTTATGTTAACACTGCCCAGGTGATATCTTATTCACATTCACATAATAATCGGATCTGATGAGAACTGCAGTTACAAAACAAATGTGGAGCAGACCCAAAGGCACCAGCTCTCACTCTTCCTATGCTCCCCCTAATTAATACAATGAGTCTTAAACAACAATCTTCCTTTATTATTTGTAGATCATGGGATATAAAAATCATTGTAGATTTAAAATGGACTATATTAACCCAAGCAATTCCACCAGGACTTGAGTTTCTATAGTGAAAAGTGTTGTGTTGTCTCTGGCTCAATTAGATTTTTCTCAGTGTCAATTTTAATTCGCTTCATCAGAGTGTGGGGGAACTCTCAGTGGAAGGGAAAATGTTGCTTCTGAATGAGAGCCTCCTGTAGCCCACATTTTATTTAAGAGTTTTAAAATGCTTTGCAGTCCCACGTTCTCCCTTGAACGTCTGCTATTGTGTGCCATAAGAGCTGAACAAAATCACTTGGTGTTTCTTAATGTGACAGGCATCTGAGCCTGAGCAGGAGGAAGGAAATGGGTAAAGCAGGGTCCTTGGTCCCTCTTTTTATTTAATACTTAATATTAAAATTTAGTAAAAAGGAAAAAAAAAGTCTTGATGAGCCTTGGTGGCCAAATAAACTTTATTTCAAATCTTTCCCACCCTTCCTAACACCCACCCATGCATAAAGAGAAGTCAAAACTAGGCAGCAGGGTTTCCTTTTGCAGTGCTGAGCTCAGGACAGAGGTTGAGTGGTTTCAGAAGTTGGTTTTTTTACCTTTAGATTTGGTATTTCCCTCCTCCCACGGCTGCCAGCACTTCAGTGCACATTGCTTGGTTATTCTCTGCTTGGTGCAGAGTGAACCAAAATTACTATCTCTTCTCTATTTCAAAGGGTAAAATTGGGTAGATCTTTAACTTGAGGATGCTTCTCATTGTGAGAAAGAGAAGGCAAGAAAAAGAGCTTATGATGGAACTCTCAAGAAAGGTTTACCCAAGACAAGGGCCTGAAATGTCTACTGTGGATAGGTAGGGCATTTCAAAATGCTCTTTTCCATCATGTTCAGCAGTTTTCCTGTCTCTACCCTTGTCCTTCCCATATTTCATTAAAATCTCAATACTTTCAATTTTTGGGTAGCTGTGCACACACACTGTAGTTTTGCTTTGTGTTTCGGTGGCTTTTGAATTGTTTGCTAGGATTTTTTGGCTCACACCTCTCTTTTTCCAGTTTTGCAAGTGATTCCAGTATATCACTGGGCTACCCTTAGGAAACCAGCTGGGACTGTCACCAAAACCAGTCTACTGGATCAATGGATGTGAACCTCTTTTCTGATTCAGACAGAAAATTATGCCAAAGTGTGGTGTTCAAGTGCCCCATAGTTGTTATTAATGCCAGCTCGTGTATGAAAGGTAAATATGATATTGTCTCCATGGAAAACACCTTCATGTTTTTCAGAAGAACAGTGCAAAACACTCTATGAAAATTCAGGTTTTCACATGTGTCATCTCCCAGCATTTTCATTTCCAACAGTTTTAGCTTTCCTTCCCAGTTAACATGTGATGCCTTTCTCTGCTGTGTTACTTGCTAGTTCTCACTTGGGCATATATTGAGTTAAAAGGTGCTGTGTGGAAGTAGGGAATTATTACTATTACTATGACTATTATTATTATTATTATTATTATCATCATCATTTAGATGCTGCAGTTTAAGTAGTTTAAAAAAATCTCAAAACTAAAGGTCAGTGTAGCTTGTAGGTTTACACATGCACAGTACAAGTAACCTTCAGAAATTTCCTCATGACAAGATAAGTGCAGCAATTATATTTAAATGAGTGCCAGAGAAAATTTCACTGTAAACTGCATTAGCTGGAGAGTGTGTGCTGTAAGAGGATTTAATTGAATTAATGTTACTTACTATCAAAAGCTCCATCTAGTGTATTGCCGGGTCTCCTTATTACTAAGAATAATATTTGGCTCATAAAGACCCCTGCTCAACTAAGCACACAGTCCTGATGACTTCAGCAAGTGATTAAAATGAAAGCATTTCCTTCACTGCTTTGCTGAGCAGGAGCAGCCTGGAAGCTGGGAACAGGCACTGGTGTGTGTAAAGAGCATGGAATCAGTGAGCCCTTTAACAAGGCTTTTTATGGAGATTCCTCTTACCAGTGCCTTTCTAAGTGTCTAAAGGAGATGTGATTTTGGCATGAGTGTCCTTCCCAGCTTGGGTGTACCTGGCTTGGGTCATGGCTGCACCAGTGATGGAACCAAGCATTGTCTGGGTGTTCAAGAGGGACTGGGGGTGATCCACGCTGTGGTCTGGAAGCCCTCCACAAATACCAGCAGTGATGGCAGAGGGATTTCATTGAATAATCCTGGTGGTATTTTTAATGCTGTTATTAATGCAGGGCTCTCACTCTCGCATTATACGGATGTGCCACAATGAGATCCAGAGAGGTATTTTGTGTGACTTCCTACATAAAAGCAGAAATGCAAATGAGCTGCATTTACATATTCACATGATATAAACAGAAAACTCAGAGGCGTGGAGACACAGGGACATAGCCAGAGACATGCTTCAAACCAGGGATAAAGAGAGCCATAATTTTCCAACACTTATGTTTTAACCATTAAGGAGAAAATGTGATATATTGAATGTTTTTGTAGAATATATTTGAATGTCAAAATTCCCATTAAAGCCTGCGTCTCCTTTATGTTTGATATCATTTTATTTTCCTTTCACGTGCATTCTTTAAAAAGCAAAAAAACCCATGAAATCTAGAAAAGAAAAAAACAACCTTTTATTCTCCATTCATTCAGCAACAAAAGCAACAAAGAAAGAAGGTTTGAACCAATCTTTTATGAAAATTGGGAAACAGCAGAATAGTTTCTACAACAACTTTCTTTATTGTTGGCTGAATCAAATGCAAAAGTTTTTATTCACCTACGCATCTTATATTTTAACAAGCCACATGTCACTCCTGAACTTCACCCACCCGTATTTCTGCATGAGGGTGGCATTCTGGTACAGTCAGTGAGGCATATGCCATTCAAAGGAGTTACAATCTCCTCTTTGTTTTTCTGGTGTTGTTTTGGGGGAGAAAAAGAAAGAGTAATTGCCCGTGTTAACTGATGTTCCTTACAGAGAATTGTTCAGCTCTCTTAAAAAATCATTGATCTGCTTTTCCCCCGTGAAAGTATTCAAGGTCTCAGTTCACAAAAGAGAAATCAGCATGTAAAGCAGCAGTCTGGCAATCTGTGCTGCAAGGAGCAGAGTGTCACGTTCTGTGCAGAAATGTCAGCAGAGCTGGCTGTCTTAAAAAGAAAAGACAAATATTTAGTAAGGATAAGAATTATTACTGTTGCAATCAGATGTGATTTTGGGGAACAATCTGTTTAAGAGTAGGCATTTTTTCCTCATACATTTGTATGTTCATGATTGAACATTTGTTAGGTAACATCTGGCACGAACTGTTCCTCTTTCTCCCTAAGTTTCATGGCTTTGTTTTGTATTTGAGAAGGATATTACGAAAGGTAATTTGGTGTCTCATTCCCATTGGTGTGGTCATGGTTTTAGCTTTTGAATTACTCCCTTGAAATAGGAGGAAGAGGGGAAAACCACCATTTGGGTATTTTTAATAGGGAATAGGCAGTATTTAGATTTCATGGCGAGTGCCCGGTGGTACGTTGCGTGCATGCAGCAAGTCAAAAGTGCAGCTGCAGACCAGGGTCCATGAGCCACAGATAACAAAGGCACCCAAAATCTGGGGCTCCAGCCTTGTCCACGTGCCCTTATTATCATTTACTCTTTGTATTGCAGATGCACGTAACAGATTGTACAATATGCTGTACAAACAGATTGGTAGAATGATCTTTGTCCTGAAACACTGGCAGCAGAGCTGAGCAAGAAGGATTGACAGTGTGCCTGCACTGAGAGCTGCACAGCCCAGATGCCACAGTTTTGGACCCATGTCCTCAACAAAAGGGCTTTGTGCATTTTTGGTGAAGCAACGGTCTGTTCTTGCTGATCTTACTGTAGAGGGCTGAAATTTTAAATAAGAATTAAAAGAAGAAAGCACAAAGATCATTAGAGAGTGAGTAGGAGAAGGGAATGTGCCTACTTCTTGCTTTTTTTCTTCTTCTTCTCATCTAACAGCATTTCTTCTACACTTGCCAGATCGAGTGTGTCAAAGGAGCAGACTTTCAAACTTTGGGTGGTTGCTCCCAGCATTGGAATAAAAAGGCTGGGGCATGCAGGGCTGAGGCTTTGGTGACCTGGCTGGGAGGGGCACTGCTCATGGAAACTCTGACGCTTTGGAAATTACAGGGAGAGCGAGCCTGCAAACTTGGCTGGCTTTCACAGGGCTACCCAAACAGGAAAAATCCTAATACTTAATGTCTTTTTCATCATCCAGGGCATGTAAAGAGTTCATCCACTTATGTTCTGCATGGTTAAGAAAACCAAGAATTGCTCACTTATTTATTGAAGTAGCTAATGTGCATTTCAAAGTGCCTCAGTGTTGGCTTGTGGGGGAAGGAGGAGTGAAAATTAGGATTAATTTCAATGAAAATATTTTGTGGGAATAGTTTGTTCAGTGAATCTAGATCATCTGCAGCTGGTAGAATAACGACATAAGCCTGTTTATATGCTTTATTTAATCAATAAACCACATGAAAAAGGAGGTGGGGTGGTTTGGGTTGTGCACACAGAGGATCTTTGCTTAGGGACAAGAAATGATTTTGCCATTTAGAAACACACTTTCTTCTCTTTCATGTGAAAGTGCTCTCTCAGTAAAATTATTAAAGAAAACATTTTTCAACTCTGAATTATTGCTGATATTTTGGCAGTGGCTGTGGCCAGTAGTCCAAGGGATGGGAACTGCTGAGCACTTGGTATTTAAACAACTGGTGTTGACTTTGTGGTTAAAGTTTTATGACTGGATCAGACATAACACTTGGCCCACGTGGTTTCTGGTCTGAGGTAAGACTGTTCAGGAACATGCCAAGATCCAGAGCTCAGCATCCCTGACTGCTCATGGCTGAGCCACTGTGGCCTTAGTCAAAAGGGATTGGTCTCTAGACCAGGTGAGAGATTTTGAGTTCCAGGATGCAAAGGTCTCAGGTTTGGAAACCTAACTTGAATGAAGAAAAATCCTGCTGGTTCATCCAGCCTGTTTTCTGCCAAATCTATGCTTGTTCTGTTTAGTGCATTCCTAAATGTTTTGTCCAATTTTATTTGGAAGTGGACCACGGGACACTCTTTCCAACTCCCCCCTACAACCCAAAGATTAAATGTTTTATTATTGTAATGTAAACGCACACAGTCCTAACTTTTTTTGTCTGTTTCTCTCCCCCCATTTTATTTATTTTTTGTTGTATAATCTCTCTTCTGTGCTAATATTGATGAATTGGAGGGATGCATTTTCTGTCATGTAAAATAGTACTGGGGATAAACTCTGCCTGGGATTTTGGCTGACCCCTTCATCAGGCTTAACTCAAAAATTAATTTGTCATTACCCAGGTGCTATGCACTAAGCTTTATTGGCATAGAAGAGCGCCACATCCTGTATGTTCTTTGGAAGGAAAAAAAGTGGTCGTATAATCACCGAGACAGTAAACAGTCATTTCCAATCTAGTAATATTTTATATGAACTGGCACTGTATGTTGTATATCATCCATCTTGCTAATCCTTGTTCCACATTGCCTCCCACTTGAGGCCAAGAACATTACAGCTGTGCCAGAGAGTGGGTGGAAAAATAGGCTTATTATTAACCTAAGTTGAAAACATAATGGCTTTTTGAATGTCTTCATTCACAGATGCAGTCATACTAAAATATTAATACCCTTAAGTGTAGAGAAACAGAACTTTGATTTAAAATCCATTGTCCATATGTGTTGCAAAAGGGAAAGCCTTGAAAGTGTTGTGAATTCCCTGTATCTTTTGTTTTTTGTTTTATCCTTTAAATGTCAGTATTCTGTAAGAAAAGAGCGAAAATATTCTTCAGAGTCGGTTTTGAGCAATGTTGCTGCCATCACTAACATTGTCTTGTGGTAAAGGAAAGGGTTTCTCCAGTTTTCTCTTTGTCTTGAAAGACTGGTAATAACTGAGTGGATATTGAGACACACTTAATGACTTTTTAGTACCATGATCAAGCAGGGCTGCATTGCCAATGTCAGTGTTTGTTTAAATCCCATCCCCAGAGGGATCAGAAATATTCAGGATGCATGTGTTTTCTGGGAGGAACCATCATAAAGAGCAGAGGAGAAAACTGCAACCTTCATCTGATTAATCTTCAGAGCACCCCAGGATCCCTGATTTACAAGCAGAAATGAGGGACCTAGCAGTGAAAACTGAGTAAATTTGCAGCACAGCATCACTGAAAAGGCACAGAAAATGGAGATGATGCTCTTCTCCAGTTATAGTTGTGGTTTGCCTTTCCTAACTCTGTAATTTACTTCTGTGTATCTCTTCCCAGGTAAAATATGAATCTTCCACAAACCTATTTAGGAGGTGTAAGAATTGCTCTTGAGGACTATTCAGGGAAAAAAAGAAATAAGTCTTGATTGTACTAATTTATGACTAGCATGAAAAAATATCCCCTCTTTTAAAAAGGAAAATAAAAGGATTAAAACTTCCAGTGTATCAGGCCATGTGTTGTAAATTAGCCTAATTGTTTTAGAATTCAGAAGTGTTTCATCATTTTAAATTGGGCTTGTCTGATATTTAGTTCCACATTTTTTATAACTCTGCAGGACTAATATGTAGCCTGTTGTTGCACATGAAAGCTTTTTTTATCCTAATTTTTAAGACTGATGGAATGAGAGGAGGTTGACAAGTGATCACTTAGTTATCTCTGTGTCAAAGCTTATGATACGCTTTACAGTGAAAATGTGCAATGTGCAGTTCCAGAAATAATTTTGCTCTATATTATGGTTTATCTTTCTGGCATACAGAATGCAAGAGTGAGTCTGATAGATGATTTCAAATTGCTTGGAATTATCTTTAAGTTTTGCCTAGGAAGTCTTAGCAAGAGACAAAATATTGTGCAAGACAGGGGCTCCAATATTAACAGATCTGCCCTCCAAGCACATTCTTATTTCCCCACATCCCATTTCATGTGGGAAAAGAAACTTCACATTTTTAGGGCATTATTTTGCAGTTTCTCTGTAGATCCACTGTACACCATGAATAAATACAAGTAATCTATGGGTAGGGCTTTTTGTGAAAAGACCAAGTAATGCTCGTTTCCAATAAGAACTGGTGGTTGCAAGGCTTGTTTGGCAATCTAATCTGTAACCCACCATTTCTCAGCTCCTATCCAGGAAAACTTTGCATTGGATTTGCTCAACAGAAATATTTTAGAGAATAACAACATGCTGCATAAATGACGAGGTCACTTTGTAAAGTTAACTAAAGGACCTCTGATATCAAAATATGATTGCTCAGAGGTTTTATTTTATATATATATATATGTAATTTTTTTTCGCTTGCATTTAAGACTGGGGACTTTGTTCTAAAGCTCTCAGAGTTTTTCAGTAGCGAAGCTTCGCGTCCGTGATATTTTGTTGGATGTGTTCCTGTGGCTGCCATGGTGACCTGCAGAGAGCACCATGCAGAATCCTGCTTCTCCAAATGTGATTAGGTACATTCAGCAGCCACATGCTATTGATGCCAAGGAACACTGAATAGTTTCATCTACTTTGCAGACAAGCTTCAGTGTAAGCCCTCCTGCCACTGCCTGCTCAAGGCCACCTTTGACAGCCGCAGGAGCCAACACATCACTGTTTAGGCACTCGTTTTGTTCCTTTTCTCTATTTTTCCCTCTCCTTCTGATTAAGTTGCCAATCATCCAGCTTCTTTCTCTTCTTGTCCTGATAAGTTGCCAATCATGTCATACAGCCTGTACCTCTAGAGCCAAGTATTTCTCTTGTCATAACTTGAAAACAGGCTGCTGGAGATTTATTTTAAATCTTGGTCTGATTAAATGCCACATCTTGATCTTTGGAGAGCCATAGAACCTATAGATCATGGTACTCTTGTTTGAACTTCTTTGAACTGGTATTAACTAACAGACTTACATGTCCTATGGGTCATCCAACACAGTCTCAATATTCCCTTCCCTTAATAGATATTAAATATTTGTGACTAGGTTTTTTTCATCAGTTTTCCATGGTGATAGTTGCAAGAAATACTCAGTTGTATGAAGGCTTCTGGGGAGAAAAACATATTTATTTTTATGGCATGCGGGGTTTTATGTTTTGGTCTGCTTGTCAAATCTTTTATACAAAGATAAGTAGTAGCACTATTTCATAAGGTCTTCAAGACATAAATAGAAGTGGGAAATTAAGAAAAACTGAAAGTGTTTACAGTGAAAAGCTTATTTTAAATGCTTCCTGTGAAATTTTGAAATAGCTTTTTGTGGGGAAATTATGGAAAGTCTGGTTCTGGGAAATCTACAGATAGAACAAGATAAAACTTTGGAAGAATTACATGTGGAAGTGTAATGCTGTCCTCTCTGAGAGAGGAGCTTAGCTGAATTTTCCTGCCTCTAACAGTTATATAATTCTATTAAAACTGCTTTCCTAGATATACAAGATAACACTTTCCCCCAGTATTAATACTCTGCTAGCTCGTTTTCCAGACAGAAGGAAAAGACTGTGTGAATCATCTTGGCTTTTCTTTCTCATTTTGAAAGTACATGTGTTACACATCTCTTCCATATCTCCCTTCATTGATTTTACATTAGTTAATCATCAGACAAAAATAAAGAGGAATAATAATTAACTAGGATAGCAATCTCTCCCCAGAAGCTTTTCCTTGCCCGGTGAGGCTGCCCAGGTAAGGTGAAACATGAGCTGTGATTCTTTATCAGGACACTTTGCATTTTTACACCGTTAGTCTGTGCAAAACGAGATTCTGTGCAAGAGGCAAATGAGAGGCAGCTTGGGAAGTGATTGTGAGATAGCTCTCAAATACCTTTGAGCTTGAGCTTTCTGAGCATAGATCCCCCACATATGAAGTGTGTTCTTCCTTCTCATTGCTTGTGCTCATTAAGTGCTGCCATTTATTTTTGTGTGCCTGCACAAATATATGGCTTTATTACTAAAGTGGTTTGTTTATCTTTGCTGCTGCTGCATTTATTTTAGCACTCATCTAAACAATTAATTAGGGAAACACTTGAGTGCCGAATACACTTCTTCAGATACCACTCAGTTGGATTTTTTATTTACTTCCAGGAGCATCAAGCATTAAAAAAACCCATCTTTTGCATTTTTCTTTCTAACCATGCCATTTTCCCTCTTTTTTGAAGTTTCCACAGCAGAGTACATTGCTTTGAAAGATCATGGGCCCTGTTGAGAGTTCAAAGCCAAGTAAAGATGATGCTTAAAGTTCAAAGGCTCTGTGGAGCTGCATCTTCATCTGCATAAAATTGTTTCAATTGACTAGAAAGATAGAAAAGTTGCCAGGAATTGCTTCTATTTCATTTTTATTATTCTTATAAAGAAAGCCTAATTGGGGAACAAATGTGTCACTGCTAACAAGTTCAGGCAAAGCGAAGCTCCTTAGATGAAACACTGCTTGAAGGTGCAATGCAGGAAAGATTTGACATGTGCTGTGACCCTGTGAGAGTGAAGCTGTGGATGCCTAGAAATCAATACGAGATGTGCAAGGGTTCATGATGTTGAAGTCGAGAAAGAGTTGAAAGTCTTTGACTGCTTCTTGGGCAGAGGGAGCAGGGAGTGTAACACATTCAGACAATGGATTTAGACACGGGTTTTAAAGATGGGGAAATGTATTTGTAAGGGGGAAAAAAAATTAAAATAGTTGAAAATTATCTGCATTAAAATAGTGTGTATATTGTAGCCAGCCATGATTCAAAGTGGAGGCTTTGCCAGTTCTTCCACCAGCAGAGAATGGAGCCCACAACTTGGTGACTTGGCCAAAAGCAGCAAATTATGGGGCAGGGGAAGTGTTGGAGGAAAAAGTTATTTGTTGATTCAAGTTCAGGGCACTTAGAGGCAATATTTATCCTAGAATTTCTTCCCATGCTACTCAAGCATCCCTTAAGCCATCTCAAATGTCTTGTATTGATTTCTTCCCCTTCCTCTAAGGTATCTTTCAGGGGAAGTGTGACAGACTGCAGTGAGTCAGATGGGTGCAGCGCTGGCACGTAGTGCTCTGCTGCTACTCATTGTCACTACAATGGCTGTGTCTTTTTACCTCAATTTTTATTTTTTTCATGGTTTCTTCAGAGTACTCCTTTGAGTTCAGAACATTTTATTCTTTCTATTTAACAAGGAAAAGCTAGAGCACAGGGAGATGAAAGGCCAGATTGTTCAAAAGCATTTAGGTATCGTAAGATTCAGATGGGCATTGAATGTTATTTGCAGAAGAACTTAAACACCCCATTCCTAGAAATGAGTTATCCAAGGTCAGATTTTAGATTCTCTTGCAAAAATGGTGTCCAACTCTTCCAAATCCAACTAAATGTTGAAAACACCCCATGCACAACATTCTTGCCAGGTTTCTGGGTAGGGTTGAGGTTTTGTTGTTGGTTTTGTTATTTTGTAAATGAGTGAAGTGTCAGCAATAGCAATCTTCCACTATGTACCTTCTTTTATAACTCCTTCTCCCTGGGCCTTTTTCTCTTTTTTTCTCTTTGTACTGCTAGTTCTGGCTTTTCCTATGCTGTCCTTAGAAGCCACAAGCTGACAGGTTTAGAGCTGCCAGTGGGGTTTAAAAAAAACCTCAGGTCAGATACAACAGGACTGGATAAACTGCAACTTTAAAAAATGCATTGTGTTATCATTAATTCATAAATGTATTGATATATTTCTAAAAACAGGGTATGACACAAGGCATTTTTATTGGCAATACCTGCCATACTGGGATGCTCATAGACTCACCACAGAAACATAAAGTGGTTTGGGTTGGAAGGGACCCTAAAGATCATCTTGTTCCAACCACCCTGTCATGGGCAGGCACAACTTCCAGTAGACCAGGTTGCTCAAAACTCCATCCAGCCTGGCCTTGAACACTTCCAGGGATCCACAGTTTCTCTGAGCAAGCTGTTCCTGTGTCTCACTGCCCACACAGTAAAGAATTTCTTCCTTATACCCTACTAAAACCTGCCCTCTTTCAGTTTGAAGCCATTCTCCCTTGTCCTATCACTACATGCTCTTGTCAAAGCCCCTCTCCAGCCATATCTTGGTCCTCTTTGGGTGCTAGAAGGTGCTATAAGGTCTGTGATTCTGTTTCTCTAAAAAAAAAGAAAGAAAAAAAACCTAATCCCTGTGGTCTTGCTATGAAAAAACTCATCTAGTGTGTGAAATTTGCCAGTGAGTGAGAGCTGGTTCCCAACTGATGGGTACAACAATAAAACAGTAATTTAACTGATGTTGTCTGCTAGAGTTAAATAAGCTTGCAGTATATTTCTGGGGAAGTTAAGCTGTGTTAGGAGGGATGTTGTCAGAAGCCTGCTAAATTCCTTCATTGCCATTTCACAGAATCACAAGCTGGCAGAGGTTAGAAAACCTCTGGGATTCATCTTATCCAAGCCCAGCTCAAAGCAGGGTCATCTACAGGAGGTTTCTCAGAGCTGTGTCCAGGCAGGATTTTAATATCTCCAGGGATGGAGAGAGTCCACAACCTGTTTGGACAAACCATGCCAGTGTTTGATCACCTTTAGAATAAAAGTGTTGCTCCTTATTTTTAAATGGAATTTCCTGTATTTTAATTGGTGGCCATGGCCTCTTGTCCTACCATTGGACCACTTAGAAGGCTTCTATCTTTCTCCAATGTTTTCTTCTCCAGGCTGAGCAGTCCCAGCTCTCTCAGTTGCTTTTCATATGAGAGATGCTCCAGACCCTTCCTCATCTTCATGGTCCTTCACAAGACAGCCTCCAGTATGTCCACATCTTTTTACTGGGGAAAAAGAAGAAGATCCAGAACCCCATAAATGTCTCAGCAGGGCTGAGCAGAGGGCAAGGATCACCTCCACTGACCTGCTGTGCCAGGATGCCTTTGGCATTTAACCAGTAAAGATAATTTCCAGCACAGAACATAGGTTTTTCATAGGGAAAGTTTATAAATTGCAAATGACTCTCAAAGATTTTATTCTTTTGAAGGGATAGTTTTATGGGAAAGCTCTTCTATTCTGAGTATTTTTCCCTACAGAGTTGCCTCCTAGTTGAGCTAGGACTCAAGTGGCTTCTCAGGAGTCACAGTGCAATTAGAGGTTTCATCAGAGCAGTGATCTGGAAGTCTTATCAGGAAAAGCCAGTTTTCAGTGATCTTTCTCAAGCAGTCAAGTGAAAGAAAAAATAGAAGGAAATCCAGGACTATAAGACATGTGTGCTGCGAAGTTTGATTTGCTACTAGTGAGTGCCAGGGTTGGAGACAACGGAGCTTTTGAAATGACATCAGGGAAAGATATGTCCCTGCCTATGTAAATTTATGTAAACATGATCTTTGTAGAGTCTTTTTGAACTGAGATACAGTGTCACAGCACTTTTCTGCTGCAATAAGGGATTAAATCTTAATTTTGTGTTTCCATTTTGTTACGCATCTGTTCTCTGAACCCTCTCTCTCTACTGCATCCGAAGATGTATTTAGCAGATGGTCAGACTTAAGGGTTAACTTGTACAAAGGACATGTTAGTTCATTTTAAAGCCAGTAAATTCAAGTCAGTAATTGTTACCTGGCCAAAGAAAAAGGAAACAATAACCGTCTGCTATGAAGAAAAGAATAAGAATTTATTTGAGGGAAGAAGAAAGTGAATTAAAGATTAAGGAGCATTATTGCAAGAATAAAAAGGAAAAGAAGAAAGAAAAGGTAAAGGGGAAATTACAAGAAGGCAGTAAAAGAAATACATAATTATTTGTACTTTCATTTTTTTGTTGTTTCATTTTGCTGTCTCCCCAGTTTCAAGATTTCTTTGTTGCTACAATATATATACATAGTGGCTATTTAACTGTTCAACTATTCAAGTGACTCTTCAACTATTTCAAGTTTTAAAAAAAAATCTTGTATTTTGTCTATATTCTTTCCTATACTTTACAAGTGGGAAGTGCAGTAACTTCCCATGGGACACCCCCTCACAGAGCTAGAGTCTGGAATGCCATTTCCCCACCCTCTCCCACTGCTGTCCTACTTACTTGAGAATTTCTTGTCCAAAAGCTCTGACAAGCAGTTTTTATTGTAACCCATGTGGGCTGATGTGTAAGATCCCAATTACTCTCCATCCCTGAGATCTAGAAATGTGAACAGACCAGACACGGTCTCAACAGGAGGCACTGAGCTGCTGCTTTGATTTTCCCACTGATGCTGGTTGCCTGACTGCCATCCATCTCCATGGCATTCCCTAGGGATTTACACTGGGTGGGTGCTTGGATCGGCTGCCAAAGGAGGAACATTCCAGGCCAGGCCACCTGCAGATCAGGATGTTAATGCAGTGCTGATGTGCAGGTTCAGTGCCACTGACAGCTCAGCTCTGTCCTCACAGCACTTCCTGAGTTTGTGTTCCAATGACTCTCATCCACTGCTCAGCCCAGACCAATGAAGCTCAGCTTCCATCCCAGCACTCAGGGATGGTTTCTTTAGAGACAGATTAGTTTGTAATGACATAAAATTGCCTTGACGCTATGAACCTGACTTGTGTGTATTTATTTACCCTGCCACCTTGTATAGAATATAATTCTGCAACTGCTTTTTGTTTTTACTCCTTTATCACCATCTAGTGAGATATCACATGATTGTTGCCAAGCTGCAGGTGTGGAAGTTGGCCCCTTCCTTCAGAAGTAAAACAGAGAGTTCCAGCATGCTGGCCATTCACTTCCCAGTCATTAGACTGGCAGCAGGAGAGTTCAGGAATTTGCAAAAGCTGTCACTGTCCTGTATGAAAAATTGTACATTGAAATTCTTCAGATACTCGTACAGCGTTTAGCCATTTAAAACTGTTTAATGTAAGTGGCTTATTTCAGAGAGCAAGAAAAGTAGATTCTGGCAATTTTGCCCTTGATATCTTTTCTATCTGTGTCGCACTTTAGTCAAAATTTACATAATAATGGGTAGGGAAGTGTTGTGGGACATGAACCAGTGCATATTAGTTCTTAGTTGCTTTCCCAAAAGGCTTGAAAATGCAGCAAATTTAATCTAGGTCGAAAAAAAAGAAAAAAAAAAGAAAAAAAGCCAAGAAAAAACCCAAAAAACAAAACACTTCCATTTTGTAGGCAGAGGACATTTATAGAGAGCATTTGTATTCACAAGGGTACAGGAATGACAGAGTGCGACTCTTCCAAAAGAGCTCCCCGGTGCAGCTGAAGGCTGACAGCAAACCAGGACTTGTGGCCAATTTACAGAAAGGCCGTCATAACTTGCAAGGCATGGAGAGAAAAAATTGAGCTCCATGGGATCATTTTTCAGTGGCCATTTACGGGGCTATTCCCAGTCTGGAGCATTTGTGCTTTAATGCGAGCGGTGCGGGGCACTCTGGGGCTGGGGCACTGCCACCCTGGATGCTGCAACCAGGAGGAAAAATAGAGCACAGAGTGGAATTTGGCACGTCCCAGCTGTGAATCCTTCTCACATGTGAGGCCTTGCCTACATTCAGCTAATGTATTAATATTAGAAGTGGCATTGCTATAATATGTGCTGTCATTAGAGTGGCAGTGCGATTTCCTGGCTGGTGACAGGACTGGTAATACGGTTTCCATCAGGGTGCCAATTATATCAAACTATTAGCAAACCTGAGCTAATTGGGAGGCGGCATCATTAGAGGTTGGTTTCTGCTGTATTCAGCAATTCTAGCAGGGATGGCTTTGGGAATGAATCCTTTCCACCTTACTCTCCCATGACTCCATAGGCTATAGAGCATGAGACTGGTGTAGGTAGGAATCAAATCACATCCCTGCTTTAGCCACCTTCTTCTGATAAGCAGAGTTTCAAAAATAGTAGGATTTTTATCTCTGGGTATCTTTGTCAGGAATGTCTGTATTTGCTATTCAGACAGTTCATGGTTTTCTCTGATTTTGTATGGAACCACCCAATCAAAATCTCTAAGACTTGAAACACCTCTCCTAATACTAGACCAGCATCTTCAGTGCAGGTTAGCTAATTGCACTAACATCTGTAGCACAGAAGAAATGCCAGGCAAGGCTCCCATTGCACTACATAAAATGTAAGCAAAGTGAAAAGTCTCCCAACCACACACCTGAACACCTCATAGCAATAGGTCTTCTCAGTGGCTTTAGTGGAAAAGAGATTTTAATGTCTTCATTGACTTTTGGAAAATGACATTACAGGTCATGGTGTGTTAGGTAGGAAATCGTGCTGTTCAGGCAGCTTTTTGTGATGTACAGAGCAGATATTCCAGAGTTCAGGTGGATGGCTGGAATGCAGGAGACCTTGTTAAAGACTGCCCTGTATTAGTGTAGTATTTAAATTTTGGTGGTGGATGAGTGAATGTGAAAATCAGGAGAGAAACATTTGGAGTGGGGAAAAAAACAAGAAAAAGAAATCCTCCTGAACTTAAACTAGCTTGAACTGTGCTGGATTGACAAGAAGCTACTGTCCCCATTGAGATTCCAGGCTTGTATGAAGCCAGCACCTGTTCTGCTTGCAAATGCACACACAAAAGTGAGCTTCATTCACAGAAAGAAAGAAACATAGCAGGACTTCACTCATTTAGCCTTCCAGGGCCTTCAGTCCCTTGATCTGTCAGCCCCTTAGAATTCAAACGCAGCCTTTAAAGGAATTTTCAATTCACAACATGATGACTTTGTTGATGTCCTGAATGTGAATGTATTTTGAATTGAATTTGTCTGCCAGTATTCCATTACTCACTAAAAGAATACAGAGTTCAATCATCAGATAATCATTATAGCTGTTTTGAAGTGTTTATTTTATTAGTCTAGAAGGTAAAGCAAATTTCATACTTTTAAGTTGTTGCAGGCTTTGCAGGCACCCTGATAAGCTCTTGTATTTCTACACCCCATGGTTAGGGTTCAGGTACTGGCAGCAAGTGATAATATGCACAACACAGGAGAGATCCAAACTGACAAATTTTGACAGTTGAAAACTAAAGAAACTAATATATCAGACCAATAAATATGGTTTGGGCTTTTTTTTTTCTCCTTCTGTATCTTTTCTCTTTTAATTCCCAAAAGTTAAATTTTCAGGCCTGGGAGATTGCTGAATATTTTTCTTCAAGCAAATCAAAACCTCAGAGCATCTTGTGCAGAGTGTTTTAATTCCTGTCCACGTCCATAGGGTTATTTTCTCATATAGATGCACGTGTGTAATTCCTGGTAACTTTAACACAGGAATTGTCTATTCAGTTTAGGGAGCTGTAAAGGACTTTTTCTCACCCGAAGCAAGATGGAGGTGTCCGTATTCACTCAGGCATGAAATCCTGGCTGAGAGATTAAGCCTCTTACACAGATCCCAGCACCATTAAATGCCAACAAGGACTGTGTAAGCCACATCTTCAAGTGGAGGAGAGCTTCCCTTTGTTAGTTATTCAAAATTAGGAATGTAAACAGCTCTCGCGGCATAATTAGCCTGTGTTTGAATTGGGAGAAAGTGACAAAAATAATGGCATGGCAGAGCTCCTGGAGATGTCACAGAGCTGGATCTTGCAGCCTAACAAAGCCATGACTGCTCTGCTAGGAGGGAAATTTGGGTCATAGAGGCAGAAGTCACACAGGAGGAGAAGCCCCATTGCATGGGGTCACTAACAGCTCTTTGAAAAAATTCTCTTGCTTACAGGAGGAATGGCATGTCTTGAAGTTTCATGGTGAAAACTGCAATTTGTCATAGTTCCACAAAGTCCTCCACAAACCCACGTTCACTGCCAGGAGAAAACCATGGCTACTGTGGCGTGAAAGTCCTCACCACTGGATCTTTTTCCCATTCTTCACTTCTAAATGATGCCTTCAGTGAACCCATGGCTTGATTCCCCTGTAATCCATTGCTGCCATCTTTGACAGTGACTCACGTAGAGCTGTTTCTAGCCATACACGAGGCTGGTTGTCCCTGTCACTGTCTTGCTAAACAGGTTTCTGTGGAAATTAAATAAATAAAATCTCTACCAGTAGTGCTAATTGGTGCCTTTGGCAGCCTGAGCAAGGGCTTGTGAATTGAATGTGTCATGGAGAATTGAATGTGTCAACTCTCTCCCAATGGCTGGGACCTTGAGGTCTTTCTCTGGCACTAAATTTCTTTTGAAAAAAGAAAAAAAGGGGAAGGGAGGGGGGGGAAGGCGGGAAGAGAGAGAGAGAGTGAAAACAAGCTGAAGTAAGAGATCTTTTCCCTTTTTTTAATGAGGTGTTGAAGTTGAACATTGTAGTGTCCACACTGCAGCGTTTGCTCATCAGATGCCTTAAGTAGGGCTGTTTTCTGCTGTTGTTTCTCAGGGATTCCATTTGTTGCCATGAAACTCTGAGCAGCATGGAGTGGCAGGTTTTATTCAGTCTGTTCAAGCATCTGGCAGGATAGCCATGAAGTTGTTGCCGATGTCCTTAAGGGACTGTAGGGATCTGCATGATTCATTCAGTATTTTTTTCAAGGTACAAAGAAGAAATGCCTTACGCTGTAGTAAATACTGTTCCAAGTAGAGCACAACCAGCTTAGCAGAGCGTGGGAGATTTGCTGCTCTGGAGGCACTGACTGGCAGGATGAGCTCCTCTGCCTGTGGGCAAGAATACACTAACCCATGTGGAGCTAAAATGGGCTCTATTTCAGGCTGTTGAGGACTGGCAGAACCATGTCCACAAACCAATTCACCTTTTAAGTTGTCCTGACTAGGACAGGGGAAGGTTATCACTGCCAGGCCCTGAGTTATTTGGATGTCAGAAAAGTCTAGTTGTGGTTCAAGCTGCTGTCGAGTTTGTTGGTGATGAAACAAAGATTATATGTGCATGGGGCCTGAAGGGAAGGGTTGTATTTTTTCATTTTCTTTCAGTAGGAAACATACTTTTTCTGTTCCAGCTGGGCCACTTGTTTGTCTTTGGCAATATTACATTTTCTTTAGTAAAATGGAGGAAGGAAGGTCGTTGCCTCTTTGCCTTTCAGCAGGGGACAGCTACCAGTCCTAAAGCACAGATTAGCCCTGTCCTATTACACAGGCATCTTCCCCTCCAATATTCCTCCATAAAAAACTGAATTAGGTACTTTTTCTATGTACTGACCCAAAAGGATTTTGCACTGGAGGCATCTTCAATGCAGTTTGCGTAACATGGCTGCAGCACCTCTGGAAAATCCATAGGCTGAGCTACATTATTTCCTTGGGGAAACATGGACTATTGCCTTTTCTTGTCTTACTTTCTTTTTTGAGTCCAGCCCTGACCTCTGTAGCAGATACCCTCAAATTCAGATGTCCACAAGTGGGAGTCCATGCCCCCCTCAAACCACAGCAAACCAGCTGTTGTTGTGGGGTTTGTTTTATTTAAGAAGATATGAGCCAAATGTGTCCTGAGAAAAATTATATCCATTTGCATTTTCAGATGTGTCAGTCTGTGAGCTCAGAAGTCTTTATTTTTGTCAGGGTCCGATGACCTGCCTGAAACGTTTCTCATTGAGCTACTGTTTCTTCCAGCCCTCATTCACAGAAACATTTTTCTCTCCTGAGCTATTACTTCCCCAAAATGACCAGTTAAAGGGTATTTCACAGCATATTCATCTTTCAAGTGCAGTTCTTTCAAGTAGTGCCAAGAATGATAAACCAATAGATTTCAAATTTCTCCTTATCAGAATGAACCCCCTGAGCTGAAATCTAAAATGAAACTCTTTGGGCCCATGGAAAAGGACATGGCAATTGCAAAGTTGTGATTACAGCTTGATATTTTCCCCTCTGAATCCTCTCTCCTGATTAAAAAGTCTTATATTAAAAAGCTAACAAACCAAACAAAGAAACAATAGGAGATAGACTTGGACCTGGATGACAGGATAGAAAAATATTGCAATATTGTCTCAAAATCACACTCTTAAATGTCACAAACTTGGATATTTTTTTTCTCATTTTCATCTAGGGTAAAATAATTCAGATTTTCAAGATTTTCCAGTGAAACAGAAGGTTTAGAAACACTACAGGAAACACAAACCTTAACAGGCTGTGCCTGTCTCTAGCACACATCCCTGCAAACGATGTCCTGCTTACTGAAATAATTATTAAACCATCTCCATCGTAAAGTGTGAAATTTTAAAGAACCTGTTGGCAGTATGAAAAATGTTTCTCTCAGTCGTGTTAAGTCTGCATTACCTGCCTGCCCATGTTTTGCTGTGGCTGCAAGTGATTTTGTGTATTAGGGATAAACTTGCTGTGTTCCAGCTGGCAATACATGGTCACCTTTGCTTGTTACCGAGGTAATGGTTGTCACTGGCCTGGCTGCTGAGCCAGAGGGAGCATTCCAATGCCATGCACAGCTTGAGCCAAGCAAGGGGCAGTGGAGGGGCTATTCTGGATTCAGCCCTTCCTTCCAAATGGGCCACCTCCACTTTGCTGCTTTCAGTGTTTGCTGTGGGCTGCTGTGCACACCTTCTCCTTGTGTCCTTTGCCACTACAGGGATGCTGCAGGGTTGAACACAAGCAGGAATGTCAGGTGGGCTGGGATGTTTCACCTTGGCCAGCATTAGGGAGCTGATACAAGCTTTGCTCACTGCCTGAAGCACGGATTATTTTATCTGTGTCACGCTCCAAGGGAGCACCAAGACTCATGAGCCGGGGTTTCTTTTGTTTACTGATTGGTTTTGACATTTCTCTGGAGTTGTAACAAATCTCTGACTGTGATTAAGAGAACAGGATTGTTTTCTGATTCATCAGTAAGACCTGCATCATCCTGGTTCATGTGAAGTAGATCTTTACTTTTTACCCAGCCAGCATTGCCCAGGATGTTTTCCCTCTCCCCATAGCACCAAACACCCCATCTGCAGCAAACATCTCATCTGTCAAGGAGCAGACTTCATTGCTGTGGAGCATTACAGGCAAACCCCGGTCCTTGCTTTTTGTCCCCTGCCTGTGACATTATAGCTCTTCCCTGAGGATGTGCCTGTGAGCCCTGACCTCACCCTGGGGCTGGTTGAGCTGCCTGGGTTGTGTGTGCTGAGCAAAAGCTGCTTTACATGTTTGCAGTGGACAAAGGGACAGCAACCCATGTTTGGTCCCACACACCACCTGGCTGGACCATGCTGTCAAAAGGGAAACCACAGGATTAAGGCAACTAAAACCACCTGCTTTACTGAAAATTGAGCAGATGCAAGGAGGGCAGAGCCTCCCTTAATGCTGTCAGCCATCAGCAGCCTCCACTATCCCAGCAGTGGTGAGTTCACCCATAGCTTGTTTTTCATTCTTGAAACTGAGATGAGTGTTCCACCTCCAGTCCTGCCTGGTTTCAAAGAAATAGGGGAACCAACCTTAGCTCTTTTGTATAAGGCCCTTTAAATAAGGTCCTGCTTTAGCCTGATTTTCTGCTTGGGATGTAACAATGAATTCCTGCTGCTTGAGCCTGCCATGTTGCTTATATTCAAAGTATAATGGGGAGCCTTCAGAAAAATATAACCTTATTTACAATGTACAAAGCCAATTGGATTTTGGTTAACAATTTCTAAGTGATTACAGTTCACTGAAAATGCAGGTGTGCTATAGATGCAATGCACAGGGGGGGACTTTTTATTTTAAATCATACAAGCTTTCTTTTATTCATGTCATTCAGGCGCCTCAGGATAATTCACATTTCCAGCTTTCATAATGTGTTGTTCAACCACTGTTTTTTCTCCCTCCCTATTGTACTCTCACAAATCATACTCACTAATTTCTGAAAGCTTTTCATTTCTCTCTATAGGTTGTTGTTTCGTAACATTTTATACAAGAAAAGCTGCTCTTGAGGCACAGAATGCACTGCACAATATTAAAACTTTACCTGGGGTGAGTACATTTACTTTTTGAGCCTAATTATTTTATTGCCAGAAGAATAGCCCTTTTGCTCTTGATGCTGCTTGGTGCCCCAAATGATCTTGATCTCTGCAAGGAGGGTGGCTAAGCTGATGGTCTGTCCTGTGTTGGTGCCAGTCCTGGAGCAATGGCATCATGTCCAAAGGCAGCTGCTGTTCTCTAGAAAGTCCTTTGGCTGGAAATGGGAACTGATTCCTGCTGAGTAGAGACAGTGGCCAAAGTGCGATGTGGATCTTTTTTAAAATTTATTTAAGAGGGAGGGAGGGAGGGAGGGAGGGAGGGAGGGAGGGAGGGAGGGAGGGAGGGAGGGAGGGAGGGAGGGAGGGAGGGAGGGAGGGAGGGAGGGAGGGAGGGAGGGAGGAGAGAAAACATATGGCAGAAAAACACTGCACCACTGGGTCTTCATGTTTGAAAAGGGAGAGAAAAGACAAAACACAGCCAAAGTTTGTTAAATACAGCCTTTATCCACATGGTTTCTAAACAACCTGAATGCACTGGCTGCACACTTCAGGGTGTTGTGGAGTGTTGTACCCCATAGCTGCTTGCACAGGGTGATCCTCTCTCCTGACACCACCTCTCCTTACCACCTGCTCCCTCTGGCACCAGCATTCAGAACAGTTGTGTTGTGCAAAATGTATCTTGCATTTTCCTATGGTATTTTATATTTAAATTACAGGGCTAGAGAGAAGTATATCACTGGTAATTGCATGTCTAAACTCTGAAATCTTCTTGTACCACCATTTTCATTTTTTCTGCTGTATTCTTTGAGGATGGAAGTGAAAAAATATAAAGGATGGAGGTATATTCCCTCTTGATGTAGGAGAAGTGTTCAAGTATATGTTTGTAATGTCTGGTTACAGACATGAAAATAAATAAATAAACAGTGTAAATAAAAAGAGCATTGCCTGGACTGACCAGTTATATGGCCAATATCTCCTTTAGTTCCTATATGTTGTGTGTAAAATTGGACACTCTGTGTTTGAAAAATTATACCTGGCCAGTTCACTTTATGCAGGTGATTTCCTGGTAGGGAAGCCACCTCATGTGTCACAGAAATGGCCAGCACAGAGAGGTGCTGTCGTGGGACAGTTACCTGTGAGCCCTGCTAAAGGTAAAATGGGAGTCCTCTGTCATTTGCAGTGAAAATCCTGGGAATGGTGGTAGGAAATCTGCAAAGGTGGGAAAACAGGAGAAAAGCTGTGGCACTTGAAGTGATGTTTTCCAGCAATTGGCCCTTGCAAGGGACAGTACCAAGACCTTACAAGCTCCCAGAGGGAGTCTCAGCCCTTTAGGGTGTGGAGGATGGGTGTGCCATCCTTGAGAGAGAAAGGAAGGCTCTGAGGGACAATTCCCTTTGAGACCCCTTTGGAGCTCAGCTGAACCTCAGCACCCTCTGTCTCTGCAGCCCCCGTTGTTGCTTCCCATCCCCACTGCCAAGCCCTTGGATGAGAGCTCTCCAACCCCATTCAATGTTGCACCTAAACCACTCACTGAGTGATTGCTCTCCATCATGCTTGGAGTCAAATGGCTGTGTGCACTGGCTGGGTGGGATGGAGGTGATCCCAAGCTGCTGGAGCAGCACCCTGCCTAGATAGCATCCCTCAAGCTCTACCACAAGATCTACTCATCACCCCCCTTAGAAGTAGAGAGGATCTGTTTAGAACCATACAATCACAGAGTCATAAGGGGTGGAAAAGACCTACAACATTTGGAAAAGACCTACAACATTTGACTAAAAACTACAATGTCAATTAAATCACAGCACTAAATGCCACATCCCGTTGTTTTTGTTTTTTTTTTGAACACTTCTAAGCGTGATGACTCCACCACTTCCCTGGGCAGCCAAAGCTTGACCACCTTTTTAGTGAAGTTCATCCTGATGTCCAGCCTGAAGCTCCCCTGGTGCAGCTTGAGGACAGTCTTCTCATCCTGTTGCCTGGGGGCAGAGCCTGACCCCCATCTGGCTACACCCTCCTGTCAGGGAGTTGTGGAGCCTGAAAAGGTCCCCCTTGAGCCTCCTTTTCTTCGGGCTAAACAAACCAAGTTCCCTCAGCTGCCTTTACTTTTCTTTGTTCTTCCCTGGGTCCCCCAAGCTGCTTGCTGTGTTTTGAGAGATGTTATTTATCCCAGTAGGTGACTCAGAGGGGCAGTTTTCACTCTCTGCCTTCCTCACATACAGGTAGCAAAGCTGGCTCAGCTCTGCATTGCATCTTAGTTGAGCAGAGCATCATTTTCTCTCCAGCTTTTGCACAGCTAATGAGCAGGCAGCAGTTAAAGATGCTAGTGTATCTTTTGATGTTATTTTAAAATAAGGTTGAAAAATATAATTTTTTTCCCTAGAGCCCTCTCAGCTCTTTGTCATTTTAAAATTATCTTTCTAAGCTGTTTTTTCCTGTCCTGACTGTGAGGTTACAAAGTTTTCTTTTAAGGAAATATAGATTCTGAATTCCCATGACTCTGAGACCTTGCCTTCAAAAATACTCCTGATACAGCCAGAGATGTTTAGATTTTACTATGAGAGAAGTTGTTATACCTACTTTTTTAAAGGGAAGTCTCTAATAAAGAGAAGCAACTTGAATACATTTTTACTACTTGTCTTTTAGAATGATTCAGCATATGTTATATAACAGATTCTATATTTTGCACGTGCAGTATGCTGCCATTCAGCATATATGGGGATGCTGTTATGCTGCATCTGTGTATTCCCAAAATAACTTCATTTAAGCACTCTTTAAAGTTGTGGCACACATGCTGGAAACACTTCATGTTAGCAGGGTTCTCCTTATATGAATTTTAGCAATTTCTGTATTGTTCCTCTTGCCTGCTAAGCAGCTTTTACCAAACAAGCACGAATCAGTAGTGGATAGTTCCATGTGTGAGAAATGGTCTCAGAGCAAATGGAAGCAATCTTCTGTCAGGGCTACAACAAGGGATGAATTTGGATCAGGTTCATTTGGGCATCGAGTGTCAGCTTGCTTCCAGTAAGCAAGGCATGGTCAGTAGGAGGTTCAGTAATAAGGTGTCTCCTGGAAACAAAAGAATCCATGCCTTCCCCTTTTGCTGTAATATCACCATGCATCAAAAAAGGCATCCTTAAAGAGCCCAGGAGGAAAATCCCAGGCAAAGGCTGGTGATTTATTAGTGTAAGGTAAGGAAAGCTGGCAGAGGCAGGAACAGGGGGCTGCAGGGATGCTCTGGCTGTTGGAACTCATCTGCGTTTTACCTGCACTCAGGTGTAGCCTGCACTGCTGCAGAGTTGTGGAGGAGAATAGCTCTGTGTTCATTATTGTTAGAGCCTGCATTATTTCTGGGTTTAGTCTCTTCATTTCTTAAATGCAGGCTTGCTCCAGGTAGCTCTGTAAGCAGGTTTTGGATCAGCACCGGTGAAGCCAAAAAAGTGGGGGTTTAGTGTGAAATTTATCCCCCTTCCAAGGCTGCATGTTCAGTTTAGTTTAAGTAGGTTTTTGAGCAAAGCCTGCAGTGCTATGTCTCAATCTCTGCGTTTTGCCTGGACCTCATCCTTAACAGAGACATGAAAACACCAACGCTTGATCTGCTCCTTTGAGCTGCACCCTTTTAGTGGACATGAAGAAAATAAGACCAGACATAAATGATTAATGCAGAATCTTGGAAGAAAATATTGCAGGGTGCCTTGCTGTTTGATTACAAGCCTTGGAATTAGTCAACATTTCCATAATTCTAAACCAATATACACCTGTTTTCCCACTGTGATGTGAAGGCACAACTTAATTTAACAGAAACCCCGCTGTGCTAAATCTCTCATTAAATACCAAGCTAGTTCTGTAATTTAAAGTTGCAGCACTACTATTTTAACTGAATTGCCTTTGTATTATAAAATTAATAAGAAGTTAATGATGCACTTTGCTGTATTCGCTCAGATTTTTTTTTTTTCACAGCAACAACAACAAAAAAGAAAGATAAAGAAGAAAAACATGTCACCAGCTGACATCTCAAGGCTTTTCTGGTTTTAATCATTTTCCTGAGGATAGAAATTCATTTAAAAGATTTTTTAAAAAAAAATTTAAAACTTTCTGCACAAGTAGGATCAAACATCATCTTTTTATTCATGATTAATATAATCTCTCTGTTAGTCATAATATTCCTTGTCATATATTGGAGCTTTTATCTTTCCCAAAATATGTATTTAGATATCACTCGTTATGTACGATTGCTACTAGGCAGAGAAGCAGATATGCAGTGTTTGAGAAATACAGGCACATTGTTATGATATATGATACAGATCAACAAAACAGGGACAGTTCTCTTCTGTTTACTTGGTGCTGGCATCACAAGTAGCTTTTATGTCTTGCAAATGAACAACTTAAATTTTCAGATGTGTCTTTTCAAACATAGCATGAGAGCAGGTTGCTGATACCCTCGAAGCTCATAGGGATGTGGTTTATATTATTCAGCTTAGAGTCAGGCTTTCTTGGAGTGTTCATTTGGATTTTGTTTTAAAAGGCAGAAGGGAGAAAAGGGAAAATCTCGATTTGAATGTAATAATGATCTTGGAAATGGGCTTCTTTGGGATGAGATGTAGAACTGAGGCCTTAACTAGTCTCATCTTCATTAAGAATCTCATGGCTTCGTTAGAGGTGTTTAACTTCTATTCCCTAAACAGAGTAATTCAATAAATTCCACCCATCTAAATTTATTCTGTACCTTCAGTTAGATGTAATAATCTTGCTTCCCCCATGCTCTAATTTGCTGCTTAGTGAAAATTGGCTTCTGTATAGAGGGCAAACCTCAAAGAGCTGCATTCAGGGACTGCTTTAACTGCCTTTATGGCACTGACATTCGTTCATTGTTTTAGTTTTAACACGCTTTATTTTAAAAACAGAATGTGCTCTGTTTTGCTGACAAGTGAACCTGGTAGGATTTCCTGGCAAGGGTTAAGTGCAGAGAGGTAACACAAGAGCACTATATGTTGGTTGGATTCTTGGAGCCAAATAGCTGAATAAATGCACTTTTAATGTCATGCAGAGGCTATTTGAAGTCAGAAATCAATGGGCATCCATTTGTAAAATCTACGCCTAAAACTCTTTGGAGTCTTTGTTCTTTATTTGAAGTTAGATTTATTGGACATGGTAGGGGTCATTTGTTGTCTTTATGAACATTTTTTTATATATCCTCCTACCTAAGGTTATCACAAAAATAATTAACAGCCCACAGTCTGCACTCCCATGCTTTTAACAGAGTCATGGTTTATGTGGTTCTTATTTCAAGTGGGATATACATATATATTCCAAGTAGCAGCAAACCTTTTGTGTTGAAGTTCTGGCATAAAATTAGGACATTAGCTGTATGAATTGATTTGATTAAGGGTTTAAAGGAAGAAATACCATTTTGAGAAACCTCTTAATATTTTAACAGCAAGGTGGAGTTTGTAGGAACTGTATTTGTAAAATATTCATGGCTTTCTTTTTTGGCAGATGTTGTCAGGGAAAACATTTTTAATCTTTAAGTTGTAAGCATCACATCTGGTTTTATTTAATGTTTTTTACATCATAGGGAAGCAGGACTGGCTTAGAGGGAACTTTGCCCACAGGTTGTGTACTGGCTGTAAGGACACCTCAAAGTCCATTTAGAGGTGTAGAACATGAAAAATAATAATCAGAATAATCTAGTCCAAAATGCAGGCACCCATGACGACTTAGTATGAAACCTCATTCATTTTCTGATAAAATACCATTTGTCCAACAAGAAGCAAAAAACCACAAATGTATTTCTGGTTCTTGTTTTACATCATGAGCTCCTTTCTAATGACTATCCTGACACTCTCCTTTCTAGAGCAGTGTTTTAATATCCAGTTCCCTTCTCTGTTTTAAGCCTTATGGTTTCTCAGTACTATATGAACATTATGTAAAAATTACCTGTAATAAAAAAGGTAATCATCCAATATGATTTGAATAATAGCCTGAATATGATATAGCAGTGACTGTGAGAGATTTTGACAAACAGAAAGGAAATTCAAAGAGCAATTAACTTAGTTAAGGCTTTGCAGTGATGGATTTATGATGACAAATTAAACTAATTCAGTACCCATATAGTATGGCCAAATGCTGTTTAATGAAGGATCCAAAGAGTATAGAACTGCTTAAATGATAAAAATACCAGATGGGAAAGAAGAGAATTCCTGGGGAGCAGCTGTTCCTAGGAGGTGAGCTATAAGACACTCAATGATGTTGAGAAAGTTAATCTGGCCCATTCCTTCCTTTAAAATGCTATGCAAAGGAACCTACTTAATGATACACTTTGCCCAGCTCAGAAGACATGTGGGTATATTTTTTTATTCAAAAATGCCACTTCTACCCATGGCCCTCAAAAAAAAAAAAAAGTTGCACTGACTGCCACTTCACTGAAAATGAATATTTGCACTAATTTCAGATACCTTAGCAGAAAAGTTGGGTTTACACCTACCATTGCTGTGAAACACAGGCCAGATTTATAAAATGGAAAAAAGTGACTTAGAATCCATGAATCTCTGTAAGTAGCTGAACTTGCAGCTTAAAGGGAGAATAGTGAGTGTTGTGCAGGTGTAGGGAGAGGGGGATATTGACCAAGTGAAAATGACTTCTCTAAATTGAGCAAAACATGTAGTTCATATTTATATTGTCCCTTTTTCTTATTGAGGGATGGAGGGTCAAATTTGCCTTCATCAAATTCACAGCCTCATCATTAGGATAACTTTCTGGCATGCAAGGAGAATGCAGTTCATATCCTCTCTGCCTTGTTTACTGAAAGGATTTAGCTTGGATTGACCTAACAGTGCCTTCACCACTGGACTTAGCTAAGATTAGGGTCACTGTTTCTCCTCTTGAAGCTGCTCCAGCTGTATGAAGGTATCAAATTCTGGTGGGAGTGAGAGACAGCAAGGAACAAAACTTGGTTTCTTGGTACTGAGGGCAGTGACTCAAGTACTGTGATATCTGGATATGAGTGCATGCTCTAGTAAGTATTTTGGTCTTTGGAAAAGCTTCAAACATTTGGCAGAGACTCTCCAAGAGCAGGGAAGTGCAGGAAGATCCATTGCTGAGGCACTGAGAGAAGGTGGCTAAACCTTGACCAGCCTTACTTGGGGGATGTGATGACCTGTGGTGTGTCAGGAGTGCAGAGCTGCACAGGGCATGGGCATTTAGTTTTAGATCCTAAACATCCACATCAGGATGTTTAGGAAGCAAGAGCACATTGGCCCAGCTGCAAAAGCAGTTAGATGCACAATAGCTTTTTTAGAGAGCTCTTGGAGTAGTTCAGGATTTTTTTTTTTTTTTTTTTTTGCACAGCTTTGCAGTATAATAATATTGGGATGGAAAGTAAGTAATGCATAATAATGGCTTGACCTCAGAAAAATTCACTAATGTGAAGCTCATCCCCATTCTGGCGCGTGACACTGGGATTTACCTCTGGTTTCCATAACTCTGACCAGTTGAGGTCATCACTTTGCAAAATCCCTCCAGACCTTCTTGTCCAACTTAGAAATCTTACTCAGTGAGGGTGGAGGATCAGTTCACAGGATATCACTTTTAAGCTGGGTGCCCAAAAATCGCTGACTTGGAGAACGTTTTGCTGTGCACTTCAGAATGGAAATCTCTGAAGAAAATCAAGAAGCCATCACTGGAGTACTCCAGGGTATTGCAAAGCTCACCAAGATTTAGGTGGGGTGCTTAGCTAAGGACAATAGCCCAGACACTCTCCTAAACAGCTATTTATCCTCCTGCTGGTGTTAGCTGTTTTCTGTTATCTGGAACAGAAAGTACAGGTGCTTCAGTCAGCCTCATTAGCACCACAACACGAGCTATTAAAATTGTCTTCCTAATGAAAAACTAGCTCAGGGAGCCTTCCTAGCTGTCTGACTACTCCTACAATAGTGAAATTAGAAAGGCAAATCATAAACAGAGATGCAGGCATCAGGAAGCAACATCATTAGAGGTGCCCTTGGATGCCATTTGCCTCCCTTGATAGCAATGTTTGGCACCCATGGATCTGAGTTATGTTATGACTAAGGAGCCTGGGCCTCGTGGCATGTTTATATCAGAGAGAATGTTTGTTCAGCATCCTCCTGCCATTGTGTCCAGCCCTGTGAGCTGTGCTGCTTCCTTCAAACACCTCTGCTCTGTGGTCCATTGCTGTTGAAGGGATGCAGTGCTGGCTCATGGTGTGTTTGCACTCCTGTGGTGGTGCAGGAAGCTGAGGTAGCCCCAGCCAGATTTCCCCTATGATCACACTGGGCAGGTGCACTGTGCTGCAATGGGACAGTGAGAAAACAGAAGTACTGTCTTCTCTGTTGTGCTCAAAAACCCCATAATACTACAAAAAACAGGTGAAACTGGGTGGCCTGATTGATTGAGTCTCCTGCTCTAATAGCACTCTGTGGACAATCATATTCTGCCTAAAAACACTCTTTGCAGACCCAGAGGGATAGTTTATTTTTTGCTCATTCTCTTGAAGAAATTATCATCTCCATCAGCTTAGTTGGAAGAGCTACTTTTTTGTCTGCTCTTTCCCCTGTGCTGTGCAGAGAAATCCTTCCTCCTCTGGCCAGTGGGGCCACTGGGGCTGCCAGAAGTACATGGAGATTCATTTGGGTGCAAGCACCAGTCTAGGGTACAGGCATGTTCATCTGATTGCCTTGGTAGACATCCAAAACCTTTAGAGACGCTCAAATGGGCTGTGAATGCCCACCCTGGAGAGACATGGAGGACATGTAGTTGCAGAGCTCATATTTTAGGCTGTCAGTGTGTGAAGCAAGTGGTCAGCACCCTCTAAAGCAGAGAGCAAGTATTATTGACAAGACACAGGGGAATAGGTTCAAACTGGAAGAGAGTAGGTTTAGATTAGACTTGAGGAAGAAATTCTTTGCTGTGTGGGTGGGGAGGCACTGGCAATGATTGCCCAGAGAAGTTGTGGGTGCCCCATCCCTGGAAGTGTTCAAGGCCAGGTTGAACAAGTCTTGGACAGACCTGGTCTAGTGGAAGGTGTCCCTGCCCTTGGTAGGAGGTTGAAATTAAATGGTCCTTAATGTCTCCTCCAACCTAAACCTTTCTATTATTCAATGATTTTATGATTTTATGAGTCTACATTTAGTGTGTCAAATACCTTTTAACAGGAAAAGCACTAACAGAGGGGGAAAGCTAATGTTTTTCTCAGTTTTGGAATGGTCCATCTTTTTTCCATCAGCTTAGCTGAAATTAGTAATAGCTTTGCTACCAGACAGTAGTAGCCTGACTATCTGCAGGAGCAGACAGAAGCAGCCATTGAAAAAGATGCCACCATAACTCCATTTATTAACAAAAGCCTGTATCTATTGCCTTGTGCCAGGGAAATTAAAAAAGCAAAAACTGCAAAAGAAAGAAAAAAAATCACATTGAGCTAAACAGAGTCTTAAGCTGTGGTAAACAAAATGTAGCTTCCTTTGTGGTTGATTTTTATCCAGCTGCAGCCAAATATCAAAGCGATATCAAAGGAAAGCTACCCATTAATTAATTCAGACTGACTTCACAAAGCAAGCTGGAGCTTTTGCTGATATCTGATTCTGACAACTTCCTAATCTTCACAAGTTGTCATTAAGAGTGGCATTAAAGCAGTCTGCAGTCAATCCCAGCTCTCGCCCCATTGTAACTCAGAGATGGTCTATCTGCCATCAGGGGTGGGGGATATGCAAGCAGGGCTTAAAATAAGGAACTTTGCTTTGCAAATGGAATTTACAATGTATCAGGGAATCACATTAATACACTGCCTCAGTCATTCATCCTCGGAATGCTGACCCATTCCCACTTGCAACCATTACAAGTTGCAGTGAGTGGAAATTTTCTCTTCTGAAGGAGAGACACAGGGAAAAAGCAGAGAAAGAAACTAAAAAAGAAGCTTGTGTCTAAATGGAATAATTAGAAGTCTGTAATGATCTGTAAGAAAGTATGAATAGAGGCTTCTCACTGATTTCAAGATAGAGAACACAGGATTGTGAGTTGAAGAAAGTAAGACTGTGGGAAAATAAGACACTAATCGGAGGATAAGATTAGTTTTAAACTAAAAAATTTGAGCAACCTGGTATAGTGGAAGGTGCCTCTGCCTGTGGCAGGGAATGAGATGAGTGTTAAGGTCCCTTCCAACCCAAACCATTTTATGATCCTATGAACTGAAAATCTGGTACCTCCACAACTGAAGCTCCTGATTCCACCATGAGAACACAACACTCAGTGTTCCTTACTGCTGCCAGGATCACTCAGAGGGATTGCAGCCTCATGCAGAAATGTGAGGGATATGACACCTTTATCTTTCCATTCAGCTGTGAATGGCTCAAATGATTGAAGGGAGTTTTTTTTCTAGACCATCACTTGAGCAAGTATCCACCAGACAGTAACTAACACTATTTTGTGGCAAATTCTTGACAATACCTTAGAGGAAAATGTGCTGTGTTATTATACAGTATATTTATTTCAAATATTGCAGAGAATACAGAGGAGGATAAGTGCTGTTGTGGGAGCACCTCACCCAGCATCCACAGCAGCATCCATGAAGATGGTGCATTTATTTCCTCCACTGCCCAAATGCCAGTGACAAATAGGAATTATTTTGGTTGTACACAGAACCAAGGATTTACCATCTTAAGAGGTGAAATAAAGCTTAGAGTATCACAAAAAAATACCAAGCTCAATTAGAATAATCTTCTAAAGGATACAAAGTTAAATCCCAGTCCTTACCGGTGTTTGGGGTAGGAAAGTATTAGAAAATATGGGATAGGCAGTAATCCTGTATTGGCATTAAGTCATTTGAGATGAGGTGCTGGATTTTTTCATCTCTCACTTCTCCAACTGCTAAGAAGTGAAAGAAATTGCTATGCTGGGTAAATATAGAATCCTCGTATTTGTACAAAAATATATGATTAACCAAAAAGAAAAATCCTGCTAAGTGAGAGCTGCAGTCAGTCTAAGTGCTGTGCTTACACCCTTGTGTCTGGAGGGCTCTGGGGTTGCTCAGGCAGACGCGTCCCTTGTCTGTTGTGACCCTGGTCATTTTGCAAAGAATGACATGGATTTATCCCAGTTTAGAAGTGGCCTGATAGCTGACAGCCCTCATTGTCTGCCACTTGTCTTCCTCCCTGTTGACAAGAGAGCCAAAAATAGAGGGTGTGACATGGGGAAAATTTCTTTTCTGCACCCATTCCTCCTTCCCTGTGCTTTCCTTGCCTTCTGCTATAGCTTCACTGACACTGCAACAGCCCTCAGGCTGCATTAGCCCCTCTCAGAAAAAGTAGCATATGCCAAGAAACCAGGAGTTCAAGACTTCCCAGTAGCTCTAAATGCTATCTTTGGAGCAGGTAGGATGAAAGATGTAAGAGTTTTTAGCTCAGTTGGTTTTATCAGAGGACCTTCCTGGTAGTTCTCTGTGGCCTCCAGCTGTTCCACCTGAAGCCATCCCTGCAAAGAGATTTCCTTGACCTTTAGGTGAGTTGAACATAAAGATGTTGCTCACGGGGCATAGACAGAGAAAATTTCTAATTGAGTACAGTAGCAGTAAAGAATAAGTAAAAGAACACAAGTTTTCACATATTGATGCTTACAGACACTAAATGAAGCATTGTTGCTTTTTTTCCAAAGGAATCAAGGGGCCCAGTCTCTGGACACAGGCATTAAGGTTCATGCTTGGGATCAGATGCTGGTTTGGAGCTCTGCAGATGGGTGGAGGCAGGTTGATTTTGGCTTTACTCTTCCTAGCACTGTCCCTTTTACTAATGAAATTTTAATCACAGCTTAATCACACCACAGCCAGCTGGAACTGGACTCATTCTTCAAAAATACATGTTTCTGCTAATGTTGTCCATTTATTTTTTGTTTGTTTCACTTTCTAAAACACCTATTGACAGAAATATTCAAATGCATTAAAACTCCTGAAGGTTAGCATTATAAATATATAGTGCTTGTTTAGTTTGAATACAAACCACTTTCCTTACCCCAAAGAAAGCACTGGCAGAGAACATTAGCTACAGAGATGCTAAAAAATTAAAGAGAATGAGTTCATACGAAGGGTGGTTAAAAATAGCATGGTTGCTCAACGTGACTCTTACTGGTGTTTGCAACTGTATGTATACACAACCAGACATTGATATTTTTGTGTGGACAGTGTGTGTTTGTGTGTCCTTGTGGCTGGAGACTTGTGGCAGTATTGTTCTGTTTTCATAGATGGATGGAATATCAAGCTATCTTTTTCATTCTCTCTCCACAGCCAGATTATTTTGCCAGGGCAGACTATTGGCATAACACTGAGAGTTTGGATGCTGATACTGGATAGTCGTGGAAAATTCCTGTAACTTCAGCTCATGGAGAGCTTAAATAGAATTTATGAGCCATATCCTCATTTGGCGTAAAATATTATGGCTCCTCTGGTTCAACAATAAAACTGTACTACTTACCCCAGCTGATCTCAGTCAGGAGAGCAGGATTTTTGACATCTTAATTCAAAACTTCTTGAAGTTTTCTTCAGCATTCTACCTGAATGCTTTGGCTATTCCCTGCAATATTTAGAGGCATGCATGTTGACAAGTAGTTTGGGGCTCACATCTCACCTTTGAAGAAATCTGGATCGGTCTGTGTCTGGTAACAGGAATTTGACTGCCTGTCTGCCTTCTGGCGAGGAGGGAATTGTGAATCAAGACATGTATTCTGGACTCAGAACTTCTCTGTACCTTTGCTAAATGAAAAGTGAAAATTGCAGCGGCCCCACATCATCAGGGCCAACTTTTTCTATATATTGTACCCTTTGCTCTAATTTAAAAGGTAGAATTTCAATAGATTTTATAATTTTGATGCTTTTGGGGCTTATTTTAGACTTACCTCAATCACACTTTTTAGCTATAAGATGTTCTTGCTGGTACATTGTAATGCAAATAGGAGAGCTTTCCAACAGAACTTTAAAAAAGCTTTACATTAAAAAAAAATCCCATAGCCTAGAATTTGAGTTTTGTACAAAATAATAGACTCTAGTTTCTGTCAGAAGAGGAGCCCAAGAGCGTTGTTGAATCAAGGTGACCTTCCATGCTGCAGAAAGAACCAGGCAGAAGATCCACTTAGCAAATGAACAGAAAAATCTGTGATGTGAAACTGGGGGAGTGGCTGAGGCTGGTTTCACTCTTATTGAGTGAAAGTAAAAAATTAAGAAGATAAGTGGAGATGAGATAACACTGTGCAAGAAACAGAGGATCCCCTGACTATGCTTTCTTGTCTTTCTGAAATGTTGCTGTCGCTAGTCATTCCTTTTAAAGGGTTATCTCCTGAATTCCAGCTTGGCAAAGGTAGAGGATATTGATGAGCATAATCACATGGTGTTTTCCCAGAGCATAGTTCACAGAGAACAAGCAAGCACAGAACAAAGTCTTTAAATAAAACTCCTGCAAAACAAGCATTTTATATCCTGGTCACTTTGGCCTCGCTCAGAACCGAGCTTGTGTTGTGCATTACAAAAGCCATTGCATGTTTTTAAAAACCTATGATTGAAACTGAATTTCTTCACAGTCATTGGTAGCCTGAAAGAAAAGTTATTTTTTTTAGGTTGGGGCTGGGTTTTTAGGGAAGAAGAAGGACAGGGTAGAGAATTGCTTTGTTTTCTTAACAAATATCTAAAAATTATCCTAGAAGTTGATGTGGAATCAGAGGGATTTATGTAGAAAGGGAGGGGTTTCCTGTGGACCAGGCTTGAGCATTAGCACCCTAAAAGGGTGACCACAGACTGAGCTACTTGAATATTTTCATTTGGCAGCAGAAAAGGTCTTTTTTAAAATGGGGACTTCTTCTCTAACATTCACAGATTCTGCAAAGGGCAAAATTCCCTGAATATGCTCTCAGGAGTCTGTGCTCCCTAAGTGGGGAATCTGGGAGAAAAATGAAATCTGCCTTTGCAGACCACTCAAGAAAGAACATCTTTGCTTTGCTGCCTTCCCCTTTTAAGATGGTTGAGGGACCTCTGTCATTCCCATGGGAAGACTTTACGTAGAAGATGACTTAATAGGTAGCATGTTTTGGCTTTGCTCTGGCCCTGTTTTCCAAATACTAATATGGGAGGAGGAGGTGTTCTTAGATTTGAAGGGAAAGTACTGCCTTTAATGTCTCAACCTCCTGTTGACTTCTGGAAACAAACGCCCAACTGGGGAGATGGAAGAAAGTACATCTTCAGAACACTTGAGTCATGTCCAGTGGGACACTGACTGGAAGGCTTGTGTCATGCTGGGAATTGAGTCCTGCCATCTTAGGTCATGCTGGCCAAATCCACCCAATGCACAACGAGGCTGCATTAGTTATGAGCTGACATCCCAAAGCCACAACAGCTTGGATAGCATTTGGTTCCTCCAGCAGCCCTGGATCACTGCTTCAGGTTCTTATGTCACCTCTCAAATAGGGTAGCCAGGGAGTAATATTGTAAAAATAACCCTGCTTGTGTGGAGTACACCTGCTAAATAATGCCTTACCTACACCTGATGATAAAATGACAAGATTTTGGCTTGATAGACTTGGCTTCAATCATGGAATAACTCCAGGTGCATCACATGGAGCCTCTCTGCCTTTTTCCCACCTTCTTCCTTTCTGCTGCAGAGGCCAGCAGCAGTGAGTACCTGGCAGGGGTGTTGGGAGAGGAATCAATTAGAGCGTGAGGAGCTCGGGCTCTGGTGCAGTGCGGACAGCTCAGCTCCCTCCCCCTGGATCCTCGTTCCAGGCCATGCCGAGCTTCCCTGCGTGGCGGTGGGCAAGGCGCCGCCGAGCCGCACTCCGTTTTCCACCCACAAACCCGGGCAGAGGTTTTTGCCCCCTGCAATCACCTTGGATTTCAGGGCAATCCTTGGGAGGTAAAACCCAACCAATTAATGTCACAGGGAGACTTCAGTTATCTCCCCACCCCGTTGACACGCAAACTTCAATTGGCAAAATGTCAACAGAAGTTATTGCTGCTGCCGATGAGATGGATAGCTCTTGCTGTTAGAATAATATCTGATGTTTTGCTCAGATGTCTAATGGGTTTGCTTTTTAAGCATGGATGATGCAAAATATCCCCAAGGCATTATTCCCAACAAGTTATAGAATCCCACTTAATGTCTATTTTTAGGACTGAATAGGTTCTGTAAAGCCTCATTTGTTTGAAGAAAAGATAGTTAATAACTTTTCTTTCCATGTGATTTTGAAGAGACAATTTTTGGCCATACTTCCCCTTCTTTATCTCCACTTCATTTGGCTTGCCTATGCCTTGGAGTTGTTGCCATTAGTGTGGGAGGTAAGAAATTAAGGAATTAAATAAATGGAGGAGAACTGCTAAAAGAGCAACAGTAGCTGTTTGTACACTAGGAAGTGGTCACTTCTAAGATAGCCAACTTTTTAATTCCTATATGAGGGTACAGCATTTAAAAGAGACTGAGTTCTGCAGCCTAATTAGTAAATGTATGGGAGGAACAGCAGGATGTGGGGGTGATTGTGCAAGGGATCACTAGATGAAGAATTATTGATAATAATAATAATATTGATATTTTGTTATTATTTTAAAGCACAGCATTGTTTTTAGTCTCCCTAACTAATGTTTAATTTAACTTGAATTTAAACCACAGAGTGTAGTGGATTACAAATAACTGAGTTGGAAAGCTTCCAAAAGCCATTGAATTTCAGTGGTTTTAGTGCTCTCCGGTAAAACAATTTCTTTTAAGCAAGCTATATGCTTGTTTCTGTGCTCTAAATAGAAAATAATGATGTTATGCATTACCGCATGAACTATATTTGGCACCCACCAGCAATATTCATTTTCTCTTGCTTCTCTCTCTTCCTTCTTCCTTCCCTCCCTCTCCCTCTCTGTCTCTGCAAAAAAAGCATGTATATATGTCTGACAGTAATCTAGGAGGCCAAGTAACAGATCACATTCTTATACTACTAAAATTGTATGAATGCCTAACACAGCTTAAATCCCTTAAATTGGGATTTATGAAAGGATGACAGCAAACAATCTTCTAGCTATGCCATCTCTCAGGCAGTTACAGCAACTGCTTTACATTTATTTGTGAGAATCTAAGTGATAAATGCACGTTTTTCCTCCTTTTATCCGTGAATAAGCAAAGATGAATGACTTCAACCAATACTGGGAATCCAAAGCTCTGCCTGTGCTGGTGAAGCCAGCAGGAGCATGGTGCTGGTTAGCACTTCCCTGCCTGGTGTGTAGGCATATTTTGGGGGAATAACATGGGCTACTGCTCCCACTGGACAGTATGGACAAGGATATCCTGTTTGGAGTGGAAGGAGGAGTGTAGCTGTGGAAATGCAAGCTGTGCCATGCCACACCACTTATTTTAAGATCCAGAGAGCAGTCCTTTGCCTCTTTTATTCACTAGTATTTATTTGGCCTTGGAGATTATCCCCAGTTCCCAGAGAAGTTCCCAAAGCGCTAGCCAGATATTGACTGCGTAATTCAAGTTAGTTTGACCCTAGAGGAGTCATTCTAAACAGTTCTTTTTGATAGGAAAATACACCTCCTTCACTTCTGGGAAACTCATATTACTTGTGAGTCACAAGGGTTTAAAAAAGCAAAACCAGCTGGCAATAAAATGATGTGAGAAATGAGCATTCAAGAGCTCCTCTGAAAGATCCTATGGAAAAACTGGGGAGCTAAAAGTTGAAATGAGGGTTGGGGAGGGGGGTATAGAGGTATCTGCGTATAATAGTCCAGAAAAACAATGGTCTCTAAAGAACACTGAATATAATTTAATTCTCTGGTGCTTATGGAGTATTTTCTCTTCTTCCCCCAATCTTCTGGTAGGTCAATACATTCCCTCCTGACTTCCAGACTCAGCAGAGGCTCTCAGAAACCTGGTTGGCCTTGTTTTTCCTTGGACTACTGGTCTGATTAAACTGCACTCACTAATTGGATGAGAAGTTTGGAGAAAGCTTTGAATTAATTTCCAGACCAGAGTTAGGCAAAAAATATAATTTTTTCCCACTGGTTTCCTCCTTAGGTGCTTTTCTTCTGAGCCCTTAGCATGTCTCTGCTCCTCCTTTTAATATTTTCTTCCTCTTTGGTTTTCCTATTGATCCCCAAAGTCTCAGAATTTATAATCCTTCACCCAAAAAGAAAATTAGGGTTTAATTAAGGTCTAATGTCTCTTCTTCTCTATCCCACATTCCCTCTTGACATTTTACAGTTCTGAGATGTAGAAAATACTCAAGTCCCATTTGGCTTCTACAGTGATTAATGCTAGCAAGAAGCAAGTCCCAGAGTGCTAGAAATGACAAGATACATGCAAGCTATCATCATTTAATCCTATTGCTTTTTGTTTGGTTTGGTTGTTACCAAAGTAACCTAAGTTCTTCAAATTTACCCTTTGCCTGGGGGGAGTTTAGCTCCATTTTGTGTGGTGTTTCTCTGTGATGTGGTCTGTGAGGGTGACAGGTAAGGGACAAACTGAGTTGGGTCATGGCTAGACACTTCTAGCCAGGGCCAGATGACAGGGAAGGGAGGAAGGGGACATGTCTGAAAAGGGATAACAGCTCTAGAAGTCTGCTGGTGGCTTTAAAAGATTATAGAAAGATAAATACAGGAGTGGTAAGGAGTGAGGACTCATGGATAACATTCTCCACACACAATTCCTTAACTCTGATGGTGAAAAGTCACATTCTGCTTAACATTAGAGGACTTGCAGGATGTGGTCTTTGACTGCCATACTGAGCTGGGTGAAGGTGCAGGCAGGTCTGATGTGCATTCAGAGTCCTTTTTTGCCAAGAGGTTTTCCTTCCTCAAGGCATGAGAAGTAGCAGGGGCAAGGCATGTGCATCCACAGTGGCAGGAATGGATAATAAAAGCTGCTAACTGATGTAGTAATTATGTGTAAAGGTGCTTTTGCAATAGACCATAAAAAAAAGAAAAGTTTCAGTCTAGGTGGCCAGAATTTCAGAGATGCTGAGGATATCCAAATTTCACAGACTCAACACAGCTGCAGCAAAATGAGCCCATCAGCTCCTTCATCTTCACTGAAAGGCATCTTCTGCTTTTAATCACCAAAGTCCTGTGTAAGACTGACATACTGATGTGTAACATCTTAAAGCAGCCAATACAGACCATTTCCAGTGCCAACTGCCTCCTCCTACAAACCTTGCTTCACTCACAGAAATTCCTGCTCGCAGGAAGTCTTTAGCCTACCCAGAATATCTGAATGCCCATTTCTCTTCAGAAAACTGATGGAAAGCAGGTGTCCAAAAGCCTTTCCAGCAAATATATTGACAGCTCTGAAATGTGATTTAAGCAGTTGCTGTTGATGCAGTGGTGACTTGGAATGTGCCAAGCCCATGCTCACCCATGCCTGGAGACATTCTTACCCGTTCACCCCTGACACCTCAGGCTTAAGATTACACCTGATTTGAAGCATCCCCTGACTAAACAAAACAAACCATGAGCTGATCTCCTTGTGCAACATGCAACCACACAATAGTAATCACAGCTAATGACTCTGCTAAATGCTAGACTGCACACACCTCCTTTTTTGGTGTTTGTTTTGTATACAGAAGGTAACATCGACTGAATAACGAGGATGCCAAGTTACAGATGGGGTTGTGGAATCGTATTTGACAGCCGATTAGAGTAATCTGACAGAAATGATGACTTAATCACCACGACAGACTCCAAATTCCCAGATAGAATTCCACCCAGGTTAATCTAATTTCCTTGCAATATTTTTGCCAGAAATAGACTCTTAGCCGGCTTGTTTTCTCCCATGCAGATGTCACATGGCTTTGACAAGAATGTAAATAGGTACTGCTATTTTTGTTGAAAAGATGACTTTGAGGCTCTAAAGCTGGAGAGGTGGCATGCCTTTGAGATGCATTGGGTTGCTTTGCTGTGTTTTTTTTCTCTGATGACATGTTTACATACAGCAAGATGTACTCAGGAAAAAGAGGGGGGAAAAAAAGATGTAACTATTCCATTGTAATTCGAGGCCTTGGCGTGGTCCTGCTGCTGCCCTGGACACAGCCAGCAGCCAGATTCTCATTAATTTCAGGGGGATTTTCAGGGTTGCATGTTTGACAACTGTTTCTTTGCCTTTTTGATTCCCGTGGACTGCCTCAGCACCCCTGCTTGGGATGCGCCCAAGGAGAGGCAGTGACGTTCCTGGCCCCAGGCTTTGGGTGGCCTCTGTGACAGCACAAGCAGCAGTGAAGCCCCCAGGTTGCTGCCAGCACTGCCACAAGGCACTGGCAACCTTGGGCAACAGGCATTTGCTTGCTCTCAGCTGTAAAACAATGGCATGGTGTGTTCTGGGATGGACACAGAGCACCTGTAGGAAAGGCAGGTCATGCCCTTCTTGCTGCACAAGTGTGCTCAGTAGAACTCTGTAATACTGATGAGGAGAGGTTGCCCCTCACAGCCCATACCCCAGCCTGGGTTTGATATCCCCATGCACAGTGCTTGCCAGGGGAAGCTGGCCACGCTCAGAAAGAACTTGCCTGAGTGCTGTGTTGTTCTCTTTTACTGTGTGTGCTGAGCACGGGATGATGTTCAAGGTAATAAATTACTTGCTGAGGTTATTTTTCTTGTTCTTGCCTCTTTATTAATTGTAAGTGTGCATTCATAAATACTGTATTTTCATAAGCAAAGCTTTCTCCAGGAAAAGAAGGAAATGTTTCCTGTTGTTCTGTGTGACAACATGACATACTGAGAAATCACTTACCTTGAGATCCGTAAGTGATGTATAGTTACAATAACAGCTTCCTGATAAGACGGGAAATCCTTCATTTCTGTAGATGACATGATTCTAGTGAGTGGCATCTAATTTGAAACAGTTTTATATCATCTGTAATCTTTTGGAGGGCCTGGGAAAGCACAGCTATTTTATTGTTTTATAGCCTGCAGTTATACAAGGGAGATAGAAAATGTACAGATTATTTTGTCTTTTGCTCATTGTAGAGTGAAAGGATAGTACCTATTTAACTTTTGTCTCTGCCCCTTTAATTTTCTTATTCACTACACACTTCTTTGAGAGTCATTCTTTTCTTTTCTTTTCTTTTTTACACCTACCTTTAAATATTTTATGGGTAGAGAGCTTATAATATGTATTGTCACGGCAGTTGTCTCTAGAGGTCAGCAATGAGTTTAATAATGAGATGCGAACCAGTGACTCTGTAAAACCCATTTCAGGTTATAAATGGCATGTTTTATTGAATCTAGTGTTAAAGGTTGGTAACGTATCAATTGGTGATGGTCAGGGTTAAACAAGCTTCAACATGAGCCCTCTCATGTTAGGAAACTGTCAGTAAGGTATTTTTCCACTTTCCTCTTCACTGAAGCCAGGTTTGTGTATCACCTCCATTTTTTCTGGGGGTGTTCTGCAGTTTAAACTCTCCAGGCCTGAGCTGGATCTTTTATTGGTTTTAAGCACAATGGCATCACTCCCAAATTCAGCCTGATGGTGTGAAGAGGACCATGAGTTTTTAGCAGGAACTTTTGAAATCAAGTCAAAACCTATTTGAAGCATCATGTTAAATCTTGCCTCTTTGTTTGTGAATGTACCAGATTACTGAGTAAATGAACTTGGGGTAATGATGTGTGACTGAAGAGGATGACTTTAGATATGCAGTAAATGTGCTTATCAGGTGACACTGATCTTTATGTTGTGACCATGGGCTGCAAAAATAACTTCTTCACGTGAATTTGGTCTAAAGTTGACTTCTCTGGTTTGGAGAGTTTGAAAACTGAGAGGTTTTTCTATGTTGTTAGAATAGCCTTTATTCAAAGTATCTCCTCTTAGGGGCACATAAACACATTTGTAAAGAGCAATTGATTGATTCCCTGTCTACAAAAGGCCTGAAATTGGGCTGGGTTTTTCTCTTATATCCTGCATATTCCTGGATTTTCAATATTTGCCTTTCTTTCCTCTATTTTCTCACCACTCCATTGCTCCTCAGAGACCTCAGTAACCTGCAACAGCCTTGTGGCGCAAGTTACACCTTTTTTCTTCTTTCTGTTTTTGCTTGCTGAGTGGACATGCTGCCTCACATTCCCACAAATTTTAAGTCTCCTGCAGTGCCCAGTGTATTGTTGATGTCAGGAAATACCTTAAGCACTAAAGAAGACAGAGAACCATAGAAGTTCCCTTTTTTCTATAAAACTGATCTAATAAGAGTGGTAGCAGGCAAGTGCTGGGCTATTAAAGTCCATTTAGGAAACAAATGATTTAAAGAGAGCAGAATTGTTAAAACTGAAGAAAATTTATGCATCCTGACAACTACATCTACCTTGTGGCTTTGCCTTTCCTTAGGACACACTGGGGAGTTGTGCAAGCAGCACAGGGAACACATTGATTTGCAAGGCCAGGGAGCGTTCTGGACTTTGAATAAATCTAACAGAAACATTCACAGCAATATTTCATATTTTCTGAAGAATCCAGCAACTTTTTCCCTGGTGGTTAAGTTACTTCACCAAAAGCAATGCAGATGTGGGTTTCTGTGCAGCTTTGAAAGCATATTTGATATGAGGGCATGGATGTTCTTTACTGCTCAGCTGTTTTTGTTTCCCAGAGTTTGTCATAACAATCTTTTATTAGGAAAATGGAATTGCCTCTGACATTTTCAGGCAATACACAGCTGTGCTGCACTGAAAAATTATAGAAAAGTAGAAAAAGCATACATTTTTTCACCTGTTCACCTGAATTGGTAAGGAATTGCTGAGGAGAGAAAAGGCAGTGGCCCTGCTGCTGCTGGAAGGTTTGTGCAATCAAATCCCAGTAACTATGCAGAGTCCAAGAAAGAAAATAAAAATGGGGGGTTTTTTGCAGGCTTAAACATCTCCTACATTGAATCTCAATGTGAGGTCACTTCTGGAGGCTTTTGAGAAGCTGTAATAAAATTTCCCTGAGCACACCACAATGGCCACAGGGCTGGCTATCACCAATGTCCTGCAGAAAACTCTGATCATGAGGGAGCTCAACTGCTGTGGTGTTATTATTCCTGTAAGAACAAAACCAGCATTTGTAGGAATTTTATTGGAGCTATCAACAATTTAGTGTGGGAGCAGTATCATTTAGTAGGGAAAGCTGAGGACGCAGCAGCCCAAGTGTGCCAAGGTGGGATGTTCTGCAATAACGCTGCAGACAGGAATTGGTTTCCTTTGCAGTAAGAGGGACATGGATGGAGGAAGAGGTTAAAAAGGAAAAAGGATTTGGAATTTTTATGGAAGCCAGAATTGTTATGTGTTGTGGTGGAAGCTTTATGAATGAATGTGTAATGGATTTCAAAACAAAAATATGAGATACTAAACAATTATAGGAAGCTATTTTAGGAATCAAGATCTCTTCTTTTTCAGTCCTAAAAGAATGAGCACAGTTTTTTTAATTACAAGCAAAGTTCATTTGTCAAACTCAACTCCTCTGGGAACATTTGAAATGCTTGCTAGTTCTTAAATTACTTGAAAATTACATCTTGGTTTTGGCAGTGGTTGAGCTCAAGAAAAAAAAGTTGGTAAAACAGAAACCAAGCATGCCATAAACTAATGAGGGCTGTAACTTTAGAGGTCTTCTGAAACTAGATACAGCAAATTAAAGATTTATATGAGTCCTATGGGCCCAATGATCTTTTTTTTTTAAACTTCCTCATTATAAAATACTCCTTTACCATTTAATTTTTTCTTATAAGCATATAATACAGTGTTATTCTGAATTGATATAATTTCAACATGTTTAATATTAAATTGTGTCTCTTTTTAGCCCTTCATTAAAAACATCACTCTTGATTTTTTATGACTATCCAACCTGCCTTACTCTCTTTCATTTTTGTTTTTAGATGCATCATCCTATTCAGATGAAACCTGCAGATAGTGAAAAGTCAAATGGTATGTGTTCAATTTACTTTTACTTGATTGTATCTTTCTCTAAACTAAAGTAAGCACAACATTGTGACGATTTTTGCTTTACTCCTTTTGTGGTGAAAATAATAGGCAGTTTCCCTACACCTGACATGCTGGGAAGGTGTTGAGCTGCTCTGAACTCCCTTTTATCTTCTGCTTTAAAGAAGGAAGGAAATGTCCTCAAAAAAGGGTCTTCCTTGTACCTGCTGTATGTCATGACCTACCTCACTGCATACATCCTTCCCTTGGGTTCTTCTAACAGTGAGGTATTGTGGGAGCACCTGAGATTGATAAGATGGAGATAAAATGTTGATGCTGAAAATTTAAAATAAAAGAAACAAAAAGGCATACCTGTGTTAACAAATTATGTAAGTACATGATCAGCCTTAAACATTTGCCAAAAGTACCTTTTTACACAATGATGCCATTCTGAATCTGAGCCAAATTTAGGTTTTAATCATATGCCTCATTATGGGCTGGGAAGCCCACTTTGGAGCTCTCTGTATACTTATTCCTCAAAACGATTGAAAAATGAATGCTATAAAGACAGTAATATCCATTTGGAATACTAGGGTACTGCCTAAGTGGATGTATATGACATGCAAAATAGATGGCAAGGTAAATCTATTAAACATGCCAGGTTTATATATTCAGGAAAATAAGATAATCGAATGGTAGTGCAACTTGGCAGCATGTGATTCTTTAAAAATATATACGTGTATATTTTGCCCCTTGATTTGTTCCTGTAATTTTCTAAAATATATGTTAAAGATATCATCTGCCTTCTTAGATTGCAAGAGCTTCATTTTCCCTTAAGGCCCACATAATCAGAGCTGGTTCCTCCAACAGGCATCTTTGCACCTCATTAATTAGTAATCAGGGCAGAAGCCGTGCACTTAGAGATCTACATACCTGCAAATGTAAATTATGATTGGGCTCTAAATCTCTCCGCAAGGCTTTTTTAAGGCTTCTTTTTTTTGCTAATTGTAGTGCATCCCTTTTTCAGGCTTCTCCAAGGATTATGAAGTTTAGAAGGAAATTAAAATTTCACATGATGCTAGGTTTCCCATTATGACAACTTTCCAATCCATGAGGATTCTCAAAGTCCAGCTCCTGGCCCTCCACAGGACAATCCCAAAAATCCCACCATGTGCTCGAAATGCTCCTTGACCTCTGTCAGTCTGGTGCTGTGACCACTGCTCTGGGGAGCTTGTTCCAGTGCCCAGACACCCTCTGGGTGAAGAATATTTTCCCAAAGATTTTTAGCAGTAGTTTCTTGCTGTCTTTGAGTGCTCAGAATAGAGGCACCTGGCCAAGGCACCTGGATGGGCAGAAGGACTGAAGTTTTCAGGCCCCACTGTGGTCAAGGAGAGCGTTGCTGTTGGAATCCAGACTCCAGTCCCTAGTATTTACTGCTAGCAGTGGGCACAATTATCCCTTAGGCACAGGAACGCTGGCCTGAACTAAGTATGGCCTCCATGGATTCTTCTTTCAAAGACAAATTTCACCTCAATTTCCTTGGCAAATTAGAAAAATAAGAGGCAATGGGCCAAAATTGACTCCCAGTGAGTTACTTGTTCGTTGCCTGAAGTGTTTCTTTCTAAAGGAGATTGAACATATTGGAAAAACACTGTGGGGAATTGTGCAAATTCTGTCCTTCTCTGCAAGTACTGCCTGCTTGGAAAGCAGGGTAGGTTGGCTCCTGGCTGCTGCTGTTAGTCTAGGGTTATCTGCATGAAACTCCTGTTTGCACTGTGGGAATACTCTCTTATTTTCTGGCATCTATTCCAAGCATAAAAATTACTAGGGCTTGGGTTTTTCACTTTTTTTTTTCCTTGCCTTTCTTTGTATTTTTGGGGAAAAAACAAATTGTCAGTTCAGGGGTTCCAACTGTCAAATTAAACACTTTTTAAAATTTAGATTCCTGAAGGGTGTGGGAACTTTTGATAGGCATGTTCAAGGGGTGGTGAACTATTTTTATTTTTTTTTAATCAACTGGAGAAGCAAAAGGCAAACTAATACCACAATGATGATAATAATGGTACAGCTCCTCAGAAAGGCAGGGCGTAGGCATGGGGTTCATGGAGTGGGTGACAGTTTGCCAGCAGCTGGGAGATCAAGAAAGAGAAAAAAACAACAGCGCGGGGGATGTGGAGGTTTGTTTGGCACATGTTTCCCATATGCTCCAGGCTATCCATCTGAGGAGGTATATTATCCATGCCAACAGCAAACTGTACCTCTTCAACCAGATTGGTAAATTCAAAGGGGAAAAGAAAAAAGACATGCCAAGGCATCTTGGTTTTCATGATCCGTGCTGGTTGAGCTTTTGAGGAATGCTCAAGTCTCTGATTTCTGAGTCATGGGAGGATCCCAGTGGATTTTATGGGTAAAGTGGTGTTTCTCAGATTGCAAAGAGGTTTAAGAAATTTTCTTGGTCAAAAATTTTTTATGGAAAGACGTGTAGGACAAGTTGAACACACTACAATTCTTCTGAGCTTGTACATGTTTGTGAATTGATAGACCTGTTCAAGTTCCATAGGGAGGAAGGACAGGTCCTCTCATTCAGTTTACAGAGGTTTTCAAAGAACAGTATTTTCTGTGTGATTAAATGCCCCCTCCCCATATTGAGTCCCTTGTGAAAAAGCTTTGAATGACCATCCAAGCCAGCGCCTCCCAGGATGAAATGCTCCTCCCTTTCCATCACTGTTCCTGCCCTTAGATATCTGGGTCACCTGAGGAATCTGTCCCTTGACACCAGAGGCCAAGCTCACCTCATGGAAACTGGGAGATGGGTATGGAAGGGACAGCTCCAGCACAGCTGGACCAGGCTGCTCAGAGCCCCCTCCAACCTGGCCATGAACACTTCCAGGGCTGGGGCATCCACAGCTCCTCTGGGCAACCCATTCCAGTGGCTCATTCCCTGCCTACAATGTGTCTAAGTCATTTCTCTGCTCATGCAGATGAAGCAAATCTTGATCTCTTCCACCAAGTTTTTAGCACCTAGAGTTGATGGGGCAAGACTTGCCCTCAGATTTAATTAATTTGTCTACCCAGAGGGATTCTGAAAAGCTTCTTAACTCTTGAAAAACTTAACATCTCTTGAAGATTTGCAGGTGCTGAATTTTGTAGTATGTCCTGGTCTGATCACCTTTGTGCAGGTTGTTTTAACCTGTCTAGAAAGTTTTGGTTAAGGATTTTCTGCCAAAGAAGCATGTTTTACTTTGAAGGCTCTACCATTACTAGATTCATCACTCACAGTATTTATCCTTTTAAGGACATTTCCCTTTTTCAAACAAAGGGGGTTCCTCCAGTCTAATGCTGAAAAATTTACAAACACCTGCTTGACTCTAAGTTGTCTATGGCAATTAACATCCTACAATTTGCAAATGCCTAAATGTCTTGATCTGGATTTGAACACAGTCAATACTTTCAGGCACATATCCTGCAGACAGCATGCTCTTAAATGGATCAAAGCATCACTGCTTCAGGGAAAACGACAAAATTCTCCATTTAAAAAATAAAGGAGGGAGGAGGGTAGCTGAGTAATCTTAAAATTTATTTTTATTGATTTCTTTAGTGGAAAATATAAAAAATAATTTTGAAATTCTATGTGGCACAACTTTGCCGAATTGGAGGTAGTAATTAGATGCCATATGTTAGCACTAACACATAGAAAAGTTGATAATTAATGCAGGCAGCTCCGGATTCAGGTGTGACTTTGACAGATTGTATGCAAGGGGTTTTCACAGGCTTACAGTTAGGGATAAAAAGTCTAATTTCACCTTTTCCCTTCTATATGGGAGTAAAAAACCAAAACCAAACCAAAAAAACCCCAAAACCTCCACACCATTTATTCATAATTAACCATTTATCTAGTTGCTCAAAAGAAAAGGCATCTTCTGGGGAGAAAATGCACTCTTTATCTGACTGGACTCCTCAGAAATGTACAATAAAGGGTTATAATTTTGATCTTTCAGAATTTTGGGGGTTTGGAAGAGTGAAAATAAAAGTTATGTTGAATCTTCAGGGAGATTTCCCACAATTATTACAGGGTTTAATTCTTTTGTAGCATTCAGAAAATAATCTCTACTCCTTTATCCTCCTGGGTTAGCACAAGCAATCTAATACAGCCTGCAAGAAATGCTCATTACTGAAGCGAATTGAGTAAAGCTAAAAAATTAGACCCTTCAGGATGTTATTCTGCAAGCTGGATGTAGTGCTGTCAGAAGACAGGAGGCTCAGTTTGAAAAGTTCCCCTCCCAGCAGAGACAGATTTCATCTCAGATAACCTTTGATGGCTAAGGCAGAGTTCTGGGTTCAAACACAATGCCCAGGCACGTGTGCTAGTGATGGCAGTGCTAGCCTTGATGGGGTTAAAAGAGCAGCTCTGCTCATTTGAAAACAGGTGTCTGTACCTCTCCAAGCAGTGCTCCTGCATTCTGGCAAACCCCAGCCCAAATCCAGCAGGCTCAGCACTGGATGTGTCACTTGAACTGCCCTGGCAGCACAGCCAGCCTGCATTTGTAATGTGTTGAGATGGATTAAAGGTGAACCCCATAATGTGTTAATCAAGAAACTGTGTGGTTTCACACTTTCCTTCCTATAAATAGAACTTCAGGCCTTGTTTACTGTGACCTTCTGGCTCCTTCTGCTCCATCAAGGAGGGGCACTCAGCCACCCCATCCTACCTGCTGCTTCCAAACAGTTGCATCTCCTTCATTCCCCCAGAGTGGTGTAAAATAGTCAGAAAGTTCAGCTAAGTCCATAAGGGGGGGTTCAGAAATAATGATGTCAAATGCAGGCTAAAAAAGTTTTGATTTTTCTGGATTTTGAATTGTTGAAACCTACCCCAAGGGTGGGAGAGAGAATTATCAAGCATCAGTGAAATGCTTTTGAGATATGTGTACATGTGCTGGCCCTTGCACACTGTTATCCTTCCCCCAGCCTTTTGCTTTGCCTGCTCTCATTGCCCAAAGCACTGGCAGCTCCCAAGCTTTGTCCAGCCCCTCAGAGCTCACTCATTCCTGATGTCCCTGCAGCTGGAGCTCAGGACATCTACATGTTGTCATGATGCCCAAGATCTGGGAGTTGGCTGGAAGGTAACAGCATCTGTCAATGCACTCAGTCAGTGTAAAAAAAATCTGTAATCTACTCTCAGTAGCAGGGGAGAGACTTCCATGACAAAGGGAGAAATGCCTTGTCATGCACCTTGCCACCTTGCTGGGAGAGGTGGGACCTGTCACTCTTTGAAGGAGCTGATCTCTTGGCATTGCCAACAACCAGTTGAGCTGAGGCCAAACCTGTAGGTCACTGAAGTTAGGCCAGATGGGTTTAGGCTGCCATGCTTCCCCTAAGCAGGAGCACCTGTCCCAGCCTCAGTGCTTATCTGGGTCAGGTGCATTTAATCCTTATTGTACAGTCCATGGGAGAAATCCAAAACACACAGGAAAATCCACAGGCTTGGCAGATCCAGAGGGAAGGTTGCTCACCTCTAAAAGCATTTGACCCACACTTCTTGCACTCTGTTGTCTGATTCTCACACCTTGCCTGTGTGGCTGGTAAGAATTCATTTTAGAAAGAAAGAAGTGGCTGACCAAAAATGCAGAAATAACTCTTGAAAATTAGTCTTATTGAGGTGGAAAAGTGTTCCTTTCTCTGTGTGGGAAAAACTCTTTCAGCCTAATAATATCAGATGTTCTATCAGATGGAGTGAAAACATGTCATTTTGATCTTGACAATTGTCACTTTAAATGTTTTTTATGCTGGACCTCTAGCCAGAAAAAGAATAGCAATTTTCTTAAGCTTCAACACTGATCAGCACTGACTAATGGCACTGAATGCAGAGCACGTCATCATATCAATATGTTTTCTGTACTCTGAGCATTGTTCATGAAATCTGCATTTTTAAGATGTACAGTACACAGGAGCTGGATGTTTAATTTACTATAAAATCACCCTCAAGCTGCAAACCTGCAAATCATGTTAGTTAAATGGCATATTTATAGGTTTACTACCAAAACCAAAAGAGGCCGATGGGGAGTTTGTCGCCTGCTACTCTTTGGAAAATTAAAACAAAGCCTTCTGTTCACATCTCATTTCTTTTGAGTCTCCATGTGAATCTCTTTGGTTTGAGGCTTTGTCCTGGCACCGAAGCAGGACCCAAGGGACCTCCTTTGGGATGCTGTGGCAGGCATTTGTCCAACTTAGCCAGCAGCTATTTTTAAAAGAGAGTTGGAGCCTAGCCACCCTTAAGGTAGACCTGCACACTATTTCAAGCCTAAGATCAAATTTAAACTGGTTGGTACTGGCTGACACAGAGACACAAAATAAGAGGTTCATAACACTGAGCAGAAGGCAATGCTTGGAAATGTGCTTGGCACCAAGGCTTCACCCAGCCTGACCTCAGTCTGTGGTGTGGAGAAATCCAGGCCTGGCAGCCCAGCTGGGTCCCTTGTCTCAAAATCTTTCCTGCACTATGGCTGTAGTCTGTGGCTGTTGTTGAGGGGACAGGCTGCCAGGGAACTTCCTCAAAGAGATTGCTCAAGGCAATATAGGAATTGTCTGCAGCCAGGTTACAGGTATCCTTCCACCAGCAGAAGCGTCTGCCTGTACTCCTCTTGTCGCTGTGAGCAAGGTAATTCAGCTTTCCCACCCTTAAAATAATATTTAGCAGCATCAAGGTCAGCTATATATTATGAATGAGATGTAAAGCTTCATAATAAGACACACACACACAGACACACACACACACACGAACATATATATATATATCTCAACTTGCAGGTCTTATTTGCAATCACGCATATTCAGCTCCTGATCTGTATATAACTGGCTCATCCCATGCATTCAGCATTTCTTAACCCTTTCTGGAGGGTTCACCTGCGTGTGGAACCTCAATATAAAGTGTGAATGAAAATGTTCAGTCTTGAGGAATCTCTGCTGAAGAAAACATCTTCCCCTGGGTGTTAAATTCACACCAATTTTCTTGCAAGCTTGTAGAGTGAGAAGCTGGGATTGCAGGGGCTGGTCTCTGTTTTGGGCTCTGAAAAATGCATGGGTTTGGTGCTTTCTTATATAAAAGCTACAAATACTTTTTAAAGTCAGCGATTTAAGGAGAAAATTACTTCAAATGCTTCTTGTGATCAATAAACATGAACCTCTTCCTGTTATTCTTGAAATTATTAAATGCACTGAAAATGTTGAAGTATAACAGAAATAAAATCCTAGAAAAAATGAATGCAGTTCCTTCTTCCTCAGCTGCAATTTTTTCCATATGACAAACTCGTACTAATACAGGAGACAGAGTTAGAGAGCAAGGGAGGATTCTTTTTTTTTATTGTAAGCCCAGAAATGAAAATACTTCATTACAAAAATAATTTGCACAATAATAGAAATAAGTAAGTGCACTGCAGACTCTCTGGAGTAAAGCTTTCCTTCCCTCTTTGCTTCCCCACAAACCCTGACAGTCTGCTCATTAACAAGGAATTGGATTTACATGCCATTTCTAGAGAAGAAGAAAGCACTAGTGTACGTACTGTATAATAAGCACTTAGATTTTTGGTTTAATATAGATGAGTGGGTGCCTCAACATTTTTAAGTTTTTCCAGAGTGGATTAAGTTTTGATGACCTCTTTCATTTTTGACAAGAGTCCCCAGCATTAGACCTGTAAATTTGGGTTTGATTAATAGGACTGTGTGCATCCTGCTGCAGCAGTCCAGCTTGTGCTGGTGTTGGTGACAGTGCAGGCAGAAAATACTCTACCAATAATTCAGGTAAAGCATGTTTCTCATGGTGGTTTTTTGCAAACTCAGCATCATTACGCATCAGAAGGTGTTCAGGTGATGTCCTGAAATATGTCTTGTGTCCTCCTGAAGGGCAGAGGGCTGTGGCACTGAAAAAAAAAAAAACCAAAAGAGCAGAAAAATTTAATGCATTCTTTTTCCAGAGCAGTCATTGCACATCTGCCTTTCCAGTGCCGTGCATTAAGTTGGCTGAAATTGAAAGCTCAGATAGGAGCTGCTCTCAAAACAATTCTCAGGAATATTTTTCATTAGCTTATATCATTATGTGCACAATCCCTTCTTCACCCTCACCCCATCATGATTTCTTTCACACATGAGGGGGATGAGGGAATTTATCTGAATTAGAATCTATGCAAAGATATCTTTAAAAGTGTCTGTAAGGGAGGATACTTTCCTTTTAGAAGCCGTGAAGGGGAGGTGTATGCAGAGTGACTAAGACAGCCAATTAATATGTTATATAAACAGCAGGCACCACTAAAAAGAAGGAGAGAGAGAGAGAGAGAGAAAAATGAGATATTTGGGGTGGGGAAGGAAGGGGGAAGGGAGGTTGTAAGTATAAAGTGTTTGCCTTAGGACTTGTCTTCAGTTACAGAGCCAGACTCACATGACTGGAGCTTGGTTTGATGTGGTAATGAAGCATTGATCACAGCAAAAAGATGAAATGGCCTTTGCTCATTCATTATTTTTATCTTCTAGCTGTGGAAGACAGAAAATTGTTCATAGGAATGGTTTCGAAGAAGTGTAATGAGAATGATATCAGGGTGATGTTTTCTCCGTTCGGCCAGATAGAAGAATGCCGAATCCTTCGGGGACCAGATGGGCTGAGCCGAGGTGAGTGTGCAGCCTGTAAAGTCTCTTTCCTTAAGTGCTAATTGGGAGCTTTATGTCACAGCCAAGGTAGGCAGAGCTGCTGTCTGCAGCGAGAGGTTACTCTGTAATACATCCCACGTGATGAAGGTATCCACATGAACTTTTCACAGTGACTGAAATTATCACCTTTTATTTCCAGTGTCAGAAAGGTCTCGGTGCCAACATATTAACTTGTGTTATCACCTGTTTGTCAGCTGGAAAGGTTCCTTTGCACCCTGAGAAAACACCCTCAGTTTTCTGCTCTCACAAAATCAAAGTTGCTCCCCTGACCCCATTTCTGCTTTGTAGCACAAGGCCAAAAAAAAAAAAAAAACAACCAAAAGGACAGGACTGTAAATGACTGCTTGAGGGCATGAAGGGTGATGGGAACAGGCCCTCATTGTAGCACTATCTCCTCCATTCCTGTGTTTTCTGTAACTCTATGCAAAACATAGGTCTGCTGTAAGTGAGAAACAAAGAGGTTACCCTGGACCTGAGAGCTTTGCCTGGACAAAAGTTTGTAAAGAGAGTTTTTAAATCTTGCGCCTCTACCACAACCCAAAAACCAGGGCAGAGGTGTTAAGCATCACCATCAAGAGTGGTCAAGTGGCCAACCTGAACTTGGAAATGAAATGCTGCACAGATTTCAATAACCAGTGATCTCTTTTGAGTGCAAAAGTACCTTTTAGGGAAAGGCCTTCTGAAAACCTATTGAAAAGAAAGATAAATGTATATTGATGATACAGACTGCATCTTAACTCCATGGTATGTGGACCTGAATTTATTCTCAGAGCATGAACCTTCTCAAAACATCAGTGCCAGGGGTTCCTGAGTAGAAAAGGAAATAAGGATAGTCCCATCTCTCAGTGCAGGATTATGCTGTTGTAACCTGCCACAGCCATTTAATGGCACAGGGAGTAAAGTAATTTTAATTGTGGAGCTGTGAAAAACATCACATCTATAGAAAAAACAAATACATAGAAAGTACACAGTTTATGCATTTTATTACATTTTCAAAAGGCACAGAAAAAGGTGATATGTATATCTATTACCACTTTGCATATAGATATGAGTATAGATTTAGATTTGTTTTCTCTTTACTTTTGGATCTACTTGTTTCTAGTAGGCAATAGGATCCACAAAATTTTATGCAATAATTTGTGCATGTGGGTTTCCAGTTTCTATAAAACACCTATAAATTTCAGCAATGGAAGTGCAGGTATTCCTATATATCATGGCACTGCTTGGAAGCACGTACTGTACTACTTCTGAACAATAAGGAATTATTGAAAAGCCACTCTTACAATAAATAGGGAGCCCCAAGGAAATTATGCACTTACATTTATGCTTTGTGATCCCCAAATTTTTGGGGCTTGGATGCAGCAGTCCCTTCAGGCAATTATGGCTTTTGCCCTGGGGAAGATTAGGGCACAGGACAAAAATTGGTTTAATCAATAGCTCAATAAGGAATGTTTACTGATGGAGTAGCGTGTTGCCATTATCTTTCTAGACCCAACACTGAGGCAAAATAAGTATTTCTGATTTTCGCTGATTTCATTGTGTGAGCAGCACAAGGAAGGGATGACAGAAGACACAAGTGGGAAAGGAGCTAATTAACTGCTGAAATAACAAGATCTGCGCATCAGATGTTTTGAGCCCCAAAAAAAGATTTAATTGACTTGTCAGCATCACCCAACAAAGAAATGGATCTTTCCTGGGATCCATAAAAATCCCACTGCATACTTGCTTTAATTCAACAGACTCAGTATAGTAGGAGCATAGAAAAGCTAATTATGAAATCCAGCAGAGTAAGTGAGGTTGGTGGGGTGGTTTTGTTCTGCTGTGAACAGCAATCTCACAACAATCAGGAGCTGAAATTCCTAAGCCACGTCTCCAATGTATCAGGCAGGGCAGTGCTGTGTGCTGGCCAGCACAGCTGTACAGTTAAAGTGCTGTTCTCTCCTGCTGGAGGCTGAAGATCTCAGTCCAGGTAGGTCACACACCAGTGAGCACAGCAGAGCTGCATCCTCTGTGCCGCTCGGGTTCATTTCGGTCACAATCACGACTGATATTCTATCATGCCCTCATGCCTCATGCCTTGTTAAACTCGAATTGCTTTCTACACACCCATGTTCACACTTCAAAATGGGTTCAGCTGCGCCAACCAGGTTTTCAGGCAGATTTTTATCAGCTTCACAGAACCACCGCTCCATGAGAGAAGGCAAAGTGTTGTGAAAATGGCTGGTATTGCAGTTGAAATGAAAAGTACTGAGGGACATCTGCAGAGGAGGGAGCTTGACTGAAAAAGCACAAGGTGAAAAACTGCTTCAGGAGGGAGAATTTACACTGTTAAATCTTTGTAAAGAATTCCAATCCTCAATGAGTTTTAATCATGTTACCATTTCCAAGATGTTAATTCCCTTTGCCACAAACATAATTTATTTTCTCATCACCCATCCAGATGTGCTCCCTTCCTAGACACAGAGGGGTGAATGAAAAATAGTCACTGTCTGAGGAAAACCCTGACTTTGCCATGCCAGAGCCTCTGGGAGCTCAGTTCAGTGCTCACAGCAGTGAGATGGAAATATGGCCCAGTAAACTCTGTTTGGTATCTCTTTTTAATTGCCTAGCAGGTACACCTCATGGTATCTCAGATGAAAAAAGCCTGAACAGTATCTTCCTTCGTATCTATGCCAGCTTTCAAGCTTTCTTAAAGGGTTCAGGCAAATAATCTGCATTACCAGCAGATAGTTGCAAGGAATAGCTCCAGGTTACATGGCTCAGTAAAACAGTTTTGGTTTGGACTGGGTTTGGGGTTGAGTTTTTTTCCTTAGTAAAGACTAAAAAGGTTTTGTTGACTTTTATTTTAGCCCATCTACACTACATCAGCACTTTACCACTGGGAGGGTAACAGTCTGCTATCAACTCATAGGCAGGATTTAGGGTTGTATTGCACCACATGGGCTCCAGTAGCAAGGAGAAATCCCATCCTGTGGCATCAAGGGAAAATGTAACACTTTGTGATGAGTGTGATATAAGTGCTGAGATAAAGGGAGAAGGGGAGAGAGATGGAGCTCATTGTTTCTTATTGTAGTTCCTAACCAAGAGTTGACAGAACTTTAATATTAAAGTCACACCCATTGCTGTCACTACTAATAATGGACCATCCCTTTTTCCACTCCAAATTCCTATTGTCAGCTGTTTGAAACTCAGCTCTAAAATGAGGCTAAAGTAATGTCACAGAACTCCAGTGGTGGAGCAGTGTATTTTAAAGAAACTGAGATTTTTTTTTTGGCTGAGTCATGTTTTCCCCCATTGTTACTCACTCCTACATCTAAGAAATAAGCATTGTTTATACCTGTAACTTGCTATATTTCAATCAACTACAAGAATAGTCAGCAACCATAAGGCATTGCCTTCCAAAGGCTCTGCTCTGGGATAGTCCCTGTGAAATTAGCTGGCTGGCAGCGAGTAATTCCTAGCTGTGAAAGGTATTAAAAAATAAAAATACCCTGTTGGCTGTAGAGATAAAGAACCCAGGGACCCAACAGCCACGGAGGCTGGCTGCCTCTTGAGCAGGGTTCATGGGACTATCTAAAGAAGCTTGCCACTTCCTGTACAATATTCATTATTCAGAGAGAAGGATTCAGCCTGCAGGGTTGTTTAATCCAGCACTTTTTCTGAAGAGCTAAATATGCTTTACAAAAATTCATGATTGTGATATCATGTGCTAAGCTTCATTATCATGAAAAAGTAGAAGTGAACTGCCTCAGATGATTAAGATTTTAAATCACTTATTGTAAATGGCTTAAGGAAACTTTCAGACCTCCTGACTCCCAGCACTATGTAATGTCTACATGACCACAGGTGCCAACACAGACAGCCAGGCAATGAGAGCTGGAGTGTGCAAAAATAGCAGAATTCCCCAAGTTTGATTTGTAGCTGTGTAGCTGTGCCACTGATGTGCTGTACTGACCATAGGTGAGTTGGTCACTCATCATCTCTGTTATCCTGTTGTTTAAAATAAGGGTAGTGATGCTCCTCTGCCTTTGTAAAATGCTTTTTTTAGATCAGTGGATCAATATCTCTGTATCACTCTAGGAATTATTACCATCCGTAATGATGATAAAAAAAATCCTCTTATCCTTATCACAGGAGCACCACATAGCAAATTATTCTGCTGTATTGTTAAGTGCAGATTTATATATCACATACCAGAAAGAAATCAACTGGGTTAATAGCATGCACTGAAAAAACCTGCTAATAACATGTACAGAGAGTTGGATATACCATGAAAATTGTGAGAAAGTTCAAAATGCGTTTTTCTGCATCTTCTAGGCTCCTAATTGTATGATTTTTTTAACAAAACATCACCAGGCACATGGGACAAGTGAACATTTCTGCAGACATTGATTACAAGGATTGTTTTTTTCATTCTTTCTTTGCTTTAAGAGCAGGTTAGAAATGGAATAGCGAGATACACCATGGTGAGGCAATTTAATTTCTTGAAAATCCATTCAGAACTTTCAGATTCAAGGATTTTCTGGATGAATTAGTAAAAGAAAATTAGTATTTGCATCACAATTAATTGCAGGGAAGGATAGGTGAGGGACTTTTATGCTGGGGTTTTCTTTCCTCTGGATATTTACTGCTCCTTTCTGAGCTAAAGTAACATGAAATGCCAGCTGTGGGAACACCTTAGATTAGGGGTTACTTTCTGAATTGTGTATCAGTAAGTGATGGGAAGCAAGGACATGGAAGTGCTGTGTTTTCAATAGCTCTTCAGAAGCACCTCCGTGCCTTATTTTCCTTTTGCTGCAATGTGGTAACATTTTCATTTTTTCCAATCATTATGGCACATTTAATTTTGTTTTCCCTTGCTGAAACTCTTTTGCAGCTGGGAGGGAAGTAACACATCCAATTGACCAATGTCTCTGCTGGCCTTTGGCCAGTGACTACATCTCAGATTTCCATTACTGCAGTTTTGCAGCAATCCTTCCCAAGAGGCAATCCTGAAATGAAATAATTTGCAAGAGGCTTTATTCCAACAAGAAGATCATCGAGGCACAGTTAGAGAACATGGTCTTTGGTACCCATTTAATTCTGGCTTGGTGTAAATTCCACTTCCTGAAGTCTGTGCTTTGCAGGATGGGTAATTGAATGTCCAATTAGAAATGCTTCGAGGGAACCATGAACTTCAGGAAATTTAAAATCTACAACCTGTCATCCAGTCAATAGTCAAATCAGTAGAGCTGAAGAGCTGAGACACAGTTACAGGATGTGCCTCTTGTTACCTTTATGTGCCTGATATGCATAAACTGAAGAGCTTCACTGTGGCTTTTTCAAATTATTTTCTTTAGACTGAATTGTTGCACTTGGTCTCAGACCTGTCATTGTGTGTCTTAGGTAATACTTAGCAACCAGATATCGCTACAGTAAACAATTTGATTTACGATTTAGTTTGTAGATTAAATGTTTTTAAGCCACCAAGACAGATTTTTGTGTGATGTCTTCATTAGAAGGCTGTTTTCCAGGATGCTCCTTCCTTCAGACTGGGCTGTATTAGCACAGGAAGGAAAAGGAAAGGTCTACTTTGCAATCTCAGCTAGAAACATTTTAACCCAACTAGAGCTTATTTTTATCACACTTCAATTTCCATAGCTTTTTATTCAAGCTTCTTTTCTTTAAATAGAAGCTTTCATCTCACAGGATCCCAACTACTCCTTGCAGGAGTATTTGGCAGCTTTTCACTTTTGTTTCTTTACAGAAATTGAAGAAAAACTTGTTTACAGTGTACTGGGAAGCTGTGGTGCAACCATTACAGCACCAGCTGCGCAGCCAGCACTCGCAACACTGCGCTTGCTTGGGTGGCTTTGAAAATCTCTTGGGTCTCCTTCTGTGTCAAAACCCTGGTTTTAGACTTCCAAACCATATCTCTGCATTTTGCATCTCCCTTTGGCTTCACTTTAAATCCTCTGGTAGACCACGGTGGTTTCATGAGGGAGGTTTCTTGTGTAGGTGTGAACCTTACCTGAAGCTTCCATACATAGAAGTGCACTCCTTCATTGCAGGAGTTGATGTTGTGTTAGACTGTGCAAGAACTCCTGACTGAATGTTTCTCAACACTTCTAGAAAAACCTGAGATGAGAAGAATCACATGAAGGAGGAGCTGAAATGGTCAGAGCTGAGCTTTTTAAATATTTCAAGTATTCAGTCACTCAAGCAGCGAGCCCTAGGTTAGGGATGGCCAGGATCAAGGAGGAGGCCTATCACATTTGACTGCTTTTTCAGAATTCTCATTCAGTTTGTAGTGGGAGAGGGGTAAGGAGTAACCCTGTGAGTTTAGATGTTCTCTCAGCCAACGTGGCAGATGTGATAAAATTTCTCCCATGCCAGGGCTGGGTGCCTTACTCCAATTCTTCCTGCAGAAGGAAATTACTCCCTGCAGCCTTTCCCCAGTCACTCATTTATCTGCTGTAGGGGGTGAGAAGGCAGCCTTGAAGAAGCAGCTAAAATTCTTAGATCTTCTCTCTCCCTCCCCTTTTCCTTCTGTCAGTGATTCCTGACATTTTGAAACCAGAGCTGATAAATAAGTGCGAGGTGTCTTGTAGGTTGGCTGTTTTTACAAAACTATCTATTTTTTGGTGTAGCTAGGTAGCTGGCTGTACAAACTGAAGTTATTTCAGGCCATTAGCTATAGAAACATCCCCCTCTCCATATTTTCCCTCCCTTTCATAAATTCCACAGCTCCAGTAAGAAGGGAATAATTGAATATCAGGACTCGGTGGGGTAGAACAGAAATAGTTTGCTCGTAGCAGTGGGTTGGGAAGACCTCATTCCACGGCATGCCAATCAATGCCACGTTTCATAGGGTGAGGTAAGAGGCCATGGAAATCTTTCTTGTTTCCTTGCACCACAAGGCATGAAATCTGATTAGTCCTGTCCTCTTCTAATTGTGATTTACGGTCCTGAAGCTGGCAGTGTGCTCCCAAAAGACCACCTGCACCCGTGTGACACAGTGAGTGAGAGAGTGCTCGAAAAGCTTTTCCCAACCCTTCAGAAACATAAAGAAATGAAATCCAGTGTCCTTGGATTACTTCTGATTAAATTCTAGGTGCCCAACTAAACCCATCTTCCTCCAATGCATATGTGCCCCACAGAAGAAAATCAAAGTCCTGCCATTGACCATGGCAGCAAATACAAGCATTTCAGAACAGCTTTTTCTGAACACCTGAAATAAAAAAGCAAAGGGATTGAGTTAAATAGACCAAGTTCTATGACATAGGCTAAGCTCCCATCCAGTGTGGCAGTCTGGTCATGAAGGAAAGGAGTCCATAGTTCACACATAATAAATTAGATATGATCCCATATTCCACTCACAATAAAATATATATGCACACATAATAAATATACAAATGTGTGTGAGTGTCCAGGCTTGTTAGCTGAAAAATAACCCTTGAATATGAATATACATAGGATGTATATTCATATACATCTGGAAGGATGGTTAAATTAACAAATGTTTAATTGGGGCACTTGATGGCAACCTCTTAAAGTCTGGATTTTCAAATAATTCAGAAATAACATTGTCTACTGAATTTTTGCCATGTTATTGAGGTAAATTGGAAATTTACTGTGGAAATGGCCACTGTCTATTGGTGGGAAATGGCCTGCTGAATGGAGATAACAAGGGGACTTAACCTTGTAGCCTCTGGCTGGCAAACCCTAATTAAAATGCAGCCCCATCCTCTCTGTGGAATGCTGCTTCCAAATGCTCATATTCAAGCTGCATAACCTCATTCATCAGGCATTCCCCTTGCCCAAAGAACAAGTTTCTTTCAAATTGGTACAGAGATCTGCTACAAAGGTCTTTTTGCTCCATGACAAAGGCAACGAGACCCATGCAAATGGTTTTGGGCTGAGGAGTGAGGAGGAAGGCTTTGCAGTGGTGTTGGGCACTGAAAGTGCCCAACAGCTGAGCCCTGTGGTTAAAGAGAGAGAAAGCTCAGGGGAGGGAAGGGGCAGTCTGCTTTATCTTGAGAGGAATGCAGCCTTATTTCTCTGCTGATTCACATTTCTTTTGAGACCTGCTAATTGCAACATCTCTCAGTAAGTTACTTACAGCAGAACTGCTGGGGAGAAATTGTGATAAATGCATAAACTGTGTCTTACTGATTTTTGTTGACATTTTACATGCTTCTCATGCATTTGAAACCTCCATTCAGTAATTGTTACTATAGTACCCACTCCTGGATAGTGAGAACCAAAGTGAATGAAGCGGTTTCTTGACCATTATCAACAATATTATTCAAGGCTGTGCATGGGGTTCCTTGCCTGCCCTCCAGTATATCTCTATTTGTGCTCAAACCCCACTGAATTTGCAAGACAAGAAATGAATAACACTAATAACAGAAATGGTATTAAGAGAGATTACTTTGAGACTGATGGTAAATTTAGGCCTCTTTAATTTTAGTGCACAGCAGCAATATGGAATCTAGGAGAAGTACTGTAGATTATTTACCCTTCTACTGCATATTTTGTCTAGATTGCTGTACAGAAAGCTGGCTTGTTACATCATATCCTTTGACAGAAATATGTTGCTGAACAAGACTAGTACAGCATTGTGTAGTGTGGCTAAAGAGTAGTGAGACATCATCAGCTGTTTTGTTACCTAAGAAATACAGAAGGTCACAATGCTGTGGTGAAGTTTGGGTAAAAGAATTTTGATTTTTGATTTTATGATGCTCATCTATCAGTCAGAGCTACACAAGCCAGTTTAGGTTCTTTTGAATCAAGGGCCTTTACGTTAAAGAGAAAAAAAATACCGCATGATGCAAAAATGCATTGACTTTATTTTCATGACTAGATGTAGTGCTTTTGGGTAATGATCAGGCATTGCTTTCTCTTACTGTTGTTTGATTAAAATGTGAATACAGTCTTGACTTGATAATCTTACCAGGTACACACAGAGCTAAAAAGAAAAGGTATTCTACGCCTCAAATTGATTTGCATAAACCAAACAATCTGTTGCTTGCTGGATTGCAAAATGGTTTATTTTGCCCATTGGCCACAGGGGCAACAATATTGTATTTTTGATGCCAGAATGTAGCTTTCATGCATTAGCTCTAAAATGACAATATGCTTTAGCCTCTCAGTGCTTAGATCTGCTTCATTTGGAAATCTTTTAAGTAGTAATAATAATAATGTTTTGAGGAAATTGAGTGGAACACTAAATTATTCTCTGAAACCTAAGTTCAAACTGTGCAAGGCTAAGGGAGCTGAAAATCAATGCACTTTTAAAGTCATTAGAGATCACAAGTGAAATAAGTCTATGTTGCCTTAGCTAAGCTTTTAGTGTGCCATGGTATTATTACAAAATCAGCCTGAATCTGCATTAATTTCACAGTCTTTTTCTTTAAGATGCCCAAGGGTGCATGAAGAATAAAATGTAAACCTCAGGAGGCAATGTTTTTATTAGCCAAAAGGGTGGTGAGTCATGCACTGAAAACGTTGACCTGCACCATGCCCAGTGTAGGTATGGCTGACAATAGTAAAAAGGTGGAAAAATCGCCCAGGCATTACCCTACTGGCTTTTCATTATGATTTTAAAGGCTGAAGAGGGAAAAAAAAAAGAGTAATTTTTTTCAGTTATTCATGCATATAGCTTCAGAATTGTTCAGGCTGGCATTAGCTTTCATGGATCAAAGAATTATACTTGTACCTAGAACTCAGAGAAACAAATACCATAAGGATTTTTATTTTTAAAATGTTATTTTCTTAAATGTTGAGATTCCACCTACATTACTGAATTTTGTCTGAGTCTTTGCACAAATAGTCACAGGATACACAGTGGTGTTCTTCTCATTCTTATTTGAATGATACTTCTTGGTGCATCACAGTAATTTGTGATGTTATAGACCCCTTTATTAAATTCTCAGTTCAGCTGTTAGTGATGCCGACATTTATTCACTATCCACAGTTTACCTACACAAAAGCCAGAGCAAGCAATTGTTAATGCATGGTTTGAATAGATTTAACTATGCAATCCAAAGGCTACATAAAAGCCTTATTTATTTCAAACCCTGTGGCTAAAGAACAAAAACAGTAACAAAACAGAACAAACAAACAAATTTTTAAAAAAAGAAAAGAAAAAAAAAACAAAGCAAACAAAAAATTAAATAAAAACCCTTCTTGTCACCCATCTCCACCTAATTTTTTTTCTTTCATCTATGGTCAGATTAGCAAGTCAGCACTGTCAATAAATAAACTAGAGAAGTTGTTTATTTTTATGTACTACTGAGAACAGTGTCGTCTTGTGGCCGTTCTCGTAGACTGTGTTGGTTTAACAAGCGTCCAACCCTTTTGTCTTGTTGTTTTTTGTCTTTCCTGCTCCCTGTCCCCTTGTTCCCACAGGCTGTGCGTTTGTCACATTTTCTACAAGGGCAATGGCACAGAATGCAATCAAAGCCATGCACCAGTCTCAGACCATGGAGGTACAGTACTGTATCATTTGCCCTTTCTTTGTTTTCTTTGTGCAAATGATTGCGAATGGTAAAGCCATGCTCTCCTGGATCAGATCAGACACATGACAATCACAGATTTAAATTTTTTACCAGCTCACTCTACCTGTCTTCGTGAAGCTTTATTTTTCTCAATCACCTAAAAGAGCACAATAAGACTGCTGTGTGGTGTCCAAACACAGCTCTCAATCCTGTTTTCAGTGGCATTCAGCAGAAAATAAAAATGCTGTGAATACCACTCCTCAGTCATACTCAGAGTATCTCTGATGAGTAAATTACCTCTATTTTTAACACACGTTCCCCCTAAGAAAAATCTTAGCTTCTTTTAAATAGATTTCTAAGTGTTGTGGTTTGCAGTGCTCTGAGAAAAAGCTCAAGAGATTTAACATGGCCACACTGAGTTACTAGTGCATGTGTTTTTCTGCAAATAGAATCTCTTTTTAAGTTAATATTATTTCGCCTCCTTCATGTAGCCAATAAAAATGCTAATGATGACAGAGCATATTGGAGTGTGGTACTTCCTGCAGAGCACCATCGTGGCTGGCCCCTCACAAGCAACACTCTTCATTCCCTTCCAAACTGCCTCTATGGCCTCGTATTTTATCATGATGAGCAGCTCAAAACTTTAAACCGGTTCACTCAATGTGACTTCAGCTGCTGGCTAACGATCTGGTCACTGGAGTGGTCATTGAATGCCACAGCTTGTCTGGCAATCTCAAAACTTTTTTCAGTCTGTGATTTTTGTCATGGTCTTTCAGAATTTTGCACAAAAAACCGCACAAGTATGAAATCTTTACTTACTCTGGATCTTCTAGCTTATCATTGGAGAGTGCATGTTATACTGTATTATGTATACTGTATCTTCGTGTAGTGATGATTTTTCTCAGAGGTGGCATTGATGTTATGTGCACTTGTTTCTTTTTTTCTTTATTTTTTTATTTTATTTCTTTTTCCACCAGGACCTTTCAATTTTTTTTTTTTTTTTTTTTTTTTCTCTCAGTGATTTTCCTTTGCAATGCTCTAGTCTCCCAAAGCATGCTGGGTGCTAAACAATCATTATTGCGTCATGTCGTTGAGCTGCTTTGTGTAACGAGCCAAGGGGGGACACCAGGGGTGGGAGGGTGGACAGAGGACAAGGAGGAGGAGAAGATAAAATTCAAGCCAGTGCATGAAAATGTCACTAACTGTTTCCTGTATAGTACAAGTAATGATATCAGCATTGCAAAGCTGTTGTCTTTCCAAACATCACGTTTGAATTTGGTTGAGCTTCTTTTATAATCAATGTGTTTTCTTTTCAGTGCAATGCATTTTTAGACCCTGGGTATACAGTTTTAGTTGAGAATCTGCCAATGAGATGAGAACAGATGAAATTATCTTTACTAGAAAGCTGCTGTTATACAGTCTATGCAGTCTGATAGTATATTGTAAAAAAACTGCCACTTTGGGTCTCTGCAATAATACCTGTAGTAATTTGTCTGCCGTGCACTGCTCCATTAATTCAGATCTGTATGTTTTGCTGGGTTTGATTCCAAGTAAAAAGGAAATGTTTACTGGTAATACTGTGTTTTACCTATATTTTCCATGTGTTTGAATGCATTTTTCCATCTAGCAAAATGAATTTTACACAGCTCTACTTCTGAAGATGGTAAAATAAAGACATAACACCTCCCAGACAAATTCTCCCTGTCATCTGTTGTATGCAGCACTCCAATAGGGCTGCATTTTGGCAGGATACTCTTAATGAGATTAGTTCTGTAGAATAGTTACTCTTGGATCAAAATCCCTCTCAACACCTTTAGAGACATCATCAATGAGATCCCCAAATTGGCGAGGCAATTCCAGATATTTTGCCCTTTGAACATCAGGGTCTTTGCATCAGTTGAGCTTAGGCTGAGTCCCTTCTTGGAAAGAAGCTGTGCACCCTCCCTCCCCGTGGAGGAGGGATTCAACCTGACAACAGAAAAATATGAAGGCAGCAGCAGCTGTTGGGAAGAAAATGGCGCTGAATGGCATGGAAATGTGAAGCCATTGAATGAGGAAGGGAGATGCACCTTGTGTTTGTGCTGGAAGCTTCCCCTCAAGCTAGGAAATAGAAGTGCATAAAACAAGAATCACCCCGTAGGCAAGAAAAAAAAAAAGAAAGAAAATCCTCACTTTTGCCAATACTCTTCTAGTGAAAAGTTAAAGTGGGTTGACTAGTGTTACATGTCAAACCTCAGCCTGAAACAGTCATCTTGGACACTTTGGTTTCATGTTATTTTGCAAATAAAAGCGGGCTTAGGGGAAGATACATAGTACACAATTGCATTTCAACCCAATTACTACAGATTTTTCCCCTTTTTTTATTATTTTCAGTTCTTTAGCGTGCATCATTGACCAAGATGAATTTTCAAAGAGGGCTAAGAAAGAACAATGGGGTTGTTAAGTCCAGATGAACACGTCTCATAGAATAATGCATTCTCTTACTGCTCTTTCCACCTAACTTACTGACCTGGTTAAATCAACTGATTTTTTAAACATAATTGCTGCTTTAAAGTGTTCTTCTATTTCTTTTCTGTGGAGTTTTTTTTTTTGTATGTTGTTGTTTGTTTGTTTAAGTCATTCAAATGCAGCACCAGTAGAAGACACTAATTTGTTATCATGGAGTAAATTTGATACAACAATAACAACCCTTTTCTCATATAGAGCCACTTGCTAGATATAATCTCAATCTTCAGAACGTTTGCTTTCTTGAAAATGATGAAGTGATGAAATATAGAGCAGACAGTGAAAAAATGAATTATAGATTCATAAATTGCAGAGATATTGTTTTTATACAATTTACTGACATTTAAGCATTCATAAATATGTCAGCTGTAGTGTTGAATGCTGAACTACCAAACTGAAAACCGAAATAACCATATATTTCTTCCTTTGATACTCATTTCTATTTCTTTGGAAATATACTTGATTCTCCTGTACATCCAGGCAGAAGGCAGTACATTCCAGTTGTTCTTAGCCCAATGTTACCAATAATGTTATTTGTAGCTCGTATCAGATAGAAACAGCTTGCTTTTTTTTATTAGCAAAACCAGAAAAATCTCTCTCACATCCTCTACCCCCTGGCTCCTTTTTCCTTCTTCTTTTTTTCTAAATGATCTTATTTTTAATATTAGTATAAAAATCACTAGAGAGAGGTAATTGTGTAACAAGCCGACTCCTTCATAATCTTTATTTGATTGCTGGAGTGTTATGGATCTCCTTTTTTCCTCACTGAAACACTAAAAGACATTTTTACAATGAAACACACAGGAAAAGAATTGGAGGTGGAATAATAAACCACAAGCAATGATTTTCTAAGATAATTCCAAAGGAATAGAGTTGATGGGGGATATTATTATTATTATTATTATTATTATTATTATTATTATTATTATTATTATTGCAGTTTATTTCATCATTTTATCTGATGATTGTGAATATTTTTATCACTTGTCCTGGTGTGAGGTTTTTCAGAGAAAAAGTACATGGCTGCTTTTTGTAATTAATTGAGCACAGGAACTTTTCTTAAGATGTTCACAGTGTTGTGAGAGCAGCCATGGGAAGAGTAGGTGAAGTAGAACCCTGCTCTGCATCCCACACTATACACTTTGGCTCAAGCACTGCTGTGTTTCTTGGACTTGAGTCACTTATCACTCCTGCCATTGTGTTCACATTGAAGTTAGACAAGAGATTAGTATAACAAAGCATGGCAAGGGAAGTTATTCATTGGATGCTGTGAAGTTGAAAAGCAGTATGAAATGGATTGACAGTTTCGATGACTCATAAAATGATTGAATTAATTTGAAGAACTGAATCACTGCAGTATATAACTTGCTTTCTTGATCTGAAAAAAAATTAAGACTTGAAAGGTTAAAATATGAAACGTTTCTTAGCAAGGAAAAAAACAGAGAGAAATCAACAGAGACATCTTTCATAATCACATCTCATTGTTTTAGTGTCTTTGCCCAGGAATGCCCAATTCGAAGTCCAAGGGAAATTCCAGTTTACCTCAAAAGTCCATTTGGTCTGTGACCTCCAACTTCTTCCCAAGGGTCCCTCAGCCATGGGTGAGGAATAGGCTGCAGACCAGACCTCTAGCTCTTTCTTACAGCTTCCCTATTTCCTAAGGCATCTTGCAGTCTTGCCATACCATGTAACAAGAGGCTGATAGAAACAATAGAAGAAGTGGTGTCAATCAGAAATGGGCTGCTATCACCAGAACTAGTCCCTTTTGGTCTGCATCCTGCCCTTTGTTCACATCTCAAGGGTGCTTGGTACAAAACGTGCCCGGGCGCGGACCGCAGGTGGGTGAATTGACCGGGGCTCCTTGCTGTGAACAGGGCCGGCGCCTCGCTGATGTAAATGGGTGCTGAGGTAAATCTGCTGCTCCCAGTCTCTTTAGGGTGCACACACCAGCTGCACTGAGCCTGATGGCACAGCCAGACTGTGGTTGGCTGTGTGGTCCCTGGCAGCACGGAGGTTGGACACCTCTCCCTTTGGCGCTGCCTCGAAAACAGACTGCAGACAAAGCATCGCGTCCATCTCATCAGCTGTGAAGCTTAATTAAAGAGGACTGGTACACTTTGCTGTCTCTGGCTGCAATTTTGATAGCTGGAAGGAAAAGAGAGCCTGAGGAAAGGTGCTTTATAAAAAGAGCGGGGAATCAATAATTTCTCCATAGCCTCTTTTCATAAGAACCTGAAAAATCTTAGTCCTTGCAGACCTACACATGCCAGTCACAAAGAGAGGGTGAACAATCTGGTTGTGCCAATGCCAGAGGCCCTACAGGACATGGCTGAGCTCACGAGGCAAGGGTGGCCTGGTATGATTTAACCCTTCTGTCTCTCCCAATCTGTCCAACCACAGGGCTGCTCTTCGCCAATCGTGGTGAAGTTTGCTGACACCCAAAAGGACAAGGAGCAGCGGCGTTTGCAGCAGCAGTTGGCTCAGCAGATGCAACAGCTCAATACTGCCACTTGGGGAAACCTCACAGGTCTTGGAGGACTCACACCACAATATCTAGCTGTAAGTTCACTTCAGAGGTGGTGGCTGTATTTATGCTCTATTTATTTTAGGACCATGGTAAATCGGTTCTACTAAACTCCCTGCAGTAAATTGCTAAATTGTCCAGGATACACAGTGTGTTTTCTTCTGGGTGTGTTTATCTGCAAAACAATTCACAGAGTCATAGAAAGGTTTGGGTTGGAAAGGACCTTAAAGATCACCTAATTCCAACCCCTCCACTGTAAATAAAATTTTATTCCATTAGTTTTATTGGGGGCTTTGAATGCTAGAGTCTGTTTTTTGTAACTGGAATAAAATTTAAGTTCTTCCTTAGGGGAGGACAGATAGGCAGCTGAACTAGAACTAGAAGGCCATATCCATATGGTGCAGCCTCTAAACTAGAATGTTGTGGTTCAATCATCAAATTTCCATATTTTCATTTGGAAATGGCTTTTGCTATAATGCATGGTCCTGCCAATGCTAAACATGCATGGTTCATATCCCCTCACACAGAAAGTGAATGTGGCCAGGAAAAGCCATAAATTTAAAATGGCCTTTTCCTTAGTCCATTTATAAGATGAGAAACAGGTGGTAGCTGCTGTCCCTGCTGGAAAATCTGAAATCTTCAGCCACGTGTCTTTGGTCCTGGATGGCCAAGAGAGGCCCCCCTTCATCATAGCTGAGGGGGAGCCTCTGCCTTTTGTGGCTTTGGAGTTGGGAGGTCTGGTTGAGGAGCTTTTGGATAACTTGGGGGTTCCTCATGGTTCCAAGTAAGACAAATATAACCTCATCAAGTACAAGGCCAAGTACAAGGTCCTGACCCTGGATCGGGGCAATCCCAAGCACAAAAGCGTGGGTCAAGAGCAGCCCTGAGGAGAACTTGGAAGTGTTGGTGGATGAGAAGCTCAACACGACTTGTCAATGTGCACTTCCAGCCCAGAAAGCCAAACGTGTCCTGGGCTGCATCCCCAGCACTGTGGGCAGCAGGTCAAGGCAGGGGTTCTGCCCCTCTGCTCTGCTCTGGTGGGACCCCACCTGCAGTGCTGCATCCAGCTCTGGGGATGCAATTTACCCAGCAATTAAAGGTGATCAGAGGGTTGAAGCACTTCTGCTGTGGAGAGAGGGCTCCAAAGAAAGAGTTGGGGCTGGTCAGCCTGGAGAAGAGAAGCCTCTGGGTCCTTTGAGTTTTCCATGCCTGAAGGGGGCCTCCAACAAAGCTAGAGAGGGCCTTTTCACAGGGGCATTTAGTGATAGGACAAGGAGTGATGATTTTAAATTGAGAGAGGGCAGCTTTAGATAAGATACTCAGAAGAAATTCTTGCCTGTGAGGGTGGTGAGAGAGTGGCACAGGTTATCCTGAGAAGCTGAGGCTGCCCCAATCCTGGAAGTGTTCAAGGCCAGGCTGGATGGGGCTCTCAGCAACCTGATCCAGTGGAAGGTGTCCCTGCCTGTGACAGGGCAGTTGAAAGTGGAGGAATGGAGGAACTTTGAGGTCCCTTCCAAACCAAACCATTCTATGATTCTGTGAAATGGATGTGCCCATATATAGTATTGTGTATATATAAATACATCATTTGTGTGCATGCAATGTTTTGATATAGTGATATGAACAGCAATTTACCCAGCAATTAAAAATATATATTAGTGCTGAGGTTGGCTAATTAATGCTGAGATAGGCTAAATTGCTATATATACAAATACCAGTCTAATGAATATCTGTGTGCTTGATTCATAAAGATAATGAAGAAAAAACTGAATTCACAGGGGTGGGGAAGAATGGACCATGATTGACAGAGATGAGTTATGGTAGCTACTAGACTACAGAGGGTTGTAATTAGTCACACTATGTTGGTTTAAATAGATTTAACACCTGGTTGTTAAAAAGAATAAATTGATTAATTGTTTTAAAGCAGCCATGTTATTGAGTTTCCCTTGTGTCTCTGTGTTTCTTAATAGAGATTAGACATTAATATGGATTTACAGCATTGACTCTAGGGATGTTCATTCCAACAGCAGACAGAAGCAAGAGACTGTATAAATGTAAAGGAAAGCAGAAATATTCCAAATGTGAAATGATAGCTCATTTTAGTTTTATCTTCATTTGTTACATTACTGTCAGATAGATTGCTGTGTTGTGTTGTTCATTTGCAGCTCCTGCAGCAAGCAACTTCCTCCAGTAACTTGGGTGCCTTCAGCGGCATTCAGCAAATGGCCGGTGAGTTAAAAACCCTTTCATTTTGCTCCTGCTATGTTTTGTGTTCTTAAGCTATTGAATTCTGTAGCTCTAATAATCACATTGTCAGGGGGTGGGGGGCGTGTTGTGTATTAAATGCGGCAGATGTATTGGCAGGGGACAGCTCACGGTTCAGTGTCAATAGAAACACTTTCACCCCTCTTTCAGAACTGAAATTAAACCCAGTGCTCCCAGGTTGTGCAAACAGTTTGTCTTGCATTAGTCACCTGCCATTTGGCCAAAGTAACCAATTGTAAATTGCAGGAGAGCTCTTAGTCCCTGCAGCCGTATCCTGCCCTATGAAAAGTGTCAGGAAAGCAACAGCAGGATTACATTCTAATTTCCAGTGAGATTTCTGTGTCCTGAAAAATCAAATTAATGGCAGCCCTCAAACATTTTAATAATATGTGGTGAGGAAAAATGTTCTGACCTTTTTAATGAAACCCAAGATTACAGGCCTACCTTCAGTATGAATTTTCAGGCTCCTTTTATAATCACAGAAAATTAACTGGGTGCCTTTCTGACTTTGGAAACCTAGTTGGCAAAATTACACAACAGAGATTTTATGTAAAAAGTATAATCTTCAGTCTGGAGGAAAAAAAAAGAAAGAAAGAAAAGGGGAAAAAAAGAATCAAAGTGTGAGCGGATTTGAAAGCCAGCTAGTTGGAGGGTTTCTTAGTAATGAGCTGTGTGCCAGTAGTAACTGATGTGTAGTGATTAGCAAAAGGTCATTCCCACTGTGTGACCTACCATGCTGATATCCTAACTTAACATGATGCTAGAGAAGGCAGCATGTGCAGTAAATCAGAGCACAGATGCACATTATGCCTGCCGTGAGGAACTGTTAAAAAGCTTTTTTTTTTTCCTTGTTACAGGGAAAAAAAAAAAGAAAGAATCACAAAACCCCTAAATTGCTACATTAGTTTATTTTAATCATGAGCCCGCTGAATCAATGAAATACAACATTATGCTTGCTTCATCATCACAAAACAAGGGCTAAAATATTCAGAAGTCTTTATGAGCCCCATTTCTCATTCTTTTTTTAATCCTGATCTTTTGCTGCTTCTGGTTCTGCTTTGAAGGAAGCCTGAAATACTTTAACAATTATATATATACCACACTGTATAGCTATACCCCACAGGTATTCTTTGCTCAATCGTTATATTATGCCATTATTGCAGTGACATCAGAGAATAATGTGAACCTGCTGTCTGACAATATAAATTGGCCTACAGATGACAATATCTCTGAATTATTCTCTCTTCCTCAGACCTGCTGGCAGTGCTTGCTGGTTCTATTATCTATTACTCTTGCAATCTAGCGTTTTTTCCATCAAAATAATGTGTCTTAATATGATAAACAGAACAGAGCGGTTCGGCAACAGTTTTATACTTGGGAATTTTGGAAGTGGTTTTGAGCTCAAAGATTGTGTTTTAATGTTTTCATATTTGGTTAGGTCTACAAAAATGAAAGAATTGGGACACTGAGGAAAAATAATGTGGTATCCATTTCTTTATGTGCACCTTAGAAGTTTTTGTTGCCTATTTCTCACTGTTAGTGTAGATTCAGTTTTGTTTTCAAGAACTGTTGAAACTAAGGATTTTAGTCAAGTATTTCCAGGATGGGCTTTCAATCCAGGATGTGATTTATTCTCTGAAAATTATATGGTCTTGAGACTGAAAGAAAGTCATCTTAAGAAATCATAGTGGCACATCATTGTTACTTGAGGGATCTGCTTTTTTCAACTGCAAATTAGATTGCTAATGCACTCATCTATGGGATAATTTGATGACTGACTGCCTCTCTTGGAAAAAAGTGTATTTTATATCTTATTTTCATGTTATCAAAACAGCTTGAAGTTTACTCCTTTCCCCAAAACATGTGACTCGTAAATCTTTATGTTCAAGGTAAAAATTAGTGATACAAAATTGTTCTCCAAGCTGCATCTCCACATGAAAATGCCAAAGACTAAGCACTGTTAGAACTGAGAGTTCATGTCCTCTCCTTGGAAATCAGGCAGTACCATGTCATGCAGTGCATCTGGTATTAACAATTTGTATATTATGTTTCGTGAAAGGAATAGAAAGTATTCCTGTGCCTGCAGCAAGAGCTTGCATTACCAGCTGAAGCTATCTTTGAACATTTGTGAAGGCCTAGAGTTTTTTAACTTAAGCTGTACAGGTTCATTTCACAAAAAAAGAATCTAATATGTAATTCCATATTGCATGTAGTTTGCCTATTAATATAACATTTCAAAGTGAGGAATAAAATCCAGACACAATTGAGTGAGGTGCTAAAGAAGATCCATCACTGCAGCTTTCAAGTTCTTTGAACTTTGTGTTTGAGGGGTGCAACTTTTATCCTTGAAGTCGATGGGTGTGCTTACCACGTAATTCAGACACTAAAACTTTGATCAAAAGCCACATGAGCCATTGAAATTCCACCCTTACTTCCATGTCAGGGCTCTAACATCTCTTTTGCGCTTAAATCTTGATGAAGTCACAGTTTGCTACATTAGGACTTCTGATACAGCTACCCCCTTGTACAAAATTAGGGCCCTTTGCATCTGCAAGTGTTTATTTGTGCTGCTCAAGCTTGTGCCGTCTCTGCACAGAACAGAAGTGGCACAACACACACCCCACTGCACATGTGAAGAGTTATTTGCTATGCTCAGTATATTATTTCTTAAATCAAAGCAATTTTCTTTGCTAGCAGAGCTAAGACACTGCTCTTCAGTGTGCAGTTTTGAATTCCCTTCCCCTAATACCATGCCTCAGACTGGTTAAAGTAGTTCTTACATTTCAAAAGCAGTGTGGTTCTTTGATTTTGGTGAAGGGAGTGGGATTTTTAGGTGTTTGTGATTGAAGAGTATTGGAGTTGGCTTGTTTGTTTGTATATTTGTTTGTTTGTTTGTTTGTTTGTAAGCTGGGAATACAGTCCAAAGAAAAAATGGGGATTTTTCTCAAGAACTCTCTAACATACAGATATTAATCACTCAGCACCAAGTGTAAAAGTGAGCACTGTTCTTGCTGTAGCAGCCAACTGACCCTGCTATACATTCAGCATTGTGTGAAGTCCAAGCAAATAAGGAAACTAGTTTAACAAAAATTTGAGACCCTGAAATTTGAGAGACAAAAAGCTGTAGCTTGCCATTTAGCTTTCCAAGCTTTAAGGTTCCATGCCTAATTCTGCACTTTAGTTTTATCTCATTTCTATAGAGAAACGAGATTTTCATGAAATCATGCTACTTCATGAGTCAAGCCAAAGAAAACAATGTAATATTTTGAGACTGGCAATAAAGTTGGGAGAGCTGGCAGTGGTGCCTTTGGTATTACAGTAATCCCCTGGTCTTGATTACAGGCACTAATTCTACCTTGCCAAAGTCTGCTTCATTGTCCTGTATAAAACATGCAAGGACATGCATCCTTATGAGTGTATTTCATAGTGAGCACTTCCTCACTTTCCCTCCCCTTCTCTGATACCTTCTAATCCTAATACTAATTTAAAGGCAGTGTTTCCTCTCATGTTTTTCCTCTCATGTGTTTCCTCTCCAGCCTCGATGTCTAGCCTACACTTTGTCTTTGGGGAAGGCTAATAATACAGATAAATTACATTATGTGGTTTGATTGTCTTACTTTAAAAGACAATGTAAGCTGCATTAAACACTAGCAACCTTTCAAGCAAGCAAAAATTCCTCCTTTAAATACATACAAATTGCATGGGAAGCTTAGTTCAAAGGAGATTGATGTTGCTTGAATGTTTGAATCGAATTTGGCTGGCACTGGAGCAGGTCCTAAAAGCTGCAGTTATTTAAACCAACCTGCCTGTTTAAGAGCTTGGGAATTACAATACAGATACTGTAAGAGGAAGTTTACTATTGCTAGGATAAGTGTAGAAAATATTTCAATGTTTTCAATATTTAAACAATGTACAGTCTAGGAAAATTTTCTACAATCCAATAACGTCAAATGTTTTGGCAGGAACAAATATTGGTTCATACAGCAATATTTTTGTATGTGTGACCATTCAAGACATAAAAAAATGTACAGTACTCATAAAAAAAAAACAAAGGGCTTCTCTTAATTTCATTGAATAGACAGTGTATTTTGCTTTCTGGAGTTATACAGGAGGAGAAACCATGGATTTTTCTTTTTCCTTCCAGTCCCTAAGCCCTCTGCAGCTGGGACTTTTTATATTTTTCCAATGTATATATTTTTTCCCAGTGCTGTCCAGGTTCTCTCACAGTTTGGTTGCATTCTGGGTTGAACTTCTGGCCCTTTCTGAGCCCTGCTCCATCCATTCCACCCTTCTTCCACTACCCAAGCCAGATTTCCTCCTGTTGCAGAGTCTGTAGGAGCAGATGGGTGAGAGAAAGTCTGTGAGGTTCTGCTTTCTGAATATTTTCCTCTAATTGTTGGATTGGCTCAGTGGATCTGGAGGGACCAGTTGGAAGCCAGGACCATCTGCACAGAAGCTCTACACTTTTGCATTGGCCAAAGGATCCTTTATATCCTCTGACTCTTCCATGGCTTCATTCCAGCAAAGCCATACAGAAGGAGGATTTCTCCTGCTATGACCTCTTTAGGGATATCATATTAAAAGTAAAGGTCACTGAGAAACTGTTTCCAGCTCAAGGGAGATAGCTGTTTCTTAAAGATAACTACCAGTTTTCAAAATGTTGACCTCAGGGACCAAAAACATTCAGCTTTTGTAACACTAATTCCACTGCAAGTCCTAGTTATTTTAACACATAAAATTAGCTTTTCTTTTTTTTTTTTTTCTTCTTTTAACTAATAAATTAAACAACTCTGTTTAGCATTTTTGGAGAGACAGAGTTTGCAGCAAGTGAGCCTGTTCCCAATCCACACATTGCTCCTTCTCAGAGGAGAAGGAGAGGCACCTTGAGAGGAAAAAGAAGTGCTCAGCAGTTAGGATGTGCTTATTCAGGTGGTAAAAGTGCCTGATGTGCAAGTTTGGCCAAGTCTGGGCACAATATCTGTAGCTCTGTGTGGGCTTTCCATAACCAGCAAATGGAGGGTGAGGGGGATTTTTATTGCCTTAGCCCCTCTGTGGATGGAATTCATCCAACTTGAGCCTCAGTAGTTTGGAAAGTAGGCATCCCATCTCCCTGCAATGTCAGTGAAGAGGGAGTCACTCCCAGGCAATGATTCATCCTACCAAGGCTGGGGTTAATCTATTTTATGGATATTAGGAAAATACTACATCTATTAGGAAGAAATTTTTCACTGAGGGAGATGAGGCACAGGTTGCCCAGAGAGCTGGAATGCTCCAACCCTGGAAGTGTTCAAGGCCAGGTGGGACAGGGCTTGGAGCACCCTGGTCTAGTGAAAGTTGTCCCTTGAAAGGTGGGCTTTGGGCTTGGAGCAACCTGGACTAATGGAAAGTGGCCCTGCCCATAGCAGGGAGGTTGGAACTAGATGGCCTTTATGGTCCCTTCCAACCCAAATGTTCCACGAGTCAATGGTTCTATGATTCTTTTTTAGGATCAGAATATTTCATTACCCCCTCTCTCTTCTTTGACTATAGCAATAGCCTGAGTGAGTAACTTTTTTTCTGGACAAAGTTAGATCAGATGAATCCTTCCCACTAGGGCTGAAGAAGTTTTAATTGACAAAAACCACTCTTCTTACCAGAATGTATTTATAGCATATATTACCTGAAAATAGGCTGAAATCCTACATAAGTCAACAAATGGCTCTAGGAGTGTTCTAGGTGATCTTTAAGGTCCCTTCCAACTCAAAGCATTCAATGATTCTGTGAATATGCAGTCAGATTTAAGCATGTACTGTTAAAATACAGGGCAGAATCAATTGTGCACTTAAAAGTTGTTTTAAGGGCTTTGCTCAATCAAACAGTAACTGGTCAGGCTACCTCAAGCACTTTTCAGATAAGCAGCTTTTCTTAAAGTAGTCACAGAATATATGTGGTTTGATGGAGGTGGCACTTAGATTTCCTGTCTATTTTAATTCTTAGAATATTGCTGGAATAGCCTCTCCCTCCACACCTTTATACACATTTTACCATCAGCATCCAAAATGGCTGATGTCAGTGTTAGCAAATAGTTGCTTTTTAGCCTGAAGATGATAAATTTTACCTTAATCCGCATTTTTTAAGCTGCAGCCAGGATTTAATTCAGGTGGAATAAATCCTAATAATTGAGAAGGATAAAATTTCCAAAGCAAAGGAAGTCAAGTCAGTGGGAAGTGCTTATGAGCGATCAGATTTGGTTCTGATAATCACCACTGACTTTCAAACTCTCCATGCATACTGTGCCACTCAATGTAGCTGGTGCCTTCCTTTTTTTGGAATTTGTGCAGTAAGCAAATCTCAGCTATTTTCTAATGTGATTTTATTATGGTTTTAGAAACCCAAGAGCTGATGAGGCCTAAGAAGTCTTGAGGAACGGCTTGTGACTCTGTTCCCTCCCCTACAAATACCCAATAATTCCAAATTTACAGTTATCACAGGAGAAAAGCTGCAGTGACTGAAACGAGGCAAATTACTTCATTGTATGAAAGTTTGTGTCAGAGGCAGCACAAGAAGTTGTAAAATGTAAATCTCGTGCTCTCAAATTTTCCCGTGTTTTCACAGAACTGCATCTGTGACTGTGCAGCACTACAAAAATTTCCTGTGAATGTGCTAATAGGCCTTATGAGAATGTTCTATCACCATCCATCTGTCACTTTTTAACAGGCCTGATTGGCAAGCACTTGTAACAACTGACATCTGTTCTCGCTTATTGATATGTAGATTTATGGTAATTGCTGTGAACAATAAGACACAAAATTACCTAAGGTGAACATTAAATTAAATTTTCATGCCCCTATCCTTATAAATAATTTTTTTTTAAAATCTTAAGTTTCAAGCAAGGCATACTGTGCATCTGTTTTGTACATAATTTAATTGTTTTTTTAATCTGCCAAATAACAAAATGAAAGTTGAATTTCTTTGCGATCTTGAATATTTGCCAAGCTGATAGCACATTGGTAAATACATGTTATTAAAAATGGAATCAAACTGTATTGTGAATCTGGGTTTTTTAATCATTTCCCTTTAATTCCCAACATTGTCTCCATCATGAAGATCAAGAGTTATTCCTTACCCAGAAGGGTTTTTTTTTTCCTCTACAGGAAGATATTCATTTTTCATGTGCAGCTCTGCCTATGAGGCTGTTCCTCAGTGTTAAGCAATTTGCATTTCTTCAGAGAGAGGTGCATTTGCTGAGTGAGCAGCACTTTCAAATAAAATCCATCTACTCATTTGCTGTCCAGCTCTGTTGCGGGATTTGGGACTGTTTTGAAAAAAAACTGTACGATGTAAAATGTGTGATGAGTGTGTGTGAAAGGAGAGAGATTGAGAGAGCAGATTCATCCCACAGAACTGCAGAACTGTACCTTAGCTGAGGTTCAATTGAACCAAAAATCCCCATTTGAAAGCAAAGTACTTTTGGGGTCTGAGACTTGAGAGCATTTGGTTTCCCTCCTCCAAATTTGCCCAAGCAAATGGGATGCTGACACTCCTGACAAGCTGATGGGAGAAACCAATAAAGAGGGAGCAGAGATGGTAAAATGCCTGGGGAATGTGAAACAGTGATGACAGGATTTATTTTTCAGATGTTTGAGCAGACAGAGGATCCTAAAGATGCATATTAATTGCACTAAAACTGTTGACAAAATGGGCTCTGGAGCTCACTGGGTGACAGTGTGTGCCATGGGCCCTTGCTGACACTCACGTTTGGGTGCTCAGTTCAGTGGGGGTCTTTGCTGTCCTTCTCTTACTCAGGTGTTACAACAGCCAGCAGGTTTTTCTCCTGCAGACACCCAAGCTGACACCCTATAACACCTGCAGGTTGTTTTGTGGCCAGTGTCTTACTGTCACTGCTACAGTAAAACAAATTGGGTAAGGAGACAACTTCATCACCACCAAGATCTTGTTCATTCATCTTCTTTGGGCATTGAAACTCATTTGCCAAATTGATGGGTTCCTCCTGTGCTTGTTTAAAAAAAAAAAAAAAGTTTTTGTGGAATGGGGCAGTGATGGTATTTGTTTTGCATCCACAGAGGTGCAAGGGTGATTCATGAGTGCAGAGACAGCAGTTGTTTGCTCTGCTGCCTGTTGACCTTGTCTGGCCTAGGCTGACCTCTGGAATCATTCTGTGTTCATCACAATTATTTAATCCTACCATGTATAACATTTAAAAGTCCAAAGGATAGACTTTTCTCACACAGAAGAAATAGAAGCTGGTTATGACTGATCCTTTTGATGAATAACTAAACAGTGGGTGAAAGAAAGCCATTCCTCTGGAGGAGAGCAACCCACTGCTTTCCCAAATCCTTGTTGCAGGATGGCACAAAAATACAGCCTCAGTGAAGATCAGCAATGTTTGCTGGATATTCTTGCTGAATTACTTATTCTCCTTAGGAAATAAGAAGGGAAATTATAATTAAGGACCAATATCAGCTCAGGATGAAAATGAATTCCATATCTCATTTTGAGGGTTACTGACTGCTTTGTCTGCAAAGATTTGGGTTCCAGTCTTTTCCATCCCCAAAATCTTGTTTGAAATAGTCTGCAGTCTTATTATCAATGCAAGATAATTCTTCAGTGGGGAAAAAAAAATACACCCAAGGCAAGCCAGTAAGTCAGATGAGTAATTATAAAAAATAAAAACCATATTGTTTGCATTCATGTGAACTGTGTCTTGCAAAATAGTTTGAATTAGTAATATTTGAGAAAAGCCTTATCTTTTAAGATGGTCTTTAGCCTCCAAAAGAAACGTTAAAGAGGTTTGGTCATGTAATTTCTCCACGTGTCTCATTCCAGTTCCAGACTATTAGTTGGTGTATCTTGCATCAACTAAAATCTTGATTCCCACCATTGCAACTGTGTCACATTTTCAGAACCTGAACTGAATTTGGGAATTGACTGAGACACCAACATTAGAACCTCAATCAAATTAGGTGCTCACCTGAGGCCTGACCTGCCTGTTGTAACATGTTGTATTTAAATTTGGGGCTTTATTCAGAAACAGATGTTTATATAAAGGTTCATTTCACAGTCCCAAATGCTGTGACAGTAAGAATTTCTCTTTATGGAGATTATTGATTGTACTAATCTGAGTCTGCAATACTTGTTTGAAAGTAGTATCACTCTCCATTATTGCAGGAGTTCTGAATTCCTAGAAAGTACCTCTTCTTCACTGCATTTTTTTCTTCTTAAACATTTCTTATATTTCTTCCCAAATATTTTATTTAAACTCTTTTTTCATTCTGTCCAAGTTGTTGTTAAGCTCCTCTGTTTGAAATACAAAGTGTGCAAGGAGAAATAATATCTCTTGTAGGCAAACTAACATTCATAAAAAATCAGACAAGTTTCTAGGCATTCAAACTGGGAAACTTTATTAATCCCAATTATATGACCCTGTCCTGAATGTGTTTTAAATGCTAGTTATCTTCTTTATATCCCCTGTTGTGTCAGGAAATAATATTGTGCCTGGGCTTCATGCAGAGTTTAAATGACTTTTAATTCTACACTTCCCTTAGAAGAGGCACAAACCAGGTTTAATTTTCCTCAAGTACAGGCTGGTGTCTTTGGTGCATTCTCTCAACTCCAAGGTAGAGAGATGAGAAATATTCCTCAGGATCTCTAAGATGTGGTTTGAGATTATAAATGTTTTAGGAATGAAAAGAATCGAGTTTATTGGCAAGGTACACCCCAAGCTCCATGACCATTGAAAACATCACTTTTTGATGATTATGATGATGATGATTACCTGTTTTAATTAACCCTATTGCTTCTCCACATAGGCATGAACGCTTTACAATTACAGAATTTGGCAACTTTAGCAGCCGCAGCAGCCGCCGCCCAGACCTCAGCTACCACCACCAATGCAAACCCTCTCTCCACAACGACTGGTGCTCTGGGAGCCCTCACAAGTCCTGGTAAGAGCAAAGTGCCTGCTTCCAACACACAAACATGGCAGTTGAGGGCAAGGTGGGAGTAAAAATGCTGGTTCCATGTTGTGTCATGAGTTCCATGCTCATGTAAATTGTGAAGAGCCCTTAACAGCTGAATACATTTTTGTTGCTGTTATTTCCAAGCAAGTAACTGCTTTTTCAAGTGGTCCAGTGTGGGCATGTTTGCCTTTCCATGTTCATTTCAGGGGCCATTAAAGCCTAACAGACCCATCTTAAAAAATTCTGCGTGAAAATTACAATTGCATGGGAAACCTAAGATAAAATTAACTTTTCACAAAGAATTCAGAACATGACCAAATTCTTCCCATCCAAAGGAAAATCAGCTGAGGTGGTTCTTTTTAATCCCCAAGGTACTGATCTTTGTTTCCCATCACACACAAGTATTGCCTTTACCCTTATGAATTTTTGTCAAGTCCTTTTATTTTTTTTCCCTTTCTGTTGCTGGATCTCAGTTGAGCTTTCTTCTTTACTTTCTGAGTACACAGTTACAGAAGTGCTTTCAGATGCACAAGGAATACACAGCCAGATTCTGACTTCATTATGGGGGAAAAAGGGGCAAAAGAGGTAGAAATGCCTCCATGACCACCATGTGGATTTCCAGACATGCATGTCTGATGTCTCCAAAGCCCTAGAGAGAAACTGGGGTAAATTCAGGCCTAGGTAACACTTCAGAATATCCAGAATCCACAGAGAGAGATGTTGATTCAGTGTAGTTACGCTGGGTTTACAGTGATGTAGCTGAGTAGAGAATTCGGCCACTTATTGTTACATAAAGGCTGCAGGGTGTAATTATTTGCATCATGAAGTGTGTTTATTGCTGTTCTAAAAAACATTCATATTATTTTAGACACCACTAAAGAACATTTGTGTTTAATCTTGTTTAAGTGTGTATTTATCCCCCATGAAAAAGTAATTCATGGCAGACTGAGCTCATCAGTAAGGAAAACAGTCTTCATTGCAAAAAAGAACTGGGACTGAGTGTGGTGTTGGGTCTTAGTGCTGGCCAGGGCTCCCATTATATTACAGTTTTATTGTTTGGGACAGAGGTTAAATTTAGAGAAGCTTGGCTAGTACTAAGTCTGTGTATATTTTTCTGTTTCTGACATGAGCCTCATCTTGACCTAAAAATAATATTCATTAGCAACATCTCTGAGAAGCAGGTTGGGTGAAAATAATTTTTGCTTGCTGCTGTGTTTTTTTTTTAAACCTGAGCAATCTCTTCCCTCTGTCCTGGAGCTGGGACTTAGCACTTTGCAAAAGGCTTCTCCCAGTGTCAGTGTTTCCATGTTACACCTGTCTAAATGCCACCCATCTATAGAAGCAGAAATGTTGCATTTCATGCACGCTCTGTGATATCTCTGCACTTTAGCTGATAAATGTCTGAGCAACCTTGTCCTCCCAAGACACACACAATAGATCTTGACCCACACTGACAAGAGTTCCCAGGGCAACTCAATGACTGCACTGTAGTGTAGAGGGACTGGAAATTATCTCCCTTTCTCTTTGCTGCTCTGCAGCACAGTGGCACCAGAACATTCCCATTGTGCGCTTTGTTTTGCCATGTACACACAGAACTTGGATTCAACCTTAAGGGCCACATTTCTCTCCTTCCCTATCCAACACAGTCTTCTTATCCATGCTCTCTGACTTGCTGTTCCCTTTTAACCTGATCCTGAGGCTCCCCGAGTACCTGGGAGGTTGTTTTATCTGATGTCCAGGTCTGCAGAGGCCCACGGCAGGCAGGTGCTTCCTTTGGGCTGGGCAGATATATCTTTGGGGTAACTGGAGCTTCCTATTGCTCTGACTGGCATGGGAGAGCAGATACCAAGGGTTTTTCCAAAGGGGTTAATGATTTTGGCTAGCACATTGAACTTGTGTTATTTTCAAAAAATTCTGGGTATTGAGGCTTTCAAATAATGTCTTCAGAATGCCAGTTGCCTTTGAAAGTCTTATAGATGGCACCTGTACAGAGGTGTTTCTAATATTAGACAGCTTGAAAAATCTCTAATAGGTCCACTGACCTATTTATGTTGCACAAGCAACCTAAAATCAAGCCTTGTTAAAGTGTTCTTCAGTTTAACCTTCCTTATCTGGTTCCACATTCTCCACCTTATTACATATTTTGTAAACCTGAATAATATTTTCAATGATTCTTCTCTGCTCCATGGAAAATGAATTTAGTTTGATAAAGCTTTTCATAGTAGCTCAAAGTGTTTCCACTAAAACTCAAAATATGTTGACAGAAAACATTTAAATCTGCCTTTCAATATGTGGATGTTTGGAGGCCTTAAGGGTATTTTTTTTGGTCTAGTTTTCCTTTAATAGAACACTTCAGCTTGTTGTGTTTCATAAGTGTAAACTATTTTGTCTGATTTCAAAGCCTGCACTAAGCCCAGGAAGAAATGTTTGCATCTCTCCAGATAATGCATTAAATTAATATTTTTTAGTTGAGAAAACAGCCCACAATTGTGGCAGTGCAAAGGTAGATGCTTAAATTTAATCCTTTTCTTGATGTTCTTAAAGGCAAAATACTTCACAGAATGGAGATGGGCATAAGAGTCTTCTTCCAGTATTTTTTGAACCATGGCAGACACATAAATCATGTCCATGTTTCTATCTAGATTCATCTCCCCTGAAAATCCCCCCTGAATCAATCTTTGACCAAGACCTCTTGCTCTGTTCTTTGTAAACATGTGTGTTAAAAGCCCCAAAAGATGGTTGTTTCAGCTAAAATTCACCTTGAAGCTTAATTTTACACCAATAAGATTTAGCAGCCATCAGTGCACCACACTAGTACAGAGGAGACAGTGGTCAGGCCAACTTCAGTGCACTGGCAACACAGAAAACTGGGCCAGGAAGTGAGGAGCCAGTGGGTCATCTGATATTTGAGTATTTCCAAGCAAATTAAACTCCAATGATCTTTCCCCCATCCGTTCTGACTAAACAGCTTTGACCGCAAGAGAGTCTGAGGACACTCGTTCTCCTCCGTGTGCTAAATACTTTCTCTTAAGCTTGAAAGAGTATTCATTCAGAAAGAACAGAGACAATACAATCCCCCAAACTATTAATTTTTTTATAATTGTAAATTTATAATTTCAATTTTGCATACCCATGGAAGTGTCTCCCTACAGCATTGTTAGAAATGATTTTTTAAAAGCCATTGCTTAAAAAAACATGAAAGATTAAGCTTTCATTTTAGTAAAAATCCCCTCAGGCAATAAATAGGTTCTTTTGTCTCTTGGCCCTGGAAAAAAATTAAAATGGTTTAAATTGCCTATGGTTAAAGTAACTGTTTCTTGCAATTATCAGATGGTAGTGAATAAAAATTAAAATGAAATCATGAAAGACTAAAAACCAGGTAAAGGCATATTATGTCTTTCATGAGTTTCTCATGGGTCTTTTGAAGACTCATTTAATCATCTTTCTTGTCTTTTATTTTGATATGATAATTGTTTCCTTTATTTACTTTAATCACCTCTATTTAGTTAATTAATTCTTCACTTTATTTTCATTTCACTTGCTTAGGATACTTTTTCTGTTTTAAAGACAGGTACCAGTACTATTTCATAGTGTTTTAAAGGCAGGTACCTGTAGTATTTCATAACACAAGGATTTGGGCTGGAGTAGCTTTTACCTGACTCCAGGTTTGCCTCATCCAGTTTGTCTCAGTTCCCTTTGGGTGGGAATCTGGAAGTTTCCATTTCTTGTTAAGTGGGAAGGGATTTTGGAGGGACTGCCTCAACTGTAGGTATCCACACTGTAAATATCCCAATTTGGACAGGATGAATCCCAGCTGAGTGTCAGGAACTTTATTCTCTCCTCCAGAGACTGTCCTTGACACATCCTGTAAATGGATCATGGAGCAGAGAGCTCGCAGGGAGGATGCTGCTCCAGAGCCTGCAGAGATGCAGGGATCATTCAGAGGGTGGTGGGAATGCCTGGAGGTGCATGTGAAGGAGGGACATATGAGCTCAGAATCAAAGTATCTGTCTCTAACACTGTCTGACATTAATTTCCCTCGGTTGACCCACTACCCTAATTTTCCCAAGGGTAATAATGTGTGTTCTGACAGTCCTGGGTGGTACAGGACTCATACAGCGCTGTAAAGTGTGGACCACAAAGAGCAGGTTGGTGAAAGCCATGCCCACTCAAGGTCTGTGTATCTCCAAGGATGGAGATTCCACAGCCTCTGTGAGATCATTTCAATTCTGATTCTTCAAATTCACACATAAATGTTTGTTTCAGTAACCAGTAGAAAAGCCCTACTATGTGTAAATGAAGAGACAAAACATCTAATTATGTATCCAAATTTATCTGCATGAACATACACAATATCATTTCTGAACTGTGGGGGGATAGAATTGCTAAACCAGAAGCTAATTCAGTTTCAGACCTAGAAGCCTTCTTTTTCCATGACATTTTCATGATTATTTGATTCTCTAAACTATTATTTATTCACACAGCTGAACTAGCTATTCATGCTTCAGTAAAAAACTCTTTAGGTTTATCTGCTGTGTAAACCTAAGAGAAAATATTTGGGGGGGAAAATACTGATAGGGTAGAAAGTGAGAAAGTGATACTTTTTTCCTTTAACGATCTCTTAAAATCCAGCACAGCTTTTGTCATATTATGTCAGTATTCTGCCATTAACTCTTACACTGAAAAAAAAAAAAAAATTCTCCTCAGCACAAAGGTCTAAAAATACTCATTTTCAGACAGATGCTGACATTGAATAATAACAGTCCCCAAAAAAGGAAGACTGTGAAGTATAGAATAAACTGAAAAAGAAAAAAATTACACTGCCTTTCCTGTAAGAATTAATTCGTTCTCTCCCTCTGGTCAAAGCAGAGAATTATAACTTATAGCTATCATCCGTGGCTCATTATTTTCTCTACCCCCTAATCTAGTATGAAGATCATCTTTGTTAGTTGAAGGTGTTCATGTTGTGAGCACAATTGTTGAAATGGTAGAGATTTTATAGAATATACAAGATGCTTCAGCTGAGAAGCAGTGAAGAATGTTCAAATAACCATTCTTAGAGGATTTGCTTTTTGTTCACTTCAATACAAAACATTTTTCTCCGACCAGTGGTGCAAGGCTGCCACCATGACATTTTGTTAGAGGCCAGTGCACCCACTGAGATAGTTGTGATATTTTCCAGGATGATTCAAAAATAACCCTACCAGTAGGTGTGTAGGAAGGTCTGACAGTTTGCTAAAGAATTAATTGAAGTAGATTTTTCATGTTGAAAAAGATTGGTTTAAAATGCAGAATGGCACTTGTGCTGTAGTACAAATTGATTATTTTGGTGCCATTTCATGTGGAATTAATGCATGTTCCATTATTGTAAAATCATTTTAAATAAGCTTTATTAGTTTTGAAGAACATAGAAAACTTCCCTAGTATAATTTTCATTATTTTCAGGATAAAGATACAGTTGATAAATGTAAGACTTAGCTTAAATAAAGGTTTTAAAATACAGTGTATGTACTGTGCACACACTTAACCCAAGTGTATGTTTTTAAATTTTATATTTAAGTCTAGTTACATAAATAGCATTGTTACCTTAGTGCTTGGAGGACAGAGTATTTCAATGCTTAACTCTGATCTCAGCACCAATATTTTAAAAGAATATGTTTTCAAGGAAGCTGTGGAAGAAAACCTTGCCTTAGCATGCTCACATCCCAGTGCCTGTTAATGGACTGCACAGTTCAAGGAGGTTTGTGGCAGGACAGGTATATTTCTGAACTATTGTGTGTCAGCTGGTCTTACACAGCTGGTCTAACACACTGGTGTCCGATTTCTCAGTCTGTGGTTAGGCTCCTCAATCAGTGAATTGATTTTGACTGCTCTTAGTGCCCACAGATTATGCTGCTTCTTGGAGATATATTGGTACTAAGCCCATCTGATTATTAGGCCACTCTTAAGGAGGCATGAAAGCACAACCTGGAGCCAAAAATAGGAAACTGGGCATGCATTTTTGACCTATATTTGTATTTTTAATAATGCTTCAATATGTCCTAAATGACTAGAGAAGAAAAGCATGGGAATTGTGGCGAAGAACTTCCCTGAGTCCCAGAACAGTAGAAGGAGAGGTGATGGGTTCATGTGGAGCCTCCCTGGAACAGCACTGTCTCTCCCTGGTGTCCTCATTGGGAAAATGAGCCAGTGATAACCTGAGGGATGCTGATGGCAGCAGACAGGACATCAGTTCACTGGGATGACCTGTTCCATATTTGTCCCTTAAAATGTAACAGGTCTCTGTACATTCTCCTCTCAAAAGGGTTTCTGAGCAGGTGCATTGGTGCAGTCTGAAGGGTTCCAGGGATGTTCAGGCACTGAATGGGCTCAGGGTGGCAGAACTGCTTTGTGAAGCTGCCTGACAACTGTGGGGGTCATTTTGGCAAAGCTCCTTATCAGTTTTAGAATCAACATTATCAATTTATGATTTTTTGGCACAGAAATCTCCAGCTGTTTCCTCAGAATTCCATTAATACCAAAGGACAGAAACACGTGCATATTTTCAGTCAAGCATTGTGCTAGTTAATTTTTTTAGGTTTGTTTTTTTCTTTCAGGAAGCAGCATACAGTACTAAACCATGGATTAGTAGGATCTAATTCAACAGGAGACATGTTTGTTTTTTAAACATTATTACATTATCATCTTCCTAAAGTATTAAATCCATTGCCTTAGCACATTTCAGGATTTACTTTGCTTGCAGTATACAAATAACACGTATAACACATTATATTTTGTAAGTGTCTCTCTATCCCACTCTTAATCTCTATTTCAAGCTACAGGAATCCCAGTTTGTAAAGAAAAGCTTTTTTTTCTTTCTGTTGGAAGCACTATTTGAGTTCATTCAGGGTTGCTTTCTACTAAAGAAAGATGATAATATCAGCTTGGCCACACAGGTAGATATGTGAGCTTATATGTAATATATCTTACAAGAAGTTACAAGCCCAGAAAATGCTGCAGTTCATAATACCCAGGAAATAATGTAAATCTTAGAAAAACTCATGCATTTGAAGGAGCTTTCAACTACTGCCAACACTGTTCCTTCAATCCTGCTGGATTGTGCTTCTGTCCATGGATACTCCTGGTCTGTTTACTCAAGGCAGAAAAATTATAATTAATGGTAAAAAATAATAATTTTTAAATCTTAATTTAATTCCATTTTTTATTATGACTAATGTCTTAATTGTTTTAACATTCTCTCAGAATAACTAGTTGTTTGGATATGGGGCTACTGAATTATTTTATGCAATGGCCAAACAAAAATATCTCCAACAACTGCATGCGTTTAAAACCAAGTAAACCCTCAACTGCCTTTGCTGTTTGCAGCACAAAAATGTGTAATATGGATGAAAAGAACCAGTGTCACAGTGAACTCAGTATGACTTTACAAATGGTCTGCAAAGGACCTGGCTGAGTAATTTTACATGAGGCAAGATAATCCTCAAGTTCTGCAGCTCCCAGGGGTGAACAAGTGCATTTTGTGGATGTGCTATTGCAATAAGGCTGTGCTTGCACAACCCACTCAGAAACCCATCTGCCATGGAAATAATTGCAGGCACCTTCTGGGTTCATAACTCCTTTAACAAGAAACTCAAATTTTCAATATATGGTTTAGCTCATCTCTATTCTAAAATACCATGGAGAGGACTCCTAAGTGTCTGAAGGAAACAAGTCTTTTAGAAACATCTTGTTGCAATGGAAAGACAAACACCTCCCAAGGACTGTTTACATTATCTTAAGACAGATATATGAGAGAGGTGAAAAAGAAGATAAATCAGGCCAACCTTTCCCATGTACTAGAATTTGAATTGGCATATATGTATGTGGTAAGCACTTGTAGAACAAAAACATTGCTTACCTTGAATGATAGCCTTGGACTCTGCTGACACTCTTCTTTCTTTTTTTCTTTTTCCTTTTTTCTTTTTTTTTTTTTTTAATGGAGAGATGCTGCTGCATGTTGTTTGTCAATGCTTAGTGCTGAAAGTGTGTCAAAGATGTTGCAGGCACACCGGGGGCCATGTGAAGGAACCTGTGCTCCAGGCCGGAGATCCTGGCCTCCAGTAGAGCCTTCTTGATTTTAGATCAGGAGTTCTCCGGAAAGTAATTTATAAGTGGCTGTATTCTGATGCAGCTCCACATGGAGGTCATTTCAGCATCAGGGCATGCATCTCAGAACAATAGCCTGCTCCAGATTGTGTGAGATAGCTGTAATAAACATGAGAGCACAGCTGGAAGTTCCCTGTAGAAATGGCTTTGATGTGAACTCAGCGGTGCTTCAACGAGCACAGCCACAGCCCTTGGCCCCACTGAGTCCTGAGTGCTCAGCAATTCTTCTTTGTTTTCCTCATATTGTGGTGATTCAATTTGGTTTGATTTCATTTAAAGTTACAGCTGGAAATATATATCATATATATAAATATATATGATGGTCAGCTATGAAGCTGAACTCAAGCCAGTTCACTGTGCATTGTAATTCTGTTCCCAAGCCACTCTAAAGTACTTCCCACCCAAAACCAAAGGTGATTTACCATTGTGGTGTGCTGGGGAGAATGCACAACATTTGCAGGCATAGTACTGAGGTACAGCTTGTAGTTTATGCTAGAGGTGGATTATTTAGTTTATGCTAGAGGTCTTCACTGGGAAATGCATTTCAACAAAACAGAAGCATCAGGGTGGAATTGGCCAAGATTATTGACTTGCTTTTTACTCTCTCTTTCTTTGTCTTCAAAATCTCATAGGAAAATGTGCCTTTAAACACCAAGATTCACAAAACCAGCCTAGATTCACAAAGACATGCCCAATCAATAAACCCTTGCTTGTTAACATACCTTCTGCTAGATAGATAGATTTGGAGGAAAATTATGGAACAGGGGACCAGAAAACTACAAAAATAACCAACTAATAAGTTTGTCTGCCATACCTGTGGTACCTTTGTATGCTCTGTTTTCTCCTCCTTCTTTGCACTGCTGTGGAAGATCCATGGTGTAGGCACTGTAATTTCATGACAATCACAAATATCAAGTTAGGTGTTAACATAAACAAGTGATTAAAATGAGCGTCCCCGATTTTCACTTCTCTCAAGCTTTCTTAGCTCTCAAAAGCCCACACAGTGCTGAATAGTATGGATTTATGAGCCTAAAGTTTTTCTCCCACTGTTGAAGGCCTTGGCTTCTGAATTTGCAAAGAATTTGAATGAATTGGTTCACCTCTTTATGTTTTCTGTTTGGTTTTTTTTTATTCTTGTAAAAGCCAGTGCTCACAAAGGATTTAATAAAATATAAACCTGTTTTCAGAACGCCAGAACCAGAAGGATCACCATGGGGAAAGACTCCTTCCTCTCCTCTCCCTCTCTGTCATGCTTTCTCTCATTTGCACATGCATGCACACAGATACAAAAAAGAGACCAGATGCTGAGTGCATGGTGTTCTCCCTTCCCCTTTGCTCACTGCTGCTTCTCTTTCCCTGTTCCTTGGGAAGAAATGGACAGTATTTCATGGGCACAGTTCACCTGTGAGTAATGAAGAAGCAGAGGGGCACTGACTTACTGGAGAAAAGCTGTGATATTGGTATATGTCTTTCTATATTGTCATTCTTGTTTCCCCTGACTCTTTCTTGCTCTCTTGCTTTTCTGGTGCTCTTTCCCTGGAGTGCATCTGTCACTTTAATTTTATCCTATCCAAGCACAAGCAGAGCACTTAAACTTCCTAGAATCTTCCTCTTTGACATGTCAGACAGCACTTCCGAGACACCAAAAAATGTGCAAGTTTTTACTTCTTTCTTCATACCAATGGCAATGTGTTTGTCAGAGGACCTTATGGAAAATACACCTCTCCAGACCAGGAAAATCTACCTCACTTTTGCCAAAATCTGCCCTGAGAAATAGAACCAGGGCCTGCTGGTACTGTTAGCAGCAGGGAGGCCACCAGTTTGTGCAAGGCTGGATATTCAGATTGGCTGGAGATCACAGTAAAGGGCAGACAATTTAATGCCACTCACACATGCTAGTTAGATCAGAATACTGATGAGCCCTAGTGAAAGGCCAACTGCATCTTCTTTTAGCAAAAATATTAAAATGCCCCCATTTCTCCCCCTCCCCCTCCAGATTCTCCACAAGAATAAATTAGAACTTGGAGGTGTGGTTATTATCACAGAATAATTAGACCCCATGGGATTAGAGACACTCAACGTTTGCTAATGCCCCTGGGTTGTGATTATCTAATAATGATGATGCCTCTGTCATTGCTTAATTATTCTTCCCCTTTAAAATGTACCTTCTGCAGTCAGAGCCCGTAGGATGAGCTCATTTTAGCCAGAAACACCACTGCAAATTCCTGAGAGCAATGTCACACAGGCACCATGATTGACTTGCCCACTTCTCCCCCACACTGTGTTTATAATCCTCATTTCATAAACTCCAGCATTACTATATTTAAATCATTCTCCTTTTCCATAAGACATTGCATTTGTGTGTTTAGGAGAAAACTCTGTGGCCTCCATCTCTTCAAAACAACCAGTTGGGTTAGTGCTACATAAAGATAACACATCTAAATTGATTGACCTTAAATATATAAGATCAGATCTGTGCAGAATCCCTCCTAACTCCAGGTCAGTGGTCCAGACTCCCATCTACATAAGAGCCTCCTACAGCTGGGTGCTATTCTCTGTTTAAGAGAGTGCCACCACAAAACTAAGATAATATAAACCAAAGTCAGAAGCTTTGCATAGACTTTGTCCAACACAACAAAACTTTGTCCAATATCTTTTATTTTTCAGTCAGTCCAGTGGGTGTTCCTCATGTTTAGATAGAGTTTTCAAGACACAGTTCCAAACATCATTGGTTATTGCAATTAAAGATTAGAAAGAAGACAGAGAACACAGCCTTAATCTGATTATCCTTAAATCCAGTGTTGTCTCTTTGCTTTATTTTCCCTCTTGGACTAAACAAGGGACAAAGGCATATTTTGTTTACCCAAGAGATTTTGTGTAGTAAACAGAGATTTTAAATTCATCTGGCTAAAATTAGAGATTTCTACTTTGGGGTTAATATTTCTTTTTCTTTTGTCCTTATAATTCTCTTATAAACTCTAACAATTTTATTCTGTTGCTGACTGAGGAGCTGTTAGAAATATAATTTTTTATTTTGTTTTTATGGCCTTTTTTCTCTTTGTATGATTTCTTTATATGCTTTCTTTACATTATTCTACTGTGGTTTTATTTTCTGTTGCACATTGCTGAATCTAAGAGGAATCCAAAAACTCAAGGAAAGATCCAAGGTCAGAACTTCTTTGGTTAGATTGTTATAGGTTGGGCCCTAGAAACCTCACCCACACAGTGTAGTTGTGGCAGCCTAGAACCAAAACCACAGATGAGAGTTAAGTGGCATATTCAATGTCAACCTCTGCTTCTGTAAACAGACCCAAGAACAGAAACTGGTTCTACTGTTCAGTTTTCAACACATCTTCATTCTTCAGCCTTCTTTCATTCTGCCTTAGTGTGAGCTGACTTTCTCTGCTTTTCTCCTACGCTGCTCTAATTCCCATAGAATAATTGAGGTTGGAAGACCAGCTGGGTCTGTGACCCAACTCCCTGCTCATGTGAGATCAGGTTGATCCAAACAAGTCTTAAAAACCTCCAAGGACATGGATGGAGCAATCTGGATCATCTGTTCCAGTGCTTGTACAAATGTTTTTAATTACATCTGAACAGAACCTCCCTTGTTTCAATGTACTTCTCATCTTCCCTGCATGTGCTGTTGCTCTATCTTGCATGGCCTCCTTTTAGGCACTGGGGGCTGCTTTAGGTTCACCTGGAGCTGTATCTTCTCCAGCCTGAACAAGCCCAGCTCATTACAGGATGAGTGCTGGAGCCCCTGACCAACTTGCTGACCTTCCACTGAACTCCCTCCACCTGATCAATGTTCTCCTTGCAATGAGGAGCCCAAATCTGCATGTAATATTCAGATATGATCCAACAAGCACTGAGTAAAGAGGAAACATGGATGTCCTGTCTCCTCTTCCACAGTCCAGGGTGCTGTTTGGTTTCTTTGCTGCCAGTGCATGCTGCTGGCTCATGGTCACCTCCCACCAAGACCCCCACAGGTCCTTTTCAGCAAAGCTTCTCCCCAGCCCCATCCATCCCCTGCTGTGTTACTGAAGGGGATTATTCCTCCCCAGGTGCAGGACTTTGCATCGATCCTTGTTAAATTTCATAAGGTTCATGTTGGCCAGTTCTGCCCATCTGAATTCCTCTAAATGTCAGCCATTTAGTCAGCACCAGTGTCAGATCCATTTTATCTGGACCTTGGAGCCAGTGAGCTTAGGAAGGCAGCAGAAAACCAGAAATACACCCAAATTCAGTATGAGAAAGAGGATTCTGGACTTAGACAACTGCCAATACAGATCTGCCAGGAGTGTCTCCCAAAAGAGAATATTTTCTCTGCAACTTCTCATGCTTAGCCACAGAGATGCTGAACCTAAAGTTTGTGGGCAATATTGATCCCTGGTGCACTACTACATCATCTTAACTTCAGCAAAAGAAGTACTTTGAACACTGAGTTCTTTAAATTCTCCATTAAGTAAAACAATAAGAACAAAGTTGTGGTTCATAAGTGAGTGGTGATAAGCAAGTGGCTGATATCAGACTAAACACTGAGCTTCCTGTTGTGCCATGCATTTGTAGTGACAGAGAATTGTGGAGTGTAACCAAGGGCTGCCTAAAGGAAAGCTGTCAGCAGGGCTGACACAGTTACTTACCGTGGTGGATCTCTGTGTGGAAAGTCCCAGCATAGTTAAGCCAGTCTTGGAGCTGCCCTGAAGCCCTGCAGCACCAGAAACCTGGTTCTGCTCCAGAAACATTATAGCTGCTCTTCACATGGATGGGGCTGGCAGGGTGTAGAGCAGCTCTCCATGCCCAGAAAGAGCTGAAGCTGCTCTTGCTTTTCTTTGCCCATTCTCTCCACCAGTCCTGCCCTAAAACCAAAATAATGTTTCCAATAAGAAACATCTCTTAAAATGTTTATAATGCCTCATGTGCTTAGTATCTTACTCCAAGACTTGCAGTTTGTGGATCATTTCTAGACAAGATGCCCATGTTGGAAAAGGAGGAAGGGAACAGGACAAGGTGGAGAGAAATGGAGAAGTGCACAGTTTACACTGTCCATGCATAGTGCCAAGTTACAGGCATATATATAGGCATATAACTTGGCAATATAGCAGGGAGTCTCCAAGAGATCCAGGGGTTTTTGTGGTATAGGACTTTGCTGAGAAGTCATTGGATTTATTTTTTTTCACTTAGACATTTACCAAAAAAGAAAAAAAAAATTAAAAAAGGAAAGAATGAGCCTGACTACACACTGCAAGCCATTTCTCTGCTAAAACATGGTGGCACATGTGTGATTGGAATAGGCCCTTTCCTTCAGTGCCACAGTCAGAGGTGGGTTATTTAGTTCTTTGTCTTCAGCAGCCTTCCTGCACCCTGACCTCCACTGTGGGAAAAGGATTCCTGAAGATGCTCAGAGAGATGGAGCACCTCTCCTATGGGGAAAGGCCGAGGGAGTTGGGGTTGTTCAGCCTGGAGAAAGCTCATTGCAGCCTTTCAGTGCTTAAAGTGAGCCTGCAAGAAAGATCAGGACAAGCCTTTTAACAGAGTCTGTAGAAATAGGGCAAGGAGCAATGCTTTTAAACTAGAAGAGGGTACATTTAGAATAGATACAAGAAATTTTTTTATTATGAGAGTGGTGAGACACTGGCACAAGTTGCCCAGGGAGGTGGTGGATGCCCCATCCCTGGAAACAGTCACAGTCAGGTTGGATGGGGCTTTGAGCAACCTGTTCTAGTTGGAGATCAATCATTGCTGATCTTTAAAAATGCCTTCCAACTTAAACCATTCTCTGATTCACTTTTATAAACTGGCCTGACACATGAGAGGGGTGGGATTTGCCCAAGGCTGTGCTACAGACAAGCACAGGTCTGTGGTTTCAGTATAGCAAGAAGCTCTACCGAGGGCACTCCTTGGTCTGAGGTGCAGGAGGGAAACAGGCATGACAAAAAATGTGCCTGTGCCTCCAAGATACAGCATTCTAAGAGACAGGCAGAAACTGTGAAGGAGCAGAAGGTCTTGCAACAAAAATCATGGGAATTGCTTTCACAAGAAGTTTGAGGGAAAACTGGGAAAGGCATCAGTAGCATCTGGTAGTTGAGATCATCCACATGGTCTTTAGGGCAATTCAGCCCAAACTGAAATAGAAATCTAAAGGTAGGGTGTCTGAATTGAAGGTCATTAAATCTCAGAAACAGTCTAGTTTTGACTAGACTAGCTTAAACTAACAACGAGCTGCCAAAGGTGGGGAAATTAATTCCATCCACAGTGTGTGTAGCAAAGCCAAAGAAATATTTACACATCATTGCCTTTCCTAGATGCTGTTATCCTGAATCTAGTTCTCCAGCTGAGGCAAATCCAGATGATGTAAATCATTATGACTCTATTGACATAAGCTAGCCAAAAGAATGGCCAAAAGTTTCTGGGCTAATTCCTGTTGTTTTTCTAGGTTGGCATAGTTTTTAAGAATTGTGTTGAAGTGTTATTTAAATTAGAATTTAAAAGAGAAATGGCTCATTGCAGTTAAAAAAAAAATATATTACTGACCTAAAAGGTGTTATAACCATTTATAGGCAGAAGAGTATGTTTTGAGAACATTTGAAAATGCCAGCTCCTTCCAGCCTTAAAGACCTCCATGAGTGCAGCATTACCAGTTAAACACAAATATCTGTATTGTGTAGAACAACCACTCCAAGTAAAAACATGTTCTCTGTGTCAAAGAGAAATATGTCAATGAATATATTAACCAAAGGCCAAGTTTCTTGGCTTGAAGCTTGAAGCTGATAGCAAAAATGTCCTCAGTTAAATGGAGGAAGCACAATAAGAGGAGGGGCAGGCACTGAACCCTTCTCTGTGGTGCCCAGGGGCAGGACCTGAGGGAATGGCCTGAAGCTGAGTCAGGGGAGGCTTAGGTTGGATATCAGGAAAAGGTTCTTCACCCAGAGGGTGGCTGGCACTGAGAGAGGCTGCCCAGGGCACAGCACTGAGCCTGGCAGAGCTCAAGAAGTGTTTGGACAATGCTCTCAGGCACAGGGTGTGACTCCTGGGGTGTCCTGTGCAGGGCCAGGAGCTGGACTTGATAATCCTCGTGGGTCCCTTCAAACTCAGCATATTCTGTGATTCTGTGAATGTTCTGGTGTGGAGGCTGAAGGGAGTTGTGATATTTTTTTTTATTTTTCTTTTTTTTTTCATTTATTTGATTTCAGAGGAGCCTGGTAAAACCCAATTTATAAATTATGTAGGTAGCCAAGCTATTTTTGTCTTCTGGACAACTGAAAGACATAAATATAGAAAGTATTCTGACAGTGAATTATTCTTCCTTTGCCATTACTCTGAGCATTTGTGGAGCCCAAGAGTTTTGCTGACACAAGAGAGTTATACAGGTTCCCCCAAAGTAGTGCAGTCATTTGCTGTTACCACAAGGCATGTGATTTTTCTTCTTTCCCTTCAGTTTAATATATGTTACAATTTTTTAGTTGAAAGAAACTAGAAAATGGCAAAGGACAGGAGAAGCATAGTCCTTGTCTCTAGATGGATTTTATCTGGGAGCACACAAAGTAAAAACTTTCAGCTGGTATAAGCCTTCATACTTGTCTTGTAGGCCCTTTTAACTTTTGTTTCACCTTCCTTTAGATTTCTGAGATACAAGACATGCCATTGCTTCATCTTTTGGATTTATACAGCATTTTGTTAGAAATGTTCACCTCTGTTAATATTTTGTACCTTTTATAGCCCCTTTATGGTAATATTTTAGCTCACCGCTGTCTTCATCTTCATTTCGTACATGTAGGTCTCAATCAGTTAGTTACAGGTCTCAGTTAGTGTGGGGTCTCTCAGGAATCCTCATCCAGAGGTTGCTTGATCTCTCCAAGCACCCTAAAAAAAGGAGTTCCCTTCATTTCTATTCACCCCCTGTTCAGTAAGATGGTGGAAACCACACAATGTGTTCAGTTTCTTTCTTCTCAAAGAAATATTAAGCCAAAGAGGGTTAATATGCATTGTCCCATTGCATCTGTGAGGCAGTCAGAAGAAACACCACAACAACATAATGAGTGTGTTTTTAATTACATCTGAACGGCACCTCCCTTGTTTCAATGTACTTCTCATCTTCCCTGCATGTGCTGGTGCTCTGTCTAGTGGATGGCCTCCCTTTAGGCACTGGGGGCTCATTCCTGAGGAGTTTTAGGGCTTCACCCAGTATTGTACAGTGAGTATGTGCCAAGTCTTTATTCGGGCAAACTAGATAATCTGCATTGCAGCTTCAAGTGGGAGAAGCACTGAGGCACCTGCTCTTTATTTGCCTGATGGAATAGAAAAACTTGATACCAAAAAAAAAAAAAAAAGAAAAGAGATGTTGGCCCCAAAACTGACCCTCCCTGGAGCACGTCTTTGAGCAGCCAGGAATAAAACCCCAATATTTCACTGTGGGCTGCACAAGAGGGAAGGTTTTAAGCGGATTTTTTTTGCCTTCTCCAACAGATGTGTTGACAATCCATAAGCATATGGCTCTTGTTCACAGGAGCTATTTGCCCCCAGCTTTATTGTAATTTACAGGCAGTTTCCCAGTCCCCATTTCTCTCATTTCTTAACTATATGTGTTTACTCAAGAGAAAATGGTAATAATCCTCTAAAGCAGAAAATGGATGGAATTTAGTCCAGTCAAAACTAATCAGATCCTTCAGATTTGAGTTTTATATACTTCATTTAAATCTTTTGCTAATGAGCATTGACAGAAACACAGACCAGTGTTGGTCACAGGGAATTCACTTTGTTTTTTCCTCTTTTCTCTGCTGGTGCCCACATTATCTGAAAAAAGTGGGGTTTTTAACTTGTTTTTTATTACTTTTTTTAATCAAAGACATTATTGGTTTCTTATTGCTTTGTGGGGACAGATTGAATAATCAAAGCTGCTTCTGTTTGCAACATACAAAATTATTTGAGTTAATGTTGCAGATGCTAAGAGACAAGGACTGCATAACAGAGTCTTGAAATCTCTCTTCCCCCACAGCAAGAATGTTCTTTGTACTTTGAGGCCCCAAGAGTGTGAAAACTTGTCTTTGGTGGGTCTTAATGTTGCAAAGGCAGGTTATTTGTAGGTTAGGGCTTCAAGGTTTACCCACAGAGTGAAAAAAGTTACTTCCTACTTTCCTTACTGGATCCTGTCAGCTCTAGAGACTTCACTTTCTTGAGGGTTCACTGAGTAATCTGATGTGTTTGACAGCCCAAAAAAGCATCACATAAAAGTGGTCTTAACTATTTCACAGCTAGGTCATGAATAGGAGCAAAAAAAGCCTGGCTATAGACATGATGTGCCTCCAGTACATCATCAACAAAACTCTGACTTTAAACATTTGCTTTTCCTAAGAAAATGCAATGTTATAACAGGAAAAAAAAAAAAAAAAGGAATTCTTTATGAAAGTAGGGCTCAGGAGATGCACTAAAAACTTAATTGCTTCTGCAGCTTTTATGAGTGTGATTCATCTGGTGCACCTTTACCTAGCTGTGAGTTAAGTGTTTAATCTACACTGGTTATTCAAGTCACTTCTGTGAGACAGACAGGTATTTGTAGTTCACCCAACCTATCCCAAGTGATGACTTTTTACTACTTTCTATGGCAAGTGAGTCTCTTTCTCTCCCTAAACACATAATTTAGATGGATTTATCTCACTACCTTCATCATTCCCTTGACATTGTAGCATCAAGGACATTTTTGCACCTTTTTCTCTGGCAGAGTTTTGGGGATACATACAATACCATAGGGGTGCATATACATGACTATCTATATACAAAGGCCTGGATAAATGCCTGCAATAAAATACATTTTGTATTTACCTGGTCATTCTTCTTGTTCTAATCTTCAGGTATTTAAATGAAGTTTATACAGTGTCCAAGAGCATGGTGTCTTGACTTAGAATAATTTAACTTACCCTTAGAACATTTGGGGCCCAGAATAGTAATCTGTTGCATGACAAAATTACTGAGTAATTCTTGTTTGTGTAATGATGGACTCTGAGGCATGTGGCAAAATCTCAAAAGCCTGGTTAGCTGATCATCCTGGTTTGTTAGATTGACTGACAAATTTCTGAGAAAGTGTCTGATCCCAGACATACTGGTTTGGTATTATATTTGCAAATAATAGCACTGAATTTTGCGATCTAGTATTTGCAGTTCTAGGCTCATCAACACTTCCCATGAACAATCACACTGTTAATGTCTTGAACAAGATTGGTCTCGTTGATCTCATTTTCTTTTTTCTTCTCCTTGCAAGTAGCCCTGTTGTGCTCCTGTGTGTGATTGTAAGCTGCTCTGTGATCAAACAAAATAAACAAAGTTGATTGCCTTAATTTTGCTTTGTTTTTTTCTCCTTTCAGTGGCTGCATCAACTGCTAATTCCACAGCTGGTGCGGCCATGAATTCTTTGACTTCTCTGGGTACTCTCCAAGGACTGGCTGGAGCCACTGTTGGACTGAATAATATTAATGCACTAGCAGGTACCGTAAACAGTGAGTATTTATTGCTGTGGTGGACAGCCTTCCCCAATAATCATGCCACAAAAACTATCAATTGCAAAGTGATAATATGATTTTTAATCTCTACACCAAATAAGGCGGTCAAGTTGATTCAGTTCCATACTACTACTAGTACTGCATATATAGTTCTCTGGAGTCTTTTAGTTTCACACAGTTTGTTCTGCAAAGTGAATTTCCTTGTGTGCATGCAGAAAGACTCCTCTTCTTGCAGTAAATGTGGAAGGTAAAAGAATTGTCACTGGGGATTTGGGTTGTCAGGGTTATACAAGAGGCTCCTTTTTCACTGGGGGAGTCTGACAACAGGTGTGTCACCCCAATGTACAAAACCTCACTGAGAAATGTAGTGCCACAGAGGCAGTCCTTTAAAACATCTGTAAGAATTATCTAATTGAGAGCAACATGCTTTAAAAATGAGGGCAAGTCTTTGGCTTTTAATTGGCAAGTATGGGAGAACATGCAGTCAGTCACCTGAAATGCCAGAGCACACACACCTATCCTATGACATCTTAAGAAACCCTGGCATCTCCAGCTAAGAAGATGCCAGTAGTTGTTAGAACATTCTTTGTTCTTAGCCCTGGTCAAGATTTTCTTGAAGAAGGAGGATTTTTTTTTTTATTATTGTTTCTGCTATGATGATTTCACCTTTGCCTGTAACAGAAGAGATTTGCCCAGCTGCATTTTTCTCCCCTCCCTCTTTTTTTTCTTTAGCTGCTGTTGCTCCTTGCATTTCCTTTTGCAATGCAAGGAATCTATTTGGTCATTGCCAGTCCATGACCCATCATAATGTCCCCTCAGGAATGGATGTCCTCCTCAGTATCTCTTGCTCACTCTGATGCTCTGCATGATGTCCTTTCTGTCACTGTTACTTGGCTGCTCACCCAATCTTTTTGTTCTGTGATCTCTGGTTGGCATTGTTGGGAGCTGGGAAGGAAGGGGGCTGATGGATGTCCATGTAGCAATGTTGAATGGTTGCATGGGGTCTCGTGTAAAACAGGACTTGCTTCTGGCAAGGACATGTGCATTTCACACAAAACAACCTCTTTGTAAATGCAACTCAAGGACAACTTCAAAAAAATTGGTATTAGGTCCCAAAATGGCAGATGTTAGTTTCCTTTCTTCTTATTCCATTAGTGTCAAAGCAGGCCACTGGAAATGGCATGCACAGAAGGCTAACTTACCTCCTCTCCTCTTGTCAGCTCTTGTAGTGAGAGAGCTACCCTGTCATTAGCAAGACACCATTAAATGTCCTTTCTGATTACCAGCCATTGTGCTTCACTTGGTGTATAAAAACAAATCACAATATCAAGAGCAAAATATGCCATCCCACTCCTTTCCCTCAGCAAGTACAAGGAAGTACTGGAGCACTCCAACATAATGTACCCCTTCATAAAAACCAAGCAGGAGTGAATCCTGTGAGCTCATTGTGTGGGAACCCTTCTGTTGCACTCCTTTTAGCACTCCTTGCTAGGCTGCAAGCAAAGAGTTTACATTTTCTCAGCAACTATTTTGAGGTGATGTGTGTGCAAACTTACCTGCATGTGTCATTTGAAGTATTAATGATGTATTCACAACCTGGTACCAAATTTCAGTTTGTTTCAAGTCACCATTGCTTCCATGGACTTGTACTGACAGTGACTGCAGTCCCAAATCCTCTTCATGGATGTTTTTATGGATATGTGTATGGTGCTTACCAAATGTATGTGGGTATGTCTGTCTATGTATATACATACTTGAGAGAGAGAGTTAAAGAGGGGAAACTGCTTCCCCATGACACAGCCCAGCATTAGGGCACTGTTTCCTTCAAAAGGGAACTTGATTATCACATCTGGTACTCATGATGATAGTGAAGCATTGCTCAAATTATAATAACCTCCCCTGTCTATTTTAATGACAATTTGGGGCTTTTCCTGATCACCATGTCTGGCTCAGTCATGCACACTCAAAACTTGGGAGATTGCCTTTGGGAAAGCTCATATTCAGTAAGTCTGGTACTCCACACTGACATGGCTTATACCATGGTCACAAGCAAGCCCATAAGAAATATTCACTGGCCATGGACATTCCTGAAGTAACTGTGCAGCAAACTGGGAATTGAGTGACGTGCTTCTAGCCGGGGAATTAGAAAATCCAAAACACAATCAAGCAGAGCTTAACCCAAAAATTTATCAGAAGGTGGCACTGGGCTTGGGCATTGATTTATAGAGAGATTTGAAGAGATGTTCTTCTGCCTAAACTAAGTCCTGCACATGAGAATCACATGGAGAATGTCTTCCACACTGAGCTCACCAGAAGACTTTTGTCTGTTTTCTTGGTCCTGTCTGGGTCTGTGAAAAGAAGCTGTGCTATGGAAGTTGATAGTGCTGTCATTGTAGAGAGAAGCATTTTAAAAAGATGACTGGAGGCCTTAAATAAAGTGGAGTATGGTAAATTTAGGTGTCTCCAATGTTTTGGCAGCAGTTCTACCTAAGTGTGGGGATTTAGTCTTTCCTCAGTTATTCTTGAAGCACCTAAAGCCTTAAATGGCAAAACACTAGACTGCCTGCTTTGAGCATGTAAATTTAAGAATTCTAAGTACCAAAAAGAATTATGAATTATGAGGAAAAATTACTAAAGAGGGAGGATGTGATTCTTTGCAATTAAGAAAAAAGACCATACCTTCAGAATACTGGACAGCTATGGCACAGTATTTGTGTGTGACCCCAGGGCAGTCACTTAGCCTTTTTGCCCCCTTATTTACATCTGTAAAACAGAGATAAAACTATTCATGACAGATTTGAAGGTGCTTGAAAAGCACTTTGAGAGACCTTTGGACTTGCCAAGCTTTGTTGCTTTTGTACTACGTAGAGAAACTCAGAAAAGTAGAAGGCCGTAGATGAGAGGCTCCAAAAGGTTATTTCACAGAAGGGAGGAAGGGACCAGAGTTCAGTGTGTGACTGAGGTGCTCTGGTAGAGATAATAAAGAGATGGCAGAGATGCGTAACAGCAGCTGGGCCTCGCAGATTTCATAAAAATGTAAGAACAGAAAGCGTTGGGTGCTTTCTGCAGCTGTGCTTTGCTCAGGAGGGAGGTGTTTGCCACACGGGGGCTGTGGCACAGGAGCTGTGCCCTTCCCAGGAGCTGTGGGCTGGGTTGTCTGGCTGATGGCTGATCTGGAGCCACAGGGTGGGAAGTGCTATTGATTCCAGGGGAAAGGAGGGGGAGGATGCTGCCCACTGCAACACAGAGCATCTTTATCTAATAGGCCAATGACTCACGAAAGATAACATGGTATCCTAATGCTACCTCTGTTACCAAGTTATTTCAACACTGGAATAAAAGGAGAGACACAAGCTGCTTTATCGGGAGCCTTTAGTTTAAACAGTCCATGCAAGCAGTGACACAAACCTAAGTACAGAACAGCAGAGCAGGCAGCAGTCAGCCTCAGGATCAAATTATTAATAGTAGTAATATTTAATATATAATATAGTTATTATTTTATTTTATTAATTTTTTATTATTATATTTTGAATGCCACTCTATCACTCCCACTCCTGAACTGTATAGGGGAGAGAAGTAACAAAAGGTTTGTGAGTTGAGATAAGTGCAGGGAGAGATCACTTACCAGGTACCATCACAGGCAGAACACTCCTGACATAGAGAAATTAGTTTAATTTATTACCAATCAATTCAGAATAGAATAATGAGAAATGAAGCCAAATCTTAAAAACACCTTCTCCCCACTCCTATATTCCTCCCAGGATTAACTTTATTCCTGAATTCTCTACCCACTGTCCCCAGTGGTGCAGGAGGACAGGGAATGGGGGCTGCAGTCAGTTCATCACACATCGTTCCTGCAGCTCCTTCCTCCTCAGGGTTGGACTCCTCACATTGCTCCTCTGCTCCAGCATGGGGTCCCTCCCACAGGAGAGAGTTCTTCACCTGCTCCTTCAATGTGGGTCGCTTTCCAGAGAAGCACTCCACAAATTGCTCCAGTGTGGGTGTGTTCCGTGGCATTTCCCTTCAGGAACAGGCTGTTCCAGACTGGGTCCCCCACGGGGTCACACAGCAAACCTACTCCAGTGCAATCCTCTCTCCACAGGTGCTGCCAGGAGCACTGCCTTCCTGTGGGGTCACAGCCTTCTTTGGGCATCCACCTGCTCTGGTGTGGGCTCCTCCATGGGCTGCAGGTGGATCCCTGCTCCCCCATGGACCCCCAGGTGCTGCAGGGCAGAGCTGCCTCACCCTGGGCTGCACCAGGGGCTGCAGGGGAATCTCAGCCCCTGCCCCTCCTTCTCCATCGACCTTGAAGAGCTGTTTCACACACTCTCACTCCTCTCTTCTCTAGCTGCAGTTACCATTGCTCAGGGTTTTTTCTCCTCCTTTTACCAAGTTACCTCAGAGGTGTCACTGATGGGCCTTGGCCAGCAGCAGGTCCTTCTTGGAGCCATCTGGAATTGGCTCTGTAGGACATAGGAGAGGCTTCCAGCAGCTTCTCAGAGAAACCATCCCTTTATCCCCACCACCACCACCCAAACTCAATACAGTTTTATAACTGGAACCATTATACAAGAAATACCCAGGTCTGTTGAGCTCTGACAGGAGTTTTTGTTCGAAGCAGTGGCAGCCAGTACCTCCCATCAGGGTACAGTGATGCTCTGAAGTGGGGTGGAGGGGAAAGAGAAGTCTTCAAAGTGAGACATTTTATTAAGGAAAGGCTAAGAATATCACATCTCTGTCAAGTGTTTAGTCACACAAATTATAGTAAGATCAAAAGGTATAATTTATGCAGTACAATTCTCTTAATTGGCACAGAGTCTGGTGGAGCCAAAAAGGTGCCACTTGAGCAATTGTCCTGATTATTGGAGACTCAAAGGAATATGCTTTTCAAATCTACATAAGAGGCAGAAGGATACTGGGGTCAGCATCTTTATCCTCCTCTGTCAATGGTGGATAATTCCCTGCAGTATTCTTCCTGTATCTAAATTACACATGTGATAAGATTTCTGCCATCTTCCTTGAAGAATGTTTCCCAGTCTAATAGATTTAATTATTAATTTACTATAAAGTGTCCTCTGCTTAATTTCCGCACTTTTGCCCAATTTACATACCAACCCTTATTATTGCCCTGAAATTAAGCCATTTCCTTCTCTTTACTGTTCCTTTCTTTGGGATCTTAATATGACACCACCAGTCACATCTTCACCCACCATTTTACCAATCAAAACATTAGACATTGTCTAAGAAATGATTGCTGATGATTTTAGGTGCCCCCCCCCCCCATTTTTCTAGGGACTGATCCTCTGTACCTCTACAGGCCTGTTAAGCCCTTTAGGTTGTTTGTGAGCTGTTCACCTAGAAACTGGGGAGCTGGGATGGCTAATTGTGCAGAAAACATGCTCTGCCTCTCAGTCCTGGTGGGGTCTTAGTTCTCAGGCTGACATAGGCTGGGTGTGTGGAAGTTGAGCAGAGCACTGAACCCCGCCATGCTTTCAACTTCCCACAGCAAATTCACTTTTTCTGGAATTTCTGAAAGACCTGCTAGCAATGTTAACTCCAACATAACTCATTTTGGAGTCATGCTGAGCGATAGAAGCAGAGGAGGGAAGCTGTAGCTCAGGAGTTTGTCCACCATCAAATCAGAGCAGTACAACTCCTTATGCAGCCCACACTGTTTGCACGGATGAGGGATGTCATTTTCTGCACAGCTAGCAATCCCATCTGAAATTTCCTCTTTAGCAGCCATCCCAGTTAAATTACTCTGTTACTTATCAGGATGGAGAATTGCTGAAAGTTAAAAAAAAAGTGACTCGGCTTCCCTTGTGAAGAAAAACATTGCTAGAAATAAATGCTTTTGTTTCTTCATGAAAGATGCCTAGTCTGGGTGAAGTATTTTTAGTCACTCTGGGTGTGCTGTTACTCATCTCTTGTGGAATGGCTGGAGTAACTGGAGGAGGAAGGTGGAAGCAAAGAGCATCACAGTACATCTTTCTACCACAAGCCTAGGAGACAAAGTCTGTAATTGTGTAGAGGGTTATAATAGAAGCATTTAGGTTGAAAAAGGCCTGTTTTAAATGCAGTTAATTAGGTGTCACTACGGGACACGAAATAACACGACGCGCACACACTGCTGTTTCTCAAGGCAAAAAAGGGAAGTTTATTTTCTGACTCCAACATTTATAGATTTCCAAAAGTGATGGTGGATTGGAGGGTTGAAAGTGCCACCTCTCTAATGACACTGGACAAACCAACAGTCCATCAAATTTCTCCTTCTCCATAAAAGAATGCAAAACAAAAAGTTATTCACAGGTGTGTGAGAAAGTTCATTACAAGAATGTAAACATCAGAAGGCTTAGAAAATCTCAAAAAATCAGGGCGACAGTTACCCTAACTTACTCTGCTTACTCTGTATAAGCAAAACACTTCTGATCTGATATTGTCATGGCTGTTGCTGAAGACCCTGGTCAGAGAGAGCGGGTTTCCTCACAGACTGCTTTTTCCAGAGACAAGGACACAGGTCAAACAGGTCCCACACTGCCAGCCTCAGACACCCACAGCAGAAGCACGAGTGTCAAGGAGGACGAGCAGAGAGGCTCTCAGGAGCACAGAGCTGTAGTACTTGCCAGTAGCAGGCTGCATGCGAGTCCATTTGACTGTGCAACCCTTGTGCTGAAGTGACCCTGATGCCAAAGTCGTGTTTCTTTGTCCTCAGTCCCATTTTTGGTGACGTGCCGAGCTGCATGCACTGCTGTCGTCCTCAGTGTCGTATAATACCAACGACTTTCGGAAAGCACTAATGAACAAGTGCAATTTCTTTTCTCTATTGTTGGGTTTTTTGTAAAGTTGCTCAAATGCTCTCAGGTATGGCGGCCCTGAACGGAGGACTCGGCGCCACAGGCCTGACGAACGGCACGGCCGGCACCATGGACGCGCTCACCCAGGCCTACTCAGGAATCCAGCAGTACGCGGCCGCCGCGCTGCCCACCCTCTACAGCCAGAGCCTGCTGCAGCAGCAGAGCGCCGCGGGCAGCCAGAAGGAAGGTAAGTCCTCGGGAGTTTGCAGTTTGTTGCAGCCCCGAGACACATGAAAAGTCTCTGTTTCGGCCCGCGCGTCTGAAGAATGAGTCGGAGTTCTTCAGCTCTCGGTCTCAGGGTTGTTTATTGTATCTTATCTATAAAAATTTTTCTCCTGTCCAGCCGAGGTCCGTCCAGCAGGACAGACAGAGGCACTCTGACTGCCCCCGGGGCGGTGTTTTCTCTTTATACTACGAACTACATATAACATGTTTACAATTATTTTCCAATACCTATCACCTATATTAGACATTGAGTTTCTACTCTAAACCAATCCCAAAGTGCCAACATCACAGCAGAAGATGGAGGTAGAGAAGGAGAAGAAGAAAGGCTGGACACGCCCAAGTCCCTCCATCTTGTCCCCAAAACCCCTATTCTAAAAACCCCAAAATCTACATTTTCACCCTGTGATAATTTTATTATTACACTACTTAAACTGCTGTGGCTTTCAGGTCTCCATACAAAGCTGGTACCTTGCTCCACGGGTCATAATCAAACCCACAGGTGTTCTGGGCTGCGTGCCAGGGTCTCTGAGCCCTCTGGCAGGGGTCCTGGCAACTCTGGACACCCAGAGGGATGCACTGAGTTCCGACAGTAAGTGTCCGCGCCAGCAGACCCAGCCCAAGCTGTGCTACGCAGCTGTTTCCTCCTGGAGGCTTTGTGGAAGGCCTCAGGCCATCTAATCTGTGATTTCTTCTTCCTCCAGTTTCTTTCTGCTTGCCACTGTCACCTTCTTTGATGTCTAATGTGTTTCACTTTTCAGTCGTCAAGTTATGCTTTGCCACCCATCCCTTCCTTATATAAAAGCATTTACCACCTACCATATAAAAACCACTAACAAAAATCTTCCCTCTGTGGATGCAATTTTGTCTTCTGGTTTCCATTTTCTGTCATAGTGGAGTTAATCTGATTGAGGTTTTGAGCTAATGACAAGATCCGTTTTCACTTTGAGTGGTTCTTTGCTTAATTGTGGGTCTTATGAGGAAGCAGCTAAGTGAATGATTGCGCCCCTCTCCCCACACCAACAGCAAATAAACCTCAGGAAGTTATTGCTAAGAATAAATGAATACTAATTAAAAGGTGTTTAGGAAAATGAGGCTACCCTTTTCCCCTCTTCCGTTCCCCTTCATGCTTCCCAGGCATTTTCAGGGGGGTTGTTTCTGTTTTCATTGCTTTCTCCTGTCCTAATTTCCAGCTAATTCTACAAAGACAGGAAAATACTGCATGCTTTCTAAGACTGTATCTATGTTGTCACTACTGCTCTTGCCAAGAATAAGCTTTGGAAAGAAACCTAGTATAATATCCTCAAGAGAAATCTTTTTTATCCTCTTTTGAAATAGTATTTTGTACTGTTATGGGATGTGTTTCCTAGGAAGACAAATTTGGCATTCCCCCAGCTGGTTATTGTATAGGGACACTGGAGTTCAAATGTATATTTTCTCTCAAGTCTTTTCTCTCATTTGCTGCTAAAAGCTTGAATTATTTAAAATGAAAGGGGATTTTTTTTCAAATATTTTTTTCCACATTTTTTGTTTTCTGCATTTATCTTTCACCTCAGGCACTTTGGTCAGTGACAATAGACTATTTGACACCAGAAAAAAAATTGTTTATTTGGTGTCATTGCAAGATACATAGTGAAGGACATCTTGATTTTTTTCTAGCTATTTTAATTTTTCTCCGTTTAGAAACATTCAAATCAACTTAGGTTTATTTTTTATTTTTATGAATTGCCAGCATCCTTTTTAAAACACAATGTTTTTGTTATATATCTTGTATCTGTTAGTAGGTGGTTAAGTTCAAGTGAGTGAATTCCAGTACTGAATACTGACAATGTTTTGTCTCTCACCATGATTTCTGATGGAAGAGTCTGGAGTGGTTGAGGATAAACAAGTACCAGAGAAAAATGCTATATAGATATGAAATGCTGAAGCACAGTGAACTGCCTTGTGCATATGCTCCTAAATATTATTTAGCAAATTTTTTTCCCTACTATTTTAAAGAACATTATTTGCTAGGAATGATGGTTTACTTATGACAAGAAGAAAAAAGTTCCAAGTGACAAGTTTATTTCATTTTTTTTTTCCCTGCCTCCCCAGATTTTTTTTTTTAATCTAATTCATTTATCTCCTCCTTTTGGGCAAACTTTGCTACCTTTTCCTTCAGGCTGAGAGAGAGCAGCCAGCCTGATTCTGTGTGGGAGGAGTGAGGCTCCGTGGCTCTGTTGCAGAAGGAACTCTGTAAATCTCATGAGCCTTTTCCTCTTCCTCTCCAGAAAAACAAGGACATCACATCTGAGGCACATTTAGGTTCCATTAAGCAAGGGAATATGTAATCAGGCTATTCTAGGTATGGTTTTAGCATAAATGTTTGTTCCCTTTGTGTACCACCTACACTGCTGGTGCCTGCATGGAGGCCACATCTGGCTCCATCATGTATCACACTCTTCCTGGCATCCATTGCTCATTTCCAGTGTGCTGCCATTGAGCTAGGGGGAAAAAAATAACCTATCAGCACTAAGATGGGTGTTTTAACCTACACCTTAAATAATACATATCTCAAATCTTGTCTGTAAGGAAAATATTCAAAGCACTTTTGAGTTTACACCTTTGTTTGCAAACTGAACTAAGTCTAAAGCCACTTATTTGCAACCCAACTACTTAATTTTGAACTTCTTTAAAATACTTGTTTTACAAGGCTTCTTCCAGGAGACAGATCTTTGTATGGGGGATTTATATTTAAAAAAAAGCTCATTTTGAAATGAGTCAGTGCAAATTTAATTCTGAATGTCTTTTTGTCACTGACTTCACTGACTTTTAAGTCACAAGGTGTGCTTCTTCTTACTATTTTTATTCCTATCTGCAGCATTTTCTTGCCCTTTGAGTTTAAATCTGTGGTACTCAAATCTGAGCTCACCTGCTTCCGTTTCCTTAAGTTCCTGCAACTGGAATTAAACTGACAAACCCATGCAGGTGTTGGAAGCAGCAGAAGAATCCTTGTGCAGTTCTCGGGGCATTTTGAGAGCCAATACATTCTGTACCTGTTTTCCTAACCTTAATTACACTGAAAGACATTCATGTAAATTGAAGAAAGAGGATGAATTTAACTACTTCTGTAGTAGAGTTATGAAATAAACACTTTTCAAAGTAAACACTTTTCAAGATGGGATGCTCTCAAGAGCTGCATTTCAGCTCTGCTCTTTTGATGATCCACTTGCTTTTGTTCCTTCAGAGTTGGAAAGTGAAATGCTTTCTGACCACCAGCTTCAGTAAGTATTATGGAAAAACAGATTAAATGTAGCACTTGTAATAGCTGCTTTCATACTTCTTTTTTTTTAATCTATTTTATTTTCCTAAAGGTCCAGAAGGGGCAAACCTCTTTATTTACCACCTCCCCCAGGAGTTTGGAGACCAGGACATTCTGCAGATGTTCATGCCTTTTGGAAATGTTATCTCTGCTAAAGTCTTCATTGACAAACAGACCAATTTGAGCAAGTGCTTTGGTATGTCAAATTTAATAAATCGAACAGTAAAAGCCGCATGCACGATCCTGAAAAGGGGCCAGGAAAGCAAATTAACAGCAGTGTGAGAAATGTCATACTGGAAAATCATTCCAAAAATAATAGACTGTTAATCCTCAAATGAGCAGGAAGATGCAAAGACAAACTATTTCTAAGTAAAAATTGGATATGGAAAAAAAAACCAATAATAATCTTCCAGTCTGACATCTCGCATGAATGTGTCAAGTACATGAAACTAATTACACCCTATGTTGGGGAATGTCATTTAGTATACTATTAAATTGCCTTATTATGGATACCTAATTATTCTCTATTGTATAGCTGAGCCACTTAAAAAAGCTCTATGTTTAACCCATTGCTTCTACATTACAGGAATTTCTTTCTTCTGAATTAAGTGCAAGATTTTGCAATTAGTGACTGAATGGTGTGTACATTTAGTTCAGAATATGCTGCAGACAGTTGATGTTTAGCTGTGCAGCTCTAGCTGTTGTGGGTGGGTTCCAGTGTGTTATGGAAGGTGGCATCTCCCTCACCTTAGGGCAGGGATGAAGAGAGCCTCACAAGATCAGTGTCAAGTTTCCCAGAGAATACTTTGAGCTGTCAGAAAATTAGATCACAGCAGAGAAGGAGATGATATGTTGGTATAAAAATAGTTTTAGGGTTGATTAGGAGGGCTGATCTCTTTGGAATAGCAGAGATGCACCAGTTCAGTGCTTTGATGGAATGGAGCAGAGAATGTCAGTGTGTGGTAAACTTCTGGAGCATTGGTCTAATAATTATGGTCTTATACAAGACACAGCGAGGATTTAGGAGGTGGAAGGAATCTCTCAAAACATGAGTTTTGTAGGGGTTGATATAAAATACTGGAATTTTCTTTAAAGTGGCAATTCTTTCCCAGAGTAAAGGAATGCACCTGTATATATGACAAAAGAGGGATGGACAGTACACTTGGAAAGTTGATTCAGTTCACAGAAAGAGTGTGACATTCTTTCTGCATTTTCCCACAGTCATTCAGTTCATTTTTGAAGCATTCACCTGTTTAGGCTTTACAAAAAATTATTCATATCTACACCAGTATAGTCCAGCCTGTGTCTGCAATGGGTTAAAGCAGTCCCTGAGGCTCTTGCAAATTAGAAAAGTGGAATTGAAATGGACTCCCCATTGATCTGGAGCCAGTTCTGTTAGCATGTTGGGGGTTACAAAATTGTTGTTGAGATCTCCAGGAATCTTGATGAAAAGACAAATCAAGCTATGTTAATCAAAATGCAGCAATTGTGGTGACTGCTGAAAGAATGTAAATCAGTTTGGGCAGGTGGCTCAATTGATCAGATCGTTTCCCCCACTTGCTTTTTGTGCATTTTCTTTTACTCTTTGATTACCTTCTTACACATTTGTCTGGGTTGGTGCGACACAATTGCCTAACTTAGTGATGCACCAAAGTTATCTGCTTTAAGGGAAAATGGAGATGTCAAGCCCCAATGGATGGAGGAATCCTCTGTCTTTTTGGTTTTAGGCAGCTTTCACTGATATTTCCATTTCTCATTCTTCCTTCCCAGCTACTCTGCCACCAGGGAGGGAGCTCTGCTTTAAAAACAAAAAGTAGAAGTGGCAGATGAAGCTGAGTTTTCTGATTAGTGGGTGACCATGTGGTGATGCTGCAAATCACAGGCAATGCCAGAATTAGTCCTGCTAGCTTAATATACTGGCATAGTCTGCATGCACCTCCTCAGCTTTATTAGCAAGAATGGTCTAATTTATATTTTGGTCCTACATTTGTGTTTCAAAAAGCTTTTTTTTTTTTCTTTTTCTGTCCTCCCATCCAAAAACTATGACAATAATGCTGCTGAAGAACCCATTTCTCTGCTGAATCATTTATGCTCGTTGCACTTGGTACAGTTTGGGTTTGGGTTTTTTATTTGTTGGTTTGGGTTGGTCTTTTTGCCCCTTGTAATAGTAATTGTAATAATTTGCACATGCTTAGGCAGGAGACTGGAAACTCCAGAGTAGGAAGCTCTGGAGTTTCCAGTCTCCTGCCCAAAGGAGGAGGAAGTCAAATTACAGATGAGAACAGGTTAAACATCCAAAAGGTGTAAAGATTGTCTAAGTCTGCCTGGCAGAAATGGGAAGGTTTATTCTGAGTGAGTGATAGACAGTGATGAATCTTTATGTAAAACTGCTTCACAAAATGAAAATTTTCTTTTCTGTGCAGAAAAAGGACGTAGGCATATTTTCTTTTCTTGTCCAACCCAAAATGAATGCTCAAAGGAATAAATGGTGATGAGAATGACAGAACAGTGTGTTTACACCTGGAAGTGCTCTCCCATGAGTTCTCACATGCTCCACGGGCTTTAATTGATTCAGCAGACAAAGGGTTTCTCTATTCCAGCTTATCTCTTGCCTTTCATAAACTTTACAATAAGAAAAATGAGATATGTAAGTAAGGCAGAGGAGGGGGAACTCAGTTACATCAATGCAGAAATGCAGTCAAGCCTTATAGCAAAATTGTTACTTGAATGATGAAAATTATTTATGCTGATTATAGAGCTACCCAAAGATCTAAAACAAAAATCAAAATTGTCATGACAGGGTCTTTGAGAATTAAGAAACATCATTCTGGCTTCATGTAACCTGTGGTTTAAAATTCAGACAAAAAATGATGAATGGGTGCAATCAGAAAAATACAAATAAAGGGAAGGAATTCTAGATTCCTCAGTAAGATTTATAAATGAAGGTTCTCAATAAGGAAGAAGATGAGAATGTAACAAGCGAATGCAGGTATTGCATTCTGTATAGAGAGACAAATTGTGAATCCAAATAAGAACTGAATGATAAGGGCTGAGGCCAGCAGTGAGCTTCCTTGTCTTCATTCACCATCCACAGATGCCAAGTGACTAGTTTAGATCACTTGCTCACTTTCCAGGTAGATAAAACTAGGTATGGAGGAAAGGAACTAGAGTGATGATAAGTTCATAGCAGTAACATGCACTTAAGAGAATAAAGTGAAGGTCAGGAAAGCTGTAGAGGGAAATGCTGAATTGGAAAGTAGGCAGGAGTAGCTACACCTCAGCTGTGGAGCATCTGCCTGGACAGTGCTACAGCTGCCCCCCAACTCATGCTAGTTCCCTTTGCTATCCCTGAGGCAATCCTAGAGCTCATGGAGGGAGACACAGGATGTAGAGCTAAGATAATGATTGGAGTCATGTGAACAGACATGATCTCCTAGAACCAAATAGGGGAAAGGAAGAAAGGGAGTGATGAAGCTCCTCATGATTTGGCAAAAAATTTAGGAGAGAATGATCTCAGGGAGAAAGTGAGGAAGTGGCAAGAGTTACTAAAACCAAGGAAGGCATGGAGGAACATTTATTATCCCTTAAGAAAGTAACAAATAATCAACCACAGGACAATATGGATAGAGCATATTGGCTTTGGCCGGGAGAAGGTTGGCAGAGATTTAAATGAGAGGTGGTTTAGAGTGGAAGGAACAGAAGTTAGCCTGAGTTGTCAGACAAGAGTCTTAACTTAAATAGTTTGGTGAAGCTGATTTAAGGTGAAGCCGCAGGGATGATCTATGAAGGGGAACAGCTGGACAAGGATACCTTGATAAGGAGGGAAGATTTTATGCAGTGGGGAAAGCATAATAACACCCTGACTCTGCAACTGGAAGAGGGCAGCTGTGCAAGAGCCATGAAAGGATAGGTTAAAGTATTGTTAAAAAGAGGTTATGAATCCAAGAAGAGACACTAAGCACAAATGAATGAAACTGGTTGAGGAAAGAGAGGCCCTGAGAAGCCTATGTGTTAGGACTGAAGACAAAGTGTGGCATCCATGCTTTAGAGGAATGAAGGGATATATGTTAAGGCAAATTCAAGTGGAAAGAAGAGGGAGCATTTCACAGCAGATGCACAGCAGCAGGCTGAGTGCAGTAATAATTAGCCCAAGCTGAGGCAGAGCAGCAGTTAGGTGAGCTTTGCAATTACAAGTGGGAGGCCCAGATATGAAAATGAACTTTGAGCCTCCAGAATCAGGGAGATTTGAATATATTAAGAACAGAACATTTTCAGTCTCCCAGGGAAAAGAAATCTGAGCCAGGCCAGCCATTCTGAATTACCCAAGCAAGCATTATCCTCCTAGTTAGTGCTCACATGCGAGGAGCAGATCTTGGAGTTCTCATCAAACCTACCATTGTCTTTATGATGCTGCTTAATTCTGATGTTTGTCTACCCCTTTGGGGACCAAGAGACTGAATTAACTAACATTAAGGTACCCTGAGATCTTGAACTGGAAGGAGCTGTAAAATTACAAAATATTAATATTGCAACTGTCCTAGGCCGAGCCCAAGGAGCTGAATGTTCCATAGCACACATGAACTCACACCCAGGTGTGCCAGTGGGTTTAGGCAGTTTGGGGGTTTGATTCTGTAACCAGGCTCGCTGTTTCAGCTTCCCTTTTGCAGACTGGCCTAAATAGCACTTCCTAATAGACTGGGAGGTATGTAGATACTGCACTGAAAAGTGTTACAGTAATAAATATCTTCAGTCTCTAAGGTAGGTATATAAATAACAAAATGGAAACTGCATTGCACCAAAATTGGCCAACTGCATCCCAGCTAGTAAAGAAACATTATGTAGGTAAAGAGGAAGGCAAAAGGAAACAGGAGAGGAAATGGGATATGAAATGTGATCAAAGGACTAATTGAAAGCCAGGTGAATGTGTCAAATAAATAGCAATCATAAAATTCTTACAAAGTGCCTTCTGACATTTGTTGTAACCCAGAGCTGACTCTCTCTCCCGCCTGTGTTCTGTGTCTTGCAGGTTTTGTTAGCTATGACAATCCGGTCTCTGCACAAGCTGCTATCCAGGCTATGAACGGCTTTCAGATTGGCATGAAACGCTTGAAGGTTCAGCTGAAACGCTCCAAAAATGACAGCAAACCTTACTGATCTTAACCCCAGATGCTTACTGCTCTTATTTTAGCTTTCTTAGGGTAAGTCCCATGAGCAAACCTGTCCTCTGCAGGGGGGTTAAGAAAGAACATAGAGCCAACCTTCACCAAGGGACAGTTATTTTTACAGTTACCACTTCCATCTCCCCACTTGTCCTTACTGCACTTGGCTCCCATTTCCTTGCCAAGTAATTACTGAGTTGTGTTACTGTATTTTGTTTTGCAGCATAATTTATCTCCTTTTCGAAACAAAAATAAACGTCTTGAAATTCCAAATAGCACACACACACAGACACAAAAAAAAAATGTGCAATTTAACTCTGTGAACCCTGGTGCCATTAGCACACAATAAAAGTTGTTTTCTATGGATGGATCGTATTTTACCAGGGGGGCACCAGCAGTTTATAGGTTAAACAAAATGGCCTCATGCCAGTTGAAGCACTTATTTTGCAACAAAAATTGAAATAAGTCTTTCCACTACATCAACTTGTTTTTTGAGAAGATCTGATTTTTTTTCGGTTCAAATCAACGTATTGTTATATATTAGTCTGATTTTACACTGGTCGTCTTTATATTTCATTTTTTTTAAGTTCTTGTTTTTTTGGAAAGGATTAATGTAAAAAAGATTTAGAGATCTGTTTCTAAAGCTACAGGGTTTAAAATAAAAAAAAATAAAATAAAATGAGTGACAATACTTGATGTTTCTTGAGAGATAAATTTAATAATAATAAAAAAAAGAAAGCCACAGGCCTGTAAATTTTATTTGTAAAAAGCATTTCTATTTTTATACAAAATTTTTACTGCCTCAGAAATAATGGAATTTATTTATTGCCTATTGTTAACTTATTGGATACCTAAAGAGCAGCTCTCTATGCTAGCTAGATCCTTTGAAGTAGTCTCTAGAGTAATTGTGCCAAGAATGGGCGCTTTTTCACTGTTGAACCCTCCACCCTTTGCAGTTCATGCTTTTATCCTCTTGTTTGTATTTGTCTGGTTATTTTGTTCGTAGTTTCCATTACCTAGTTTAAAGTTCAGTTGTCTGACCCTTTCCCTCCCCCTGCCCCCCCTGTACCTTTCTGTTACATTTGTAGAAACTGGTTCTTTCCTCTCTTTTTCTCCCCAAAGAGGAATCCATTCTCTCTGACTCCTTTCAGATGGATCCTTTTGGGGTTCCATTGTGTTCTTGTTGACAAGTATTGTAAGTTAATGCAAATTATGTGAACAGCTCGTAGGCTCTACTGATAAAAGATTTGCATTAGTTTTCTCCTGCACCCATAAAAGTGATTTTGTTTGTGCTGCATAGATTCTGTGTAACTTTTTTTCCTCTTCCTTGTTTTTTCCCTAGACATCTCCATGCCCGTTAGCCCATCGTTTGCCTAGCATGTCCCTGTGGCGTCTCAAAAAAAAAAAAAAGTTTCATCGTCCCGTCATTGTTTCTGATGTCTTTCTGACCTCACATCATATTTGGTTCTCCTACTGACCTAGTTTGACCTTTGAAATTTGCATGTGACCTCATCTAGCTATGAATTCTGGGAAGTCAATGTGAAAAAACATTGCTGCATTCATGCAAGACTGAAATTTATTACTAGATAAATTAATGATAGGATTTAAAAACAACCTGTGGCAAAATGTTTTTTCTTTCTTTCCTTTTTTGTTTTCAGTTTTGGTTTCTGGTTTTCTTCTTTCCTTGGAGTTTTTGTTTCGTTTTGTTTGGGTTTTTTTGTTTGGGTATTTTTCTTGGTTGATTTTTGGTTTTGGTTTTTTTTTTTCATTTCGTAAAAAAAAAAATAAAAAAAAAACCAGACTTGAAAGTATTATACAGGGATTGGCATTCTGCCTGGTCACTGGTGACAATAGCAATATGTGTCCAGAGGCACAGAATGTTGGTTTCTAACAGACTACTTCCAAAACAGTTTGAGAAATAAAACTGTCTGATTTTAAGTCTCTAGAGGTCTGTAATAGTTTTTACATTTTTCAGGCAGTGTAAAGTTTTTTGATAAGGCCATTTTAGGTGGCTCACTTTCTCATTAAAGTATATATATAGAACCACTTTTTGTAGATTAGTATAAGAAAATATTTACCCTGTTTTAGGGCAAATGCTACCTACTTGTGTCACCTTTTGCTGAACTGACTCACAGTTAGACAATCCATGGTTTAATGCACATGAAATTACCTATATTTTATACTGTTTCAATGTACAGAAGAAAGGTTACTGTAAAATGTGTTACGTTGGTGCTTCTGTGAATTAAGTTGTGGTTTCATCATGAGTCTTATGGTCTTAAGTGTTCTATGTTTATAAAAAGACAAGTTTAAAATTGGTTTACTTGAACAACAAGAACAAAAAGAAGATTCAAAAAAAAACACAAAAAAAAAGTTGTTTGCTTAAAAAAAAAAAATAATTTCATGTGAAAATGAAAAAATATTCCAGAATAAGTTTGTGTTGGCTTGTGACGCATTGATGTCATTTTTTTATTGTGAACAATTTAGGTGTGTTTGTGTTCAGCAAAATGTGATCAGTTTTTCTTTTAAAGAAAAAAAAATCAGTGAAACTATAGTGCCAAATTCCAAAGGTACTTTCTTCCTAGAGCTTCAGTGTGTTTCTTGTGTGAAGTAATTTGATAACATGGGTATTTTATTATGTGTTTTGTATAAATCCCTAATATTTAAAGAAAAAAAGAGGTTAAAAAGTTTGTTAACTTGCTATCCTGTGGTCTTGTTGCCTGAAATTGTTATTGTTTGTTATTTCTCTTTGATGTTTTTTGTAAAACATTGTATAAGTGCCCATGTTTCACTTTTTTAACCACTCTGCACACATCAATGCTGTGAAAGCAAACCTCACTATGTATTTTCTTCATATTGTATGGAAACCTCTAAGGTGAGAAAGTTTTGAACTTTTAACCCTTTCCACCCAGAGCTGTCTTGAGTGTTAATACCTTTTATACATTCACCATTTTGCTGTTTATTTTTATATATATATCTATATCTATAAATATATATATACTTAGTTTTTTGTGGTTTATTTAATACATGGTTGAAATCAGAACAATGCACAGGGCAGATCTGAAGGACAAAAATATTTTACTGCTGTCTAAATTTCTTCTGTATCTATAACTAAAATTATTTAAAACCGTAATTAACTTGTGGTTTTCCTTTTTAGATTTTGGGGATTTTGTCTTTTCTTAAAGAGCTTTTAATATGCTGCTGGAATATGCTATTCAGTATTAATAAAATAAAAGAAAAAGAAAACAATTCTTTAATTATCTATTGTGTGAGCCACTCCCAACCAGGAGCGGTCAATCCACCATTTGAAAACCTTGAGGAGAAAAAAAAAAAGAATAATAATATTTTTGTAATTTAAATAAATGAACTTTTGCTTAAATCAGATGCACTAGATCTTCCTGGGTGAAAATTCAGTGTGCACTGCAGTTAAACTACTTTTTATGGATAAAGTTTACATACACTGTAATGTTTGGTGTTATTTGCCATTATTTGTCACGGCAATATCCTGGCTTACTCCTGCAGACACTCGTTCAGAGAGGAGTAACTTTACTCGTGCCCGTGGTCCATGGGAATATCTGTGTGACTGATGGGGGTGTTTGCTGGAGGAAGCTCTTTGTAAGGAGCCAGAAAAGAGATGCTGGTAGCCCTTTTCACTGCCTTGTAAGTCTGATTGGGTTGCGTTCCTACCGCACAAACAGTGACCAACAACCAAATTCGGTTCTTTGCCACCGGTTCAGCAAATTCATTGCCAATCCAATGTGTGTGAGCAGCAGTACCTGCTACAGGTCATAAAGTGCCATAACTTCTTCCACCTCCTAGTTCTATCTGGTTATATCTGAAGCCACCTAAAATTAAAAACAAAGCCCTATATGAGTAACATCAGCTGGTGCACTCTTGTCTCTCATCCCCAACTTAAATGCTTCTTTATGTAGAGCCCTGGGATGGAAAGGACTAGCCTCTAGTGATGCAAAAAAAGTTTCCTTCTTATAGCACATGCACTTATAAATAAATGATCTATACTTTTCTCACGTTTTTACTACTGCTGGGGCCTTCCTACACCCTTTGAGGGCTATTTTGTACTACTTGCAGCAATTGTGCGTATTCGAAGTATCATCTCACGTACGTTATATTATATATATGTACATATATATATATATAATATGAGATCATCATTTGGATTGTTTAGAGACTGTTTCACTAATTTTTCTCATTGTACCCACCGTCTAAATTTCCAAAGCTTTTGTAGATGCCCTGGTGTGTCCTGTGGGTTTTCCAGTCCAGTTAGAGCGGTGATGCCTCTGGTCCTTGGGCAGTGTAACTCGGCACCAGGCTGCCCTGAATTACTCCACAGGACATTGGCTTAGCAGTGGGAGACAAGGAATGTTTCTGTACTTCCAGGCAACTGAGATGAGTCATTGCTTAGAAAGTGTCCATCTCTAAAAAAAAAAAAAAAATTTAAAAATTCAAAAATAAAAAATAAAATTCAAATACAAAACCAAAAACCCAAACGTACACCTCCTGGGAGGCAAATTATCTACCAGTTCTCTTTCAAAATAATGAAAGGGAAAAGCTGCAAGGGTGCAAGGGCCTAATAAGAGAGGAAGTAAAACAAGGGAAATTGCTTTACAAAATTCTAATCAAAAGACTAGACTAGTTGTTTTATCAAACAAATTAGCTAATTGCAATGAAATGGCAGTCCTCAAAGGAGTAACAAGTTCATCTTTCTTTCACCATAGGGGTTACAGTTCCTTGGCTTGTGCTACTCTGGAATCATTTTACTGTTTCTGTTTTTATTATCTTAAGTGCTAATTAACAAAAGGAAAAAATATCCTGTAGTTTCATTACCTTTTTGGATAATGTCATACAAAAAGAAAAAAAAAAAAACAAACCTATGTATTTGTGTTTTTTTCGTGCTGTGGGAATTGTTGTTTGTAGATTAATAATACTATCATTTTGTTTAGAATTACAAACTAGTTTTTAAGTATTGTCTGAGAAAAGCCAAAGTTAATGCAATCTAGTGGAAACTGTAAGACCATTTGAGTATTGTTTCTGTTTTATTGATGCATTTGGATTTTGTTGTTTGATGGAATTTGAGCCAAAAAAAAAAAAAAAAGAACAAAAAAAAAGGCAAAAAAAAAGCAGGCTTTCCTATTTCTACAACTTGATTGTACTTATGCATTTTGTACCAGTGGAACTTTTTATACTGGAGATTAAAAAACAAATGGAAATTTTTGTGGCTTACTCTCGTGGGCCCCCTCGATCATGACTGATTTTCAAGTTTGATTTCTGGATGGTAGAAAGAGAGTTGGTTTTGTTTCGAGAATCCAAAACTTTGGCTTGATTTCTTTTTTTCCCTTTGCTTATATCTAGTGTTTAGAATTTTGTCTTAACAAAAGCGGTAAGTTTCACTTTTTATTCTGTATCGTGCAGTTACACAATAAGGTAATTAGAATTAGGAGTACTCGGTCACTTTGCGTGGATAAATGTATTAGTTAAAACGTTAGGGGTTTGCTTTTTTGCTGTTTAGATCAGAGTTTTTTCTGATTCTTCTGTCCTCATTGTGAACATAACCGTGTAGTTGAAACAGTCAGACTTATTTTTGTAACGTATGTTATTGTGTGATGCAGTTTTTTGCTTCTGTCTCCAATATTAAACCATTTTCCTAATACTTGTCTCTCTACTTTGTGTGTTGTATTGTTGGTGGTCATTCTGTGTTGGTAATACATCTGCACACCTCACTGTTTCACGTGCCTGTTTTTTTTTTTTTTTTCTCTATTTGTTGGTTGTGTACAAAAGATACAGTCGATTCCACCTAAGTGAATAGCTGATTGGGGGGCAAAAGAGGATTTGTACATTTTAGACATATTCTGGTTTCTTTGATTCTTTTTTTTTTTTCCTCTCTTCCTCCCCCTAGTCATGCCTTATCACTTGGATAATCTCTTGGAGCAGGAAGCATTTTAAATGAGTTTCCTGCAAAGTCCTATTGAAGGTAGCTTTTATTAGCCTTCAAACTTCAAAACCTTCTGCACACAAACACACAGAAGACACCTGAAAAGATTTCTTTTTTTTTTTTTTGCTGTGGCATTTCAGTCAGTCTGGAAAATATGGATTATGGATATCATTTCTTCCTAGTTGTTAAAAAAATAATAATAATACTCTGCCACTATGTTATATGAAGCATATGAAACATTCAAGAAAAGGAGGATATAGCCTTGGGATTTTTTCCAAACTGCACAGTAATCTGACAGCATATGGCGTTAGTCAAACTCTCCCTAGAAACTAATCATGTCTTAACTAGGGCTGGGAGAGCCTGCAAAATCTTACCAGGTGATCAAGCTTGTTGTGTGCAGTTGTACATATAATACTTTAAAAAATATAGTAAAATCCAAGTGAGCACAGGAAGACTTTCTTACTAAAGCCAATGGAAGAAAAAAAAATTTAAAAAAAAAAGATAAATAAATTATGGAAAAAAGATCCCCCGTTGTTCCAATGGGTGATATTTTTGCTGTGGGCTTACAAAGCAGATCATTCTCAGCATTGGCTGATAGTATTACACAAATCTCAAAGGGGACTAAAGAAATACCATAGCACCTTTTTTCTCATTATTTTTTACACTCAGCTCTTAGCTTTTTTATTCTTTCCTTTCCTATAATTTTTTCCTCCTCACAAGAATCTCTCTGCTCTCCCCCAACCGGTGTCTACCACGATGAAATAAAAGCTGCAAAAGAAAAATCAAGAAAAATCTATGTTGTTCTGGTTTACAGAAAGTCTCTTCTCTCCTCTGATCGCAGATACAAACCTTACAATTTGGAGAGGGGGGGGGGAAAAAAAAAACAAAACAAAACCAACCAAACCAAACCCAAGGAGGAGAGAGAAGCACTGGTGAGTGCTCTCTGGAATTCAAGCCATACGCCCCCATCCCTTTCCTTTGTCCCACTTTCTGTGATGCTCAGGAATCGAAGACCACTTAAAAGTGCTCTTATGAGACCCAAACGACACTTGTCCCTCTTGTCTCCTCTCCCCTGGTCTTTCTGGCGCTCTGGCTTTGGCTCACACACACACACAGCCCCATCAATACCGTCCAACAAGGTCCTGGCGCACTGGGTGTATCCGTGTGGTGTCAGCAGCAACGTTGGTTCCTGCCTTTGGAAGACTTTTGAAATTTTCTGGTGGCTTGTGAGTTGGCCTGGTTGTTACTGCTCAATCTATTTTTCTGAATTTTTTTTTTCCTTTTTTTCACTTTTCTGTTTCCATGAGAAGCAAACAAGTGATGAATCTGGAGCCCCCAGTGAGCTCCAGTGCCATCCCACAGGGTCTGTTATCAGAGGTCAGGGATCCAAGAGCTCCTGGTTTAACCTAAAACCACAGGAGCCTGTAGCAGACAGCCCAGGCAGGAAAGCAGAACCTGATGGTCAGAATATATCCTGGGTCTTTGACACCTCTAGAGTTTATGATCTTGATTTGGAAAATGTTGACACGAGTGGATTCAGTTAAGTAAGTCTTGACTTGCATGATGGATAAATCAGAATTGCTCTCTGGGTTTTTTTAGCTTGCTGTGGATGTTTTCTTTATTTTCTTTTCTCTTTTTTTCCTCCAAACTTGGTCTTAGGAAAGAAACTAGAGCTTTGTGAAGGGTCTTTTCTTCCAAAAATACAACTGAAAAAAAAAAGACTTATACTGCAGTTAGGTTTCTTTTAAATACTCAGGGCTGAAAGATACAGGGTTTTCTTTCTTTCTTTCTTTCTTTTTTTTTTCATTTCAACAATGGGGGAAAAATGAGTTCCTTAAAGCAATGCAGCTGAACAGTTTGTCCTGCTTAAACACATGCTTTTAATTTCAATTATGTAAGGCACCTTGCAGTGTTAGCAAAATGTCTCTTTGTTAGCTATATGTGTATCGCCATGGGAAATTACCAAACTGTCACAAGACTCGCTGATTAAAGAATAGCCTGCCAGAGTGTGTGTGCCTTTGCCCAGTGTGACTCTTAGGTATTAGGCTAAGGAAAACAGTTTAACAAAATGTAGTGTGAATCATTCCTGATAAGTGAATAAAGCATTGTGACCAAGCAATCAGATTATTCACTTATCAGGAATCGACTGTACTGATAGTTTGCCTGATCGTTTTTGTTCCTCATCTCTGTTGTAGTTTCACTACTTTGCTGTGTTCTGTTTTTTCTCTCATGCTCTTAGTAAAATCACTGGGAATATCCCTTCGTGTGATCATGAAACGTGCTACTGAGTAACAAATAAAAAAAAATTAAATATAAAAATGATATCTTAACAAAATCTATGCACTTGCTATCAGGAACACAATACTGGATGTGTCTTATATATATTGAACTATAATAGTATTCGATTTCTTAAATAAAGCTTAAGAAAGGATTCTGTTGTCTGTAAAATTTTATGAGCATTAAATGGAACAAAAAAATGTTTCTAGGATTGGGCGCTTTTTGTTATATGAAATCTTCCTGGGTATAAGGTCTTTAACCATGCCCAGGCAAATGTTAACTAATTCACTTGATATTTCATTAATAATGGAGACTTTGAAAATTAGGCTTACTGAAATCTGTGGGGAGAAAAAGTCTTGCCATTCAGTGACTTGCAGCAAAAGATTCTAAGATGCAGAAATTTTGATCTCTTTCTGTATTTGAAACCAAAACATGTTTGGTTTTGCACTAAAATCAAAAAATGGCTAAAATATGTGAATGAGAAAATGCTATAAAGCAATACAATACTGTACTTTTTGGTATATGACTTTTTTTCCTCCTGATTCTAGATAGGTTTAGAGTTAAAAAATGAAAACCCATATGCTCAAAATTCCACAGATTCCACCCTGGAGGTCAAGGCATCTTTTTGGGGAAGATCCATGGCTTACTGTACGTTTCCTGTATTGAGCCTTCTCTTAAAAAAATATTTTCACATCAAAACCCATGAATTAAATGGCAATCGAATAGGTAAAACTGTTGAGTACACTGAAAAAAATTATTCCTTCAATGGCTGTATATTTGCCACAAAATTGTAGATTTTAAACAAACTTGATTTTTATGGAAATGGCCATAATTCTTGTATTTATCAAGCTTTCAATAATGTCAGCCTTTGGCAGAAAGATCCAGGAGAATGAGGGGAGGGGAGGGAGAGGGGTTGCTTTCTTTTTTTCTTTTGAACTGCATTACTGCCTCACTTTTCATATGCCATTATATTATCTGAAAAAAAAAATTAAATTGTGGAAATCTATCTGCTGCTTGTATCCTTCTATTCATGCATATTAGTACATGTTACTGAGCTCAACATCCAGTGGCCAGGTGCATCAGCTTTGTAAGGCAAAAACACTGTTCCACCAGAGAGGCCACAGGGAAGATTTGCCTTGGTGGGCAGCAGGATGGTCCTGACCATCCCACATCAGCACAGAGCTCAGGTGGGAACCCTGCCCTGCTTTTCAGAGGCTGCTGATGTAACAAAAATATTAAATAATCTCAATTATTAGCTCATATTTGTATTCCCTCTGATTTTCCTCATTAGCAGACTTTCTCTTTTTTTCCATTAAAGGGAACTGGAAAGTTGCAGTCATTTTCTGAATCATTTGCCCCTGTTGATAACCTAATTGTTTTACATGAATGCTAATATTTCCCTCTCACACATTTATATCTATCAGCTAAATCAGCAGTAAAGTAAACTCTTCTGGGATACATTCCTATATCAATTAGCAAGGATTTATGCTCCAAAGCACCATTAGCATTAATGGGAGTGTGCTCTTTAGCATAAACAATTGGCAATAGGTCTGGTGGACTTTATTTCATAAACAAAGGAGCATTTGAATCTTTGAGACTGGTTTCCTCAAGACAGCACTTCAGGGAGTGATGTCCCAGCCTCCCCGGCTGCTCTGGGGACATCTCACTCACAGGACACGCATAAATTCCTGAGTTGCCAGCAAAAGGAGACAGTGTCAGTTTGGAAAGTTGGCTGATTTCTGGCACAAAGTTTTGCTGGCGCTTTCCCTTCTGAACACCTGCCTGAGAACACACCAAGCGAAATTTTCAGCATTATCTCCCGTCTCTCCGACCAACAGCTTGAGAAATTTCACTCTGAGCGTTTTGTAGTGCCTCAGGATGGAGAGCACAGAGGGGAGGGAGGGAGGGAATTTGGAAGGAGGCAGGAGGAAGAGCAGAGATGAAGCCCTGTAGGAAAGAAACTGGTGAGTCCATCAGCTCCTTCAACTGTCAGCCTCACAGCACCAGGGCTTTCAGCAGAGAGCCAGAGGGGACCAGTAAACCATCACGTCTCAGCTTTCACATGCAGGTCAACATCTTCTCCCTCACCCCATGTCTGATCAACAAATACACAATCAAAATATTTCAGTCTTAATCCAAAGTCACTGGGAGCTGGGGCAAAAGTCCACCACTCCTCAGAGGTGCATGATCTACTGAATCCCTGCCCGTGCTTCTGCAGATGTTTTCTCTGTAGGTTTTGGCTTTGCTCAGTTCTGCTACATTAAAGAGCTCTTCTGCATCTGCCATTTCCCCCCCAAAGGCACTCATAAGCAAGTCTCAAGTTGCTTTTCATCCCTTGTTCATAAAACAAATACATCATGCTCTGGAAGCATCCATACTCAGTAGTGGCTTTTTAGTCCCTGAATAATTTGTGTGCTTTATTTCTGAGACTTTTTCTTTTTTCCCCAACATTCTTTCTAAATTTGGGTTACCAGAGCCAGATATGTCATTTCAACATCAAGTGGTGCAACATGCAGAAATTAAAAATTTCATCCCTACATTACTCCTCTGAATGACACAGCCAGGGATAGCATCAGCCCCTCCAAAAATAACATGCAAAAGCCACAAAACACCAAATTAGCAGAATTATTTGGGGCTGCTCCTTTAGGATGCTGAAATCCCTCTGGGATGCACTGAGCTCCAGGTTCCTGTGTGTGTGGTCTGCTTGCCTGTTCTTCCACTTGAAAGCTTCCTTACAATCACCCTGAGAGCATTTCTGTGTAACTCCTAGTCCCCTCCAACATTTTCCAGTTTTATCAGCAGTTTTGATATTTACTTCCAAGTCATTATTGAAAATATTCAATAGCATTCAGACCCCCTCTAAAAAAAACCAAAATACTCTCCTACAGTGAGTCTCCTTTGACAGCTTCTTTGTTGACATGTCAGCCCATTCTTAATCCATTTTATGTGCCTTGTATTGATAGGGTAGAATGCTAATTTTTAAATCAGAATCTGTTGTGCTGTCAAACATACAAAAGTCAGAATATATTCCATCTTTGCAATTACTTTTATCGGCCAAAACCTACAATCACATCAAAGAATGAAATCCAGTTTGACAACCCTTCCTCCCTTAAAAAACATGTTGATTGGCATTAATTGTTTACCTCATCTTTAATGTGTTTATACCCATATCAATAAGTCCATTCTTTTGCCAAATTAATGTCAAACTAGCCAACCATGGGCTGGGCCATCCTTCCTGTCTTTTATCAGTACATGGGAATGTCACATTTCCCATCCCATCTGGGATTCTGCTGGTGTGCTCAAATATGCCTAAGGGTCCATGTCAATGGATCAGAGTTCTCTGTCCTACTCTCAGCCCCAGCCACCTGGGGCTACCACATCTTTAACAAAATGGTAGCAAAGCAGACTCTTAGAGTTACACCAGAAACCCTTTTATTCTTCTCCTGGCATGTAGGTATGTGAAAGAGGAGAATTTTAGACATTACCTCTCTTTCTGCAGCATAACTAGAAGTTTTCCCACCTCCAAAAGCCTAGGTTCAACAATAAAATAAACACACCTAAAGAAATTTTGGTAGTTGAGTCCTGCCTCCTCACCCAGGTAGAGCTATCCATTTAGGGTGGGAGCACAGGGCAGTGAATGTTTGTTTATATGTGATATATTATTTAAAGATCAATAGGCAGCATGTGTGAAGGTAAAATACCCTTTCGTTCCCGTCCTCCTCTGAATAGACACAGCTGCTTTCATTGGTGCACACTTGAGTTCAAGCCCCATGGTTTTGAAGGAGGCAGCAGAGAAGAGTCACAGAATCACAGAATTTCTAGGTTGGAAGAGACCTTTAAGATCATTGAGTCCAACCCATGTTCTAACACCTCAACTAGATCATGGCACCAAGTGCCACATCCAGTCTTTTTTTAAACACATCGAGGGATAGTGACTCCACCACCTCCCTGGGTAGATGATTCCAGTATTTGACCACTCTTTCTGTGTAAAACTTCCTCCTTAATTCTAGCCTGTATCTCCCTTGGCACAGCTTGAGACTGTGTCCTCTTGCTCTGTCTGTTCTTGCCCAGAGAAAGAGACCGACCCCCAGTCAGTGTCACCTGAGGATACCTGGGGGCTATTAGAGAAGAGAGGTGATTTCAAAATCAGAAGAAACTTTAACCAAAGAGAGCTGATACTGCAGCAGCAGTAACAGAGGAAGCTGCTGCAGTGTTCAGTGCAACAGCACAGGGGCTGTTTCAGGCCATGGTGATCGCACAGAGGTGTCTTTGACACAGGCCACAGAGCTGTTGAGATATCAGTTATTGAGATTATTGAGATACCAATGCATCTGCTCAGGAACCTCAACCTCAGCCCAGCAGACACAAGCTGCTGCTTTACCCTGCAGCCATCCCCCCTAGTCAGGGTAACAAAATGCATCCTGCATTTTTCCCACATGAAGCAGTGTGCTAAAGACCAGGCAGTGAGGGGACCTGTCTGGAGGTGTTGCTGACTTTCCAGTGACTAAAAGAGAAAACAGGAGCAAAAGGGAGTTTTCTCAAGTAGTGCCCCATGCCCTAGGATACCCTGCTGACTGCTTAACTGCAGCCCCTGTAAAGAAGGGCAGTGGTGGGTTGATGGCTGTACTCAATGATCTTAAAGTTCTTTTCCAACCAAAACAATTCTGTGATTCCTGCAGACACAATGCAGGATGAACAGGGCATTTATGACCTCCAGCTCTCCTAGGCCATTTCAAGGGCTCTAAACACTACAAGTGTAGGAGTCTGGTGCATCCAGATACTCAGCTAAGGATCCCTAAGCTTAGAAGAATGAATCTGTGAGCTGAATCCCACTTTAAGGCCTATATTCACTTTCCTAAACCTGGGCCATGTTAGATACTCCAGGGCAACTCAAATGGCATTGATTCCTGCATTTATTAAAGAAAAATTGAGCTCTAGGGGTCTAATTTGTAGACAGCTGAAGGTGAAATTCAGTGAATCCTATTGTTAACAAATGAGCCCCAGGTGATGTCCCACAGGCCCTAAGTGGGAATTGGACCATACCAATAAAAACACCAGCTGCACTGGAACTGCTTTTTAGGGGATAGATGTATGCAGAATATCCCTCTGACAGGAAAGCCAGACCCCTGAGGACTTGTACTTATGTGATCTATAGAGCACCTCTGGCATTAGTTTCATCCTATTCATCTTTTGGCCTTGAGGATCCCCAGGAAATGATTGCTTACATTTCTTGTGGATGTGGCAAAAGTATCACATAATTAGTGATACTTGAGTCTCTGATCCTGGTGTAATCATGCCACACACTTTAGCATTCCATATCCCCAGACCATGTATTCCTCCTGTTCAAAAGAATAATAAAATAAAAAGCAGAAAACTTCACAGATTCATTGGGCATTTGTTGCTCTACTTGACCATCCTCATGGCAAAGATGCCTCTCCTGATTCCTCTAGTGTTGCAACTCATGCCCTTTCCTCTCACACCTGCCAGATGCCATTGCAAAAAACCTTGCTAAAACTTCTTGAGAAGTTCCCCAAAGACTCCAGGGCAGTGTGCCACTCTCAGGTGCCCCCAAGCTGTCCCTGCTCCAGGCTGAACCATCCCAGCTCCCTCAGCTTCTGCTGACAGGTGACAGCTGGCAGCCCTCCCCTCAACTCCCTCCAGTTTGCCCATTACTGGTATGTACTGGAGGCACCAGAAAGTGGGTGCAGTACCCAGATGTGGTATAGCACATGTCCTAGTAGGTAGTTTTTTAGGGATGGGAGGGTGATAATAACTTCCCACACTGTCCTGGCTCTGCTGCTCTCCATGCAGCCCAGGATGTTGGCTTGTTTTGCTGCCAGGGCTCACTGCTGGCTCATGGTGACCTTCCATCAGGACACACACACCCACCCCATGTCCCTTCCAGCAGGGTTCCTCCCTAGCCTGCCTATTCACAGCCTCTGCAAGCTCCTCTTCCCTCCTGGGTGTGGGACTCTGCATTTGTCCTTGAATTTCACACATTTCCTGCTGGCCCTCTCCTCCAGCCTGCTCAGCTTGCTCTGAATGACAGCCCCATCCTTGGTCATCTCTCATAAATTTTGTGTCATCTGCAAATTGCACAGGATAGGATATGTAGTGGTGTGAAATATGAATGTTGAACTTGCCTTTGGTTGCATTTCTCCTACATGTGGGTGAATCTAAGGCAAGTGGAGGCTGAGGAGACAGGCAGCACATTATGATACCATTCCCCTCTCTCTTTACTTTAAAATGAAACTAAAATAAAAACAAGGAAATTCCAGGAGGTGCCAATAAAGGAAACAGGTAGTTCTCTAGCAGGCACGTGTAACTAGTCACACAGCCCATTCTGAGCACCCCTGGGCATCAGAACTGGGATATCTGCTCACCACTCTACTGTGAAGCACACTCAGGCAATGCTTCACTGGTCCAAACACCTACCAGTGCTTGTGGATGTCCACAACAGCTACAGAGCTGTAGCTGCAGCACTGCCAGGATGGCCAAGATTCTTGTCAAGGATCCTGTCACTTGCAAGTGACAGGAATCCACCCACCCCATTCCCTTGCAGCCAGAGTCAATCTGCTGCAGTCAGCTAAAAAACATTCTTTCCTTCTGCAGGCATGAACACAACTTGTGGCACAAGGTTTTGGACCTCCTACTCTCCGGTCCTGACCCTAGATTTTTTTTGCAATTCACCACACAACCTCAGCAAACCTCAGGTTTCTAGCAAACATGTGGGTGGGGAAAGGGGAAATAGTAACAGCACCACTCAGCCAGGGACTGAGAACATGCTGGCTAGAAAGGTGCAAAGTCCTTGGCCAGCATGTGCAGAGAGAGACAGAGAAGTCATGCAGGACTCTTTCTCCTCCCCTTCCCACATCCCAGGTTCCTGTCCCAAACAATGGTCATACAAGCCTAGAAAATTGGGTGGTGTAGGCAGATGTACTGTCAGTTAATTTTCTGTTTTTGCAAACACCATTTGCCAAGCCAGTGGATCCCACTGGGACATCTTCATGGGCCTTACACAGTTAATACCATCACAAATTCCCAAGTGAGATATCCCTCTTGCCTGGCCCCTTCCCCTGTGCTTACCTTCTGCATGACTGGGAATGCTTGCTTACTAGACAGCTTTCCTTTATGCCAAAAGACACTTTCCAATAAAAAGAAAACCCTAGCACAGTCCCATCCCAGCCCATGTACCTCCCTTCTCGTGTTCCTGCTTCCTGTAAAAGAGTTACAGCTGCAGCCAACTTCTGAACACCAGCAGTGGGGCTGGGGGTGGGATGGGCAGTGTAAGTGCTACCACAACTACTGGAATTGGATCCACGATTGTGCCACAGCCTGGCTGTTTATATCTTCAACATCTCAGCAAAATGGCTTGTCACTGGGTCAGAATGTAATTTCTTTGCCATCAATCACCTCCTGCACCTCCTGCAGGAACATATGGCAGCCATAAATTCACTCCTGGTGGAACAGAGCTCCTGGATGAGAGGTCGTGTTCCCAGGTGTGAATAAATGAAAAGTTCACAACTCAGAGAAACAACACAGAAACATCACCAACCTGGATTTGCATGGAGGGCAAACAGGATTAATAGGAGGGTTCAGAGTGCCCCCCTTCTCCTCCAGACTCATTTTCTTCAGCTCTTTTAGCCTTACTGTGTTCTGTTTACAGTTGGCCACCTCCCTGCTTGCTCTTCACTTCTTTGTCAAAGTACAGAAATATTCTCACCTAATATTTACCTACAGAAATATTCCTACAGTCCTCCTGTGGAGTTCAGCCCAGGGGATTAGTGCCAAAATGCCTGCTGAGACATTAGAGCTTTAGTGGGGCCAGCCCTTGGGTTCAGTTAACTGAGGTTCTTGGCTGTTTGAGCATCCCTGTACACTGGGAATGGTGGAGAGGTATCACCACATGCAGGGTAGACCTCAGCTCTATCAAGTACAGAATTCACCAAATTCAGAGAATTCACAGAATCACTAGGTTGGAAGAGACCTTCAAGATCATCAAGTCCAACCCATGCCCCAGCACCTCAACCATGGCACCAAGTGCCACATCCAATCTTTTTTTAAACACATCCAGGGATGGTGACTCCACCACCTCTCCGGGCACTGGAAGAAAATGCTCATTCTCTGCTGAAGGAGGGTAAGGAAGGGATCCTGGTGCAGAGACCCAGCCTTGGCATCCTGACTGGGATGGACACAGTGCTCTGGGACATTTCTTCTGCAGATAAGGAGCCTGTGTGCCCTAGGAATGCAGTTCAGTTCTTGCCTAGAAATTTGCGGTCTTCAGCTTTCAAGGTATAGGGAAATAATAAAACAAACAAACAAAAAACCCAACAACAGCAACAACAAGATAAAACTACCACCAAAACACAACCCTTCAAGCTGGATTTTGTACTGCAAAATCCACTCATGTCCTTGGGAAAGCAAGTTTGTGAGGAGCATTGCCATCAGTGTGCTGGAAGTTCTCCTGAGTTCTGCCTCTGCACATATGCAGGACTGCCTTCACCTGGGCAGCTCTCACCTGCTGAAGGCTTTTTGGGCACCCAGATGGCTGCAGGGTTTTTGTTCGTGGTGCACTCAAGACTGCCCATATTTCATGTTCTCTCACCCAGCCATGCCTGGGGAGCTGCCTGTGCACTGCTGTTCTTTCAGACAGACAGGCATCAAAAGCACCTTCTTCTGAGCAGACCCCAAGAGGAACTGTGTTATGCCTTCCCAAATTAATATGCAAAAGTAAGCAGCATGAATCAGCCACTGATATGTCCCCACATACAGGGGCACTGCAGCTCTCCTGTATCCCTTTTACTCTTTCCAGCAGCTTGGATTTTATGCTTGGAGCACTGTTCTTTCTCCATTCCTTGACTCACAACTGGTCCTCTCTCATCTAGCTCCCATTCCTTTTCTTTCTATGAGGAATTCTTGGTCTCTGCTCTGTATTCAACAAGTGGTTGAAATGAGTGAAGGAGGTGATTAATTATTTAGAATTGTTCAATGGAATCTAACTAGGTGCACTGGGAAGGAATTAAGCAAGTGAGACATAAAGGCTGAAGATCAGGAAAATATTTCCTTAAAGTGAAATGTAACAGAGGGCAAGCCTGCCTCTGAGGCAGCACGGGAAGTTTCTCTTCCCATGGGATTTAGGATTGCAAAGAGCAGAAAATGGTCTTTAAGAGGAATCCTTCTGGGACAAGGCTAGCCAGCCCAAAAGACTACATTTGTCTATCCCTTCTAGGCACAACGGTGGGACACAGTGTGTGAGAAAGCACTGAAACGAGAACACAAAGAGATTTATTCATGCTGCAAACTTAAAATGCAGTGGGCAACTTCCCTTCAGCACAAACAACGCCTTTTATAACCTGTTTGAAGAGGTTTTCTGTATCTCCTTATTACTCAAGTAATTAATTTTCAACAAATGTGAGAGGACACTGCATTAACACAGCACGTAAATTTGGGAAACAAAAGAAAGAGCAGTAGCCCTTAAAATGAGATTTATTTGTGAAGACTACATCTAAGTTTCGAATGGCACTCTGAGCAAAATCAAGCTTTTCTGCTTTCATTTGCTGAGCTGTCTTCTTTCATTACAGAGTGTCCTAGCACAAACTGATCTGCCACACTCCTGAATCCTTTTATCTCTCATTAACTCTCCTTTCTTTTTTCTCATTGATCACTTCCTTCTCATGCAAAGACTTGATATGTTTAACCATCATAATCTTCCTACTTTGCAGTTGTGGGTCTGTAATTACACGCTTTTTGGGGGTTCAGCCAGCAATACATCAAGTTGTGCTAATTGAACAAAAATTTGTACAAAAACCTTCTCACTGAAGTGGTCATTTTGCCCTTTTTTGAAAAATTTTACAGCTCAGGAATAGCATGCAAACATATTATGTATGTGTGTTAGGACTATTTCATACAATCATTAAGGTGGGAAAAGACCTCCAAGATCATCAAGTCCAACCTTGAATACCACCATGCTCACCAAAACATATTGTGAAGGGACACAACTACTCAGTTTTTTAACACTTCCAGCGATGGTGATTTCACCACTTCCCAGAAAACCTGTTCTATGTTTAACTACTCTTTCAGTGAAGACATTTTCCCTAATATCCAACCTTGGCCCACTGTGGCTGCAGATGAAGTTGTCCCTATAGCAGGTTGGGCTGCATGCTGTGGGCAACCCAAGGGAACTGTGAGGGACCAAATGTTGGTTTGGGTGAAACCCATCCTTAGAGGACAATTGTCTCACATGCAACATTTTACCACTACAAGCATCCATTCCTGCCTGTCTGAGGGGCTAACTAGAAAGATCATCTCATGCGGCAAAGCCAACATCCCAACCCAATCCACCTGTGGAGCACACGGGGGCTGTGGATCTGGTTTCGACACATGTGGGTCTCATGAGGTCACACTGACCAAGGCTGTGCCAACAGTGTAGCAGCCCTCAGACTTTTGGTCAGGTAAAGGCAGGTGTATGGCAATACCTGGTGACAGAGACTCATGGATCTTGAAGCTGTCTGGGTGCCTGATGCCTGTGTCAGTTGATGGGAGATACCTGCTGGCACTGAATCTTCACTCTGCATTGGCATGCAGAGCAGTACTGGCTAATAATTAATGCTTTGCTACTTGCTGGTAACACCAAAATTACTTCTCTTTGTTGTCCCTCAATTATCACATTGCATGTTCTTCTTTTTTCTCTAATTTACTGCTCTTGAGGTGAGGACTGGCTGGTATCCCCAGGCACAGAATGTGTCTTCAAAACACCAAAACTCCAAAGAGCTGACAGCACCTTCACATTCCCACAACCATAGGCTGAGGAAACAAGGAAAACAATTTTACCTTAATTTTACAGTACAGAATCCTGATGCTTCAGAGCTGGAAAAGCCCCAAAGAGAGTGGGGGGACGCAGAAGTGACACAAGGAGAAGGTTTCTCACCACTTTGTCTCAGAGGGTAATGTCTGCATATTGATGCCAAATAAAATTGTGCACATTCTTTAGCTTGGCACAATAACTCCTGCCTTGCTCTTTGTCTGATCTCCTGGATATATCAGTTGACTCATCTTCCAGATCCTCAGCTGGAATTCTTCAGTGTACCAGAAGCCAAACAAACCTTCTGTGTGTCTCAGTGGTTTCAGAATCCTTTCCTCTCATTTAATTAGTTCTTGTAGTGGTTTCAAATTCCTTCCCTCTCATTTAATTAATTATTGTAGTAGCTAATGGCCACCAAGTCTGCTCTCTATTTTTCCCTGTGGGTTATGGAAGTCTGATTTGGAGATGATTTCAGAAGACATCCTGTAGAAGCAGAGGGCTTTGCCACACTGACCCTCAAAATTTTATTTATACTTTTGGTGATCCTTCACTTCCAGGCTGAATGTTGCAGCAAAGTGACAGGATCCAGTGGAGGGTAACCAAGCCAAAGCTCCTCCTGCACTGCCATTTTTGGAGAAGCACTTTGAGACTGCCAGGACACATCACCCAGGTTAACTTCACGAGCTGCCATCACTAACAAGCTCCTCTTTGGCCACTGCACTGTGCAGCACAAGCTGTTCAGTATAGAGGGGCTTTGTGGCCAAGCTTGAACAAACAGCTGTAATCTTCAGCAGCTCCTCACATCCCTCGGTGTCCCATGGATGTCTGAATGCCATTTTCCTGCACAGAATATCAAGAGATAATAATAGGAGAAAATCTGCATCCCTGAAGAAACTTCTTATTGGTGGCTTGTGAGTAAATTTTTGGAGAAATTATTGTATGCCTAGAATTAAAGAGAAGCTTTGGCAGGATCTTGGAAAGCAGAGATTTTGTCCATGTAACATTTCAGTGAGCAAAGTTGTGCCAGGAGAAAAAAGATAGGAAAGGTTAATAGTAAAAAGCAGCAGCTTTCAATTGCATTTTTAAAAAATAGAAAAAGAAGATTCTGTGCAAATATCTAATGTCTTCTTACAGTGAAAAACCTGAACTGAGTCTTTCCCATTTTTTTTTCATTTCTCAATAAGCATATTTTATTTTTTAATGTTTTTCTCCATAGGGTGTTAGTGTTACTAAGTGATGCTGGCTCCTGAGTCTTACATTTTCAAGACCCTGCCATGAATGCTTTGCAGCAAAGATGTGCCAAGGCTTGCATTTGACTCTGTAATGCTCAAAGACTTCAAGTTCTCATTATCACTATGGCAACTATTAATCATTCATTTGTTGTACCATAATAAATACATGCCCTCAACTAGAAAGCATGTTACAAATCACTGGAGCACCCTCTGAGCTGCTTTATGTAGCTCTAGGTCACCCAAAGGAAGGCACAAATATAGCTCTGAGAATGTCAAAATGTTGCATCAAACCTTGTGGATTGGGTCATCAGAAGAACAAAGTAATGAAGTAGTCAGTGAGGGCTTTGTGTGACTTCTCAAAAGAGTAAATGCTCATGATATAAAGCATTTGCTCTAAAATGCAGAAGCTCAAAGGTTTGGTAGTCACGCACATCTTGCCTGGGAGATGGCAAGGTGGCCCAGCACACCACCTCCAAGGAGCTGGATCTTCATACAAGAACAAAACTTGAGGTCTTGGAGACAATATAGGCACATCTGCAAGAATCTCCATTCTCCAAAGTAAAGCCAATGAGATTCTTCTTGGGCACAGAGTGACACTGGCAGGGCTACACCATGTCACAATTGGAGGTACCATGGAAGTGCCTCTGTTGTGTGACACAGCATGAGATCATTCTCTGTGTGGACACAAACCAAGGGCCAGCACCTGCTCTCCTCTCTCCTTCCCCAGCCCCAGCTGGCTCCTCCTAGTCACTGGTACCAATACCAAGAAAGGCCTGAGGACAACATCTGTAAAGACATTTGAGCAGCCACTTTAATGAAAATTCAAAGGAGCTCTCTTGGCCACACTTCTACACCAGTGCCCACAGCAAAGCCCACCCATTTCCCTTCCCCTTGCCAAAAGCAGCCGAGGCAGACTGCTCCATATCCTGCCTGAGCACAGCAGCCAGTGTGAACACTGATCAGCAACTTGACCTAGGTTTCCTATGGGATGCTTCATGCCCTTAAACATTAGTGGGGCAAGGACCCCCATTCCTATTTCAGACTGTTTCTGTTCTCTCTTTACAACATGATGCTGAGGGTGAGGGCAGAGCCCCAGGCCAAGGGATGAGAAGATGCCAGAGGGTGCAAAGCCTGGTTAGGAACATGTGGGAGAACTGGTCCAATACTATTTCCAGAACCTCCAGTGAGTCACCAGGGCAGCCAAGTGACTCTGCTGAGTTACTCTGGCAGCAAACCCTACAGCCAAGGAGTATGGTCATAGGGACCATCACAAAACAGACTAAGAAATGTTACTGGCAGCTAGAGACTCCCAACCACCTGGGAAAACCTTAGCCCCCATCCTGACAGGCCACAGTGAAGAGTAAAAGCCCTTGCACAGCATCACTTAGTCTTTGGATTCTTTTGAAACAATTAATGATTTTTTCCCAGAGCAGTGTGAGCTTTATACAGTGAGAACAGGCCTAAGGCCATAATTTATACAGGTCACTGGCACTGAGAGCTGGCAGCAGTTTCAAAAGACTCTGCAGTATCAGTAGCCATGGTATCCCAGAGCATCTCCTTTGCTCCAGAAGTGGGTCAGGGGAATTGATTACTCACTTTTATTTGGTACTTGTGAGATCACATCTGGAGCCCTGGGCTCCAAGAGAGTGGTCAGCTGGTTGGAGTGAGTCCAGTTTGGTCATTGTCCAAGATGCTGAGGGAGCTGGAGCACATGATGTGCGTGATACTGAGACAGAGAGTTTGTTCATCCTGGAGGAGACACAGCTTCAGGGGGAGTGGGGGAGGATGGGATCTTACAGTTGTGTTCAACAACCCAAAGTGAGAGACAGATGTTCCTCAGGAGCCTACAACAAAAGGACAAAAAGCTACGTGGACAGGACAGGCACGAGAATTTGCAGGAAGGGCGCTTCCAATTAGATACAGGGAAGGAAAAGTTCACCATGAAAGGAGTTAAACTCTGGAATGGGAGTCATGAGAGGATGTGAGATCCCTGACCTTGGAGACATTCAAAATTCAACTAGGATGGCCCTGCAGCAACCTGAGCTAACAGGGAAGTCGGCCCAGCCTTGAGCAGCACGTTGAACTAGGACCTCACAAGGTCCTTTCCAGTCAGAATTGCTCTGTGGAGCTGTGATCTTTTATTTAGGTGATTCCTGCCTCGCTAATCCCCAGCAGCACATCACTGCAAACAGCAGCACATCACTGCAGAATACATGTTACTTAATCCACCACTCTTTGATCTTTAGGGCTGGAGACAGTGAGGGGATCACTAGATGAATCCAGCTCTGGAGGGATCTTGTCTCCAGAGATTTATGACAGCTAACTACATTCATCTCTCAGCCTACATGGCATTTTATTTTCTTTTATCTGCCCCCTTCCCCCCTCAAATCCCTGTGCCCAGTGTAGGAATTCTCCTCAGTGTTGTACAGAATCTGAAATAAAGAATTCAAAGGTGTGTTAGTGCCACCAGGAAAGGCTTTAGAATTAGCTGGCTGCTGAATATCTTATATTCAGAATAATCAGGGAAATAATCACATACAATGCTCATAAATAGATGGATCCTGTGTTCCTAACAAAGGCTAAACTTGCAAAAAAAAAAAAAAATCAAAGGGTGGTTTGCATCTGAGAACAGCAGGCTTAAAGAGTGGAGAAGGAAAATCTTCTCATGGTATTTCTGTTCAAGTCCAGCCTCAGCACAAGGTGATCACGTTATGTATTTAAAAATTAAAAACTTCCATTTTTCTGAAGGAAGCTTTTTCACAAGGATTATCTACAAAGGCTACACAGAAAGAAGTCACAGCAAGGAATAATGTGCCAGACTGGATAGGAGCAGCAGTAAAGGGGCTCCGTGATGCCCAGCACAGCCGAGATCCTGCGATAACCGCCTCTTTATTCCATAAATGTTTTTCCATAACGCTCATAGCTGAACTACCAGAGCACTTTAAAGTCATGCACCAGGCAATATGACTAACATCTGTCATGTTTTTCCTTTCATCCTCTCCCCAGGGGCAGAAGCTTGAGCAGTTGTGAGGAGGGGAAGTTAATTTGTACACATTGGTGCGCACGCATGTGAGCCGCGCACACGTACATGCTGACAAAATCTTCTTCCTTTAATTTGCTTTTTGTCAGTAAGGCAAAGAGCTAGAAGATGTACTTTCCACTAGAAGACATACTTTCCACAAGCATCAGGGTGGAGATTTGCCACACATTTAAAAGCAGAGATGCAATTCTTTGAAGTTCTGAAATCCCAAGGTAGCACACCCAGAATTGCATCCTACAAGTAAAAGACAAACATTATCTTAAAAAACACAATCATCCCTCCTCCAGAAGTTCCAGCCCAGAATAACCATCTCTGTTCTCAAAACAAAAAAAAAACAAACAAGTTTTGGCTCCAAAAAGCAATGTGAGACGTGGCAAGGCAAGAGATGTTAACGGTGTTCTATTCCAAAGCAAACACTCCATGCTTTTATTACAGTGAAAAACAATAATGGGATACAGAGTGTACATGATGTAAACACCTTTAATGCAATTCTAATTTTATTGTTGCTTCAAGATCACAGATTGTTATGGCAACTAAAGAGGGAAGGGGGGGGGAAACCTGATCGCAGCATTAATTTGATATCAGATTCATTTGTTCCACATTTGTGCTTCAGTGCATGCATAATAAACAATCCTGGTTAAAAAAAATAATATTGTAGTTATAATAATGGAATAATGTAGTATCCACTTAACCCCCAACTCTGGTTAAAAAATAAAAAATAAAAAAAATTAAATCCATTATGAGTATATTACTGTTCCAGCTGCAATCCAATACACATTATAATCAATAACACTCGTAGAGCAGGAAGGCAAATTTTCAGAAATACAGTCTATTAAAGCCCTGAAAACTGCTAAACTGACAATTACAACAGTGGCTCAATGTCACAGCTGTAAACTCCAGGAAGGAGACAGCAGCAGGAGAAGATCCCACCCCACTCCCTCAAATGAGATGTGGACACTGCTGCCCCAGTCACTGGGAGGGATCCTGCAATGCTGGCAGCTCCTGGGCACAGCCCTGCCTGGATGGGGAAGGGACTCCCTCATACTTTGTGCACCTGAGCCATGGTGGTTGAGCTGGGATTTGGTTTCTAACCTCAAACTGAGTTTGAGAGAACTCAGTGCAGATGAGCAGCTCCCCAGTGCTGTTGCAGCAGTTTCCAGGGATGCTACAGACCAGCCCAAAACCTGCATTGGCCATTAAAGCCAGGAACCCAAGCACACAAACCTCCATCAGGGCTTGAAGCAACTTGATCTAATGAAAGGTGTCCCTGACTGTGGCAGGAGGGTTAGAACTCACTGATATTTAAAGTCCCTTCCAACCCAAACCATTCTGTGATTCTACAATCCTTCCTGAGGGTAAAAACTCACTGCAAAACCCTAAAATTTTCCACTAACCAGAGTGCCCATTCTGCCCAGAAGATCAATAAGTGTAAAGTGGAAAAAAGATTGAAGCTACTTAAATGAGGATTCTTAAGGGAACCATATCCATCTCTGATAAAGTGAAAAAAAAAATAGGTTGCATCAGAGAAATGGATGATACAAGCTATTGCCCTCCAAGGAATGTGATGTCTGCAGTTTACCCAAACATAATTCTGGAGGCTTTGGGGCATGAAGTGTGGCTTCACTTTGAAAGGGACCCATTATTAATAGTGTCATGGGTTTCTGGGATTACTGTGTCTCAGAGGTTTATTGTATGTTCATTTGCTCTGTTTACTAGCAAAATGTTTCTCCTCCAGATTCTCATCTTCCAGGGCTGTAAGTGCAGCTTAGGATCTGAAAGTCAAGATGAGCTCTTCCAGGGTCATCCATCAAGAGTAATAAAGTGTCTCCTGGAGGTTACACATGGGTAAGCAGGAGCACAGCCTGACAGCAGTGGGATTACACCGTGTGTACTACAATTAGAAATTAATGATCACTCCTTTCAGATAATGCAGAAGAGAGAAAAGGCTCCAGTTCCTGAGTTCTGTTAGTACACCGGGGCTGAGGGCAGGAAAAATGGCATGTGCTTCCCCAGAAAACACAGCTCCCAACACACACAAAGCATCCAGGCTCACCAAGGTGGGAGCTTGCCTTTTCTGTGTCCCTCATTTTCAGAGGTAGATTTTCCTTGCAATTCTTTCTTTGAAGAGGTGAAAGTAGTAAGGCACAATGTGGCCTGAGGGTTAGAAAGATGAACACCCTGCTAATGCAGAGTGAATTAAAACATGAAAAATGGTTTCACACAACTGGCTAATAAATGGCAAAATGAGAAATTAGTTTGTTCTGTTCCCAAAATAGAGCCTCATTCAAATGTGAGCCTGCAGTGCAGCTTTCAGTAGCATTGTCCTGTGCCTGGGAGCCAGGTAAAACTGTTTTAGTCCAGCTGTTCTAAATCTATCTGTATTATTCTTTTAGTGACAAAAAAAAAAAAAAAAAAAAAAAAAACAAAAACAAAAAAACAAAAAAAAACAAAAAAAAAAACAAAAAAAAAAACCAAAAAAAAAAAACCAAAGCAACAGACCTCTTTACAAAGGACTACCAGAGTCAGCAATATTTGCATTTACAAATTATAATTGACCAAACTCAGTTCAACAGAAGCAGTGTCACATAGCTACCAGCCTCTAGTTCAGTGTGATTTAATTATTTCTAGCATTTCTGCTTCCTCTTTTTTTAAGCTATTTTCTGGGTATTCATATATGACAAAGAAAACCAATATGTCATAAACTAACCACATGTTGTGTTTGCCCTTGTTGGCACTTAGTGTATGAGGTGCAGCAGTAACTTCTTAATCAGCCAGAGCCCCAGACAGATCTTTTTTATCTCCTCTACCAACCTGTCATCAGTCACTCCAAAGCAAGGAGACAAAGACTTTCAAAGTTTTGGGTGATCAGGGCTGACTGACCTGCAGCCTTTGAAAAGCTTCAATCTTTGCAGGACAGGCCACCTCCACCAAGCACAAAACCTGTGCTCAGGCTTACACTCTGCCACAAACATGAACTTCTAAGTTCTGTTTCTGACCTGCCAGTGTAATCTTTAATAACTGACATGTCATGCAGAGTTGTAGGAATTCATTTGCATGGTTGAACCAGCCATGACGGGAAGTGGAAACCTGACAAAACTTCAAGCAGGAAACAGGGTGGAAACAATAGGCTTCCTACAGAGGACACCAAATTAGATAAGACAATGATCCTTTTGAGGATTGAAGGCCAGGAGTTGCCTTTATTTTTCATAAATAAACATGAAATCAGTGTGCTTATCCAGGTACTTGGAAAATGTTTTTATTTTTTTGCTCGCAGACCATCATCCAGGGCTAGCAAGGACAGGTTATTTGTGCAGGAATTGAAATATTTGTCCTTCATAGTTCATTTCTCATTTGACATTCTTTATTCCTGATTGTTCTGCTTTAAAAGATAGAAGCATCCAGCCATGGAAAAGCAATAATCCCCAGCAAGAGAGGAAGCTGATGACACAGCACAAATGGTGCACTTTGTGCTTGGTGCCTGGCACTCAGCAGCACCACGGGAGCTGAATCCAAGGGGGGGGGTTTTACACAAGCCCATTTAGCAGATTCTTCTGAATAGCAAACATGTTTAAATGAGGCTCAGCCCATAAGCAAGAGGCAATAAAATTAAAATTAAAAAAAAAAAAAAGGCAACAGAAAAATATTGCCCAACTTCTCCCATTGGGATTTTGCAAATATTGACAACTGGGTCATAAATATCGGCCCCAGGGTCTTGAATGGAGAGATTCCAAATATTATCCTTAGTCTTCTTCTGGAACAAGACCCCTCAGATCAGGAGTTCTGGTGCTGCCCATAACCTCCTGATTTCTTAGGAACAATCTGAAAATGACTCCTGCAGTAATGTCCTGGTCAAGTAGATAAATAACAGGCATGACATGTCCCTCTGCCAGGGGCTTGCAGCATAAAGGGTGTCTTTATGGGTGTTATAAAAGGCAACATTTCTGTAGTGCTGTTTCGCATTCTCCTATTGCTGATCTTTTTTCCTCACCATCTGTTGCTCTTCTGAAGCTAGAAACCACATCCTGAAGGAGAAGAAAGGATTCTTAGGCAATTTAGGCAAACTCGTATTTCTACTCCCATCTCTTCTCTTCAATATGGAAGTGAAACTTCTAAAAGTTCTTTTCCAGACAAAAATGAGCATCAGGAGGGATCTTCTAGGTCCCATCACCATGGTGTTTTAGAGTATTGCTGCTTAGAGCTAAAGTGTGAATTGAGATGTGAATTTTGATTTAGATTTGGTCACTTTTGACCAGAATGATACTTTTGATGTCTTTTTGATGGTACATTTTGGATGACATTGGCTTGAGCTAAGAGAGCAATCAATCAAATGCAGTGAGCCCTCAGAGGCTGAATCTGCTCTTCTTTTCCATCCATAATGTCCCAGTTAGCAGTAGTTTAAAATAATTACAACTTTCAATTCTGAGGTTGATTTTTACAGTTGAGTTTTTCTTGTTGAAGTTTGTAATGTTCAGATCATTTTGCTTTTTCATGCACTTTCCTGCTTAAGATCTCTCAGCAACTTACAGTGATTAATGGAAGCTCCAGCACACTCTCACATGACAGAGGAGCCACAGGATTACAGCAGTTTCTTCTTCAAGAAATGAAAATTGCACTCTCTAAGCCACTAGAATAAAGTAACTGGTGATGAACATTGACTTTAATGGCTACTGGGGATGGCTCATTCCACTACTAAAATCCAGCCACTTGTCAGATGAGAACACATCTGCCACCCAGCCATCTGCAGCCACAGAGAAAAGCAGCTTGGAGATGGCAGTGTCAGGGTCACAGTGCAACAGAAATGGAAACTGACCTTCAACAGAAGCAGCTTCCCTAGCCTGAAAATTATTTTACATAAAATTTTAAAATAAAATATAAAATAAACATTTTTAAAGGACTGACATCTTTTAGTTAGGAACAGTTCAAAGCAAAATGTTTTCACCAAGTTCAGATTAAATATTGGGAAATGTAATTTGTTTTTAGAGTCTATCCATTTTTGAAAACACTCTTGGACTTGCAGTATTTTCAGTGCAGTGGAAATACTACTTATAACACCAACAGCCCAGAGATGAGCCCCAAGACACTCTGCAGATGGATGGGAAGAGATATCACATGTACCAAAAAACTTGGAGCCCAAAGAGATGAGTCAGGCAAAGACTGGAGAGAGATGGCAAAGACCAACCAGCTAGTCCAGGTCCTACAAATCCCATTCAGATGTCTTTTATAGAATCCCACTTTCTGATGTTTTTTTCTTTGCTTTCAGTTGCAAAGGACTCTCAGCTGGTACTTTGGCCAGGCCTGAAGGTTAGGCTTTAATTCCTGATGTTTAATTCTTTTGTATGATTATAATTGGCTCAGGCTTAGAATGAAAATAGAATCACAGAATGATTTGGGTTGGAAGGGACCTTAAAGATGATCCAGTTCCAACCCCCTGCCACAGGCAGAGACACCTTCCACTAGACCAGGTTGCTTCAAGCTTCATCCAGCCTGGCTTTGAGCACTTCCAGGGATGAGCAAATGATTTCTATTTAATGTGTTTGGCATTCATTCTCTCGCCTAAAGGGTAGCTCAGGTGAGTTTCCTGGCAAATGCAGCCTATTTTCTTTAGAGAAGTAAAAGCCATTATGCAAATCTGGGAGCCTCAGGACTTGTTTCTCCCTCAGCCTTGCAGATAGAGCCAGCTCCACTGAGTGCATGGCTCTGTGGGCTGCCCTGATAGCATCCCATTCATGCCCTGACAAAGCAAAGCCCCACAGCCATGGTTAATGTGACACAGATTAAAGACATCCTTTGCTAGGCAGCTTTCAGCCTGCACAGCAGAGCTCCTGCTGCCTGAAAGCAGTTGGGAAGAAACACCTTTAGTGACCCAGGCAATACCCAGCCATCCCATGCACTCATTGCCCAGGGAAGAGACCTCTTATCTGTGAAAAAGCGCATGGCAGGATCAGTTTAAATATGTTAAGTTCCCTCTGAACACAACCAAACATCACAGCTTGAGCCCTTCAGCCAGGATTTCCTGGATCTTTGAACATCCTGCTCTGGGCTCACAAGGAGCTGAGCAACCCTGAGCCTCTGTGTGTTGCACAAGGGAACCCTCTGGAGAAACAGCACATCACTCTTCAGTGATAAAAGCATCTCCTGCCCTTCCTCTAGCTGTTAATAGATATGCAAAAATTACCTGCTCTGCATAACCAACAAGCAGTAGTTGTCTGGAGGGCATGTCCTCCTCTGTGAACACAAGACCTCGAGCTGCTGGTGGTGGCTGTGGGCTGCCCAGGGTGGCCCCCATCACTGGGAAGGGATGCTCTGCCCTTTCCAGGCTCTCTGCCATGTCACCCAGCAATGGAGCTCTCAGCTGTGGAGTACATGAGTGGGAGACATGCTGGGAAGCATCAATTTTTATCCTCTGATGAAGCCTCACGTACAAAATCTCCTGGAAAAGGGAACTAGTCAGAGGTGGAAGAGACTCCTCGACACAAGGCAAAAATAACATTCCCATCTCCCTCTCCAGCTGAGCCCAAGAAGTTGTGCAGGCACACCGGGGCACCCAGCTTGGCACAGGAATCAGCCCCACAGTGCTGCAAGGACCATAGACAGCAAGACAGATGGAACAGGCTGTGGGGCCCCCTGTGAGCCCAAGGTGGTGGGTTCCTGCCTGGAAAAAATTCAAATGATTGTTAGAAGAGGTTTGTAGCATTCACATTCCCTGAAAAAAATCCCTTCACCCAGAATTTTTCTCCTGGGAAGCTGAGAAGCCTCAGAGAAAAGAAAAACAATTCTTATATCATTTGCTTCTCCTGTGTTTTTCCCAAGTGGAATGTGTTTGGAGATTGTTTACCCACAGGTGATTGTTCCATTGGATTCTGCTGTGAGATGTTTTGACTCTTTGGCCAATCAGGGCCAGGCTGTGTCAAGACTCTTTTCAGAGTCACAAGTTTTCATTATTATCTTTTTCACATTTAGAAAGTATTTTTTCTGCATCCTTTAGTATAGTATAGTATTCTTTACTATAATATAGTATCATAAAGTAATAAATCAGACTTCTGAGAACATTGAGTCAGATGCATCATTCCTGCCTTCGCTGGGACATTTCCCAGCAAATACAATAGAGGTTTTTCATTATTTGCAGCAGACTTCCCCTCATTGTGGTGTTGCCCATTTCCTTTGTCCTGGAAGAGAGGTGGGTTCAGCAAGGCTGGGAGAGCAGGGAAGAGTGGAGCTAAGTTAAAGTCTAATTATGGATTTAGTTGTCTAAATCTTTCAAATCAAGTTGGCCTTGAGGTATAAAGACTGGCTCTTAAGGATCTCAGAGGAGAGGCCATCCCAACTGGTGGAGGCCAGGAGATGTTGGTTTGTCCTTGAAGCTGTATCAGAGTAAAAATGAAAGGCCAAGATGAACAGCTGGGATGGGTCTCAGCACAAACCAGCCTCCCACGCCTGTCAGGAACCAGGGTGACCTTCAGTGCCTGCCCACCCATCCTCAGCCATAGTGGATGTAAGGATGGGACACAATTAGCCCATAAAGGCATAAAATGTGACTGTCTGGTGAAAGCTGAGTCAGGATTTGGCAATTCAGGGCTAACCAGGGCCAGTGAAACATCTCAGGAGAAAAGCAGCAGGGGCGGTGGGGGCTGAAAATAACGAATGTGATGACAAGCTGGAGGGTGGGAACTGATGGAGAAGGTGATCTGAAGAACAGACAACCAAACAGACAATCTAAAGACAAGAATCCACTGGGTGAAATAAAGGCAGGAGCAATGGAGCAGTGGAGGCAGCAGGGCAGGCAGTGTGAGACAGTAGCTGACAGACAGGGCAGGCGGTCAGAGGGAGGCAACACCTGAGCATCAATCTGTCATTCCTCTGGTATTTATTCCCCTCCACCTCCCCTTTGATTAAATAATTGCCTTTTCATCCAAAAACCCCTTTTGTCTCTGCTACTGGCAGCCTCACTGTTTATTACCTAACGCAGCCCTCCCTAAAGTCATCCTTCCCATCACTACCCACTCACAGCATTCAAATGTTCATGCCCCATCTCATCCAAAGCCAGCCCAGTGCTCCTAAAACTCAACATGCTCCCGTGTTTTTCACTGCTGTGACACCACTCATCACATCACCAAGCAGCTGTGCAGATGTGCCCTGAATAAGGCACATTCCTGCAGGTCCCACATGTTCAGGGAGCCTCAGGCTCTGGGAAAAAGCAACATGCATGACCCTCATAGTTCATCTTGGGTCCAGGGCAATGTGGGTACAGCACCAGAACTTCCTTATCCCCACCTGTTACAACAGAAAACTGCTGGGGGAAAAAAGAAACAACAAAACCCAAAAGCAATTACCTGTGGTATTTGGGATAACGTATGCCCTGACAGCTGAAAAATGTCACAACCAGCTCTCTATGCATCTGTGACAAAGCAGCTGGCAACTGCTCCAGGTCACAGCCAACCTTTGCTGAACTCAGGCTGGCCCCACAGAAATTAACTCCTCTGGCCCCAAATTCCTGCCCGCACAGTCCCACACCTTTCCCACCACATGACCATGAGCTTGGAGAAGGGAACAGTTTGCACCCTGAAAAGGACAAAGAAATCACAATTTTGAGTGGAATCCAGTAAAGAGCTTGGAATCAGAAGGAGAGGAAAAAAAAAAAGAAGAAAGAAAAAGAGCTCCCCCAAATCTCCCAAGTATTTAATTTTTCCTTCTCCAAGATTTACTAATTTTCAGCTGTCATACAAAATTTGAAGACTCCAAACAGAAGAAATACCATCAGAATGGTAAAAAAGGTCCCACATAACCTCAAACTACTTTTGAGCAGGGACAGAACTAGTTAGGAAATCTTGCTTCTTCTTGGTCAGGACAGTCCTAGAAAGAACATAATTTAGAATTGTTGTTTGCTTTGGCCCCATCAATGAAAACAGAATCGTTTTCAGTCGGATTCACAACCAGCTTGTAAGTTTCTTGGAGAACAAGAAGGAAAAGATATGCAAAACTTTTCCTTCTGCCACAGCTGGCTCCTCAGCAGAGTAACCAAGGCAAAGGCAGAACACAGGAAGAAAAAAAATGGAATTTAAAAAAAATTTCAAATCCCTGTTGGAGTTGTTCTCAATAAAAGATGTCATGGCTCCTTTTCTAAAGTCTGTTCTTGAAAATTCTCTAAACCCAAATTTTCAATCACTGGAAACTACTTATTTTCCATGTACTATTTTCAAAATGCAAAATCGTGGAGGAGAAAACCACCCAGTTCAGCCATTTCAAGAGGATTTTTTTTGGCAGAACAGAACTCCATGTTTGGGACAGTTGCCACAAGACTCTGGAACATTTAGCTTGTAGCTCCTGGCAGCTCTGGGAGACACAAGGTGCTGCTCAGAACAAGATATTCCCATTTCTCAGCTGTGTGAAGATGCAACACCATGAGCCCCTTCTGTTACTTTGCTCCAGCATCTGGAGAAGGAGAGAGGGAAAAACCTGATTTTGTATAATGATGCACAGGCTCAGCACAAAGGAGGAGCCAGGATATACATCAGGACCAAGGAAGAAATATTCTTTCAACTGACAGTTTTCATTGGATAAGGAATAATTTGAATCCTCAGCAACTGAAAAGTACAATTTTTTTAATCCAAAGAGGTAAAAAAACTCAGCCTTTCTCATTTTTCTCAGTGAAAATTTTGCTGGAAAGGAATATAGAAATTCCAGCAAATGTGTTGAAAATGTTCTATGTGACTTTTTGGTTTTTTAATTGTGGGGGGAGGTGTTGAAAGGGAAGTTTAAAAAAATAAACTTACCACCTGTCTTTTCAGCTTGTGGGTGTCAAGCTTACAGAAAAAAACTAACAGCAATGTCAAAATCATAGCCAAATTTAGAGCAAACATCACTTTTCATATGAACCAACCACATTATTATGCAACTTTTAAAAATGACAGATGATAGTTATTGAAAGTAAATGATAATGAGTGTTCAGATGGAAGTGTTAGAAAATGCATAGGCAAGCATACAACTTAAGCTTGCAATTTGTATGTGTTGAATGGAGGCTGTAAACTATATATTTTAAGTGAAATGAGAGTGAAATGTTCCCTAGAAGAGCTGAGCCCTACAAGTTAAATTAGCCATTCACATGCTGAGTTCCTAAATAGATGTCAAATTTCATGTGCATGCACATATTATGGATAATTATTTTAAAAAATAACATTTAATTTTATTAAACATTTTATTTTGTTAAATAATATAAATACATCAGTGTGTGTACATAAATATATGCACACACACATATCTATGGATTAATTTTTTTAAGGTATTTATGGGTGAATGTGCACACACACATCTCTATATGTGTTGGTGGAGGCCTGCATCTTGTGCACATATGACTGATCCTATTTTGACATAATGATTTGTAAAATAGGGTGGCAAAGACCTATAAAAATGAACTCTGCTGCAAGGACAAATTAGCATGTGGTGAGAGCCCTGCAGAGGATATCAAGCAACCAGATATTTCAGCCCACAATGTCCTGCAACAAAGAGATTGCTCCAATTGCCTGCAGTCATAATTTTTAAAGATGAGAAACTAATTAGCAGCATTATCAGCATAACTTTATCAAAAATTCGGTATTTTTCCCAAGTTGGAACATGAAGTGCACAGGGAAAACGTTGACTTTAACAACATAATAAGAGGGCCTCAGTGGGTTCTCATAATAATAATATCAATAACAAAAGCAACAATAGTAGATAAGATAGGTTTTATCTTTTTCCACAGTGGTTGGTGGCACATCCCAGGTACCTGTATCAGTCTTTCTTCTCTGGCCAGGAATACAAAGAGATTAATTCAATCCCATCCCAGTTTACTGAAAATATTTGAAATCTACCTCAGGGTCCATTATAGAGGGATGCAAGGACAGAGAGGACCAATCTTGGTGGAGTCAAAAGAAGTGAGAAGAGGTTCCTGGAGCAAGCTACTCTCAGAGCTGCATGTTGGGGAGAACAAGCTGGGGAATGAACCTACACAAATTAACCTGCACCTCTGGGCACAGCACAGACGGCCCAGGGCAAGCTGAAAATCAAACCATTGGAGTAGATGCACTTTCAGGCTGAAAAAAAAATCCTGAAAAGAAACAACACAAAAAAAAAAAAAAAAGGAGTCTTCTCCTGGTTTCAACTGGGATAGAGTTAATTTTCTTCCTCATAGCTGGTACCGTGCTGTGTTTGGGATTCAGGATGAGGATAATGTTGGTAACACACTGCCATTTCAGTTGTTGCTAAGAAGAGTTTATCTAAGTCAAAGACTTTTCAGTTTCCCAGGCTCTGCCAGGGAGGAGGTGCTTGCCAGGACAGCTGACCCAGGCTGGCCAAAGGGATATTCCACCCCACAGGACATCATGCTCAGTGCAGAAACAGGGGGAGAGTTGGCCAGGGGCTCTGACTGCTGTGTGGGGACAGCTGGACATCAGCCAGGGAGTGGTGAGCAATTGTGTTCTGCATCACTTTTCTTTTTTACTATTTTATTCCTCTCTCTCTCTCTCTCTCCTTTCCATTACTATTATTATCATTATTATATTTTGCTTTGTTTCAATTATTAACCTCTTCTTATTACGATCAGTGAGTTTTACTTTTTTTCCAATTTTCCTCCCCATTGGGGCAGGGGGTGGGAGTGAATGAGTAGCTGTGAGGTACTTAGCTGCCAGCTGGGGTTAAACCATGACATTGTCTCCTTTCACTGTGATAAAGATGGAACAACTCCATGATCTATCCATCAACAACCCTTCACTCTCAACCAGGGTCATCAGAGATGTCTGAACTCCAGGGACAAATAAACTTTCACAGCCAACCACAGATTTTTTAAATCAATATTAATTAATTAATCAAATCAATAAATTATTTTTAAATCAATATTATTAATTGATCTAATGTCAATATTCAGGCCAGAGAAGTGCAAGCAGTGATAACACACTCAGAAAAACACTGTTTTATGTAGCTTTTGTTTGCTGCCTGGTGTTGTCAACTGTCATGATTTTACCAAGAAACTCACAGTAACTGGTACTTTTTCCTTCTGGCCAGCATTCCTGAAATTGTATTTGTACTTCATGTGTTATTGAAAGCTTGAAAATTTCAGTCTTGTGTGTACCTCCACCTAAAAAGAAAGCAAAAGCAGTTTTAGTTCTCTTTTTAATCTTCATTTTCAAGCCATTGTTGGAATTCACGGGGGTGAAAAGTTATTCTGGACCTTGTATCACTGAGCACCCAGTGACAGAGGTTTCCACTGTGGGTTTTGAGGTTTTACATGAGAAACACACTCCCAAACTGTGCATACCAGGAGCTGCAGAAGCCAACACAGGGCAAAATTATCCCTGCTGGCACCTTGAGCAGATGATTGAACCTGAGGCTCCAACAACTGGACTTAGGAAATGTCACAGGAGCCTGAAGAATAATAAAAACGTGGAAATATCTCCTGAGGGAATGCATGTCACCCAACACTCCCATCAAGGAAATTGCAGACAAATTTCAACTGACAAACACACACCCCCCCCAGGAGCAGCACCACCCTGGGTGCCAAACCCATCACACTGGGGAGCAGTGATTGCTGCACCCCTCCAAACTGCGGCCTCATCGCTCGGGGCCAGAGCATCCACAGGAGACCAACGAGCCCCAGGCCATGCAAACTGCCACACTTCCTGCAAAAACACCCTTCCTCAAATCCCCAAATCAGAAATAGCCCTCACAGGAAAGGAAAACTCTGTTCTTGCCCTTCCCCTCCCACCCAGATGCCACAAGGAAAGAGGAACGGAGAGAGGAACCAAAGCTTTGCAAGGAACTTTCCCATCCAGAGAGCAGAAGGCAGCAACATTTCTTGAACAGTGCTCTGGACTCCTGGGTGTTGTGTCACCTCTGAATGGAGTGAAATCAGCCCAGGGGGAGTTTGGCCAAAGTAATCCCTGAGGTGAGGTCACTGCTCACACAGAACCCCTTTCTCACTTTGGGAATGGTCAGTTCAGCTGAGCCCTCAGCACTGCCCACAAGGGCTGCCATGGATGGGGCAGGGACTTGAGCAAAGCACATGGATTTCTTCAACAACTTCCATGGCTTTTGACTTGCTCTTCTGTCCAAAAACTGAGTCTGGAAACACACCTGGATGCACATCAAGGTAGAGGGAGAGCAGAGTTATAAAAATCACTGGAAATCCATGTAGCATCTGAAATATTTTCTCTGCAGATTTAATCAAAGCATCCTCCAAAGCCCATCCATTTGGAGCATTTTATTTGAAAAACAAATGAGGTGGTGTGTCAATGTGAGACCTCAGCTCTGAGGCACCAGATTTAAATAACACTGTGGGGTTTTGGTGCCTGGGTTCCCAACAGATCCCACAAGGCAGCTCCACTGGAAGTTAAGCTTAGGGCATGGGGCTGGCAGGTATGACAGGAGACCTAAACAAGACTTTTTTTCTGGACTGACACCTGCATTGGGTCAAACAAATGAAGCCCTGACTGTCTGCTCTTCCCTGACTGTGCTGCTCCCTAGATCAGCTTCATCTCCACTGAAAATAATGGGAGCTAAAGGCTAAAGAGCATTTACAGAGAAATTTAATGTAGGTGTCACTTCAGGCTGAAAGCCTGAGTTCTAGAACTAAAAGGACAACCCACACGTTTTTACCCATCTGCTTTAATGGAGAATTTCCATTTGTCTACCTGCAAAGATGGGAGAGCAGCCACAGGGTGAAGATGGTTGATTGTATAAGCCTTAGGGTGTAGTCCTTTTTACATCCCATCAGCTGGGAAGGCCACTGTCCAACAAACTGACAGGCATCCCAGACAGAGGGAAGTAGCTCATGCTGGTTACCAAACCAGCCCAGCAACTCCTGGAGCTGCCCAGAGACTGTGGCCAAAGCTGGGCCAAACCTGCAGACTTGCTGATCTGGGATGTGACTTTTGGTGAGAGCAGAGGGTGTCTGTGTTGTGAAGAACAAGCTCTATCATCTGTGTAAATGGTTCATATGGCCAGCAGGGTTTTTGCTAGAGCAGTGCAGAGCCTGGGGGATTTACACTTCACTCTTTTCCCTCTACTCACCACAGAGCTCTGGTCTTGTGAGCAGCAAAGGACCCACCAGCCACCAGCTGGAGAGTTCCAATGCAGCCAGCTCCAGACCCTTCCCCCTGGGTGTTGGTTCATCTCTACAAAAGCAGAGATCCCACCATTCCTCCTGACGAGTCCAGTTGCACACCCCATGTATCATGGTCATCTGTGGATGATGCTTGAGAAAACATCAGTGAAAGAGCAGAGGGCTGAGAGGTGCAATATTGCTGAGCTCAAAGGACAGCAGCAAGGATTCTGCTGAAACTTCACCCAAAATCTTCATCACTCATCACTGGGAAGGCTGGACCAGCTAGAAAGAGGTGAGACACCTTTTTTTTTTAAAGGATAGACATATTTTCAGAGGCTGTGTTGGGAAAGCTGGAAAGCCCAAAGAAGGCAGAACTGCTAAGAGGCAATGGCCTTCTGGTACATGAAAAGTGTGCTGGAAAAGGCAAGGGGCAGTCTGTTCTCCAGGTCCAGGGCATATAGGACAATTCATAGGATTAAGTTAAGAAGAGGAAGATTCAGTTTAAACATGAGGGGAAAAACTTTCCAGTGGCTGGGATAATAGAGAACTGGAATAAATTTTTCTGATGTTGAGAGGTTTATGGCCCTATAACTTTTGGGATTTAAAATAATATAGTCTATTTACACTACTTACAGTATCATTGCATTTACATGGTTTTACATATTCTAATAGTGACTTACCAGCAGCTGCCTGATTCTTTTTGAAGCTGTGCAATATTTATCGAAGTATAGCACATAAAAATGATGCCTAAGTTTGGGAAAAAGTTTTTGCAAGTCCCAAGTGGACAACATTCTGCAAAATTCAGCAAAAAAAATTTGCAACTGCTTTCTGCATTCCCTGTTCCAGCCCAGAGCTGCAATGAGTTATGGTAGCTTGGGGAATGTGGGATCTTTCAGCAACCTGCTCACCTACTCTGATGTGGTTCTTCACCTTGATAAAACTCTTTTCTCTTACACATAAATATAAGCACACACATATGCAAAGAGATTTTTAAAGGTCTTTAAAGTCAATCCCGGCAAGTGGAAACAAAGAATATTATTTGAGATGGGCCTAACAGATTGGATTAAAAAAAAAAAAAAAAATGAAACCGGCAACAAACAGCCCTTCAGTGCCCATGTGCCAACTTTAATCCCCTCGTTAATTAAAAACGGCCGAATTATAACCCCTTTCAAAAATTAGGTTTATAGCAGAAACGCCAACTTGAACAGACCCTTCAGTGCTGCCGCCTCCAGAACACAACCGCGGAACGGCGAAACATATTGGCACCTCCTGGATCTGCCATTGGAATATTCGCTCGCTGCCGTCTCTCCCTGTTAATTGCTGTGTGCAAAGCGGTCCCGGCACAGCCTCTTTATCTGCGAGCCTCAGCAGCGCTGCCGGCGGCCGCTCCCTCCGGGGGCCCGGCTTGGCCGGGGCTGCCGGGCTCCGCTGCCAAGCGCGGCCGGGCCGGGCCCTCACGGCAGCGGCGGCAGCGGCACGCTTGGCTCCCGGGCCGCCCTTGGCTCCCGGGCCGCCCTTGGCTCCCGGGCCGCCCTTGGCTCCCCGGGCCGATCCTTGGCTTCCCGGGCCGATCCTTGGCTTCCCGGGCCGATCCTTGGCTCGCTGCTCTCCCGGCTGGCGAGGGCTGGGCACCAGCTTGCGGCCTCGTTGGGCGGGGTGCGATGCTGCCTGCCCGGCTGCAGCAGCTCCTCGCCTCCCTCGTCAGGAGAGGAGCGATCCCGAGCTCCTCACTTCGAGCGTTCCCCTCAGGGTAGCGCAGCGCTGGAAGCCTCACTTCGCAGGCTGCTTTTCGCTTGTGTCCTCTGATGTCCGTTTGTTCTGTGCTTAAATTAAGAGCTTTACGAAGCGAGGTTGCTCTTAATTATGAGTTTCTACAGCACCTTTTATGGTGCAACAGCACCCTGATATCAGCTGTTAAAACCTGTCAGCTGAAGGGGAAATGCAGCCCGTAAAATGGCTCCTGCCTTTGCAGATGGATTCCCTGTATGAATCCAGGACCAGGGGCCAGATCTCCACTGGAGCCGTGCCAGTCCACACCAGCTGTCAGCACAGCCACAGAGGATCAGATAATTCTGTGCCACCCCGTCTCTTCATCACAACTGTCAGCTCAGGCCCCACCACAGAATATTTATTAGTGGTGACAACGGGAAAGAATAGAAATATCAACTCTGAGGTTGACTTTTGCAAAGTCAGTAAGTAAAAAAATATACCGTTTTGTCCTCATAAAGGGGTCAAACTTGTTGGAAAAGATACAGGGGGAAAAAAACAAATCCTTAGGGCTTAGGGGGTAGGTTTGCTTTTTGTTTAATGAAGGATTGGCAAAGGACTTACACTGCATGAAACCAGACATTGCTCTCAAATTCAGATCTGAGAAATGAAGCAGTCAGGAAAAGTACTGAAGCACTGGTGTATCCATGGGTCTGACCATGCAAAAGTTACAAACAACTAAGTGCTAAGGGTTGCTGTGTACTGAGAGACACTCTGAAGTCTTTGCATTTACATACCAGCTGTCATCAAGGCTTAACCAAAGTGTTTCCAATTTCTTTTTATTATATTTTGTGTTGTGTTTATGTGTTGGAAATCAAGGCACAGAGCCTGCAAGTCAGAGTGAAAAAAAGGACAAAGACAAATTAAGTGAGGTGCCAGTGGAATTCAGGTGCTTAAATGCACAGAAAGCAATATTTAAACTCTCTGCTGCTGTCTAAACTTAGAGATATCTAAATGCCTACCATGCAATTCTTCACTAATCAAAAGTATCTTTATTTTCTCCTCTACAGTAAATTGAATAATTTGCAATCCACACTGATGGCCCTCAGTCCAAGCTCCTCCATCCCACAGCCAAGCCTTGCCATGATCCAGTATGGAAACAGGGAAGGACAAAGGAAGGAATGACGAGGAGGAGAGAAATGATGCATCTGATTCCATCTTATCAGAAGGCTAATTAATTACTTTTATATAATAATATATTATATAATATATATAATATATTATATATATATTATGTGTGTATATATATTTTTTTTTCTATACTGTATTACATTACATCTAAACTGAATCTGCCAAGCACTCAACTCTGCACACACCTGCACAGAATCTCGTGACTGTCAGCCCACAGTCCTGACACACACACACACCTGGCCCTGACAGGCCAAGGAAACAAAACACCATCACTCTGAGTAAGCAATCTCCATATTGCATTCTACTTTTGCACACAGGCACAGCAAATTATAAGAATTGTTTTTCCTTTCTCTGAGGTTCAGCGAATGTGAAACCCAGAAATATTCTTTGGAAGAATTGTGCCTTGCTTTTCTCTGTGAAGAGAAATGTGGCGACAATCCAGCACCTCCCCTTCTCACTAAACTGGGGCCAATTCCAGGGCAAAAGAGCAAAGCTCCCTGTGCCCCTGGCTGTGGACTGTGGCTGGTTGGAGGAGCTTCCCAGAGACCCCATGTTTGGGACTAAACAGAAATTAAGATTAATCTGCACAGTCTGTTTTTGGCAACCAATTAATGGCATCACCTGGAACGTGGCTGAGTCTGACTCCAACTTTCATTTGGAGCCCCTAAACCCCAGCCAGAAATGGAGGAGTGGAGATCTTTGGGTTTCCTGCTGGGGACACACATTTGCAGGTGTCCCACAGGGACTCCAGCCCTGATCACTCTGCCTGCAGCTGTGATGGCACTCGGTGTGGGGGGCTCCTGTCACTTGACTTCACATCCAGGCTGCTAATAAGAACTCCCTGGACTAGGAAGACATCACTGCAGAGAACAAAACCATCTCCTGCTGAACTGATTATATTTACTGTAAAACACAGAAGCAAATGAAATCTCTGATTGAGAGAGAAGGTGAAAGCTTTTAATCCCTCTCTATGGCGCTTGCCAGATTGACAAGTCTGGAAATACAAATGGAAGAGTAATTATACAAGACTCACGTCGCTGCTCAGATTTATTTTTCCAAATGTAAGAAAGAGAAAGAGACAGAAAAGGCCTGGCTTGTTATACTGGTTTCCATAGCTGTTAGTGCAAATTGATTAGAAATCAAAGCTCAAGATGTTCCAAACTACTCAAAAAAAAAAACCAAAAAAAAACTTCTCCTCTGAGCTGTGGCACAATCAAAATGTTACGGATGACACAAGACAAAGGGGGGAAAAATAGGGAAGCAGCCATTTGGGGCAAAGTCATGTTTTCATTTTTACAAATCCTAGAGCTCTTTGTGGAAGAAGGGGGAAATGTCTGTGCTACCTGGACCAAACAATTTTAATGTGAGTAAACTCTAAAAATATCCATTAAATCTTTGAATTCAGTTGCTAAATGAAAGTGATAGAGAGGACTAAACAGTGAAGTGTCTGTAGAGTTATAGTTACTAAATTCTGGGAAAAGATGCATCAGGGCTTTGGGTCAGGGTTGAACTCAGAGCAAACACATTTCTTCGAGGGCCCTTGAGGACACTGTACTTTATAATTGAACTTGTACTTCCAATTTCAGACCTGAGCATTCATCACAAAAGGCATTTTTAAAAAAATACAGCATAGACAGGATTCATCTTGCCTAATTCAAAACATCCATGCTAGAGACATCTGTGCCTCACTGAGCCTCCCATCCTTTGTAGCCATGAAGGGAAACAGGCACTTTTACAGCGTGCTCAGCTGACTTATTTTAGATATCAGCTTTAGGGCAAGATGAATCATGCCTTGAATGTGCCAATTTCCCCGTGGTGCCAAAGCAAGACTAGACAACCAGTTTGTTTGCTCAGATGAATCCCACGTGGCTGAGGCTGATAGATTTGTGCTATGGTCTGGCTGAATGTGGGCTGCCTGTGCTTCCAAGCCTTACATCATCCCATGGAGAGTCCTGTGCCTCAGTGGATCCTTAGAGGTGAGTTGGAAAACAGCAGCTGCCTCCAGATATCATCAGTTCTGACAATTGCCATGGTCTGCTAATGAGGCTGGATGGCTTCCCTGGAGAAACAAATCACCTTAAACATTTAAGTTGTCCCCAGAGATTTTATAAAAAAGTTTGAATCAAGCAATGATAGATTCAGACTAATTTCAGCAATGTTAGTATGGACCTGTAATGGGAATAATTTGCGTGCTCAGTTTTTGGGTTTTAGTGGATATATATGAATGCTCCAGATAGCAGTATCAGGACAACAATTTACATTCTAGTCTTTCCTCCTTTGGTGAGGAGCTTTATAGGTAAAGATTCACACTGCACAAGGACATTGAATATTGAACAGGAGCTTTCCTTCCAATTTTTGTTTCCAGAAGGGCTTAAGAAAGATAACCAGAGTTTATGCATCTGATTAAAAAGCCAACACTCCAAACTCTGGGCATGTAGGTTTCTGGCATTATTTCTGTTATGGTCATAATCAGCTGCTTGCCCATTCCAGCTGCTAAAGCACACTAGACAAGACTTGAATTCCAAATATTATTCTCATCACCATGGTATCCTGTGCACAGATCCCCAAAGGTAATTAAAGAAGTTTGAGACTCTGACTCCAAAGGCCAAGTCCATAAATAATTTCAGCTCTTGCAATTAGGTGACATAGTGTTTTGTTTTGAGACTTTTGTACTGCAGGGAGTGAATCCAGAAGCTGCCTTGCCTCCAGCTGACAAGGAGAGATCAGGGCACCCCCACAAAAAAAACATTCCCAGAGCAGAAAGCCAGGTCAGTGCAAGCTCACAGGGGATGCTGCACACAGGGACACATCTGCCTGCTCACCTCTCCTGGAGGCTCCTCACCCAGGCTTGCAGGGAAGCAGCTCCATCTCCTCAGGGTCTTTGGACAGAATCCTCCTTTCCTCCTGGGTATCAGTGTTAAAACCTATAATAAACACAAACAGAATTTGGCACACAAACAGCAGAGGAAGACTTTTTGGTCCCTCCCCCTTCACCTGCCAAATTCACAGCAAGAGCTCTAACTGTGAGGTGACAAAGCAGAGACCCTTTGCCATGCTGACTCTTTGGCCCAGGATTCTCATGAACATCCCAAATCCCACATTATTTTCTAGACAGCAGCACAAGCAAAACCAAGTTACTTTTCTGGGAGAGGACAGTTCTGAAACTTTATCTTTAATGCTCTCTCCCACAGAAAACAAAAATAACCAGGATTCAGAGTGTATCTTTTCCTGCTTTCACCTAACATAGAAAGTACAACTGTTGAGGCTGAGCAGCAGCAAACATGTAAATATAAAGGACTCATAAAGTGCAAAGAGAGACATAATCCAAGTCAGACCCTCCAGAACTGGGTGGTGGTTGGAGACAGGTATTATGTATGGTTATATTATATTTTACTTGTATCATGTGTATATTTTGCTTTAACTGCCAGGTCCCTTCTGGACACCACCCTTTCTAACCTGCATGCAAGTATTTTCTTTTGGGAGTAGGGAGAGAAATTCATAGAGCTAGTAAAAGTGATTAAAAGAAGAAAGAGCAGGGGTTTGTTTTAAGATAGGAATGGAAAGTCCTGAGAGGACCAGTCCCTAGGACAGGTCCCACCTCCTGCATAAGGGGTAAAGGACTGGCTTTGCCTGAGGAGCAGCAGTGTTAGTGCTGGATCTTCATCCTGCAAAAAGTAGCAATTAATGGGTTTTAATATGCAATTTATACACTTCTAAAGAGGGTTCAGGAAGCACAGGATCAGTATTATTCAGCTGCATGTTTACTCCATTTTAGATCCTGCAGCTCCAGGTTTTTTCTTTCTGTCTGTTTTGTCTTTCTCTTCCTTTCCTTCTTCTTCAAGGATGAATTGCTGGTAATCCATCTCATGTGTGTTGTCAGTCCTAAACACTGTCAATTAAGTGTCTTCTGAGAAAAATTTGGTCAGGCTGCCTTCTCAGTAATGAACATCTTTTTTGAAATTACAACTCTAAATTATACTATTTGCCATAATGTAAAAGCTATGAAGGAAAAGAGAATAAAGCCCTTGGGAAGAGACATGTACTTTTCCCTCAAGTTCTCTTCCATCCTTGCCATCTTCCATCAGTCTGACAAAAAGCTTTTTGTGAGAGCCTCTTGAAATGAGGAATCTAATATTCAATCACAAAAAGATTAGCCTTTGACTGCACTTCACTCCATGCTACACTAATACAATCAGCTCAGGAAATGTTATCCAGGAAGAGGTTAGGGGAGAGGATGGAAGACCAGGTGGTGCTGGAGACCTAAATTATAAAGATTTCTTTTCCATGAAGCATGACTTTTATTTGCTTCTAACTTTGGGAAGTAGCAGTGCTGGAGATGAAACACACAGCAGGAGATGTTCAGTCACGTGTGCAAGGGCAGGTGTGCTGCTGAGTCACTGCTGAGCTTGGGCTGACCTGTGCAAAGGAGACAGGAAAACTGGCATTAACTGGAGAAGTTAATTCAGAGCTAGAGCAGCCTGCACGCACCATGCCCAAAGTGTCACTGATGGCAGGAGGAGCCACAGAGTGTGGGCACTCAAATGTGGGAGTGCAATCCACAGAACATTTATCACCTGAGGCTCCTGAAGGGCCATAAACACATACTTTTTGCCACTGTAATTACCCAGCTATCTGGAGTTTTGCTGCTGCAACTCAGAAATGTTGTCATCTCAGCAGGACTGTGCAGGTTTGCATCTATGTCATGTACATGCCTGTTGGGATCTGCAAATTAGGTCTTTCTGTGCTTAAGTTCCCTGAGCAGTCTCAGCTTTTCCTTGGGTATGAAGCACAGGGGAGGATGCTTTGCACAGATTTTTCTCTCATGACCCAGGAGCTCAGACACCTCTTTCAGAGCAGGAGATGGGACACATCACCTCCCCTCCCAAAACTGCTGCAGCACAGGAGGAAGTCTAAAGCTGGAGAGAGAGAGATTGAATGATTGTACAGCCCTGATAAAAGCTCAGACCCTGCACAAAGGCTTGGGATCTCCAGTCTCTGTACAGGCACCACATCTGCATTTTGCATTATTTTCAGTAAGTCACGTACCAGTTCTGCACTTTTGCTGTCTCAGCAGCAGAGGAGATGTCTGATCTCCCACAGCACAAGCCACCCTCACAGGATAAATGCACTACATTTCTGTGGCACACACTGTCAGATGCTCTCTCAGTGCTAGGATAAAGCAGAGTTCATGGAAAACAGAACTGATGACAAGTATCATTACATCTCCAAGCAAGTTTTTTTTCCCCCTGAGATGTCCTTCCTGAAGCCACAGAGAAGGACATTCGATAAATACACGTGTCACCATGACTTACATCAGTAATCTAGCAGGCAAGACTGTGGGATTGACATGATGGCCACAGGGGCTGAATTTAGGTCACCTAGGAAATGAATTAAAAGCTTCTCCTTATCTCAGTGCCTCATCTCCTCCTCCCTCACACCCTTGTCAGGCACAAAGATGATGAAAACTAACCCACTGATTGCCAAGTGACTTCTAAACACCACAGCTCCTTAATCAGGGTGCCAGACCACATTAAACTGGTACAGCCACAACAGCAAAGCTCCAGACTGTGTTTGTCCACATGTAGTTACAGCTACAGATCTCAGTGATCAAGATTTGTGTGTGAGCTTATCTTTAAAAAAAACCAAAACAAACCAACCAAACAACAAAAACACAACAAACAAAACAAACAAAAAACCAAAATAAAACCTCACAAAACAACAACAAAAACACACAGAAAACAACAAACAAATTAACAAAAATCAATGAACATTAAAACCAAACAAAAACTCTAACAACTAAAAAAAGAAGAATCCACACATGCAAGATTTGGACATAGGCTTGCATTAGATCAAATGTCTGGTGACACCTCTGCTCCTTATTTCACCTCCACTTTTGCAGAGTGAGCTGTGCAGCAGAGATGGCTTTGGGCTGAACCACAGACTGCAAGCACAGAGCACCACCTAGAAGGGCCAGTCGAGCCCTCTGCTATGAAAACAGCTCCCTTTTCCCATTTTAAAGTGATTTATGGTTTTATAAAGCACACTGAATGCCCTCAGTGCCCAGATTTGCATGCACTCATTACTGATGTCCAAACAAACCTGCAGCCAACACAAAGGCACATCCTCACCTGAAATCAAAGCACGCTTGAGTCTTCTCCAGGTTGAAGAACAGCAGATGAAGGTGTTTTCTGGGTGTCTGGGAAGTATTTTTGCTGGACAAGGTGGACAAAACCTGAGCCTGGCAGCTAAAGGAGCCCAAATCCTTCATCACTCAACTCTCAGGTGTGGAAGGGACCCTAATGTGATGGGCTTGGGGGTGCAGAGCTAACAAGAAAGGTCTGGAGTTTTAATCAGGAACATTTCATGTCTTTGGTTCTGCTTGGGTTCCTAGGAACTGACCCTGTACACTCAATATGTAAATTCATACTGTGCCAACAATCTCCTGGGCTTTCTCTCCTCAGTCAGCTTTGCAAAATTCCAAAGTTTTTGGCTAATGATTCTGATGAAAACCAGGAGCAACATGCTTTGCTGCTGCCTCAGAAACAAAGTGTGATCCCTGTGTGAAACCTCCTGCTCTTCTCAGGGCTGGTGGGGTCCCAGCAGCCCATCTCTGAGGGCTGGCCAGCTCAAACCAATGAAGCTTGGCAGAGATTAAACAGAGGTTAAAATTACAATCGTTTGTATTCACCCTAATGTATTAGGATGAGATTAAATGAGAGGAAAGGGGACTTTCCTTTTTAGGATTATCTCTTGTATTTTGGGGGTTTTGTCCTTGAAGAGCTCTTTGAAAGGTTGCCAAAAGCGGCAGCAGTGTGTAGGTGTGTAGCCAGAGTATAAAGCAGCATCCTGTGGGGAGACAGGAGGGTGGCATGTCCTGCCCAAAGCCATCTGCCTGCAAAGGGAGAGGCTGCACCAGAGAAGCCAGTGGGCAGTGAAGAGTTTGTGTGTGTGGGGGGAGGCAGGAGCAGGTGCTGGACGGCCACAGATGCCAGGAAGGGCAGTGGGCTGAAGTCAAGCCCGAGGAAGAAGAGGCTCCTGGGGATAGAAGTCAGGTCAGGGTGGTCAGGACATGCATGCAGATGACACCCAAACAGATGATCTCTCCCCATTCAGAGAGACATTTTAAAGTCTATTAGACCATGGATTAAGACAACCAATTTAGCCATGCCTCATGTTGTACTTCAGCCTGTTCCATAATCACCGCAAGACAGAATTTGGCTTTAATCATTTCTCATCCCAGGGACAAAGCCTGTTTTCACCCAGTGTGCCAAGACATTCTATGAGATTAAAATTATGTCTCTTGCAAGATTGTCCAGATCCTGCCTTCAAGGGTCTCTTTCTAATTGTTTTCAGAGGCTGCCAGCCTCGCAGGGCGTAGCGCTAACTTCAGAAGATGTGGGGTGGAAAAGCCTTTTTAAAATGGTTTTTTAAATCAGAGGAAGAGAGGAGGCTCTTTAATTCCATACAGAAGATTTCTCCTTCCTGCCAAGCAGCCGTGGGAGCACAGGCCTTGGAGTTCACGGTTGGAGAGTGCAATCATTTGACATGCAAGCACTGCCAGGAGGCAAAAGGAGGGGAGGCCAACCTAGGCTGAGGCTCTGTGACTGACCTTCCAGGAGAAAATCCCAATTTGCAGAGCTCTTCTTCAAGGACCTGGCTCCACAGACATTCATTGCTTTCACCTGGGCAATCAGAAAACAATAACAGAAGTATCAAGGTCAAAAAGTTTGGACTTGAGATTATAAGGTTGGGAAAGAAAAAAGGGGCTATAGCCACCCAACAGTAACCCAAAAAGCCCTCATTGGGAATGGCATTTGGATTTAGGAAGAATGTGTAAAACTTTGGGTTTTTTTTTTTCAGTCTCACTGTTTAATTAGAACACTTAAAAATGCAGAGGAGGAAAATGACAACAACAGCAACAAGCCCAAACACACCCTGCCCTGGGACAAGTCTGTTGCCTGGCATTGAAAAAAGCCCCCAAGTGACAGAATGTACTGCGGTAATTCATGTCTGTGACATTAGAGTGATTGGCTTTAGTTCACTCACCATAAATACTGTGAGTCAAACAAAGCACTCTGAGGAGACAGACAGACAGACAGAAAGGAATATTCAAGGTTCTTGATTATTTATCAGTTGGCTGAAACATTCAGAGACCAAGGAGACCATTACATATCCTACCCAATGAATCACCTCACAGCAAAGGATTTTACATTCATATTAAAGTTTCCTCTAAGGGCTGGAGGGAAAGGATGTGCAAACAGCTTGACTTCACCAAGGCAGCATTAAGATGGCAAAAAGTGGCCCAAAGTTGTTGAAGCCACAAATAAGCTGCTGATTTCAGATAAGGCCTGTGTGACACTGAGAGGTTTCAGCAATGTGGACAGTGAACTTGGATCCCTGGAAGCCACACCAAGGATGCTTTTTTAGAGGGAAGTTACCAGGCTAAATACATTTCCAATTTCACTGCTACCATATTTAATTGAAATTAAGGACGGTTAAACCACATAATTTATTCCTCCCTCCTTGCCCTGTGCTTTTTTCAAGATATTTCATGCAGCCACCTAAGCAGCTTAAAGTCTTTGCCTTCCATGAGTTCACATTTTGGCTCTCCCACGCCTCGGAAATTCTGCGCCATGAAAATACCACACTGGAGAACAGCTGAACACAACTTTGTCTCAGATGACATTTTAAACCATTCAGGAAACGCTGATCACAAGTAGATATTTTACAGTATTTTTTTATATAAATAACATTTAGGTTTCTGCCACAAGTCACTTGTGTTCCTCCATTAGTGGATAACTGCAAAGTGCAGAGATTAACTTGTGAGTGCAGTGTGATGGGAAGAACCAGGCTGGGAGCAACGGAGAGCAAATAGGAGACAAAGTACTCTCACCTAATATTTCTAAGAAACCAACATGAAAGGCTTGTAAGCTGCTATAATACTTTCTTTTTCTCTATCATACTTACATTTCCTTTGCATTACAAATTCTTCACTGAAGAGCACTGTAGACTTGGTGCTGGCTTTTTACAAAGACATTCTTAAAAACATTTCATCAAGGTGGAAAAAAACTTTAAAAAACCCCTAAGGCCCTGCCTGTGATGGCACCCTTCTCACTGAGGCAGCCTCTCCCACTGGATTCAGTCTGTTCTTGATAACAACATATGCAATAATTTCTGCATGAGCCATGGGAGATAAGGACCCCCGTGGTTCAGAATTGCCATCGTGCTGGACTGCATGTAAGTGATAACTTAGCATTTTGGGATAGAAAACACTGAGTATTTTACTCTCTTTTAACCTCCTCTTCATCTTAAACTGTCTTTCATATGATAATAATTTGAAAGATTTTCCCCAGACCTTGTGTCTTTAATAGAAGTTAGACAAAGCCTGAATCATCCTTTGTTTGGCAAATGTTTTGCATTTTTAAATAAACACCTGCAAAGACCTGGGCACACAATGTAAGAGTGGGATGTGCTGCTGTAATTCCTCTACCCAAATATCTCAGTACATCTGTGATGCTGCTGCATCACCTAATGTTAACATGTGCAATTTATGGGGAAGAAATGGAGAGAGAAAATGTGCTGAAATAACTTGCCTGTAGCAATATGCTGAGAGATCCGGTGCCAGGGCTGGGAATTAGAGCTCAATTGATTTCTGGTATCCAGCCCCTTGCATAATTCACTAGGTCACAGTGACAAGATTTAAATATGGGACTAATTGAATGTTCATATAGGAATTGCTGCTCTTTGGTCTGGCTTGATGCAATGTTGGACAGGGAGAAGGATACAGAGGAGAAACTGAAGTCTCTGGAGGAAAATCCAGTGAGGGGGGAATAGCTGGAAGAGAAAGCTGCTCTGTCCTCCTCCTGTTATCTCAGTGGCAGGTTAATTCTGCATGACAATTTAAATGTCAAACGTAGTCGATCTATTTCACCAGGGAAAAATCCCATCTCCTCAAATCCCTGCTGACAGAGCAGGAGCAGAGAGCACCTGGGCCCCCAGTGGGCTGCTCTAGAGGAGAGAGCTGAGCTCCCCAAGAGCCATAAAACTGCCTCCAGGAGCAGGAACAGCTCCTCAGGGAAGTGACCACAGACCCAGGGGTCTTGCTGAAGTCACCCTTGAGCTGCTGTGAATAATCATAAGCAGAAACATGAGATGACAGTAAATATAAACATTAGGGTGAATGTCTTCAAAGGAAAATCCTCTCAAAGCTCTGAAAATAACCCAAATGGGTCAGGGCAATCACAGCTTCTCCCTTTCCTGGGCTGTCCATCACATCTGGTGCAAGATTCCTCCTTCTGTTGGTTGGGCAGGTGGTTTGGATGCTGCATGTCCTCCAGCTTTCCTCTAGCTCCCGATGGAGCGTTGAGTGGTTGTGCTTGCTGGGAAGATGTTTTCCCAAAGCAGCCAGCCTTGGGAGCAGCTTGTGGCTCCCAGCACAGCTCCACTGAGCCATCCCAGGTTTGCTGTGTGCCTCAGCACACACACTACAAACACTCCTACTCCTCCCCACTGGAAAGCCAGAAGAGTCTTTTTCCTCTTCCTCCATTGTTCTTGCTGGCTCACATTGCTGCCCTGACTGTGTGCCTGGTCCCCAGGGATGGATCCTGAAGAAACTGCCCAGGTGGCTTCCCCTACCTTGGCAGTATTCAAGCATATTCTTTCTCCTGCACGACAGCAAATTCCAAGAGTTTGAGGTAGGATGAAGCTTTAATTTTTTTGTAACCTCCAAAGCAGCCAATTCTTCCTCACCCACGTGGTATTCCTTCAAGCTCCCATTAATTCATACAGGACATCCCTGGGATACTGGAAGTACTCCAGGTATGTTTCCCACTGTTAGACCTACAGCAACACCTGCTTTTCTTCTTATGCCACAAATGCCACAGATTCTCCATCTGCTCCAATCTTCAGGAGCTCTGGGAATGGTGCTATCAGCTACTCCCAGAGGAGTCCCACAGTGAGCAGGTGATGTGTGTGCAGAGGTCAAGTCAGCCAACACAGTCTGTTCCCCAGAGGTGCAGAGGTGGGTGCTATCAGTTCTTAAAGGTTTTGTATCCCAGTAGCTAAATCATCTCCCAGCCTTCCTAAAAGAGCATCTAAACAATTTCTCTTCCCCTCCCAAAAAAACTCCTTTGTTTGGACTGCCCCATGGAAATATTTACTTTTCAGAGCTCATTTAGGAGCAGGAGCATATCACAGCTGTTCCCACCGGCAAAGGTGAAGCCTGCTCAGCTGCAGGTCTAAAAACCCTATTTCAATTCTGCAATCCCCATTGAGAAGGTTTGATTGAGCTTGGTAATATTTAAGGTTAGTGTTAAAAATTAAAATCCTCCCTTCATGTGTCTGTGTCCATGTCCTCTGACCCCTCCCTCGCCAAAAAAAGCAAATCCAAAGCCTTCAGTAACTCTGAACAAAAGAAATTTTAAAAGTTCATATTAAAAAATGAGAAAAGCATCTGGTTTGCTTTTTCTGGTTGTTTTTGGGGCTTTTGTTTTAATTCATCCAGTGAAATATATTCAACAGAATTATTTCAGAAAAACTTCTGACCAAAATCGCCCAACCTCTTTAAAATGCATCACCCAGAACCAGCAGGAGAGAGAGATGTTCTGAAAGAAAGGGAATGCTCTGTGTCCTTTTTATATGTCACCACCTGGGGTGTCTTCCCAGTTCACAGACAAGCTGTACTGATTCCTGTGCTGGAAACTCTGGACATGCTGATGGAACAGCCAGTTCTTCCAGACCCCTCAAGCTCAGACAGTTGCTGCGGGTGAGATCTGTTTATGGAAACGTAAATCCCTTGGCTGGGCTCTGAAATTACTTAGAGCAGCTAAAAAGCCACTGACCAAAATCATTACAAATGTTGCTCATCTTCACAGGGTCATTTGGAGATGAGCAGATACAACTCACCTTTGGACTGTCACCAAAGCAATATTAATAATTATGAAAAATAGCTTGGGCTTTGCACGGCGTCACAAATCTAGAGCACCACGTCTGGAATTGGCCTTTCCTCAGTGACAAATTCTAAACAACAAACATTCATAACACAAGTCCATGAAGTATTGGCTGTAAAGGATAATAAATCCTCTGGCAATATGAGGAGGGTAACAAAATCTCCCTGGCACAAGTATTGTTAACACTGTCTGTGCATTCCAATTGCAAGTGCAGCTGGATTCCCAGCTCTGGAGAAGGGTGTAAATAATTATTATGCAAAATATTCCTTCCAGATAAATGCTAGCTGAGCCATACACCTGACTACTGTCTTTAAAATATTTACACCTGGAATAGGTAAAGAAATAGATTTTTTTTTTCTTATATTTCATCTATAATATCTCTATATATCTCTACCAGCCAGAAAAGACACCAGGTGCACGGGAAATGTATTTAATGCTCTTTCCCTCTCAAAATCATTATCAGGTTTTAATTCAGCCCTCATGGGCAAGTGCTCACCCTATGGCTCAGTCCTCCAAGATATTCTGACCCAGACTCTGAGGTCTTTGAATACTCAGGGTTATGATCGGTAAAACACTGACATCTGAGCACACAACCACATGTGGTGAGAAAACAGAGTGAACTATTCTACAAAAATCACTGTATAATGTAGAGAAAGGAAAGCTAATCTGTCAGGAACAAGCAGTGCTGGACATGGCCTGTGGCTACCTAACAAAATACAGAGTTTCTAGGGAAAAAATAAAGCTCTTTCACCTGACAGCAAAAAAAAAAAAAAACAAACCCAAACCCAGCAGACACATTAAAAGTTGTGATCTGCAAAAAATACATATAGTTAAAGTACAACTACTTCAAAAAAAAGGAAAAAAAAGATTGAAAAGCAGAGCAGGAAATGGCAAAGAGTTTCATTCGGGTTGAAAATACAGACAAGTAATAATGGAGAGTACAAAATTCAATGAAAACTTTATAAACTTCAAGAATTCAGCATAATAAAAAAGGCAACTTGAAACAAAGAAATCCCAAGTGTCAGGTACAGCTTTATTGTTGGACAATTATGTTAAAATTGTAAACACTGATATCAAAAGGCGACTTCATGTAATCGCATTAGTGGGAGACAGAAATTGGTGGGGCTTTTCCCAGCAGATTTCCCCAGGGAATAACTCTTGGCTCAATATTATTTAATATTTTATCAATGTTCTAGATGCTCATGTAAAAATTTTTGTAGATGACAAACAGATAAGATAGCAGTAGATGATCAGAAATTAGTTTTACAAAAGAAGCTGGGTTTGGGGTGGGGTTTTTTGTTGTTGTTGTTTTAACTTTGAGGTTTGGGTGTTTTCTGAAGGATCACAATACAGGCAAATTGATTCAAACATAACTAAACACAAATAAATCCTTCTGGGAACCAGGAAGATTTCAACAAAGAATTGGAAGCCAAAGCATTATGAATTCTTGTCTGTCATAGTGGTCTCAATTCAGCTGATCTTTGCTTGGGAACAAAAGCTTCGTTTCATGGGTGCTTCATATTAACACACTTACTGAGCCAAAGTATTTGCATATGGCATTAAAAAATAATTTAAAAACCTGTAAAGACCTGTGATATGTAGCACAGTCACCAATCAAATAGCATCAGTTAAATTCTCAACAGTTTGCAGAGACAAGACAGCAAATGCTCTTTGGAAGTCACTGCCTTTGTAAATCCACTTTCTACTTTGGAAATTTATTTTTCCAGACAATATTTAGGCTCCTCAGCTCTAAGTTTTAAAATGAGTCAGCTAGAAGCAGAGAACAGGAAGATGTCTAAGTTCCCTTGATTTGTTCCCATTTTTACAGCCAAATAATAGATGTATTCTTGAAAGTTTCTGAAACTCATAAAACCCACATCAAATACTGCTAAAAATCCCCAAACTCACAGGCAAGGCAGGTCAATAATTTCTCCCTAAATACAATGGGCACTCACAGCCTGATCCTGCCTGTCTAGGGGCAAGTGACGACCTGAGCTGGCAACCAAAGTCACAAACACAGATTGTACCTCGTATGACAACTGTCCTTGACTAGGTTTAATTACCTATTAAATAATCATTTCAGTCTCACAGGACAGAGACTTGTTCAGCCTTTGTGCTCAGAGATGTTGCTGAGTGGCTTTTTATTATTGTTATTATTGTTATTTCTCTGAAAGAAGCCCAAGAGAAATTGTCTCACTCTCATAAAGAGGTCTGGATCCTCCATCTCTCACAAGCCTTTGTGGCATCTTTGTCCTTGATTTCAACATTCTTTATATCTGACACCTCTGAACAAAAGATGTGAAGAACTTTCATAGATATTATAAGTTTCTTGAGGTTTGTTAGAATTAATACAATACATTTCCCTCCTGCTACATCTTTGCATTGTGCTGCCACTTCAAACACAGAGCCCACTTAGCTTCTTCTGGAAGATTTCAGATGTCAGGGCTATGAGGGTCCTCTTGGAGCAGTTACAATAAAAATCTCATTTCAAATACAAGCTTTTAAACAACATCTTTACAGAAAAGACTCCCATTAAAATAACAAAAAAGGAGTTTTTCAATGTGAATTAATAAATGTATTCCAGAGCAACAGGTTCATCTATACTGAAGAGAGGAAAATATTTGGTATCCTACAGAGAAACTCAGAGAGAACCAACTTAGTTCAGTACTACTGAGAAGAGATAAAAGCATCATCCCACATCTGTGTATGCAAAAAAAAAACCCCAAACAAACAAATAGGGAAATTAAAGATTAAAGAAATGTAATTTAAAAGAAAAATGGAAATCAGACACAGGAGGAGCTGTTTGTACAGTGCCAACCCTGCACTGCACTGTATGAAATGTATCAATAACAGTTATGAAGACCTGCCCAAAATTTTTAATCTCAGGCACCAAACATGCAAAGACTGATGGGTTTTTCACTTTGTTATGGAAAAGTCTCTCACACATAAATATCCCAGCTCTGCTGAGCCCAGTGGGCTCGTGCACTCTGTATTTCCAGTCTTGGAGGACTGATCTGCCGTGGAAGGCTTTCCCCTTGAGGACAGAAGGGGCTCTCCAGCTGCAAACAAGAAGCAGGGAAGGTTGGGCAGGTACCAGGCAAGACCCATCCAAATCTGCCCCAGCCTTTGCTGTGGTTCTGTGCCAGGTGGTTTCTCAGTTCCCATGGTCAAGGAGACAGAGATGGGGGTGGGCAGGGCTCAGTCAGCAGAGGAGGAGGGTTCCTGGGCTGGCTGATGAAGGTTCCTGAGCCTGCACAGGACAGAGCTCCAGGAGCAGAAGGTCATCTGGCAGCAGAAAGGGCCAAGAGCAGAAACTTGACCATGAAAGACTCATCAGAGAGGTTTAAAACCTGCTGAGAGGGGCAGGGAGTGAACATCCCGTAGGGACAACTCTCTGTGGATGAGAGGGGCAGCTCAGAGCTTGCAACAGCCCCCAAAACCATGGCTGGGTTGACTTAAGAATTGGAAGAAAATATCTGCACAGGACAAGGGCAGAAAAGAAAAGATCTGCACTTAATGGACAAGGGCAGAGAGCGCTTAAATATTTAAGAATGTTCTTCATAGCTTTGAATTCTAATAAAGATAATTAAGTATTCTAGCTGACATTCTAATAAAGCTTTTTGAATTCAAAGAGCCATTTTAATTTTCTTTTGTTAGCTCTCTGCAGTGAGAGGTTCAGGTATACCCACCTCAAAGCACCACCAGCATCCTCTAGGTCTATTCAGCTCCTAGCTGGGAGAGAAAGGAAGCAGGCAGTGACTGAAAAACAATGCCCTGAGCCAAAAATAAGTCCAAAAGGCCAGACTAGACTTATCACAAGTTGATGTGATAGGAAGTATTTGAGAAATTCTGTTCAGCAAAACAAAGTGCAGTTACAAAGACACCTCAGGAATTAAATGTTGCAGAGCAGGGGAGGCACTTTACATCTTGTTAGGCTGACAAGCATTTATTATTTTTTCACAGCAAAGGCAAAAAAGCAAAGAGGGACTTTCTCCCTAAGCATTCCCATCATTAACACAGGAGTTAAAAATAAAAGGGCTGCAGGTTTTTTGTATAAACAACACTATCAACGAAGTGTCAGACAGAAAATGCAGGCTGGGGAGGTTTTATAAAGTAGCTCAGCTATGCTAATGGTAAAACTGATCATCTCTTAGATGCCAAGGATATAAAGGCAGTTCTTACCTGCCTTCCTAAGTGACATGGACATTGGCTCCTCAAATTACATGAAGAATGGTGGGTACTAAGTCACTTGAAAGGTTGGACACAACTCTTTGGCCTGCTTCAATAATTTAAAATAATTGAATGCAATTCCCTTATAGGAACACCATCATGGAAAGGGCTCCTTCAGCACTCTCTGAGCACTGCTTGCTCTTATGGCTGGAAAGAATTCCAACCCCACAGCAATTCACTCCTACTGTATTGCTTAAAGAGAAAAGAATTACAAGAGAGGAGTTCAGATAGCTCACCTTCCTTTTCTGAAGATAAACCCCTTAAAAATTACTTATAAACCCCCAATGGCCTCCACAAGTCATGGTCAGGCTCGCAGATGGAAACACAGTCCTTGGTTTAGCTCCCAGGGCATCCACTGAGGTGGCCAACGTGTCAGCCAAGATTGTGCTGAGCCCTTCCAGCAAACAGTGCACACAAGGATGAATCCTTCTGCCTCCAGTGCTCAGGGGATACACCCAAGGTATCTTTAAAAAAGGCAAATCCAGTGCAGCTACCTGTTAGCAGCTGGCAAGTCTTTTCAAAGGTAAGATAACTCTCAATCTTTGGATGGGTGGTTCAGTAATTTTCCTTTATTAATCCAAACCAAGGATAATTAGCAGTCATGGAAGTTTTCCTTCCCTCCTACAAGCCCCATTAGTCCAGCTGGAAAGGAAACTTGAGATCTCAGCTTAGGGTCATTTTAATATCAGAACATGATTCACTTCTAAAAGGGGTGGTAGACAAGGCAGTCTGGCCTTCCAGTTAATAAGAAAGTAATTATCAGGGTTGCACAGACCATTATTCTGGAACTCAAAGGCCTCTGTAAGAAACCACTTAAATGAACAGGGAAAAACATCACCTGACCAACCCTATTGAGTGCAACCTGAAGGTTATAATAAAAGTGATCTGCTTATGTGCCCAAAATCACACGTTCTGAAAGCATTTCAAAGCCTTTCAGACATAACATTTACAATGATAAATGTGTGCCCAGCGTGACACCCCACCCAGTCACTGAAATCATGGGGTTTTATAATGGCATTTAAAGAGCAAAACTATTTTGTTCCTTTCTGAAGTTCGGCTACCAGAACTTTTCTCTGTGGGGAGCAGACAGAGCTGCACAATTTCCAGCAGGTCAAGTCCACAGATGCTTAACTCCAGAATTCATGATTTTCCCCTCTCCTTTAGTATTTGGCAAAATTTGGACAGAGCAGGGAAGACCAGGAGATGTGGAAACTGAATATGTTCTAAAGCTTTGTCTCAAAATAAATAAACCCCATAACCAGCACCCAGGAGGAGCCATGAATACTTAGAGCAGACAAGGGGTTAATTTCTGTCCCTCTCAGACTTGGTGTGCTCAACAGAAACAGAGATCACCAGGAAAGCAATGGGAGCAGGCAGGATGGACACTGCCCACCTGGATGCACAACTGCATGGCAAAAAGCACACCAGAGGTAAGTGCTGCACTTTTACACATTTCACAGCAAAATCACAATATACAGCAACAAAAAAGTTGGGGTACAGCTCCATATGACTCCAGCAGCTGCAAATTGCTTTCTGTAGCTGTAAGAGTACTCATTCCATGGCAAGGAGAGACTATTCCTTCTTTATTCACTATATGTGATGAAATATTTACAGAGAATTCTGTGCTCAGCCATCCAGCAAAGGCTGACTTGCTCCTTTGTGCTGACCAGCATCAAATTGTCAAATCATGGACACAACCTCCCACACAAGGCAGGTATCACTGGGGAAAAGAGCTCAGCAAAGCCAGTGATCATCCCAGCCCTTCCAATTAACAGGGTCATAGATAAGCACCTCTATCATTTATGATGATACAGGTGCTGGTCACAGCACAACCACCAGACAGACCTTTCTAAAGTGCTTAGGATTGGCTTTTACACTCATAATTTCTGTTTTATGATCTCCAAATCATGTACTTTGTCCCTTTTTCAGTGTTTTCTCCAAAGCAAAGTGACAGCACTGCAAATTGAAGACAGACTTTGAGAAGGATTGGAGAATGCAATGAATTGACACCAAGCATGAAGCTCATGACAGGCTGACACAGGAATTGAAAGAAAATTCATTCACTGGAGAAGCAAACAGGTGGACATCTCTACTGGAATTGAAAAAACTCAGATGGAAAAAACCCGACACAGTAAAACCTGGGGAACAAAAAGGGAGAGCACTCTGAAGGGTTTCAGGAGCTCCAGACACAAAGTCCAAACAAATGACATCAAAGAAAGATCTTCCAACACAGTCACTTTCCTTGGAGACTGAAAGGTTGATTGGGTGAGCTGTCTCTAAGGAACACTGAGGCCAAGAGGACCATTCTAAAACCACTTTAATATAAACAGGATACCCAGTTTGTTCTAGGTTACCTTCATGGGGCTTGTGTCCAGGAATTTGAGACTGCTGACTCCCAGAATGGACCCAACTCCTCCTCCTCCTCTGAGAGCACAGGTTCTCCATGATGGTTCAGCCAGGATACTGCTGACCTTGAGGGCTGTGTGCAGATTTGGCCACCACAGTGTAAGGGAGATATTAAACTATTACAGAGTGTCCAAAGGAGAGTAGCAGGATGGTGAAGGGTCTGGAGGCCACATGAGGAGCAGCTGAGGGCACTTGGTCAGTTCAGCCTGGAGGAAACTGAACAGAGACCTCATTGCAGTTACAGCTTCCTCACGAGAGGAAGAGGAGGGGCAGGCACTGATCTCTGCTCTGTGGTGACAGTGACAGGCAATGGCCTGAAGTTGTGGCAGGGGAGGTTTAGGTTGGATACTAGAAGAGGTTTTTCACCCAGAGGGTGGTTGGGCACTGCACCAGGGTCCCCAGGGCAGTGGTCACAGCACCAAGCATGGCAGAGTTCAAGAAGTGTGGACAATGCTCTCAGGGACACAGTGTGACTCTTGGGGTGGCCTGTGCAGGGCCAGGAGTTGGACTTGATACTCCTTGTGGTTTCCTTCCCTGTGAAATTTCTGAGGAACAAAACCCCAATGTTCCTGGAAACAAGCTTTACAAGCTCTACCACACCACAGCACTGAACTGTGCTCCCAAAGGTTAAGGCAGTTAAGCATCACCATGTTTAAGCATCACCAGCCCTTCTGCTTCAAAGCTGTGAGAGTTTTACTATAAACCACACATTGCTGCTGGGTTCAAGGGGAGCCTGGCACCAGTAGAGCTTTTCCAGTTCCCTGTATTGCAAAAGCCCAGTTTTCATGCTGAGTGCTAACGTGCCTGAAAATCCCATCCAACCCACCTGATGGTAGCACTGGAGATCAACCACTAAGATCACTTTACTACCTGTGGAGTCATTCTCAGATCTGAGCTCTCTTTAGGGAAATATGGGAACAGGGAAGTTTAAAAAGAAGGCACAGATTAGACAAAGTAATCTAACAAGACCTTCTGTTATTGAAGAAACCCAAGTCCTAAGGGACAATACCACAAGTTATTCTAGAAGATACTCCTGAACTTACAAATACAATGATTGAAGTGGATGGTTTGAACCAAAAGCCAACTTCAGTTCTTCTAATTAAAGAGAGGAGCTCAGGCACCCTGAGTTCCCAGGCCTCAATTTTTTACCTCATTTCCAGCAGAAAAATTTGACAGAAGAAATGCATTACCAGGGAACAGGTGATTTACTTAACCAAATCAAACATATTGGACTGGCAGGGCAGCTGTAGATCCAAGCTGGCATGTTTCTGTGGCAGGACACAGCATTTTGCAAAAAGTTCTTCCTTGGCCTGTGTCTAATATGGTTTTTGGTCCTTGACCCCAAGCAGAAGCTGTGGGAATCCATAAAATCAGAGGGTTTTAGGAAAACTGCAGAAGACAGGCCTCAGATGCAGCAGAATTGTTAGTAGAGCTAAAAGCAACAGTCATGAGATAAGTCACCACAAAAATTACTTAAGCTATAGAAAAGACATGGGAATAGAACAATAAAGCCATGTATTAGTGCTTGTCTGAATGGCTTCCTAAGTTGAAGAAAGTTTATCTAGCAAGATATTAGGAAGGTTAAGCTCATGAATGGAGCTCTGTGTGTTGTGCCTCACAAACAGGTATTGTATTCAAAATAAGCAAACATTGTTTTAACTAAAGGTACGTGTGCTTCTGGTGCTTGGACAGAACTACTGTCAATATGCTTTTGCTTCATGTGATTGGTCTAGGAGGTTATAAAGTATGCTGTAACATTAAGTTTTCCAGCCTGCTGCCTGGACAGTGAGCTGTTAGCATCTTTCCATTATCATAATCATGTAATGAGACTGATGCTGAAAAAATAAACAGCTCGAGACCCTTTCCATAGCAGCCCCATCCTGTTCACATCTGTAAATAAATTGCTGGCGTCAGAAGCAACCTTAGACTTTGGATTCCACAGACTTGTACAAAAATCTCCACCTTACAATGTCCTTCACCAACTGCCAAATTAAATTGTTTTCTGTTAGGAATTACCCTTCTTGGAGAATTTCTGACCAACTGCAATAGTGAGAATATAATTTTTGTTCCCTTAATTTGCACATAATCTAGAAAGGAAAAGCTGAAGAGGCAAACAATAACCTCTGATACACAGCAGAAACAGCAGCAAAAAGGCATCACAAAGCCTCTGTAAAACATGTTGGCACATTACTAGAGAAAGAAGACAAAAGAATCACATCACACACAGCTCACCTTGACAAGGTTGACAATAAAATCAGTAAAACAAACAAACAAAAAAAGGAAGGAAGAAAAGGCAGAACAAGATAGCTTTATTTTCTCATCATTCATTCTAAAAGTTCCATTGATTTTCTACTAACATATTAACTCCATAAGCACAAAGAAAAGCAGTTGGTGTGAGCAGAGAGAATCAAATCACTCAGGAGAGGGACCTACGTGTTCCCTGCTGCAGTAAGGAGTTCTCTTGGCACAAAGAACCCAGAAAATGGTGTCCTTCCCAGGATTTGGCAACCATTTATTTAAAGGCTATTCCAAAATAACTGCAATTATATTTCCAATTTCAGCTGTGGGCCTAGTCATCTCCTCATTGCAACTCTGCCACTAAAAGCATTTGGATTGTCTTAATATTGCCCAAAAGAAAAAAAGAAACTGCAGCAAATTATGCAGCAGCTTCATGCCATCTAAAGATCCTCTAAAGAGGATGGCTAAGCAAGCATCTGAATGATACTTGGTTAAGTAGCTGTTAAACTGTAACTATGCTACATTTACAGAACTTTACAAAAATGCAGTATTTAAAGGACTACAAAAAAGATTATATTTTCCTCTCACTGAAGTATGGAAAGGGGAATGTTCTCTGCTGGAAGTGAAACGGTGGGCGTTTGATGGCATATTTTAAATAGTATTCTTCTTTGTGCATGCAGTGTAATGCCACCCAAGGGGGAGATTAAAAAAAAAGTCTGCAATTTGCAAGTCCATTTCAAAGTCATATTGAGGATGATGTGAAATTCAGGATAGGATTCTTGAGAAGAATCTCCCTGGAAAATGTCTGTGTACCTCAGGGAAGCTTTGGATTTGCTTCCCCACACTGGAAGGCTGTTCTGTCTTTTGACATTTCAACGTTGTTTACTGTTTGCATCTAATTTTGTAATTATTCTGTTTATTACAATGTTGTATCTTTGACTAGCAATAAGATACTTCTGTTCTGCATCCTCCATGATTTCTAAAACTCTCTGGCTTTTTGCCTTGAAAGTTTACTGATAGTGGGGGTAGAACAATTACTTTTACAACAAGGGATTCATCCTGCTGACAGATACTACAGAGGTAACTGGCATTTACACATCCTGGCCATGAGAAAAACAGAATTGTCCACTCCAGTCTGGTAATTTTGCAACAATTGCAAACAATACCATGCTTTAAGGCTTTAGGTAGTGATCAGCAGGTGTAGCAGGGAATACTCTCTTTTAACAGACTTCTGGCTAAACAGGTTTTCTCTTTCCTCTGTGTTGCATTCCCTAAAGCATTACAGGCTGGGAACAGCTGGATCTGGAGAAGGGGAAAGAATTTTCCTGAGGTCAGATTCTCTTCCTTAGCTGCCCAAGCAAGTGGATGTTTAGATTCAGATTCATCACCAAATCTGATGCCAGAATCTTCCCCTGGAAGGAGGAGCAGGGATGGCTTCTGTCTTCACCTGCAGTGCATAACATAACTTGGTTATACAGACAAGCAAGCACCTGGATCCCACTCACCAAAAGGGTTAAGAGTACCAGTGATACCATCCTCCCCATCTTTCTTCCATGGCCACAACCATTTGTACTGCATTAGACCAAATGCTTCAGTACCACACTGAAGTCATTAGATCTAATCTAGCAGAGCATCCAAGTGAAAGGAAAAGCAACCACAGCATATACTCAAGGCCCTTTCTTTTCCCTTTAAATCCTAATTAGTTTAATTTCACTAAATTTTTGCCATACAGAAGTTAGACATGTCTCCTTACTTAGTCCTTTGTGTTCCTCTGTGTTAATTCTCCAAATCCCTACGCTGAATTTGTCTCACACAAGGAAAGCCATGACAACAAACCTGGACAAGAAACTTACAGTTTATCCAGCTCAAAGCAGAGATCTTGGAAAATTATTAAACCATAGGAAGAAAAAAAAGGTCTCAAATATTTTATGTTGATACTTACCATTCCACTGTTTTCAGATCAAAGAAAACAGTGACAGCAAAGCTCTTGTGAGGATATCTAATCCAAGACACTCAGATGAGCCCCTCCATCAGCAAGGCACTGGCACAGCTGTGTCTCCCTTCCCTCTGCAGCATCAAACGGGTTTTGCTGCTGGTATGAATGACAGACTCAAATCTGCCTGTACCCTGAGTCTGGTTTGTCCAGTTAAATGAAAATAAAAATGTGTTTTGTACTACAATTAGATGACACAAGGCTGGGTTGCTTTTCTTTTAAAAAAAACAACTCAATAGCATCCTCCAAACATGTGAGAGACAGAAGCCACAGTCAGACTATTATTCTGCACTTTGATCAATGCAATTTTGCAAATTCCTTATGCCAACAATTCTCTTTTAAACTGGTATTGGGTGAGATTATTAGAACAAAACCAGAAAATAATGATCACAGTTTATGCTCCTAGTTTTTGCAAATGACAGGCTAAGGTTTAGCTTGTGTAATAAACTATAATCAATAACCTTGCCACTTCTGCAATAATGCAAAAGGACTATATAGATTTTATCCACATTGCTTAGTCTAAAAATAAACATGTACAAATTAGATAGGATACATCATATATATACACATGATTCATTTATGAAAAGCAATTATTTGTGCTGAGAATAGCTAAAGTCCAGTTTGGAGCTAACCAAATAATTAAGAAGGAAGACAAAACAACATAAGCTTAATTATTATTATTTTAACATGTTAAAAATACAGTCACATCAAAATAGGGTACACAGTTATAAAACTGTTGCAGATGAAATAAGAAAATAGTGTGTATATATTTTATATATAAAAATCTACAGTATTTACTAATGCTGATACATATTTTGGAGCCTCAAGTTGTTTGCACAAATAAATTGTACAGCTTTGTTATGAATTACAGAACCATCATTAAACACTGAGATTATTACACTTAGCCACAATATTATATACATACATTTCTAAGCTGCTGTAAGCAATCAGAACTAAAATAAGCCCAAGTCATATTTATCTTCACAATTTTAGTTTAGGATTTCAGTGTAGTGCTTGGCTACAGTTACTTCGCTGCAGTTTGCAATTTTTAAAGTATAAAATTGCCCAGTTATTAAAAATTACATCAGACACGTTATATACACAAAAAAAAATGTTTTGAAACATACTAAGTAAATGTTACTTCCATTTGTAAAAATTGTTTTACTTCTGTACCTTAAAACTTACAGAGCCAACCTGCAGCAGTAATAGGCACTAAAGCTCATTCTTTAAAGGAAAAAAAAAAATAATATCCATCTCTATATCTTCAGTTAACAAACCTCACAAAACAAGAGGGAACACGACAACCTTCCAAACTGGTGTTGATACCAATGTTTAGTACTTCAAAATTAGAGAAATCTCTCTGTTCAGCACTCCAAGGACCTCTCCTGGTGAGACCTCCTCTGCCTCAGCTCCTGGGGAGAGGTCAGCACGTCCTGCAGCTCACAGGACTCCATCCTCCATGTGCCACTTCACCTGCTTTTAATTCCACCCCAATTCACAGTCAAAGCAGAAAGGAAAACACGAAGGGGAAAAGGCTGCAAAGACTATTTAGAATTACTTACATCAGCAGGAGTTTAAGGTTCCTGTTAACAACAGTCAGGGTCATTTTAGTGTAGAACACCGTGCAGCGTGAGCCCGACAGCACAGCAGCACACGCCCCACCTCAGACAGGAACCCACCAGCAATTTGGGGGAAAAAGGGCAAAACACAACAACAAAATCCACTCAACAAGGGACACTGCATACTCACACAGCTCAGGGAACGTCAAGCTTGGAGCAAAGCTCAAATTCCTGTGTGCACTTCACAGAGGTGTCAACGAGCTGTGCGATCCTCTGATACCTGTGAGATTTGGCCCTGCAACCAGTTTGAGTCTGACAGCACAGCGTGGCAAAAAGTGAAGGGTGCAGCACCATTTCTGTATCTGGCATTAGGCTCACTGTGCTCCAGTCTTTTGCATATAGAATGACATTCTGAAGGTAGATTTGGGTGAGAAGGTACAGATTCTCCATTTTTGATGCACTTAAAAAACTCCTAAACACTGCCCTGAATTTAAGCACCATTTCTTAGCCAGATTAGAGAGACATTTTTGGCTACCTGCTTTTTCCTGCCTGCTCCTTCCTGCTGAGGAAAATTACAAACAGTAGTCAAAGGAGAGGAAATTAACTCTCACATATGATTAAATTAATAATCCCAAAGCATCTCTCCTGCCCAGAACAGATACTGGGATGCTGAGGCAGCTGTATAAAAATGACAAAAATTCCCATTCAAAATGAATGGCTTCTCAAATAAATTACAAAGAAAAAATTAATATGAAATAAAAGTACTTCACAAGCTTTGCCCAAAGTTAAATGCATTTAAATTTAAACTCTTTAGCTCTTTTCCATATGAGTTTGTGTACTGTAAGTGCACACTCACACAGGCACACACGCACACATCTGTACAGTGCATTAACAATGTCAGTCAAAACTTTTCAGTGTGTTACAGGTTTTAGGCAGAAGGATTGTAACATGAGTTATTTAAAATGTAAGGAGCGACGACAGCATGAACTACGTGATGTATTTGAGCTTATTGCTATGTCTATGTGCATTAGATCACTTCCAGTAGCTTCCATGCAAGTCCAAGAACTCCACCAGCTTTCAACCAAAGTCTGAAACATCTCTGAAAAAGTGTTGTTATTTTTGAACTCACACAAACCATCCACATTTCAGAGAACTGAGGAGGACTACTACTAACACAGTACTGTTCAACTGGTTTTGGTTCTTGCCACTTTTCTAAGCACAGCCAGGGTCTCAGAGAAGCACAGACTCATGCACAGACTCATGCACAGTCAGATGCACAGACAATCCATCAGTTCTGTTCCGATAGTGTTGGCCTTGAGCTGACGGGCTGGCGTATTGGTACTGTGGGGAGCCGTTCTCTTCCAAGGCTGGGGAAGTCCTGTATCTCACTGGACTATCCACAGAAACAGCAGGAAGACTGTGCTCATGTAAAGGTGTTGCCTGAAAATGCTGGTATTTCTGGAAATGATCCAAGTGGCCTTT